>NC_079909.1:7489917-8159120 GCF_024868665.1 Triplophysa rosa | reverse complement strand
ATCCATGCATAAGTTTAGCAAGGGTAGAAACATGACAGTTGGGAAAAACAGATCCTATCCCAAAATTACTTCCAACCCCCTATAAATATTATCCTGTCGTGTTTAACGTAGTGTGTGTGGCCTTGACATTTTTGCATGTCTCTGTAAATATAAATAAATGCTCGATGAGACAAACAGTGTTGCTTGTGAGCAGGGATCAAACTAATTGTTTTTCACTACATCTGCAACCATGACAACTAAGAATGTTGCTGTCAGGGGAGGTTCCCATATGTTCAATGAGAAACAAAGTCAAAGAGGACCGGGGCATCAAACCACCATCCTGCCAATGTCAAACCCAAAGCACAAAAGGCTAATCTTTTCTGAGCAGTCACAGGTCTCCGAGATGTCACTGTTATGGATGTCAGAGGGCTCCCACTGGCATTGAATCATCTGAATGAACTGTTCATCTGAATTATATTAGAAAGCAATCAATTGCGATTCAAACATACATTAAAAATGGTATAATTAAAGTTTTTAAAAATGTTAAAGAGCAGAAAGAGAGGATGCTAGTTGCCTCTGAAACAACCTGCTGTGCAGTATCTCTTTCTTGGGAATATTGAGAGCTTTGCAGTCCAGTTTGTAGAGGAGCCAGGCGTTGACCACAGCAAGGATAATGGTGTGCCAAAAATGTAAATGTACCAGCTCCGCAATTTTAAGGGGAACTTGTATTTGTCTGCAAATGAATCTAACAAATCCACACTGCCCATGTATTTGTTTCATGCACCCACAATGTAAGGTCTCTCAACCTCAATGTAGGATTTGGTGGTTTTGTTCCAACATTGAACATTTTGTACAGGTTCTTTGCCAGCAAAGGATGACACAAGTGTGATTGCCCTGTTCTCACACCATTTAACAGCGATTGTGGTTTGCCTCCACTCTGATGTCAATGCTTCCTCTCCCCTTTTGTTTCAAGATCTTCTCATCTTCAAGGTTACATTTATGTAAGCACACTTGCCTGGCTGTTCCCACATAATTAATGCCACAATCAAGGAGCTGAACTACTAATGGTACACATGTGAAGTACTCAGCGTAGTTCTTGTAGTTCAGAAAGCAATCATCTCATCCACAGAGTTGTGCTCTTTTGGGTACCACCTGCAGGAATGAATCAAGCCATGGTCTGAGTTTCCATAGTTTGTCTTTCTTATTGCTCTCTGGCATTGTCAGGTTGTTGACACAATGTAATGATGTCAACAGAGATTGGAAACTGTGATGTGACATCACATCACAGGGCTGTACCATGTGTCTGACTCCCAGTACATGCGGACTCCTGACCTTTGTACTAGGCCCATCTTCAAGTACATGCTAATTATCTGTTAAATTTCTTTGGTGTGTTTGTTTAAAATACATTGGGTCTCATTCATTAAACATTCGTAAATATATGAGTAAATTCCGAGTAATTTGCGCGTAAAACAGACCTTCCAACATTTCATGGTTCAAATCTCGTAATCGCAATTTGATAGTAAATGTGTGTGAATGTTAATGAATTATCATTCGTTAAGACAAGACGCACATGCACGCTATGTACGCTGTGCCCGATTTTCTAGCGGAAAAT
The DNA here is from genome assembly GCF_024868665.1 of Triplophysa rosa. Classification (NCBI taxonomy): domain Eukaryota; kingdom Metazoa; phylum Chordata; class Actinopteri; order Cypriniformes; family Nemacheilidae; genus Triplophysa; species Triplophysa rosa. The sequence continues at coordinate 8,157,529 of NC_079909.1, read as the reverse complement.
TGTAGCTCCCTTGCATTGGTTCAGGAGGGGAGAGGGGTAGGCGAAGGGGTAGAGAATAGCAAGGACAATGTACACGAAGGCCCAATCCCAATTCTATGTCAGTGCAATAACTACATCCTTGATGAGCATAGTTTTTTTTTACTTTTGGCAAAAAATAAATGTAGCCTCAAAGTAAAAGTACCACAGTTTATTATACTTAAGAAAATCGAAAAAAATGAAAGATTTACTTAAGTACATAAAAAGTAATTAGGAAAATAGGGCCTCTTTTACACATCCCCCAGCCAAGCATATTATTGGCTTCAGTATACATGTAGTCTCAGCCTCAGACGTCACGCCCATGGACCATTGGCTAAACGTCGGATTCATAAGGCACACTTTTCTGGAAACACTTAAGCACGTTCAAAGTCATCATCTGATTGGTTGAATTCAATTGGGATTTCCGGGAGACTGGTCGTGGAACCGTGTGCTTCTGCGTTCGGACCAGTTGTGCCTCGGGAAACTATGTGCCCCCACAGCCTAAAGCTTTGTGGATTACTTTCACTTTTTTTCACTGGTAGCATCTGGACAAAGAATTCTCGAGCCCCTGGTAATTTGGTGAAACCAACGTGGCGAACACACAGCACTGAAGCACAAATATGACAAAAGTAGTTTTCAGTTATATAGCAACAACCATGTGTAAGTAAAAAGAATAACACCCCTCTGAAATGTATGTATTAATACCTGTACAATGAAACCTACCAGTATTCCATTTGGCAGGTCAATCATAGTATGTATGAGTGCATACTTTAAGATCCTACCTTTATTATGCCCAACAATTAAGGACCTAAGGCTAACTTGCAGGTGATTATTGTTGCAATACCACATTTTGCAACACTTGTATTAGTCTACAGCACGTTTACAACGTCACCTTAAAGAGTCGAGCAGTATCCGTGGTCAGCATCAGACCCTAAACCCATTGACTCTCGTTTACGGTCCCACTCAATGGAGACAATCCAAGCCAACGAGCAGATCGGAAAACAACCAATCATGCCAATATGATCAGCATACGACTTTTCTGAGTAGGATTTTTTCTTGGACTATCTTGGATTGCCGTATGTCTGCTGTCAAAATAATTGTTCGTTATACTGAAACATTTGTCATTGATATTATGTTGCTTAGGACTTACTTTATTGTGCATATTATGGTGTAGTACAATAACTAAACAATACAGATAAAAAACTAATATCATTATCATTTTCATTCAGTATTTAAAGAAATACAGTCAATTTAATAACACACTTGGGCTCTTCATTTCTCCCTTGGGTCCTGGATATTTATTCTGGTAAATAAGACCTCTGAGGTGATTGGCATCATAATAGTACCTGGTGCACTACAACCCTTTCAAACAAGTGTGAAAGGGTTTCCAAACAACATTCCTGTATTCGCCAGTTTTATCAGTTTAGTCAACAAATTCACTTGTATTGCGCTGTCCACGGGGAAGCTTACGTATACAGTGACATTATTTACAACACTGGTAACAGACAATTGTGCTAATCAACTACATGGGGGAGCCGTCAGCAAAAGTTCAATAGTGTGGCTTTAATACTGGTTATAGTGTGCGTAGTGTACTATCATGCAGGAATACTTAAGCATGTTCTGTTTCACTGACTGGTTGGCAGTGACATTCAAAATCAAACAAAAGGCTTAAGGCTAGTCCCAGACTAAAATGAATGTGTGATCTGAAGACGCACATCCTGCCGGTTAAGCAAACACTGGCGTGTTTAGCAGTGTTCAGGCTGCTTTAGTATTAGAAGTTTTACTTAACTTATTTATTATTACATATACAAATGTATAGTCTATTTAATATTTGATATATGTTTCTCTCTCTTTTAACTTAAATGTGTGGTTCTCCGTGATAACCACTGTGCGCGTGTGTGTGCGCACGAGTGTGTTAGTACGTGTGTATTTTGTGAGTGTGGAGTTGTGAGTCTGTGTTTTGTATGTGGGTGTTTTTGAACCTGTGTGTGCGCGTGTCTGTCTTCTGCGTTTTCACTTTTTGTTGTTTTTACTTGTATATCTTCAAGTTTTGATTATAGTCAAAATGTTTCATGTACAGCTGCTTTGTAACAATTTAAATTGTAAAAAGCGCTATATAAATAAAGTTGAGTTGAGTGTTTGACTGCCGCTGCTCTTCGGAATACATGTTTTTAAACTGTTTTTGAACTCTGATACTGATCTGTAATCTTCGATTTTGCTTTGGTTTTATAACACGACCATTTACAAACTGACCCAGATAATCTCTTCAGTCAAATTGTGCTACCTGCCAAATGCAAACTTTCGCCACTACGCAACAGGCTGTTCTTCTGTTCTCTGTAGGTAAGCTAACACTATTTCAGTTGTCGTTCGTACGCCAGTGTTGATTGAGGTGGTCTTCCTTTCCACATACTTGCAATGCAAAGTGGCTTAGTTGTCCAGTGCGTTGGCTAACGCGGAATTAAATCTGGCTGAGTATACGTGGCTTAAGATGTTCTTTCCTTTGATGCTCGTTGTGGGTCTTTTATCGGTTTTTACTGGTTCTTGCATGGATTTCCAGGACTCTTTATTGCTTCTCGGCATGTGGAACAATATGTTTTTTTTATTAGTCTCAGGACATGCATCATCTGAACTCTAAAGTCTGGCCAAAACTGCCTGTTTGTCTTTACAATCACTTTATTACTCTTGGAATTGCTCAACGGCCTCGCTATATACATCGGGGTTTTCGTCGCAAGCAGTGCACAAGGACAGCATCTATAACCTTAGCTATTGAGTATACTATACTCATCGTTTGGGCTTCCTGTCACCAGCCGTATTCAAAAACACGTTATGAGGATGGGGTTGTAAACACGTATCTCTGTCGTCTGGAACATGTTTCATCAGGGGCTCTGCCGTGCATTTCTCCATCCTCAATGACAGCTCAGTCTCCAGTTAAAATGGCCCTAGTGAAGGCTATGTCATTGTCAAATAAAAGTTTCATTCTCAAGGACTTTTTTACTTCTCATGACTTACTTTTTATTTGTGACTGAAACATGGTTAAAAAATGGTGAAATATCATCTCTTGGTTTACTGTCCCCCTCAGACTGTTCTTTCCATAGGACTTGCAGGCAAAATTGTCATGGGGGTGGCTTAGCCACGGTTCCCTTTCTGTCGGTCTCTCGACGTTGTGTCGAACCAACAGATTGGGGTTCGTCTTGAGAACCTATCATCTTCTGAGTATTTTGAAAAGGCCAATGAAAATTGGCGAATGAAATTTGCATGCCGGACTCCTCCCCAGATGTCCGAGTATAAAGGGAACATTCATTCACAGTTTGTTCTTCAGAGCCTGTGCATCTGATGAGCGATACAGCGATCTTCGGTGATCAATATTCTGCTGGAATCTACGACATGGTGCCTTCTTGCAGTGACTCTCCCCTGGGCGTCTCAGCAGTTCCGGAGGTGTTCGAGCAAATTTCCTTTTCTAAGAGCAAATTTCTCTAGCGTGGGTTGTCCCGCTGTTCTCATGGGTGCAACACACTCATCGAGGATGGGGACGGACACGATGTCTGCTTCCAGTACGCTGGGAAAGACGTTGTGGATACGTCCTGCCCGCACTGCAGGCGGTTGACGATTCAGATGTTGCGTCACGGGTGGCTGTGTTCCCACGGGACTCAGCCACCACCTCGTTTGCTCCCCGTTTCCGTGGCGGCAGGACTACGGCCCTGCCGTCCGATACGGCAAGCAGCGAGGGTGATATGAGGATTACTGTGAGCGATTATCCGCCAGCCACTGGCTCACGGACCGTTCGCACCTCGTCTCGCTCGTCTGACCGCTCCCCAGGAGACGGTCCCACCGTCTTGTTCCTCAACCACGTATTCGGACACTATGCGTGATGAGACGTCTCTTGCAGCATCGGAGGGTGACGTACTGCCATCTGACTCCGACGATTCCTCAGGCTCCCTCCCTCGGGGGGTCGAGCCCAGGAAGAAGCGGATGACGAAATGTCAGCCATGCTTTCCCGGGCCGCCGTGAGCATTGGGTTGCAGTGCCCGCACTGCCTCTCCCAGTGCTCACGGCTGGCTACATGGCGCCTCGGGTTTGAGCGTGGCTCCGAGCCGCGCCCGCCCCCAGTGCCGTGTTTACCGGAAGTGCATGAGGAACTTAGTAAGACCTGGAACTGAAGTTCTCTCTTCCCTCGAGGGTGAGACAGCTAGAGGATACGTCGATGTCCCCCAGGTGCAGTGTGCCGCCCTGGTCCTCTTCGACGCCATCCGGTTCTGGCGCCCCCACTCAGGCGGCCCCCCGGAAGAGACATCAAGGAGGAGACCATCGCCCCATCAGCAACCGCGGCAAAAGCAGCGACCCTCATGGGAAGACACCAGGGAGATCGAGAATACCATCGGGCCCGACCCCGGCCATTCCACACTGGGTGGTCTGTCCGGGACGCCTGCCTCATCATACAGACTTCCTAAAATAATTCTGAGAATTTTATCTGAATTGGTAGTTACAGCAGATAGAACCTTAATTGTTGATGACTTTAACATCCACATCGATAATCAAAAGGATACTTTAGGACTAGCTTTAATGGATATTAACTCTGCGGTGTTAAACAAAATGTGACTGGGCCCACACACATCCGTAATCATACTTTAGACTTAATTCTGTCATATGGTCTTGATGTCGATAATGTAGAAATCCTGCCCCAGAGCGATGATATCTTGGACCACAGGCTTGTTACCTGCGCAAATAATCTAGCAAAAACGCTATCGACTGGGTAGAACGATTATTTTAACAACGAAAAATAGCTTCATCACTAATCTCCCAGAGAACTTTTCTCTAACACCCTAGAAACTGTCGTTCCCCTTCAGTTGAAGAAGATAAAAGTAAAAGCACTGGCACCATGGTATGACCATAACACCTCCGCCCTCAAAAAAGCTACTAGAAGAATGGAACGTAGATGGGAAAACAACAAAATTAGAAGCATTTTGTGATGCATGGAAGGGGAGTGTATGTATATACAGACAGTTTATGAAAACAGTTGGGACTGCATATCTTAGCAAACTTTCCTTATAACTGAAAATTGTTCTGGTATATTGACATTTTATGCTCCCAGTCCTAACAATATTTAAAATAATAATATATATAAATGAATATACTTTGATGTCAGTGGATTGTTAGAACCTATAAATTATTCAGTGTACACTGCATAGAGAAAAACTTGCAACAATACCATGCATCTTAATACCGTATATTCCCTTTATTTTTTTTTATTTTAGAAGTTCGCTAATCAACATCTTACCGCAACGCAAACACTACAAAAAGCAACAATAAATGGCTATCCTAACCCCGCCCCTAAACCTAACATCACAGGGGAAAAGTCAAATCATATCAAAACATACGAATGAAATCATAGGAAAAAGGAATTCACATGAATGACCCACCTCGTAAAATAGGTATGAATTCCTATGTATAATGCTCAAATCAGATTGCGTTGATATACATTTAAACATATGAAAGATGTTGCATTTTAAAATACTTTGGATTGAAAGTCGTGCTGGGTGACACGAAAAGGGATAATTTTGATCTGTTCTGGGAGCGACCTAGGCTCTTCCGCCCTGACGGCCTGCACCCCAGCAGCATCGGAGCGGAACTTCTGTCTGACAACATCTCAAAGACGCTACGCACCGCTTGACTACGTCTCCCAGCGGTAAGTCAAAACTTTAACCGTAGTCTGTGTTCCTCCCACTCATCTGTTATAAATGTTACTGCTTCCAAATGCATAGAGACTGTGTTTGTCCCCCGAATAATACTACAAAATAACAAAATAGCCAAATCTCAGAGAAAAAATCTAATCGTGATTAAACCTGAGGACAATGTAATAAACGACCAAAACAAACTCATAAAGTTCGGCCTACTTAATATTAGATCACTAAATTCAAAAGCAGTTATTGTAAATGAAATGATCACAGACAACAGTTTTGATATACTTTGCCTTACCGAAACCTGGCTTAAACCAAATGATTATTACGGTCTAAATGAGTGTACCCCACCAAGCTACTGTTATATGCATGAGCCACGTCCGGTTGGTCGAGGTGGCGGTGTCGCAACAATCTTTAGAGACTTTCTTACTATAACTCAGAGAACAGAGCATAAATTTAAATCATTTGAAGTGCTTGCGTTGAACATAATTGATCCAATTGATAGTAAAAAATCATTGCTTTCTTGTACGTTGGCTACTGTGTATAGACCCCCTGGTCCCTACACTGATTTTCTGAAAGAGTTTGCGGACTTCTNCGGACCAATATCGACGGCACAGCACTGCTTTAATTTTAGTCTCTCCGCAAATCCATCGTCGACCTGTGCCTTGTTCACAAAATTGTGTTAAAAAAAAAAAAAGTTTTACCCACGTGAGCTGGAACGCCTTTAAAAATATACTTTAACCATGCATTACTAATGTGGGAATCCGAAGGAAGGTTATGCAGCGACTGTGTTCCACAACCAGGCACTGACTCCACAATATTTTGGGATCTTTAACGGCATGTTTATTGCTTGCTAGTTCTATCTGGTTCCTCGCCATTTGTGTTACTTAAGTACTGTCATGCACGAACCAGTGGGTGGGGCTAGAGAAGTAGTCGTTGATATTCTCCTGTGGAGGTGGTGTTCAACCTATCAATAAGTGCATTCCAGAACCTGCCGTTTGCTGGGCCTGGTGTCATTAACAGTTGTAATCTCAGTAACAAGGACGTTTTCTGTTCTGACACTTACATGATGTTCACATGAATACAATTCCCTCTTACAAAACAAAAGCTTGGGTTAAAATTGTGGTTTTAATTCATGGTAGAAACATCTGATACGTTTTACATACGTTCTTAATTAAAAACATTTTGCAGACATCTTCAAATGTCTATATGACATCTGACAGGAAACGTCTCGGAGACGTATTGCAAAGCAAACATCATGCAGATGTAAATACAGGTCTCCCACATGTTACTATATGTGTTCTATCAGGGTGGCAGAGTGAAATCAGTCATGGCATGTCATACAATAACCGCATTTTGTAGTAAATATCACTCTATATTTCGTTGTTTATTTTTTTCAAACTTTTGTAATTACAGATCAATGGAAACCTTATGAAAGATTTAAAAATCAAATCTCGACTGTGTGAGATGCATTGTGAAAATGGGCCAATAAAAAAACTAAAAGCAACAATAAAGAGGTACTATATTTACATTTTTAACTTGATATTGCATGTACATCCAACATAAAGAAAAATGTTTTTGTATTCAGTGATAAAAACTAAATATTTGCCATGTTGTTTTTCAAGCTGTTTTTAATGCAATTTATGATTTTAAGGGCCCTTTGCAAAATGGCTCAAGAAAATCCCAAAAGCTGGGATAAACACGTGGACAAACTCATGTTTACATTAAGAACAAAAAAAAAGAGTTCCCCCTTTCAAAGACTATTTGGACATGAGGCACGCCACCCATCAAAAGTCCCTAAACACTTTAAGGTGGGTGTGAATTGTCTGTTATTGATTTAATGTGATAAATTTGAGACATGTTAAAATGGAAATAAGATAGAACTTATTTTACAGGTTGCCAGTCCGGCATTATCAAGCCCGTCGTCTGAGGAATCCCCATCCAGCCCAGCGTCTGAGGTATCCCCGTCCAGCCCAGCGTCTGAGGTATCACCATCTGACCCAACGTCTGAGGCATCACATATGTCAGACACGTCCACCACTCCAGCTGCTGGAAATACATACATCGTAACACCAACAGCCACCCATGATCCAGCTGAATTTCCAATTTGCTTGAAAGCAATAGATTCAGAAATCATTAACAGACGTAAGTGAGAAACCATGTTACCCATATAATACATGTATTATGGAAAGTCATCTCATAATATATATCTTTTTAGATATCGATGAGGCCTGGGCTGGAAAAAAAGTCCAGGTGTTACTATCGAAGATTGGACCATACAAAATATTTTATTTTGACATTTATAACATTTCATCACAAAAACAACTTGAATGTGAAGTAAGACAATTAAATGTTTAAACAATCTTATTAAAGGTTTCAGTGATTACAACTATAGATAAGGACCGCTTGTGGAAATGAAACTATTTATCTGTTAATCCCCAATTGTTTTTATTTGTTCCTGTAGGTCATGAATGGATACATGACAAGTGTAATTAGAAATCTAAATGAAAATTCTCCCAAAAAAGCATTATTAATTGATTCAAATGAAATGACAAAGATATGGAAAGGAAATGCTTGGAAGCTGAAGGTTTGTTGGGTTTCTTATTTCCAGAAATTGATATTAAAAATGTTAAATAAATAATATTATAATACTCCTGTTTTTCAGATTGACCTCACAACGTACAGTTGTGTTTTAGGCTTTGTGAATGATCACAATCACTGGACTGTTGTGGTAAATGGAACACTTTACTTTAAAAAGACTTTCAAGATTTTCTATGATTAGATGCAGATATGGAATGCATTATGAATTATGTATATTGTATAATGCTTTTATCATAAATGTTTCGGTTACAACTGTAACCTCAGTTCCCCGAATAGCGGAACGAGACATTACCATATGGGACTCCTCCCCCTTCTGGACCCTTGTGAAGTAGTATAGGCTCACGCCAGTGTCAATGCACTGGACAATTGCCCTGTGGCATGCATACATCTAATTAAAGCAGCGGCAATTCCGTCAGAATCTAACCGAACGCTGACAGATATGCTGCGTGCACGGCGAGGTTTGGTAATGTCAAGTTCTGCTATTCAGGGAACCCAGGTTACATTCATAACCGAGACATTTCCCATCACTGCTTCACTCAACATTACCATGTGGGACAATAATAAAATCCTACCGTGGGCGCGGCACAGACAAGGAATGACTCTGTATACACTTTCAATAGCAATATCGACCCCAAGCTTCTCTACGCTGTGCTGAGAAGCTTGGTCAGTGATAAGTCAATTCAACCAATGATCAAGCAGCACCCATGCTCTAAAAAAATTGCATACTAAGGGAAATACGTACTACACTGACAGGGTTGGCTAAAAATAGTAGTATACTATAAAGATAGTAAAGTGACACGGCCGAAGCAGGGACAACTGTACCTAATAAGAACAGAAGGTCTTATTAACTATCACACAGCTCATGCTTAAAATGCATACAGAGGAAAAGACACTGCTGCACTAGTAGGGCAGGCTAAAATAGAAGTAGAAAATGTGTATGCCAGCACAGTGATCTTGCCGAAGCGGGGCTTACTGTAATTGTTCCCTGAAAAGCACTCTCAGAACTAAAGAATGTATATCCAGTTTATGGAATCTGGCTAACGTGTTCTGAGAAGACCAGCCAACCGTGAAACAGATCTCCTGAATAGACGTACCTTTTGCCCAGCTCCACAAAGAGGCGATGGCCCTAAAAGAGTGAGCTCGAACTTTAAGCGGGCATTCTTTACATTGGCTCGAATTTGCCTTCGCGATAGCATGCACAATCTAGTGAGAGAGTCTCTGTTTGGAGACAGCTCTTCCTTTCGCGCAGCCAACATAGCAAACAAAAAGCAGGCTAGCCTTGACAAAATGCAGCTGTGCGTTCAATATACTCCCTTAAGGCCCTAACTGGGCAGACAGCAGGCTGAGCTTCAGCACTCTGCGAGGACAATAGAACAATACCAATGGCCGTACGGAGGGAGGATGTAGCCTCCTTGCTCCTCTGAGAAAACTGTCCACCAGCTGGTGCTTGCCAATCAAGAGGCCGTCAATCGGGGAGCGAAAAGAGGGAATAGTAGCCACATAGACTTTAAGCGTGGATGGCTGACTGCCATTATCCATCCTGTGCTGGAGGAAAGTCAAGATATCCATCACAGAGCTCTTGAATGGGTCCCGCAAAGCCGGGAACCAAGGCTAGCTCGGCCAATACGAGGCGACGAGGATCACTAACGCTCTCTCCCTCCTGATTTTGCAAAGAGTCAGAAGCAAAATCTTCACTGGAGGAAAAGCATACAGTCTGGCTCTCAGCCAGCGCAACGTCAGCGCATCTCCCGGGAGAGGGGCTTGGGGTAGCAAGACGAATAGCTGGCAATGCATGTTCTCCCTGAAGTGACTCCATATCCAACTGACTGAGCTCTGAAGCCTCCACTCTCCCTGAGGTATCCCCATACTTGATAAGATATCGCCCGCGGTTCAGGGGGCCGGGAATGTGCGCCACTCTGATAGAGAGGAGATGGCAATCCGCCCATGGCAGGATAGGGCTCTAGATTGAGCAGCACCTTGGTGATTTATGTACGATTTATGCTGCCGAAACCATGAGATCCAGCAATCTCTGAAACTCTTTTAAATAGACATTTTTTCCCACCGTGAAGCGTTACAGCACTGACAAGAAAGCGCTCACACGCTCCTGTGAAAGGTGAACTCGATTCTCGAAGGAGTCGTAACATACACCCAAATAAGTTGTCTTTTGACTCCGAAAGAGCATGCTTTTCTGTCTGTTCGCTCAAAAACCCAGGGAACTCTGTGTGGCTTAATAGCACTTCTTTTGAATGGGCCATAATTAGCCAGTCATCCAGGTAATTCAGAATGTGCACGTCACTCTACCGGAGGGGGCGAAGTGCCGCATTCACACACATCGAGAATGTCTGTGGAACTAATGCCGAGCCAAACAGAAGAACAGTGTATTGTTTAGCGGCACCCTCGAATGCAATCCTTAGAAAGTGCTGGTGGCGTGGGGCTATTTGGACGTGAAAGTATGTGTCATTCAGGGCCAGCATGACGAATCTGTGCCAGGATCTGTCTCAAGGTCAACATTTTGAAGGGCCATTTCCGGAGCACTTTGTTTATACCTATCAATCCAAAAGTGACGTAGCCAGCCGTCTTTTTTTGGGACAACAAAATAGCGGCTGTAGTACCTGCTCTAATGCTCACTTGGAGGGACAAGCTCTATCGCTCCTTCTCAAGCAGACTTAGAATTTCTTATCTCAGTACTGGGCCATTTTGAGGCAGGTCTATATTGGAGCGAATAGCCGCGCTCAATCACCTCCAGAAGCCAGCTCGAAATTCCTGTGAGAGCTCTCCACACTTCTAGGAAATGAGCGAGGGGTGTTACCCATTCTGTCTGTCCCTGAGAAGCCCGAGCCAACTCCCGGTTTAATGGCCACATCCTCTGCAGGGAGTTGCGAGAGTCTGACATCATCAATATTGACGGCTCTGTGTCGCACCAAAAACGTGTCTGCAGCGGGAGAGAGCTATTCTGTGACAGTGTATCGTTTTTACTACACAACACATTTCAAGACATTGTGAACAGTGCACACTTCACCAGCAACGACCTGGGGAACGTTGTGCTGAACATTGAAACGTTTGGGAACCGGGCTCCCCGTGAGTTTTTCCTCCCTCTCCACCCACATGTCAGGACGATGGCTTGGCGGGACGGCCGGTAGCGGAGCATTGCCACGGGCTCCTGTGATCACAGTTCCTCTTTCTCGGAGCGGACCACTGTTTTGGGCGAACATCTGGGCTGAGTCGCTAGTTTGTGTGGGGCAAGCTGTCCAGAAGACAACTGTGCTCTAACTGAAGAAGGCTGAGACGGTCTGCGTGGCAAAAAATTACTCATTGCCTTGACCCTTTTTTGAGCTTCTGTGAAACGCTCGATAACCAACTCCACAGCATCACCGAAGAGGCCGGAGGGAGTGATTGAAATGCGTTAAGAAATGCCTTCCTGTCTGCGTCCTTGAGGTCAGCTAGGGTTAACCATAGGTGGCTCTCGAAGACTATCAGCGTTGGCGATGGGTCCCCGGCAGGTCTTGCAGAGGGTCATTACAGGAGTACTTGAAGTTCCCATGATAAGGCTTATTCGTGATGAATCAAACGATGGCAGCGTGAAGGTGAAGATTCTGATGGAATTGCCACTACAGCCTCCTTGATTAGAAGAGCTATTTGCATGCCGCAGGGCAACACTGGCGCGAGCCTATAAGACTTCACAAGAGTTCAGAAGGGAGGGAGGAGTCCCACAGGGTAATGTTGAGTGAAGCTATAATGGGGAACTTTTTTGTTTAGAAACCATTTAATGTACATTGAAGTGACCACTTTAAATCCTTACATTCCATTTTTTTTATTTTCAGCAATTATCATTATTTAATTATTAAAACACAGAGGCCCGGTTTCACAGACAAGGCTTAAGGCTAGTCCAAGCCTAAAATGAATGTTTGACCGGTCTTAGATGGCCAGAAACATCTTAGAAAAATACATTACTGTGTGGCATCTTGAGACAAAACAATGGCACTGAATTATTTTAAGGCATTTTTATAAAAGCCACATAAATATCTTAATTCAACTAAGGCTTAGTCATTGCTTAAGCTAAGGCGTATATGTGAAACCGGCCAACAGGCTTTGCTGCTGTCGGAGAAGAGAGCCATTTTTGCTGATCCTTTGGGAGAGAGCTCCAAACATTTAAAAACCTGCCAGGTCATTACAAGGTACTAGCTATTATTTTTCCTACAGAATGTGCTTTTAATGTTGAAACTGAGAAATAAACAAACAGTTTACCAATGTTACAATATGTTGTTTTTTTATGTGAAGAAAATTTTTGAAAGAAAATAACTGTGTCGTGTCTGGATGGAAGTTTGGGTCAGTGGCTCACCCACGACAACAAGATGCCACATCATGTGGAGTGCTGGCTTTGAAAGTAAGTAATGAAAAAAGTTTTTTTTCTTCTGTTATCCTCCTAACACGTCAAAGAACAACCATGAGAAATTATGCATTATGATACAAATTATGCCATTTTTCATCCTTAGTCCACAGGCAGGTCAATGTCAAGAAGCAATCAGGAGTTTCTCTAAAATAAATGATGATTGGCCAAAGGCAGTCATTCTTAATGGTTTTGTGCAGTCATCTGATACAAGCTCTTGTGTGTCATCATGTTAATTGATTTACCCATACTAGTTACACTTTACATTAAGGATCCCTTCATAAAGCATTTATAAATGTGTTTATTAATGATTAAGTCGTTTACAAATGCATTATAAAGCAGGTATAACGGCATAAATAAAAAGTGAGATTCTAACGAAATACCTGCCAAATAGTGAGCCATTTTTATATGTTCATTATTTATTTGACTCAAAAGCAGATTCATTATTATCTTGATGATGTTTGCAAAATTGGCTGTCAGACTGGAGACTGAAGGGTGTTATGTTGTTTTATTTATAATTATATATTGCATATCTTATGTCACTTTTGATACCATGTTGCTTACCTGATCCTATTCCGAATGTCTTATGGTGCCCTCCAGAATGCCTTCAGATCACGATGTTTATCCAAAGCAGTTTTTTCTTGCTTGCCAAGATAAATTCATCAAAACTTTGATCACTTTTTTAACACTACATGCACAAAGGTTGACCTAAACTTGTTTGTTTATGATGTTTTATTAATGCTTCAATTACTTCCAGTAGTTAATAGCAAAACCAGAAAACATGTATTTATTATTTATTGTAGAAACAGAATGCTTGCACTAGCACTTTGTCAATTCAAGCCTGTAACTTTATCTGTTTCACAGGATATTGTGGGCCAGATTAAAAAAAAATACAATAACCTTTGTGCAGGTTTTATGAATTTATCTTGATAAGCAAGAAAAAACTGCTTTGATTAGGCATCATGATCTGAAGGCATTCTGGAGGGCACTGTAAGACATTCAGAATCGGATCAGGTAAGCAACATGGTTTGAAAAGTGACATAATATATGCAATATATAATAAGAAGAAAAACCAACATAACTCTCTAGTCTGACAGCCTATTTTGCAAACAACATCAAGATAATAATGAATCTGCTTTCGAGTCAACTAAATTATGTAAACATACGTTTAATAAGCATTTATAACATGCAAGTTAAAAATGTACTAGTTTTATTTCTGATCAAACTTTCATATTTGTTCTTGTTCTGCTCTTTAAGTTTGCTGAATGCATTGTCAAGAACAATGCAATTGATGTAAACATTGTAGAGGAGGTTGAGGAATTTAGGAGGGAAATCGCTTACAGTGTAATTCAAAACAGTGGTAAGTATAATGTAACTCCTTTATTTTAGAGAACACCTTAGGTTTTTTAAAAATTGAATGTTTTTCAAATGCATTTTTCAAATATAATTGACTCTTTTAGAAGACCTAAGAGAGCTGTGCCATGCGTGTGGTGAAAAGAGTGACCCAAGCAACCGAGTAAGTGAGAAGTTTAAAGTTTTATTTAATGTCTAAATTCAGTACAATTACAAAAAGCTGAGCTGTACATGGAAAGAACAGAATGTAGGGTCTTGAAATGTGCTGTAAAAACCAGGGAAGATTTGGTACTGTAATGTTAATCATTAACTGTGATGTACTAATTTGTATCAAGGCCACACATTTCGCCGAACAAAGAGCAGCTTCTGTTCAATACACCATGACATCAACCATTTATTTAGAGCAAATAGTCTACTGAACTTTTCATTCCCTCGTCGGTAGGTAGGAAGCGGCCCTGATACGATGATCCTCGCCGTGGGCGATGCGTTGCGTACCATCTCGATCAGACTCCTGAAGTCCCTCTTCAGGATCTCCGACTGCCGCATCCTGACGTCATTCACCCCCGCATGCAGAACGACAGCTCCGACGTTAGCATCGTCCTTCAGGATCGCAGGTACCTGCGCAGAGACATCAAGAACACGGGCGCCGGGAAAACAATGAGTGCGCACCTTACCTTTAGTGGAGGAAGCGCGTACGTTCTTGACTCTGCTTTGACTTGTCCTGGTCTTGGACTTGTCTTGGACTCGACAAAGGTGGACTTGACTACAGCCCTGGTTACACTACATAGTTTGATTAATGGCATATGGCATTACGTCCCTAAGCGACACCGTTCAACGTTCCCTCCATTTCATGTATCAACAAACAGTTCGTCTTCGCCATGGTACCACATACAGTTTTTGGGGTTTCATTTATTTTCTAGAATTGTTGGCATCTTTCTTGTTTCCCGTTCGAACCAAAAATGTGCTTTCTTGCTTGAAGCCATGTTGTTTGCTGTAAAACGAAACGGCTGTCCACTGCCGTGCGTGTGTAACCTGTGCGCAAAGTGCCACGAAAGTTCCTACGCACCGGTAATAGTGCGATTAAGGTGTGTACATGTCTATACCTCACTTCGATAATGCGACTAAAATAGGAGTACTCCACCCGTCTTAATTCTATTTGTGTTTACTACGATTATGAGTTTAGACGGATTAAGCTAATCAAAAAGCTCTGTTTACATGGTCCATTCTTAATCAGAGTATTGTCTTAATCGTGTTAATATCGGATTATTGTTGTCCATGTAAACGTGGTCAATGTGTTGCGTTTGGAACTCAAACAGACAGAGAGGACTTCGACCACTGAAATGCTAATGGAAACTGAAGGAAGCGGGTTCCCCGACCAGCGGAATGCGATAGAGAACAAACGGTTGGGAAACCTGCGACAAACACTAGAGTGCCTGTCTCCCATGCCGGACAGATCGCCGGTTTGAAGCCCGCTTGTCGCAGATGCGAGTAAGGCCGAAACAGTAGCAAACTCGGGGAAGCTCGTCATACTCGGGTAAGCTTTTAGAAATGGAGACAAGTGGAGCTTTGGACTCGGTCATGAAGGCAGATTGCATCTAGAATGTGGTATCGTGACCTGAGGACTTTTCCATCTCTTCAAATGCGGTAACTGTCATATTTAAACTAGAACAGTTCTACTTGCATTTTGTTAAAAATTACTCATTATATTACATTTAGTGGTTTCTGTAATACCGCTTTGGCTTGAACATATGATTCGTGCAATGACTAATATATATTTTAAGAAATGGAATCAGATCACTTTCTCTCTTGCCCCGCCCACTCCCCCACTTCTTCTCACAGCGTTCACACCCATTTAGTCCAAATTTTTCAAAATGACAGTGAGGTAGACTGTAGCTGAAGCTACCTTTTATAATCTGAAGAAAGGTTCTTCAGACGTTAAGGGTTTTTTACCGAAACATTTAAACAAATTTTTTTCTTATAAAGCATTGTGAAGCCCCTTTATTTTTAAGAGTGTAGATGCTATCTTTATTAAAGGAGCTGTATGTAACATTGACATCTAGCGGTTGAGCTTGGTATCGCAGTCCAAATTCAAAATATTGGCGAGGGTTTTTCCCCTCCCCTCCTCCTCCTTAGACTCTCACAGGTGTTGCCAGACACTTACAGGAGTGTAATGGAAAGCATAAACTCTTACAATAATTTATACGTTTGCAGTGGTTTTGTTGTTTGCAAATATAACTCAATCAGCAGCTTGTTTCAGAGGTTGCGTCCTCCGGAGGTCGCATTTACGGGCCATATTGCTGTCTCGTTTAAATAACCATAATAAAATTGTATATTACTCCTCGTAAGTTGTAAAATAATGTAGTAATTCTTTATAAGTTTGCAACCTAATAGTACCGGAAAGGGTGGAATCTGCTCTGACCCAGATCGTTTGTTTGCTGCAATATGCAGTGATTGTCGCCAACTGGCAACCGAGCTGTCGAAATTCCCTAGTGGGTAAATCGTCAGTGGGCGGGGTCACATGGACCAAAACAAAAACAGACATTCCGGCACAGAATGCACATTTCAGAGTGGAATAACTGGCTATAGCATTGTTTTTGGACAAACCTGTCATGATCCTGCTCCGTCTTGTCATGCTTTTTTAGTCTTACGGCAGGATCATGACAGTCCCACGTGTTCAGTGTGGGTTAGAGGCATGGCATTGTTTGTTTCGGCGTGCCATGTGCTCTCTCCGGTATCGTCTTTGTCCCCGCCCTCTCGTTCCCTTATCAGTGACTGTAATGGTTTAATGCCCCGCACCTGTTCCTCCCTTGATTTGGTTCCCTATTTTATGCACTTGTGTTTTCTGTCCTGTGTGAGTTCGTTTTGTTCTATGTCTTAGAGAGACATTACGTCTTGTTCCTGCTCCGTGATTCCAAGTCAAAGTCTAGTCTAGTCAGTGTTAGTTTGTCAAGTGTTGTCTTAGCCCAGTTTAGTTAGTCTACGTTCGTTTAGTCTGTGGTAATTATTCCCTCTGTCATTGTTGTTTTACCCCCTCGTGGGTCATTGTTTTGTTACGATGCTGTCTGCACTTAGGTTCTCTGTCCGCACATACCATGACAAAACCAATATATGAACTTAGCATGTTTTCTAATTGTCTACGAACATATTTAGGTATTGTTTTGATTTAATACAGTAAAATTATTACTTACAGCTCCTTTAACTGACCACAGATTTGAACTGTAAACACATACATTTTCACCTAAACAACTCTTAAAACGACATTTTGTGATAACATATGCATTTCGGGAAATATAGCTGTTAAATGTCCACACAAGTCACCTCCCAATGCACCCTCTGTAAAAGGGGTGGAGCAAGGACACATCCGGGTATTTTAACGATTCTTGTCAAGATGTGAACTTTGAATTGTAACAGTACTTGGGCTGCTACTGATGACGTTTAACAAGTCCACAAGAACACAAGTACAGACAAGTACTCATATTGAGAAACGGCCTAGCCAGTATTATTTTGGGTTGCCAGTAGAAGAACCAGTGACAGACTGGCCGTCTGGAGCACTGGGAGTTTTCCTGGTGGGACGCTTCTCATGTGAGCAGCCTCGGGCAGCGTCAACGTCCAATGCGTATGCACGAGAGCATGCGGTGCAGACACAGGAGTCACTGTTCACAATGCATGTGTGTTGAGCAGACGCAGGAGCGTGCGTTCTACGTCATCACCACATGTATGCGTCGTGTACTCTTCTGTGCGCACGTTGGAGACTGACGTGTGCAGGGTTTAAGACATGCTTTTTTGGGGCGGTAATAAAGCGCAAATACCAGTACAATGAAGAGGGCAAACCTTAGTAAATTATGTTGCGTGATTCATTTAAATACTCTCCTCCCATAAAGTTTGCGTCTGAAGAGGAAACTCCTAAAAATGCATATGCAGTTAGGTAAGTCGCAAAAACAGTCGTGTCTGTGAATTTCTATTAATTACCACACAACAAATGTTGAAAAATTTTGTGTGGATCAGAAAATGTTTGTACTCAGGACCCACACCTTAACTGAGCAGGTGCCCATGCTCCACACTGCAATAGCTATTGTCAACTTTTTTCTCTTTTCCCAAAATATTTTGAATTATTATAATATTGTCTAAAAATTTCAGCCACAACAGGGTTCAGAATGAGAAAACAGACACATCACACCTACATATACAAAGGCACCGCAAGAATTTCAGAAACTACCTCTTCTGGATCTTCCAGGTAGGACAAACATTTCTTAATTGTTTAATTTCACTTCAAATACATTTTTATGTTAAAGTTTTAATGAAAACTATATGCTATAAGCTTATGATGTAGATATAAGTCCCTATTGATTGTGTATATAATCATTTATAAGTGATATATATATTGGCCAACAAAGGCTTGAAGTGAAAAATACTTTGTATTCAGGCATGCATAATTATTAAGTAGGATTTCTTTTACTCAACTCAACTCAACTTTATTTATATAGCGGTTTTTACAATTTTCATTGTTACAAAGCAGCTGTACATGAGACATATTGACTATAAGCAAATCAATTAAAGTTAAATACCTGTAAAAACAAGAAAAAGGTGAAAACACAGAAGACAGACATACCCATATACAAATGCTCCACACACACAATATGCACACGTACTAACACACATAGACACACACACGGACACGCACGGACACACAGACAAGCACACGCACACACACACACACACACACAGACAATATTATTTAATTAATATTGCATATAGGAATTTATAGTCTGTTATATTTGACCTGTGCTTCTCTCTCCTTTATCTTTAATGTGTGCTCTCACTGTGTGTGTGTGTCTATGTCTATGTGTGTTAGTACGTATGCATATTGTGTGTGTGTGGAGTGTTTTGTATGTGGGTATGTCTGTCAGACAGATTCATTTAAAGCTCGCGGCTGGCTACACGGTGCCTCGGGTTTGAGCGCGGCTCTGAGCCGCGCCCGCCCCCAGTGCCGTGTTTACCGGAAGTGCATGAGGAACTTAGTAAGACCTGGAACGCCCCTCTGCGGCACGTTCACGTCTAACAAAGTTCTGTCACCCTCTCTTCCCTCGAGGGTGAGACAGCTGGAGGATACGTCGATGTCCTCCAGGTGGAGTGTGCCGCTGTGGTGCACTCGTGCCCGTAGGCGGCGGCCACCTGGGTGGGGGCTCGACCTAGACTCCCATCCAAAGCATGTGGGGTCTCGGCATCTCTGGTGTCGAGAGCTTACATTGCGGCGGACAAAGCTGCCTCCTCTCTCCACGCTATGGCTCCTGCCAGGGCGTTGAGAGAGCTCAACGAGGGTAAGACCGACCCAGCGCTTATGCAGGAACTCCGCGCCGCCACCGACCTCGCTCTACGGGCAACCAAGGTGACCACGCGGTCCCTGGGTCGGACGATGTCCACACTTATGGTCCATGAGAAACTCCTCTGGCCGAACCTTGCACAGATGAGTAAGGCCGAGAAGGTCCGCTTTCTCGACGCACCCGTCTCGCAAGGGGGGGGGGCTGGTTGGTGATTCTGTCTACCCCCTCGACAGTAAAGAAGCAGACAGGGGATATCAAGCATATCCTCCCGCGCCGCGACTCGGCCGCCTCGGCCGTTGAGTCCCGTGCACCGTCTGCTTCCCAGCAGCCCTGGTCCTCTTCGACGCCCTCCGGTTCTGGCACCCCCACTCAGGCGGCCCCCCAGAAGAGACATCGAGGAGGAGACCATCGCCCCATCAGCAGCCGCGGCAAAAGCAGCGGCCCTCATGGGAAGACACCAGGGAGAACCATCGGGCCCGACCCCGGCCATTCCACGCTGGGTGGTCGGTCCGGGACGCCTGCCCCGTCCCCAACGACCCACTCGCTTAAGAGTTCTCTCTCTCTGGGTGTGTATCACAGCCGGTCTCACCCTCTACACGACGGTTTTCGGCAACTCGACTCACGGCGAGACCCAATGTCGAGGATAATCAGTAGCCCTCAGCACTCTCAATCGACAGTGCGTTGTGCTACATCATCGCCAGGCAGGTAAGTCAGCAGAGCCGATCTCCTCTCCGGGGGCCTCCCCACGGCAAGGAATCCGCACTGCCAGCCATCGAACCACCCCCTGGGAGGTCGATGAAGCAGATCGTACCCCTAGCCCCGGTCTCGGTCCCTGGGAGCCTGACTAGAGCCCCCAAACCGTCATGCCAGGGGGATACAATCTGTCTCGGCTACGCGATACAACTTACCAGACGCCCGCTCGAGTTCGGGACATCCTCTTACCTCAGTCAGAGGTAGGATGCTCCCGTGCTTTGGGCCAGGGTGACCACCCCTCTGGCAAGCGATCGTGCTCGTCCCTCTGGCCGAGATATTCAACGGGTTCTGCAGCCCGTACTTCATCGTCCCCAAAAAGGGGGGTTGCTAGATCTGCGTATCCTGAACAGGCACCTACTCAAGCTGGCGTTCAGGATGCTCACGCAGAAGCGCATCCTGGCCAGATGTCAAGATTGGTTCATGGAAATCGATCTGAAGGACGTTTACTTTCATGTCTCTCTTTCGAGGGCGGGCATATCAGTACAGAGTCCTCCCTTTCGGTCTGTCCCTGTCCCCACGAGTCTTCACGAAGACCGTGGAAGCCGCCCTCACTCCCCTCGGGGAGAGAGGTGTGCGGGTACTAACTGTCTCGACGACTGGCTCATCTGGGCACACTCGCGAGATCTGTTGTGTACACACAGGGACCTGGTGCTCCGGCACCTAGATCGGTTGGGACCTCGGGTCAACCGAGAAAAGAGCAAGCTCTCCTCTGTGCGGAGCATCCTCTTTCTCGGTATGGAGTTCGACTCTGTCTCCATGACAGCGTGACTGACTCAGAGCACGCTCAGTCAGTGTTGAACTGCCTGAAACACTTCAGGCAGTCAGCGGTCCCCCTGAAACTTTCAGAGGCTCCTGGGCACATGGCATCCTCAGTGGGGGTGGTCCCCCTCGGGTCGATGCACATGCGACTGCTCCAACACTGGCTACAGAGATGGGCTCCCTGGAGAGCGTGGCACACCAGCAGCAGGCGTATGGTTCTCACGCCTTTCTGCTGACGCACCCTGACCCCCTGGTCTTCAATGACCTTCTTGCGGACAGGGTCTCCCTAGGGCAGGGGCAAGGCACGTTGCGGTGACGACGGTTGCCTCCCTGCAGGGTTGGGGTGCCGTGTGCAATGGGCACGCAGTGTCGGGGCGGTGGATGGGCCCCCGCCTGCGTTTGGCATATCAACTGCCTAGAGTTGTTGGCTGTGCTACTTGCACTGAAGAGGTAGCAACCTCTCGTGCAGGGCAAGCACGTGCTGGTCCGGTAGGACAGCACAGCTGCCGTGGCGTTATTAGTCGTCAGGGTGGCATTCGCTCACGGCAGCCAACACGACTCGCCCGACGTCTCCTCCTCTGGAGTCAGCAGGTGATCAGCTCCCTGCGAGCCACACACATCCCAGGCGACCTGAACCAGACAGCCGATGCGCTCTCTTGTCAGTCGACGCCTCGCGAAGAGTGGCGACTCCATCCCCGCGCAGTCCAGCTCATATGGGAGCAGTTCGGCCAGGCGCAGGTGGACCTGTTGCCTCCCCGGACTCCTCCCATTGCCCGCTTTGGTACTCCCTGACCGAGGGACCCCTCGGCACGGATACCCTAGCGTACAGTTGGCCACGGGGTAAGCGGAAGTACGCCTTCCCCCCAGTGAGCCTCATTGCACAGGTCTTGTGAAAGGCCAGGGAAGAGGAGCATCAAGTGGTACTAGTTACGCCCTATTGGCCTAACCGGACTTGGTTCTCGGAGCTAAGGCTCTTGACAACAACTCCCCCCTGGCCGCTCCCCCTGGCGAAGGACCTGCTTTCCCAGGGGAAGGGGCACGTTCTGAGAGAAATCCAAAACACGACAAGGCAAGACAAAACTAGAAATCCAGACAGAGAGTGCTTAGAATTACAGTGTGACACAAAATAAGACTTCGCAATGATTGAAAGAACAGATCAGGCTTATGTAGACAGAAGTGACAAGGTTAACTACAAACAGGTGAGGGTGATCAACATAATGAGTCCAGCAAAGGGTTATGGGAAATGTAGTATGCAGTGACAGTCCGAGTGAGGGAGAGAGTGCCCTCTTGTGGACAAGTGGGCACTGCAGCTGACAGACATTACAACTAGAAACTATTTAGTCTGTTATCAGAGTTTAAACGCATAGAAATATGTTCTTTGACGTGTTAGGAGGATAACAGAAGAAAAAAAACTTTTTTCATTACTTACTTTCAAAGCCAGCACTCCACATGATGTGGCATCTTGTTGTCGTGGGTGAGCCACTGACCCAAACTTCCATCCAGACACGACACAGTTATTTTCTTTCAAAAAATTTCTTCACATAAAAAAACAACATATTGTAACATTGGTAAACTGTTTGTTTATTTCTCAGTTTCAACATTAAAAGCACATTCTGTAGGAAAAATAATAGCTAGTACCTTGTAATGACCTGGCAGGTTTTTAAATGTTTGGAGCTCTCTCCCAAAGGATCAGCAAAAATGGCTCTCTTCTCCGACAGCAGCAAAGCCTGTTGGCCGGTTTCACATATACGCCTTAGCTTAAGCAATGACTAAGCCTTAGTTGAATTAAGATATTTATGTGGCTTTTATAAAAATGCCTTAAAATAATTCAGTGCCATTGTTTTGTCTCAAGATGCCACACAGTAATGTATTTTTCTAAGATGTTTCTGGCCATCTAAGACCGGTCAAACATTCATTTTAGGCTTGGACTAGCCTTAAGCCTTGTCTGTGAAACCGGGCCTCTGTGTTTTAATAATTAAATAATGATAATTGCTGAAAATAAAAAAAATGGAATGTAAGGATTTAAAGTGGTCACTTCAATGTACATTAAATGGTTTCTAAACAAAAAAGTTCCCCATTATAGCTTCACTCAACATTACCCTGTGGGACTCCTCCCTCCCTTCTGAACTCTTGTGAAGTCTTATAGGCTCGCGCCAGTGTTGCCCTGCGGCATGCAAATAGCTCTTCTAATCAAGGAGGCTGTAGTGGCAATTCCATCAGAATCTTCACCTTCACGCTGCCATCGTTTGATTCATCACGAATAAGCCTTATCATGGGAACTTCAAGTACTCCTGTAATGACCCTCTGCAAGACCTGCCGGGGACCCATCGCCAACGCTGATAGTCTTCGAGAGCCACCTATGGTTAACCCTAGCTGACCTCAAGGACGCAGACAGGAAGGCATTTCTTAACGCATTTCAATCACTCCCTCCGGCCTCTTCGGTGATGCTGTGGAGTTGGTTATCGAGCGTTTCACAGAAGCTCAAAAAAGGGTCAAGGCAATGAGTAATTTTTTGCCACGCAGACCGTCTCAGCCTTCTTCAGTTAGAGCACAGTTGTCTTCTGGACAGCTTGCCCCACACAAACTAGCGACTCAGCCCAGATGTTCGCCCAAAACAGTGGTCCGCTCCGAGAAAGAGGAACTGTGATCACAGGAGCCCGTGGCAATGCTCCGCTACCGGCCGTCCCGCCAAGCCATCGTCCTGACATGTGGGTGGAGAGGGAGGAAAAACTCACGGGGAGCCCGGTTCCCAAACGTTTCAATGTTCAGCACAACGTTCCCCAGGTCGTTGCTGGTGAAGTGTGCACTGTTCACAATGTCTTGAAATGTGTTGTGTAGTAAAAACGATACACTGTCACAGAATAGCTCTCTCCCGCTGCAGACACGTTTTTGGTGCGACACAGAGCCGTCAATATTGATGATGTCAGACTCTCGCAACTCCCTGCAGAGGATGTGGCCATTAAACCGGGAGTTGGCTCGGGCTTCTCAGGGACAGACAGAATGGGTAACACCCCTCGCTCATTTCCTAGAAGTGTGGAGAGCTCTCACAGGAATTTCGAGCTGGCTTCTGGAGGTGATTGAGCGCGGCTATTCGCTCCAATATAGACCTGCCTCAAAATGGCCCAGTACTGAGATAAGAAATTCTAAGTCTGCTTGAGAAGGAGCGATAGAGCTTGTCCCTCCAAGTGAGCATTAGAGCAGGTACTACAGCCGCTATTTTGTTGTCCCAAAAAAAGACGGCTGGCTACGTCACTTTTGGATTGATAGGTATAAACAAAGTGCTCCGGAAATGGCCCTTCAAAATGTTGACCTTGAGACAGATCCTGGCACAGATTCGTCATGCTGGCCCTGAATGACACATACTTTCACGTCCAAATAGCCCCACGCCACCAGCACTTTCTAAGGATTGCATTCGAGGGTGCCGCTAAACAATACACTGTTCTTCTGTTTGGCTCGGCATTAGTTCCACAGACATTCTCGATGTGTGTGAATGCGGCACTTCGCCCCCTCCGGTAGAGTGACGTGCACATTCTGAATTACCTGGATGACTGGCTAATTATGGCCCATTCAAAAGAAGTGCTATTAAGCCACACAGAGTTCCCTGGGTTTTTGAGCGAACAGACAGAAAAGCATGCTCTTTCGGAGTCAAAAGACAACTTATTTGGGTGTATGTTACGACTCCTTCGAGAATCGAGTTCACCTTTCACAGGAGCGTGTGAGCGCTGTCTTGTCAGTGCTGTAACGCTTCACGGTGGGAAAAAATGTCTATTTAAAAGAGTTTCAGAGATTGCTGGATCTCATGGTTTCGGCAGCATAAATCGTACATAAATCACCAAGGTGCTGCTCAATCTAGAGCCCTATCCTGCCATGGGCGGATTGCCATCTCCTCTCTATCACTAAAATGAATGTGTGATCTGAAGACGCACATCCTGCCGGTTAAGCAAACACTGGCGTGTTTAGCAGTGTTCAGGCTGCTTTAGTATTAGAAGTTTTACTTAACTTATTTATTATTACATATACAAATGTATAGTCTATTTAATATTTGATATATGTTTCTCTCTCTTTTAACTTAAATGTGTGGTTCTCCGTGATAACCACTGTGCGCGTGTGTGTGCGCACGAGTGTGTTAGTACGTGTGTATTTTGTGAGTGTGGAGTTGTGAGTCTGTGTTTTGTATGTGGGTGTTTTTGAACCTGTGTGTGCGCGCGTGTCTGTCTTCTGCGTTTTCACTTTTTGTTGTTTTTACTTGTATATCTTCAAGTTTTGATTATAGTCAAAATGTTTCATGTACAGCTGCTTTGTAACAATTTAAATTGTAAAAAGCGCTATATAAATAAAGTTGAGTTGAGTGTTTGACTGCCGCTGCTCTTCGGAATACATGTTTTTAAACTGTTTTTGAACTCTGATACTGATCTGTAATCTTCGATTTTGCTTTGGTTTTATAACACGACCATTTACAAACTGACCAAGATAATCTCTTCAGTCAAATTGTGCTACCTGCCAAATGCAAACTTTCGCCACTACGCAACAGGCTGTTCTTCTGTTCTCCGTAGGTAAGCTAACACTATTTCAGTTGTCGTTCGTACGCCAGTGTTGATTGTTGATTGAAAAAAGACGGCTGGCTACGTCACTTTTGGATTGATAGGTATAAACAAAGTGCTCCGGAAATGGCCCTTCAAAATGTTGACCTTGAGACAGATCCTGGCACAGATTCGTCATGCTGGCCCTGAATGACACATACTTTCACGTCCAAATAGCCCCACGCCACCAGCACTTTCTAAGGATTGCATTCGAGGGTGCCGCTAAACAATACACTGTTCTTCTGTTTGGCTCGGCATTAGTTCCACAGACATTCTCGATGTGTGTGAATGCGGCACTTCGCCCCCTCCGGTAGAGTGACGTGCACATTCTGAATTACCTGGATGACTGGCTAATTATGGCCCATTCAAAAGAAGTGCTATTAAGCCACACAGAGTTCCCTGGGTTTTTGAGCGAACAGACAGAAAAGCATGCTCTTTCGGAGTCAAAAGACAACTTATTTGGGTGTATGTTACGACTCCTTCGAGAATCGAGTTCACCTTTCACAGGAGCGTGTGAGCGCAATCTTGTCAGTGCTGTAACGCTTCACGGTGGGAAAAAATGTCTATTTAAAAGAGTTTCAGAGATTGCTGGATCTCATGGTTTCGGCAGCATAAATCGTACATAAATCACCAAGGTGCTGCTCAATCTAGAGCCCTATCCTGCCATGGGCGGATTGCCATCTCCTCTCTATCAGAGAGGCGCACATTCCCGGCCCCCTGAACCGCGGGCGATATCTTATCAAGTATGGGGATACCTCAGGGAGAGTGGAGGCTTCAGAGCTCAGTCAGTTGGATATGGAGTCACTTCAGGGAGAACATGCATTGCCAGCTATTCGTCTTGCTACCCCAAGCCCCTCTCCCGGGAGATGCGCTGACGTTGCGCTGGCTGAGAGCCAGACTGTATGCTTTTCCTCCAGTGAAGATTTTGCTTCTGACTCTTTGCAAAATCAGGAGGGAGAGAGCGTTAGTGATCCTCGTCGCCTCGTATTGGCCGAGCTAGCCTTGGTTCCCGGCTTTGCGGGACCCATTCAAGAGCTCTGTGATGGATATCTTGACTTTCCTCCAGCACAGGATGGATAATGGCAGTCAGCCATCCACGCTTAAAGTCTATGTGGCTACTATTCCCTCTTTTCGCTCCCCGATTGACGGCCTCTTGATTGGCAAGCACCAGCTGGTGGACAGTTTTCTCAGAGGAGCAAGGAGGCTACATCCTCCCTCCGTACGGCCATTGGTATTGTTCTATTGTCCTCGCAGAGTGCTGAAGCTCAGCCTGCTGTCTGCCCAGTTAAGGCCTTAAGGGAGTATATTGAACGCACAGCTGCATTTTGTCAAGGCTAGCCTGCTTTTTGTTTGCTATGTTGGCTGCGCGAAAGGAAGAGCTGTCTCCAAACAGAGACTCTCTCACTAGATTGTGCATGCTATCGCGAAGGCAAATTCGAGCCAATGTAAAGAATGCCCGCTTAAAGTTCGAGCTCACTCT
This sequence comes from Triplophysa rosa, assembly GCF_024868665.1. Taxonomy (NCBI): domain Eukaryota; kingdom Metazoa; phylum Chordata; class Actinopteri; order Cypriniformes; family Nemacheilidae; genus Triplophysa; species Triplophysa rosa. Next base: position 8,130,605 of record NC_079909.1, on the reverse strand, counting down.
TTTAGGGCCATCGCCTCTTTGTGGAGCTGGGCAAAAGGTACGTCTATTCAGGAGATCTGTTTCACGGTTGGCTGGTCTTCTCAGAACACGTTAGCCAGATTCCATAAACTGGATATACATTCTTTAGTTCTGAGAGTGCTTTTCAGGGAACAATTACAGTAAGCCCCGCTTCGGCAAGATCACTGTGCTGGCATACACATTTTCTACTTCTATTTTAGCCTGCCCTACTAGTGCAGCAGTGTCTTTTCCTCTGTATGCATTTTAAGCATGAGCTGTGTGATAGTTAATAAGACCTTCTGTTCTTATTAGGTACAGTTGTCCCTGCTTCGGCAGTGTCACTTTACTATCTTTATAGTATACTACTATATTTTGCCAACCCTGTCAGTGTAGTACGTATTTCCCTCAGTATGCAATTTTTTTAGAGCATGGGTGCTGCTTGCTCATTGGTTGAATTGACTTATCACTGACCAAGCTTCTCAGCACAGCGTAGAGAAGCTTGGGGTCGATATTGCTATTAAAAGTGTATACAGAGTCATTCCTTGTCTGTGCCGTGCCCACGGTAGGATTTTATTATTGTCCCACATGGTAATGTTGAGTGAAGCAGTGATGGGAAATGTCTCGGTTATGAATGTAACCTGGGTTCCCTGAATAGCAGAACTTGACATTACCAAACCTCGCCGTGCACGCAGCATATCTGTCAGCGTTCGGTTAGATTCTGACGGAATTGCCGCTGCTTTAATTAGATGTATGCATGCCACAGGGCAATTGTCCAGTGCATTGACACTGGCGTGAGCCTATACTACTTCACAAGGGTCCAGAAGGGGGAGGAGTCCCATATGGTAATGTCTCGTTCCGCTATTCGGGGAACTGAGGTTACAGTTGTAACCGAAACATTTATGATAAAAGCATTATACAATATACATAATTCATAATGCATTCCATATCTGCATCTAATCATAGAAAATCTTGAAAGTCTTTTTAAAGTAAAGTGTTCCATTTACCACAACAGTCCAGTGATTGTGATCATTCACAAAGCCTAAAACACAACTGTACGTTGTGAGGTCAATCTGAAAAACAGGAGTATTATAATATTATTTATTTAACATTTTTAATATCAATTTCTGGAAATAAGAAACCCAACAAACCTTCAGCTTCCAAGCATTTCCTTTCCATATCCCTGTCATTTCATTTGAATCAATTAATAATGCTTTTTTGGGAGAATTTTCATTTAGATTTCTAATTACACTTGTCATGTATCCATTCATGACCTACAGGAACAAATAAAAACAATTGGGGATTAACAGATAAATAGTTTCATTTCCACAAGCGGTCCTTATCTATAGTTGTAATCACTGAAACCTTTAATAAGATTGTTTAAACATTTAATTGTCTTACTTCACATTCAAGTTGTTTTTGTGATGAAATGTTATAAATGTCAAAATAAAATATTTTGTATGGTCCAATCTTCGATAGTAACACCTGGACTTTTTTTCCAGCCCAGGCCTCATCGATATCTAAAAAGATATATATTATGAGATGACTTTCCATAATACATGTATTATATGGGTAACATGGTTTCTCACTTACGTCTGTTAATGATTTCTGAATCTATTGCTTTCAAGCAAATTGGAAATTCAGCTGGATCATGGGTGGCTGTTGGTGTTACGATGTATGTATTTCCAGCAGCTGGAGTGGTGGACGTGTCTGACATATGTGATGCCTCAGACGTTGGGTCAGATGGTGATACCTCAGACGCTGGGCTGGACGGGGATACCTCAGACGCTGGGCTGGATGGGGATTCCTCAGACGACGGGCTTGATAATGCCGGACTGGCAACCTGTAAAATAAGTTCTAACTTATTTCCATTTTAACATGTCTCAAATTTATCACATTAAATCAATAACAGACAATTCACACCCACCTTAAAGTGTTTAGGGACTTTTGATGGGTGGCGTGCCTCATGTCCAAATAGTCTTTGAAAGGGGGAACTCTTTATTTTTGTTCTTAATGTAAACATGAGTTTGTCCACGTGTTTATCCCAGCTTTTGGGATTTTCTTGAGCCATTTTGCAAAGGGCCCTTAAAATCATAAATTGCATTAAAAACAGCTTGAAAAACAACATGGCAAATATTTAGTTTTTATCACTGAATACAAAAACATTTTTCTTTATGTTGGATGTACATGCAATATCAAGTTAAAAATGTAAATATAGTACCTCTTTATTGTTGCTTTTAGTTTTTTTATTGGCCCATTTTCACAATGCATCTCACACAGTCGAGATTTGATTTTTAAATCTTTCATAAGGTTTCCATTGATCTGTAATTACAAAAGTTTGAAAAAAATAAACAACGAAATATAGAGTGATATTTACTACAAAATGCGGTTATTGTATGACATGCCATGACTGATTTCACTCTGCCACCCTGATAGAACACATATAGTAACATGTGGGAGACCTGTATTTACATCTGCATGATGTTTGCTTTGCAATACGTCTCCGAGACGTTTCCTGTCAGATGTCATATAGACATTTGAAGATGTCTGCAAAATGTTTTTAATTAAGAACGTATGTAAAACGTATCAGATGTTTCTACCATGAATTAAAACCACAATTTTAACCCAAGCTTTTGTTTTGTAAGAGGGAATTGTATTCATGTGAACATCATGTAAGTGTCAGAACAGAAAACGTCCTTGTTACTGAGATTACAACTGTTAATGACACCAGGCCCAGCAAACGGCAGGTTCTGGAATGCACTTATTGATAGGTTGAACACCACCTCCACAGGAGAATATCAACGACTACTTCTCTAGCCCCACCCACTGGTTCGTGCATGACAGTACTTAAGTAACACAAATGGCGAGGAACCAGATAGAACTAGCAAGCAATAAACATGCCGTTAAAGATCCCAAAATATTGTGGAGTCAGTGCCTGGTTGTGGAACACAGTCGCTGCATAACCTTCCTTCGGATTCCCACATTAGTAATGCATGGTTAAAGTATATTTTTAAAGGCGTTCCAGCTCACGTGGGTAAAACTTTTTTTTTTTTTAACACAATTTTGTGAACAAGGCACAGGTCGACGATGGATTTGCGGAGAGACTAAAATTAAAGCAGTGCTGTGCCGTCGATATTGGATACGATAGGAACGGCGCAGCAATCTTATGTCAGTAAAACATTTTTGTACTATGCGTCACTATTGCTTTGTTAGAGATCGCTTGATATGCCCTGTGTGTAACTACGTTAAGTGTCTAACCAAATTCACAGAAGGCTCCAACTAAGTTTACTACGCAAACTGCTATCCAATCATAGCAGTGGGCGTTTACTTCCAAGTCTTCATGGCGGAACGCCCATTCAAACCAATCGTTTGTCGAGACTGCCTCAAAACCCGGGTAGAAAATAGCCTATTACTTATTGATTTTGATGTTTTTGAATGTAAAAACCACGTTAACGTCATACGTAGACCTTATACAACAGCATAAAACAATAAACAAGCCCAGTTCATCACACCTTTAAGACTTCTTTCACTATTGTTTTCTTGCACCTCAGATTCAGGTGAAAACGCTCTCTGATGTGTTTTAAATATGCCATTAACAACACGTTGTTCACTTCAGTTCTGTACCCACAATGTTGTTTTGTTTGTAGTACCTAAAAGCATCTGCCAAATGCATAAATGTAAATTTAAATGTAAAAATACACACAATCTGATATCCTTGAAGGCAAAGTATTTTTTAAATATGAAAAAATACATATTTATAATTCAAGTATTTTAATATTACGTATACCTATACATCTCCTATTGCAATTGCTGGTAATCTGTTTTGAAATAAGAGGAGGAAGTAGCCAATAAATAAACAAGATTGCAAATGTATTTTGAAATAAGTTGTTTTTTAAATGAAGGTTTCAGAGTCAAGGATATCAGATTGTGTGTATAATTATTGTTCTTACCCTGTAACTTCGTGGAACAAAAAGGTAACAAGTCCCCACTTATATCTGGTTGCTACCCCTTATACCCAAACTTAAAATACTGTTCCCTTATACCCACACATATAGGAACACTATAGTTACGAAAACTTGAATGACACCATGAATTCACAAACACCATGAATTCAGTTTACTTAAGCAGTTCTTTGCAGGTCGTAATCTAAAGCATTACCCAAATTCTACCCGATTGACATACAATCTTTCATAAGGAGAGAACACGTGAGAGAACACGGTCTCTCGACGTTGTGTTGAGAGAAAGACTGGGGTTTGATCTTGAGAACCAATCATCTCTGAGAGGAATTTAAAATGCCAATGGGCTTTGGCGAATGGCACACGCACGCCAGTCCCCGCCCCATGCATACGGGTATAAAAGGGAGGCGGCGGCAGCCATTTACGCATCCTTTGTTCTTCAGAACAACAGAGACAGAGGACGTTTCTCATGTGAGTCTCATAGCGAGAACAGCCAATAACAGTGCTTCTGGCTACCGCGAAGCCCCGTGTGAATGCCGATGGAGCCGGAAAAATTGAAATAATTATTTTATACAAGATATAACTATTTTTGACTGCATTATCTTGGCATTGTAAGCACATGATTTTTTTAAAACATACAAAAATATTTTTATTTAAAATGATTAGTGGAACATTTATGCCGCTATATTTAACGTCAAAGCATGTCAAATCCCGCGCCACTCATGTGAACTCTGGCGCCCCCCTAAGGGGGTCGCGGACCTCAGGTTGGGAACCACTGGTTTAAAGGGACAGTTCCCCCAAAAATGAAAATTCTGTCGTCATTTACTCACCCTCCGATTGTTCCAAGTCTGTATAAATTTCTTTGCATTGCTAAAAACATAGAAAGATATTTAGAAGAAGGTCAGTAACCAAACACATCTCATTCCCTTTGACTCCCATAGTATTTCCCTACTATGGCAGTAAATGGGGGTTACTGACATTCTTCCTAATATCTTTCTCTGTGTTCAGCAGAACAAAGAAATGTATACAGGTTTGGAACAATCTGAGGGTGAGTAAATGATAACATAGTTTTCATTTTGGGGTGAACTATCCCTTTAAAACAGATTTATGAGAGGGGGTTCACTTCAGTGAAATAAATACGCTTGCATTTGGCCAGATGCTAACAACCAAAGTTCATTCCTGTAAGCTAAAGAGGTTTGGTCATGCAGTTACAGGTCTCTCTTTCCGGTTGTAATCGGAGTTTTTCGGTCGCTTCTTGCCTCCATTTTGTACCGACTCCTGGATTTCCGGGATTTCGTAGAACTGGGTTCGCTCAAACCCAGTAAGTCAGTAGAGTTATGTCGCCCTCAATCACAGGGCAGCGATGTTATTAGCAAGCAGGAATCCGATTTTTTGATTCTTGACGTTTTTGCTACCGTTTTACGCTGTGACCTATTTGGGATTCATTTATAGAGTTGTCAGTATGACAGCGGACGACAGCAAGTTTTCTCCCGTTTAGTTAACGTTACTTAGTTACCAGTTTTTATTCGGTGGCTGGATACAAAACAAGTAATCGGTGGAAGATCCATCTGATACTATTTAACATTAATGTTGTTTGGGACAAAATCTTAAAGCGCGACAGACAGGTAAGCCATGAAGCTTTGCCAACATTTTTACAGCCGGAAGAGAGGAACAACTTTTCGTGTTTATTTGTTTGTTGCCGTTCTTATGACATGTTTTAACGTACACCTCATGTACAGCCGATTTACAATGTTTCTCGAGAGTTGTGTCAACGAATATTAAACAACAACAACAAAAAATCCTCAGCCACATAAGTTAAAGCTTTACGTTTGTTTTTCTTTTAGGCTCGTTTGGCTTCTCCAAAGACATCCTTCGCGTTTTTCTTTCTTTAAAGTCTGGTTTTTGTTCCAGTTGTGCCATTGCCTAAGTTACATGTAAACTTGTAAAACTTTTCGCGACTGATTTTTAGGATCTTTTATGGTTTGACAGGTATGGTCACTTCAGTCTGTGCACGCTAGTTACACATTTTCGTTACGCGTACAACTCGCCGTCTCTATCGACACTCGCGTTTATTTTCACGTTATTTATTTCCTTGTCCTGAAATATTCAGTCGACCAACAAAAAGGTAATGTAATATATTCACTTCCATCAAAACTTTTAACATGACCGTAGTTGACTTTATATGACACCAGTAATTTCTATGTCAGTGTTTTAATGTTAATTGTGATATGCATTAACTGTTGTCAGTTCGAGTGCAGGAACTGAAAGCTGGTTTTATTACTTTTTATCTCATGCACTTTTTTGCTGGTAATTATTCACAAAAGCATAATCGAAACAGAAATCCATGTTCTGGGTGTAATAAAGAAGGCCCTGGTAGATTTTATATGGGTGATCAGAGCTGAGATATACTGCCTGTTTTGGCCTGTTATATGACAATGTCAAGAATGTTTCTTGAAGCCTGTTTTTCTGGAGCTCAGCAATGTTTCTGGCCATTTCACAGCATATTCAAAAACTGCTTTTTTTGGGAGATGAAATTTATTCTGGCTGTTTGTTCTACTAATTTTAAACTTTTTATGGTTCTTGTGTTTGCAAGTGGGTCATGATTTCAGAACGGAAGTAGTTCTGTTTATAAGTCAGTTTTATAATGATTAATTATCTCTGTTTTTTTTCCAACAGTCCTTCTCAGGGACATTGCTTGTCTTTCAATGTTGTTTTGCATAGAAAATAACATGCATCCATAGTCACATAGTCTAAAGCAACTATGGGGTGTCAAATACAAAGATTGTTCGTGTAATAAAGATGACCCTTTCTCTTTATACATAGGTTAAGGCTCCGTTCTGGTTCGGTTACTGTGCTTCCCCCATTTCAAACTAACATTAGTCGTTGTGTGATCCTAGATCCTGCTAAACAACATTCCAGTTAGCCCTGCTAAAGTTTTGTATCACCCCACTTCATCCGAGCGATCACTTCTCTCAAAACTGTCAGGAAAAAGAAACTTCAAGCCAAGTTTCTGGAGTGTCCCTTTGGAACCACAGTGAAAAGGTATTTTTAACCTTCTAAATACTTTTGAAACTATTACCTGTTACAATAGCGTACTGTGCCAAGCTTGCTGTCCTATGCATTGTAGTTTCTGGAACTGTCATGGTTTGTGGGGTAGTGTGATGTTAATGACGCTAACCGGTCTGAAATATAGAGTTATGCTTCCTTTTCTCTTTTCCTCAAGTACTTCTAAAATATCTGTGCAACTGAAATGAAACTGGTTGTAATTCACCTTGCAGAGCTGTTTTGTGGAATAGTCAACAAACGAAGATTGAAGTGACCGCTGAGGTCTTCAGAATTCACCAACATGCCCATTCCTCCTCCCCCTCCACCTGGACCCCCACCACCCCCCACCTTAAGTCAGGTCAGTGTAAAGCAGAGCTGGTGTCATATCTGTAAAACCATCACTGAGACAGAACAATTCATTCTCCTACTTGCTTCTGAATGATGATAACCTGTCTATAATCTCTATATTGCCCTTTTAAAATATTACAAGTGCTTGCTTAGACAAGCTTCACATTTACCTTTATTTAACACTAAGCAATGTGTAACTTGCCCTGCACAGTTGTGCTACAGATGTAAATGATACATCGAATTGTGATACTTTAGTAATTTGCGTAGTGATTTACACCTGGTTGATGATAAAACAGAAAAAAACCTGATAGCACACAAACATCTGGCAGATATCTATTCCCTGTGATTTAATTTAATTATTGATTGTAAAATAAATTTGCAAATTAACTTGCATACATTCTCTTTTCTGAGGACCAAGACCAAATTTTGGTTTTAATTCATTTTGAGAGAATAATTGGGGAATGATTGCAGAAATGTCTATGTGGTGTAACCGTAAAAAATCACCTTGTTTAAAAAAGGTGAAATTCTCACCAAAACACCATATCAGATAGCTTGGCATAATCTTACATTAGTCTTATTTAATAGTAAATAAAAGTTAATGGAACACCATTGTTCTTCATGTTATAATTAATTTGGGGAATCGTGTGAGTCAAGTCAAATTCATGAAATGTCAAGGTGGTGTAACCACCATTCAAGGAACAATTTTGTTAATATTATGCAAGAAGACATGTGACAGGAAATAAAATCACAAAGAAGAACCCCTGGTGATGCTAACTGCATGCAAAGGTTAGAAACTCTTTTTTAAATGTGAGATAATTTGACATTTTAAGGGTATGGTCAGGTATTCTTAGGTATGCATGTCAAATGGTATGACCCCAAAAATATATTGATAATTCATTATTATAGAAATGAGAATCAAGCGTAGCGTCAGTTCTGGCAGGTCACGTGAGTCTAGCTTGCATCAGCCGATCACATCAGGTGCAGCTAATCAACGTTAACCGATAGTCATACAACACATACAAGACTGCTTCCTATTTATGTCGCCTTTCTCTGCTCCTTATCAGCTGCTCAGTCGTGTCGCACTAAAAACCCACCTCCATCCCCATCTCCTACATATCTGCCTGTATCTGTCGGATCATTTTAATTTAATCAGGGCTCTAGACTAACTTTTTGCACTGGTGCGCCTAATTTTTTATCTTAGGTGCACCAGCACAAAAGTTAGGTGCACCCAAATTTTCGACCGCATCGCCTTTAACACCGCCATTTTACCAGTTCATTTCTTTTTAAATCGCTGTCCATATAGGCAAAAGTGACTTGTAAATGATTAACTAACAATCTGGTCAACATAAAGTTCTTTATTTGAAGCACAATTCTACAAGAAAGGTAACTTACTGAAAAAGTGTTGGTGCTTAAAGTGCTTCACTGAACTGAAACTTAAAACATCTCAAGATAAATGGACCAGGGCTTGACATAACCTGGGAGGTTGATGGCTCCGTGTCAGAGCATTGCTTATGATTTTCGGACGGATCAGGCCTTAACTTAACATTATTCACGAAAAAGTTGTCAATCGTTCTTTTCATCTTCTCTCATCATCCGCGGCTACATCCACTCTGTTAAACTGACGGGCCTATAGGCTCCTCCCCTCTCTGTTTAACTGACTGCCTATAGGCTCCTCCCCTCTCTGTCTGACTGCAGCACACGCATTTTCACACGAACACACCAGAGGTCGCGCTAGACTTTTTTATTGTCCATCATTTTGACTGACAGGCTCGTAAAAAATCCGTCATAATTTATTATTACCAGTCACTATGGTGCAAGGTGGCGTTAGGTGGTAATTAGTATGTTCGTGACGTCATCACGCTGTACTTGCGTCTCGGAACTTGTTGTATTTTAATACAACTGAATGCCCAATAAAGCAGTTGTTGTTTATATTCATCTATATATTTAATGTTTTAATGTTTATGTTCATATGTGATTCGATCTGGGAAACCCCAACACATGGTGCAAATTTATATATTACAGTTTTTGATACCATATTCAAGCCCTTTCCAAATCAGTTTTTATTTTGCTCATACCTTGCATATGTAACAAAAGTTATGGCTGAGTTCGGCTGAAGCGCTATGATTTTCAGGAACGGAATTTGGAGGAAAACGGGTTTAAAGTTAAGCGATGAAAATAAAAGCACAACAGTCCAGTATCACAAGTAAAATAAGTCTTTATTTTTATATATGCACAATTTAGAATCTTTTAGACTGTAAATCGTATTATATTGTATTGTCATTGTGTTAAATGTCTGTACTAGAAGCTTCCAACACCAAAGAAAATTCCTTGTGTGTGCAAGCACACTTGGCAATAAAGCTCTTCTGATTCTGATTCTGATTCTGAAAAGTCACTTTACAGTGGTAAAAGACTTACTCTAATAACAATTTAATAAAAAAACATTTCCTAGTGTTGAAGTCTAAAAATACTGTACAAAACCGTTTGAATAAAACGAAAGCAAGGAAAATGGTGCGGGCACACTTAAATAACGAGAGCTCTGCCATTATCACTGCACAAGGAAACTAACAAACATTACGGACAACAACTAATAAGCAGTGAAGCAAGTTTTACCTTGTTTATCATGTGCATAGTGTCTAGACTTCTGATCATCCCTTGTATGTTTTGCGATCGGATAACTCCCGGTGCTGCAGACGGGGAGCTCTGTCATCTCATGAAAACATTGTATAAAAAACTTTGCATGCCGTAGTTTACACAGGACTGGCGGGAAATGTGCATTGATACTCCGTCATTCTTCATGTTATGTGGTTTACTTTGATAGGTGAACTGTCTTTCCCGCGTCCCAGCGCGACTTCCGACGGGTTTTCCCAGATCGCATCACATACTGTATGTCTAGTCAGTAACAATGACAGGTGAAAACACGCACGTCCCTTCGCGAGCATATCACGCTCTAATGAAGGGAAACGGGGAGTTACAAATTGCTCTCATTGTAATCCGTCAAAATAGCTGACAGACGGCCTTCAGATTTTTCCGTCACTGGTAATCATTTTTTGTCAATGACAGAGAATTTTCATTTAACGCGACCTCTGGTACACACACGTACTGGAAAATCTGGACCACGGCCGATCAGAGGGGGGTCCGCCCTTCACTATCTCTGATTGGTTTAGACCACGATATGGGCCTAATGTGTGTCTGTTGTTGAATCACAGGGAGACTTTCAGAGTCGCGGAGACTTTTTTTCTCCCTCGAACGGCTGGTTGCACCGGTGCGACCTCAGATTTTTCTTAGTCGCACCATTGAGAAATCAAGTCGTATGTGCGACCAAATTGGTCACACTCTAGAGCCCTGGAAATCCTGTTACGCATCATGAACTCTTCTGGTTCCCCAGGTGGGGGGACATGTTTTGCTGCGCTCGCGCTCTGTCTATGCAAGGCTGCATGGACAGGCGGAGAGTTAGCCCAGAACAGTTTCATTCCAACAACCTTAAATATTGTTATTGTTTAAATATTTGACGACAGTGGTCCTGACAGAAATGACTTTAAGAATGTCATCTGAAATATTCCAATCAATGCCATATTTTTTTACATAGGTGTCCATTTATACCTGTCAAATTAGATTTTCAATTGAAAATTCAAACAGTGTAACTAGTTACACCATTGGACTTGTATCACAAACCTTTCTGTTAGGGGCCAATTTAGTCAAATATCACTAGTTATGATGCTAATTAAAGATGTAAAATAAAATAAACTACTATTTGGATTATTTTCAGGTGTTCAATGTTATATTTTTGAGAAAGTGGTGCTCAATCCACATCTTCAGAATTAAAGCTCTGAAACTTCAAGATAAATAATGATAAATAAGATAATTATGTTGCTCAATAGGGGTGTGACGAGACACTTATCTCACGAGACGAGACTGGGTTCACGAGAACAAGACTAGGTTTTTAGACTTTTTTAAAGAAATCCTCAATGATGAAATATAAAGGGAAAAATAGTCTTTTATTCACCTTAACATAAAATGCAAAAAATGTAGGCATTATAAAATCAACTTGTACTTTGTGAAACACATTAAACTTCTATTTTAATGAATTATATAATGCCATAAAAAACTATACGTAAACACTGCAAAATGTTTTGTCACAAACTCGAATGACAGGCAGTAATTGCACAATATGTATGCTTTGTTTTCATAACAGGCGTATATTTTAAGTAAAGAGCTATGGTTGTTTTCTTGCTTTTGCATAGTGGGCCAACACCTAAGTGTTGTATGTTTTATCCATAGCTTAAAAATTGTTATATATCTGAAAATACTTAAATTAGTGGTTGGATATCATTCTTGATACCTTTGAATTTGTTTACATTCAGGCAAACACCTCTCCTCCCAAACTGAATCGAGATGAAGCCAAGGGAAGAGGAGCTCTGCTGTCAGACATCTGCAAAGGCACCAACCTAAAGAAAACCAACGCGGTCAATGACAGAAGTGCGCCTATAATTGAAAGTAGGTTATCGGGTTGGATTCATGCTTGGTTGAAAATACACGTTTGAGAAGATCTATAGCTAATAATGCAATACTTTTCATGACAGAAACTGGAGGTCGAAGTGGTGGCAGTGGGGGAGGTGGAGGAGGTGGTGGTGGTGGTGGTGGTGGTGGTGGAGGGTTTGGAGGTGGTTCTGGGCCGATGGCCATGGGTGGGTTGTTCAGCGGAGGAGTGCCTAAACTACGACCAGTTGGAGGTATGTGTTGGTCAGATGAATGACTTTGTATTGACAATCTCCAAAAATATTACAAAAATGTTGCATTAAACGTGTCCAGAGTTTATGTTGCTTGTGTTATTGTAGAATTGTTTTTAATTGATGTGTCCTCACAGACAGTTCTGTAGGAAGGTCAGCACTGCGACCACCCGGCTCTCGCCCCGCAGTACCCCGTGTTGCGAGTCATTCCGAGCTTGATGGTTCTGGACGTAGTGGTGAAGGAGATCGCCCCTCAGCTCCTGAGACGTCACGAAACCATCGCCCATCACTGCCGGACGTCACCAAACCATCTGCTGTCAGCAGTTCCACTAAACCTAGCAGCTCCGCCCCTCCTCCACCTCCGCCGTTCAATCGCGGCGGCAACCGTGGACCCTCCTCAAACCATCAGGCTTCTGGGTCGTCATCTGGGAGTCGTGAGAAACCCCTTCCACCTCCACCTGTAAACAAAGGGCCTGTATACAAAGGGCATCCTCCACCTGTAAACAAAGGGCCTCCTCCCCCTGTAAACAAAGGGCCTCCTCCCCCACCATCTTCTTCCCGTGATGGACCTACTAGAAACCCCCCCATTTCATCACGCTCCTCTTCGTCCTCTAGCTCCTCCAGTGCTCCCCCACCCCCACCTCCCTATCGACAGCCACCTAATGTCTCCAATGGTGACCCAGCGCCCGAGTTACCACAGAGGCGAAACTCGCTGAACAAGAGAGGCCATTCCAACGCTAATGTTCGCGGCCAGGCTCCTCCACCCCCTTCCCAACAGAACCGACGACCCCCGCCACCGACACGTGACCCAGTGGGCCGTAGCACAGGTGTGTTTCTTGTTTTGTTATCATTTACTGAATAAATGTATCTCTTTAAAACGTGCTATAGCCACTAAACACTCCAATGAAATGGAGATGCCATTTAAAATAACTTGCTCATTCAGCTCCTCAGCCTCCTCCTCCTGGGTCTCGTAACGGGGTTCGGGAAATGCAACCCCCTCCACCTCCTTACCGGTCACAGAATGAACCTCCTAGCCGAGGGAAACCTCCTGCTCTCTCCTCAACTGGACGTCAGGCTACAGCACATGCACCTCCACCTCCTCCACCTCCACCTGTCCGCAACGGACACACACCGCTTCACTCCAAGTCTCTTTCTGGTAAGTCTGATACAAACATGAACAATAATTTTGTATCTGTGTTTTGTAATTTAATAGATTTAACACAATAAACATCAACTCATGTTTATTCTCTCCGATATTCACGAGGTTTATCTGTTCATAGTTGACTAAAGATCAAAACATCGAATCCTAGCTAGTTTTCCGCACTGGATCTATAGCCATCAGTGTTTTATCAGCATTCAAAAATATCCCTGTAGTCAAATGACCTCTTAGTAATGCAAATATGGGCCCTTATTTCCTTATGCAAGGCAGCAAAGCTTTCTTAGAACAGCCGTGTATTGTCAAATAGTCCTTAAACATGAGGTCATTGTCACCATTCATTCACACCAAACCGGACATCGTGTATTTTTTTCTATGCTTCCTGCAGACAGCCATAGATCACATGCAAAGCGTTTTAACCCTTGAATTGAATGAAGGACTTGCGGTATAGACGTAAACAACACTGGAGCACTTCCTGTTTTAGTTTTACACAAACATGGCAAACTAAATACAACCAACAGGACATTTAAAACCGAATTGAAATAATAAATGAACATCTTTAAGGGAGTGGGTATACTTGACTTTCCGCGTTCGTCTCGCGCACAAACACGTCCGCACAGCTTCTTGGGTCCGAGTTCGACACATGTGCAGTACAAATCGTCGCCTTAGTATTATAAGGTTCTATCTGACATTTTGGTCTAAATTGAGTTATTTACATATTCTTATTCTGTGACAACGTATTTACATTATGCCATGATTGTTTTTTTAAGTGTGTGGATTTTGGGACTTTATTTTAAGAAAACAAAAAGGTTCCATCTACAAAATCGAATTATAATTTGGTGCTATAAGGTTCTATCTGCAAGAGCCAATCAGCACTTTGAATGCACACAAGAGGGCCAATCAGGATCAGCTTTCTTTGTCATGTGACCGGACTCCTCAGTGACAGGGGAATATCTGAGGAAGCAGTGCAACACAAAACAATGTTTAAAAGAAAACGGCCAGACAGCCGGACCATACTTGCCCCTTAAGGGGTTTCCTTGTCTGGGCTTAGATTAAAGGAAGTGTTCACCCAAAAAATTTTATTCTGTCTTCATTTTCTCACCCTCAGTTTGTTCCAAATCTGTATACATTTCTTTCTTCTGATAAACACATAGTAAAATATTGGCTTGTTTTTCCGGCAAATGACGGTGACGAAAGCTCCTGCACAGAGGAGACGATATCCTATTGGAATAAAACGAAAAATGCCACGTTCGTCACCAGAGCTTACCACAGGCCTGTGTGATTTGCCGGAAAAACAAGCTTCAGGTTCACAAGCAGCAGAGGGATAAGGGAAGTTAGACATTAACGTTAATAGCGCTGTCAATATGGATAAATTTGTTTCTTGGCCGAAATATCCCTTTTAATAAAAAAACCCATCTGCTAAATAATAATTTAGATCCAAGTGTTAACATGTGAGGAGGATAGGTAAGAGTTTTCCAGAACATATGAAGCATCAAAACATGAAAAAATGCAAATATATATATATACAGTATATATATATATGGATTAAATAGATTTGTCCTGAATTTTAGGGCATTAAATGTTTATGCATGTTCATGAAATATGTTTAACTTTCTCAGATGATTTCGAATCCAAGTACACCTTCCACCCTATAGAAGACCTTCCCCCTCCAGAAGAATACAGATCATTCCAGAAGATCTATCCCAGCAAAACCGACAAGAGTAAAGACTTGTTCATAATGAACTTAAAATAGATTTAAACCAACTCTGGTTATGTCTGATCACTGACTGCAATATTGTGGTTTAAATGTCATATTTATAATATTGTAGTATAAATTAATATTACATGTAAATATAATATTACACGGGTAATTTTATGTTTGTTGTATAGCTGAATAGATGTGTTTAGGAAAATGGTGACATAATTGATTTCTGTTTCTCGTTTTTCATGCAGCTATGGTCAGAGGTGCTCCTCCACTGCCTCCTGTTGTAAGATGAGCATCCAGGGAAAAGGACCAAAAATAGATGCCAAAACATTCACACACACACAACTATGTACATAGTGAATACTGTACATATTGGTGCCACACAAACAATAGTTATTCATACCAAACATCTACTCGGATAACACTCCTAGGACAACACTATATACCAGCATGATTTCTTATGCAAACTACTCCAGAATGCTGTACCTCTAGACCTAAAAACACTGTGCAATATCCCTGTGCTGCCTAGAAAAGCACCTTCTAATATTGTGCCTGAGAACAGGGACACAGTTTAGCGACCGGCCAGAGCACACAACTCTATTGACCAGGGGTTGAATGTACACATTCCACCTCTTCCTCAGACCGACCAAAGTTTTCGTTTTAATAAATGAGAAAATGTGTAGCACTTGTAGATTATTGATGTCTATGCATATAAGACGACGTTCTTAAATGAGTCACGTCTGTAGTTTTCTGGACAATCATTTTATTGCGTATCAGTTTATGTTAGATGTTTGTTTATTGTGTTTTATACATTTTTTAATCAAGAATAGTGTGTCCAGGATGGAGTTACGTTTAAATTGATAAAAACGTGTTTGCATACACTACGAAAAGCTATGAATGGCTGTTCATTTTTTTTCAAGCCATAGTTTTCTGTTCTCCTGGCCACATTCATTGAACATCTCAGTATGTGTGAATGAGAACACTTGTTTCACTGATCACTTTATTTGCTTCACCTCTGTAAAGGGAACTGTGTTTAGCTCAATAATGACCAAATATGAAGTGCCACAGGTTCTCCCAAATACACCTGTATATATGCAGTTGTGTAGTGCCATCTTGTGGCTTATTTGCACCATTACTCCAACTGGGTACCATAATTTATACATTGCCTTTTATCGTTTTTGTTTCAAACTAAAGCTGAATGTCAGGAAATACATTTTAATAGATTTTGTATAAACACTACAGGCATGGACGTCTGCCAATGGGTTCGTTTTAAATGCGTGACATTTGTAAGTATTAAAAGTAAAATAGCATAACACGTTTAACATTGTGTCAGGTTGCCTCAGTTCAGGCACTTTTGGGCTGTTAGTAATTCTAAAAGTTATTTTGGGGGATTTGGTGTCTATTATGTATATTATGTGAATGTCATTTTAACGCTGTTTTAGAATGTGTTAAACACCGTGATAATATGATGCATTTGAAATAAAGAAGGGCATGGGACAAATCGTCTGAGCTTCAGTATTCTGTTTACAATTTCGTCTTGTTTTAAATTGGGTGACTTGATAGTTTACACAGTGAGGATTTCTTAAGGTTTAATGATAGTCAGACTAAATACAATATGCTCTAACTGTAAAACAGCGTATATTTGAAGTATTGCCTAAATAAGTGCGTGTCTTACTCTTAATGTGCAGAAAGTAACACTTACATTTCCCGGGAAATTCTGTCCGCCAAAACATCGACAAAGAAATAACCCGCCTTTACAGTCAAGTCAGTGGGGGAAGTGCCAAGAATCTCATTGGTTACTGGAGAGCCGCTTAACTTCCGTAACCAATGAAAAGCGTTTTCATCAGCATACGTCAGAGATCAGGGAGTCAGCTGTTCAGTGTTTAGAGGGATTTGGCGCTTGTTTGACGGCAAGTCGGTCTGTGTGAGAGAAGTGGAACCAGTTGCATGATCTTTCAGCGATTATCGAAATAAATCAACAATTTTGCGGATCAGGTAAGATATAAAGTATTATTTTTCTTATAAGGTTGTCGCACGGACGTTTTGGATGCTTTTTATTCGCAGTTGTTTTGCGGTTGGGTAAATAGTTTGGCGCTAAGTAACCCATATGTGTAACGTTAACTGAGACTTGGCTGTATTTTACAGTTTTGTGATCAAATCTCGTCTGATTTATAAAGTGACCCCTTTTGACGTGTGCGGTTTTTGTAAATATGTTAATGTGTTTTTCAGTTTGGGGTGGAAGAATTGAATGAGCTAGTGAAAGATGTGTGCGCTTCCTGAAGCTATGCAAGATGAAAGCGTCGCGTTTACGTCATATATATATAACGTCATGTGATAATGCATAAAAATAAATTTAATCTCATTGTATTGCTAGATTACTTCATGTAAATTTGAACACCCCACCACTTTGTCAATGATTCGCACCCTAGAGGACGTCTTGTATAAACAACACTCACTTGCTAAATTCCACACGTGTGCTGAATAACACTATTGAATACATCTAGACCTGACAAACAGTATAAGAATCATTCATTTGCATGATCACATTAAATAATAATAGATCTGGTTTCAGACTGAAAATGCCCAGCACCCGCTCACAGAGTCAGCCCACCCTACAGTTCCCCAGACGGAAGTCGTCCAGATTGGGTTCTCGACCTAAAGTCTCCTCTGAGAACACTGTGGATATACAGGCAACCCCACTGTCTCCTAGAAAGACAAATGTGCTGGATCCACGAAGCATCCCCCTTTCTCCTAGGAGCTCGGTGTTGAAAAACACCTCTCTGTCTGAACGGCTGCCTCTGAGTCCTCGCAAACGCACGGGTGAGTTTGTTTTATTTAAAATACTGGCAAATTGCTTACAGTATTTAGTCATGGTTTACATCTTGTACTTGTTAAACTCTTGAATATGTGTTAATGCGGTCTCATGGATGTTTCAGGTGATGAGAATGGATGTAACCTCCCGGCCTCTATGTTTGGCTCACCTCCCAAGCAGAGTCGTCCTGCTTTATGCTCTCCCCGTAAACTTTCCTTCAACGAGAACACGCCGGTCTTCTCCTCCCCTCCACGTCCCGTCCCGTCCTCACCAAAAATCCCCCTATCTCCTGTTCCCCGTCCGTCGCCGGAAAAGCCGCAAGAGTCTGCTCGTTCCAGTCTACTCCTCCAGACCGAAGGAAAGATGCCTGTTGCTCGGCTCTTCACTACAAAAAGTAAGTTTTGTGAAACGTTTACATTTTGTTTAATGCTTGCTAATGTGTAATAATGCTGACACTTGGGTCTTTCTTTTTTGCAGAGTCGGGGTATCAAAGTGTAAAGCAGGCTCTGCACACCGCAGTACCAGAGCGTCTGCTCTCCCGTGAGACGGAGAGAGCCGCCATTGTGTCTTTTCTGAAGAATCATGTGGTGGAAGCAAAACCTTCAAGTCTTTACATCTCTGGGGCTCCTGGCACGGGCAAGACGGCCTGTTTGAACTGTGTCCTCCAAGAGCGGAAGGTGAGTTCAAGCAAAAAATGAAAATGGGTTTCGCACAAGAATTAAGATGGGTGTTTACTTGGGTGATACATTGAAGTCACATGACGTCTGCTTCATTTCTAGGCTCTGTTGAAAGGAATTCAGATGGTGGTCATCAACTGTATGAATCTGCGAAGCTCTCATGCAATCTTCCCCTTGCTGGGTGAAAAACTGGGGATCTCCAAGGGTCACAGTGAAGCTCGGCTAGCGAAATTTCTGACCGGCTCAGGACCCACTGTGTAAGTTCATATTCATGTGCAAAAAAAACTTTCCTTTCTTTCTGATAAGTTTGTGGGACATAGTATCATCATTTGTTTTTGTGTGCAACAGCCTTTTGGTTCTTGATGAGATGGATCAGTTGGACAGCAAGTCTCAAGAGGTGCTGTACACTATCTTCGAATGGCCTTATCTGCCCAAATCTCGCCTCTGTCTTATCGGTAAGCTGGTGTTTTGTACCGTGTCAGTTTGAAAATGCTGAATAAAACTTTATTGCTGACCAAGATATCTGAACTATTAAGATGTTTGTACTTTTATATACATGACTAGTGAACTATGAACCCCTTAGGGATTGCTAACGCATTGGACTTGACGGACCGCATTCTCCCCAGACTGCAGGCCAAACCGCATTGCCGTCCCAAACTGCTTAACTTTCCCCCGTACAGTCATGAGGAGCTCAACGCCATCGTCCAAGACCGAATTGCACAGGTTTGTATCTGTACACATACGAACTAGGGATGTAACCATTACCGGTTTAATGGTTTACCGTGATAATAACATCCAATGGTTAGTATTACCGTGTCATATTTTAGTTACTGTTAAACCGTACCAGTAATACGGCTTGAAAAACCCAGTCCAGCATCAATGTTATCAAGAGTATAATGTAGGTGCAAATTGTTCATTTATGTCAGGAGAGTAAATCAGGAGTATTGACACTCGGAACAAAATAACGTGAGACACATCTATTTATTTACGTCTGCTCCTGTGAGTTTGTGATGACAGTTCTTGGCTAATTAGAACTTTAATCCAAAAATGTGCACATTTGTGGAAATTTAGATATACTGACACACGTTGACGTCATATTTCTTTATACAGACCCATCATTTCTATTCATTTTTCATTAAATGATGTGATATGATGAGTTTGAAACTCTGTTCAGCTGGTTTCTTCTGCTATGAGCGCAGATGTCATGCCGCTTTCTCCTGGGTCCTAAAGTACACCCTGATTCTCACAACAGGCGCAGACAGATGATTTGCTGAATTGCGTTGCGTTTATATGAAAATCTGATTTACTCACTTAAGGTTGTTTAATCTGAACTATGAAACTTTTACCTCATGCCCCCAACGTGCCATAACTAATATTAATGTTATATATTTAATGTAAATCTAAAGTACATTTACAGGTGAACGCGATATTAAATTTGGTTTAAATCAGTATTTTTTTACATTTCCAGAACATGTCAATAAAATTGCGGTAATATTGGTAATAGTGATAATGTGGTTCACTCTAACCGAGATCTGAAATTTTCACACTGTTACATCTCTAATACAAACTGTCGCATGTTTACGTGGAAGTGTTCAGAGGCAATAATGCATTGGCGTGTTTGTGCGTTCAGGTGTCAGGTGACGGTCTTCTGGATGCAGCAGCTGTTCAGTTCTGTGCAAGGAAAGTCTCAGCAGTGTCCGGAGACGCTCGCAAAGCTCTCGACATCTGCAGGTAAGCGAACCAGCTTTACGCTAACCAGATTGAAAAACATTGACTGATAAGGTGTGATGTTTTGTACGCTGAGGGTTTTATGAATTTTATGTATATCTATTAGGAGAGCAGTGGAGATTGTGGAAGCAAGCGACAGGTCTAAAGCAGCGTCCGAACCTTCAACCAGCCCTAAAGGTAAGAATTCTAATAAAATTCTGACACTGCGAGTGTGAATGTAATGTGACTTTGTCATAGCCAATAAGAACATATTTATTGCACAATTATGATGTGTTGAAAAAATATGACCATGGATTTGTCTGTAATCTCTTACAGCAGCATCACGGGTGAGCGTTCCTCAGGTGGCCCGGGTTTTGTCTGAGGTGTACGGCGACCGCATGGCGTCCAGCAGCGGAGAGGACGGTGAGAGTTTCCCTCTGCAGCAGAAACTACTGGTGTGCTGCCTGCTTCTAGTTATCCGTAACGGAAAAAGCAAAGAGGTCCAGTTGGGAAAAGTAAGCTTACTTTATTTTTTAAAGTTGAATTATAATTATGTCCTCGATGATAGTCATTACCCACATACTTAACCCTGTTTATTTTCTCTCTGTAGCTGTGTGAAGTGTACAGTAAGCTGTGTAAACAGAGGCAGGTGGGTGGAGTTGGACAGACGGAGTGTTTGTCTCTCTGCAGTCTGCTGGAGAGCAGAGGAATCTTCACGCTCAAAAAGGCCAAAGAGGCTCGAATGACTAAAGTAAGAGTCTTTCCTGATGTTTTATTCATATTCATCTTATTTAGTAGAATTCAGCGAGAGGTCTAAAATGACACTGTTCTTTTCTAGATCTCTTTGAGGATTGAAGAGCGAGATGTGGAGAACGCGCTTAAGGATCGAACACTCCTGGGCAGCATTTTGGCCGCTGGTCTGCCATGATGCTGCTACATGTAGTTTTTATTTAATTTTAGACCTAGTACATTGTAAATATTTTAACTCGTTCATGAAAGTCTTGTTTAAAATGAGATTATGTGCTAGTTTGGAAGAGATTTGATCCAAAAGGGTTTTTAATTTTATGTTTGTGTCAAGTTTTTTTTTGCCAGCTTATTTTTATTGTTTTAAATGGCACATGTTCTTTCTGAACGAGACAGAAGAAAGGGCCTATTTTGTTTTGTGCATCAACTTTTTAATGTTGATTTGAACATTTTGAGATGTACATTTTAATAAAGTGAAATGCACACCAGTACATTTCAATAATGTGGAATCGTAATAGTTTTTGTGTAGTAATTGGATGGTGGTAACTGCTGTGTTATAGTAACAGTATTCCATCTCTAAACTGATGTTTTGTGGAACATAGAATGAAAATGCACTTAATATTTTTTGAAAACCTAGTTATTCTGGATTGTTAAATTTATCATACATTGTAACAATATCAAAATTTCATTGTACGATAATACCTCGGTATAAAGTCCACGGTACAATATTTATTGCATTTAAAATGATGACATGGAAACGTGCCATAAGCAAACTCTTTTCTTTATCTAATCATAACTTGCTTGGAGGTATTAATTATAGTATCGGATGGGTCAAATGACCTAAAAATCCCTTTTATAAAGTAATTGCACCAGATGGACCATGCCAAATGTAACATCTATTATTTTTTCTAACATGTTAGGCCCGAAAGACCTATTGTTTCATACAGTGACCATGATCGTATTGAGACAATTTTGCTATAACGATATCTATAATATTAATACATTCCTATTAATGGGTTTCGCTGCATGCCGAGACTGTTTGGTGTTTATAACACAAGCAAAAAAATGTATGAATACTTTAATCTTATATCTGCACTTGATACATTTGTTGTAGTAAATTCGTTTATCAAAAGTTCTCGTCATTGTTTTGGAAAAAACCTAGCATTCCATCCATGCTCCATCTTCAAAAAACTTCAAAGCTCTTTATGAAACCTTTGGCATCCTTATTTGAAGGCAATATTCTCTCTTTTTGTATGATGTTGTTAAATTGTATATTGACTCTGGTAATTAAAAGATATTCCATCTACTCAAAACTATTATAGTAAGTTTCTTAGCTCCATTTAGTAGCTGACACAAATATATTCTGATAACGGTATTAACGATATACTGTTTATTTGCATTGGTACATTCTGATTCAATATTTCAATGTGACTAAATCTGCCCACAAAACTATAAAGTCATCAAAAGTTAATCACAATTTCCTTGATATATATCAAAACGAAAACACGACAGCATTTGATAATATGATTTTATTTGTACTTTTTGGACAAAGATGTAAAAATGCTACAAAGACAGCTATCCCTTTTTTGTTTATCTCGCTTCCTAAAAGTTAAATATCCTAAAAGCTTGTAAAGTTAGTTTTAGTAACTTAGTTTAGTTACGCGTTAGTCCCTTTTATTCAGCACAGCATTTATTCATGTAAATATCAAACATTCTCCATACACTGTAAGAAATAAAATCAGTATTTTCTTGTCTATACATGAAGACAAACTGGAAATAAAACCTCAAGTGAAAACCGTGTATAAAAATGGTCACGCACATGTAAGAACGCTTCTTTAGATGACAGTCTCAATAGGGGAATAGCTACTGTATAGAGTGTTAAGAGCTGTAGAAAATCAACATGCCAGACATGTACACTCAATAAAGATATTGATGATAACCCTCATCTGACTAAAACCACTGAACAAAACTATAAAGCTCAGTTATTGTGAGATCACAAGTCTAAATCACTGACAGCATCCAAAATCTTAAAACTATAAAAAGCGACATAATTATCATTATAAAATATTTTGATAAAATCTCTTTGGCATAGTTTACCAGTCCTGTTACCAACAACGTATTAATGCACCCATAAGAAACGCTAAAATAGAGCTGTCCTTCTTGTGAAGGCAGTGTGAGGTTGTGTTCACCTCTGCCTCTTCCAGCATAGTAAGAATTGCATATATTACAACAACAGTGTCAATATGTGTTTGTTTACAGATTAATGGACCACAGGCACCCAGCAATGAAAAAACTGCCTCTTCTGTAGTTTGACTTTCTGCCTCTTCTGTAGTTTTCCTCATTCAGTGGAGCTGAAGGCTGTGAAAAAGAAATCAGTTCAGTTATTACCTGTAGTCCATCTGATCAAATTCAAGTATGACAATTTTGTACGTAACCGGTAGTCTTTGATAACTGACACATTGCTGTTTTGGTGTAATAACCTTAGTAGCGTTCATTGTAGACTCTGGGCATAGAATCATAAGGCATGCCGTGTGCATAATCGTCTTGCATATCATGATCTAGAGGAATGCCTTCCATCTGCATGGCATCACCATATGGAGGATATGCGTAGCCATCAAGCTCTGAAAGGGCCAAGAAACAGGAAGGTGTCGTAATGTTGTACAATCTTACCACATGATGCAATTGAATTTGTTGTTAAAAACACAAGTAACAGACAGAGATATGAATAGTTGGCAAATCTGTGAGAAGATATACTAACCATCGACTGGAAGGCCAGGATCCATCATGGCACTGTTGTGGGCCTACAAAGGCAACAGGAAATTGATGAAAAATTGAGTGTCAAAATATTTCCACATTGCAATAAAAATAAGCCAAAAATGGATAATGTGAGAGCCTCTAATACATCCTTTCAATACAATAACAAGAGGACTGTCAAGGTTCGAATTGACATGAAATAAAAAGTAAATTGTTTTATACAGTGAGGAAAATATTTATTTGATCCCCTTCTGATTTTGTAAGTTTGCCTGCTTACAAAGAAATGAAGGGTCTATAATTTTTATGGTAGGTTTATTTTAACCGAGAAGACAGAATATTAAAAAAATCTGGGGAAACAAATGTTATATAAAGGTTATAAACTGATTTGCATTTCAGTCAGTGAAATAAGTATTTGATCCCCTACCAACCAGCAAGAATTCTGGCTCCACAGATTGGTTATGTGCCTATATGGACCACAGATTAGTCCTGTCACTTTAAGAAAGTTCTCCTAAGTCAGCTTGTTATGTATATAAAAGATGCCTGCCAACAGAATCTGTATCTTCCATTCAACCTCCCCACCACCATGGTCCAGACCAAATAGGTTTCAAAGGATGTCAGGGACAAGATTGGAGACCTGCACAAACCTTGACTAGGCTACAGACAGAAGCTTGGTGAGAAGGAGACAACTGTTGGTGCGATTATTTGGAAATAGAAGAAATACTAAATAACCATCAAATGCTCTTGGTCTGGAGCTCCCTGCAAGATTTCCCCAATGGGGTAAAGATGATCATGAGAAAGGTTAAAGATCAGCCCAGAACTACACGGAAGAAGCTTGTTAATGATTTCAAGACAGTTGGGACCACAGTTAGCAAGCAAACCATTGGTAACACGCTATGCCACAATAGATTGAAATCCTGAAGCACCCGCAAGGTCCTTCTGCACAAGAAGGCCCACCTGGCTCGTCTGAAGTTTGACAATGAACATCAAAATGATTCAGAAAAGGTTTGGAGAAAGTGCTGGCACTGCTGTGAGACCAAAATTGACTCCTGTGTTTGGAGGGAGAGAAATGCTGACTATGACCCCAAGAACACCATCCCTACGGGTACAGGATGACTTCACCGCATTGAGGGGCTGAGGGACGGGCCCATGTACCGTAAAATCTTGGACGAGAACCTTCTCCCCTTAACTAGATCACTGAAGATGGGTCGTGCATGTGCCTTTAACATGACAAAGACCCAAAACATATTGCCAATGCCAAGACAGCCAAAGAGTGGCTTACGGAGAAGCACATTAAATGTCCTAGCCAGTCTCTAGACCCTAGTCCTATAGAACCTCTGTGAAGGAGGCGAAAACTCCAATTAGCTGAGCGACAGCCAAGAACCCTTAAAGATTGACAGAGGAGTGGACTTAATGTATCCTGACACATGTGCAAACCTGGTGACCAACTATCAGAAATGTTTTACCTCTGTGCTTGCCAACAAGGGTTTCTCCACCAAGTACAAAGTTATGTTTTCTCAGGGATCAAATACTTATTTCACTGACTGAAATGCAAATCAATTTATAACCTTAACATTTCCCCCCTGATTTTTTTAAATATTCTGTCTCTATCAGTTAAAATAAACCCACCATAAAAATTATAGACCCTTCATTTCTTTGTAAGCAGGCAAACTTACAAAATCAGCAGGGGATCAAATACTTGTTTCCCTCACTGTAGGGGGATATTACTGGGAACTAGAAAATAAAATCTAACATTCTTTAACAATATGTAAAAAGTTAACAATATTTCAACCAATTGTTGGCAGTCTATCTACAAAATCACCTCAGCTAACTATACAAAGACTTTTCATAATCCAACCAATTTCCAATAGATTCAATTACTCAACTGTTAAAAGATTGAATTATTAATGTTGTTTCAACCAATAACACTTTGAAGTGTCAAACTCACCATCTCCCAAGCAGCAGGGTCGTGTTTGAAGAGCGAGTGTGTGAGCTCCACTGATACTCGTTTCTTATAGTCCTGGTTTTTGTCCTCAGAAATTCGGAAGAGTACAGCAGCGGCATAGGTGGCTGATTGAAAAAACATTTTTAATAACATCATATTTACTCAAACCTAATCTTGCTCAATCTTTCTCTCACTCACCAATGCCTTCATTGCTGGAGTGCAGAAGCTCCATGAGAGGAGCACAGGCTCCCTCTCCGTCAATGATCTCAGCCGACTGTTTATCAAGAGCCAGTTCACACAGAATACCAGATGCCACACGCTTGACGTTGTCAACTGGCGAATACAACAGCTGCAAACGGAGAAAACAAAAGTCTATAACACCATAGTGTCAGCAGGACAAACCCACTCTTGTACCAAAGTAGGTGCCAAATCTGCAATTTAAGAAGGTTCTTGTGGCAAGCCAGTTGTCAGTCACTGTTTGGCTCTCAACTTTAGGATCTGTTGAAATCTTTTACCTGAACAAACAGTGGAATGGTGTCCATGCCTGCAATAATGTGTCGGTTTTGTGGATCTCTGGCCAGGATATGCAGAGCACCAGTGCAGCCCTCCACAATCTCCTCCATTCTCACTCCATCCTAAAACGATAAAATAATTGTTAGTTAATTTGGAAATTGAATCACAGCCTCGACGAATTATATGAACAATACGTGCCTGGTATGTTTGTTGAGCAGAGGAACCGAGTTTCTGTGCATCCTGGTGAGATTTCGTAAGCAAAGTGACCAGTTTGGAAATGGCATCAGCGTCTCTCAAAGGAGCTTGGTTTTCGGGACACAGGGCCAGGTTACGGATAAGACCGACCACAGCCTGGAGAAGAGAAGATTTGGGATCAGACATTGTAAGACCACATCATTAACAGTGACCACGGGGTTGCCAAGTCCACAGTTTTCCTGCAAAACTGGTCTACTTTTTAACTGTTGCAATGGGTTATTTTGCATTTTGTGGGTTAACGGTGGTTTACTTTTGTTTATCAGCCATTATTCATCAAGTAAAATGAAGTTCCTTATGAAAAAAGAATGTGTTTATACAGAACGGAATAGAAAGAAAAGAAAACAGGAGTGGCTTTCTTGTAGCTCAGTGGTTAGAGCATGGCATTAGCAACGCCAATGTCATGGGTTTGATCCCAGGGATTGCACATACTTAGAAACACATGTATAGTGTATAGTATAATGCAATGTAAGTCGCTTTGGATAAAAGCGTCTGCCAAATGCATAAATGTAAACGAGTGACATATTTTGAGTTTCGTGTATTTCACTCTGGGGTCATTGGACTAATTTTGGGCTAGTTTTGGCCATTGGACTTTTTTGTTATGCAGATCTGGCAACCCAGACTGACC
Source organism: Triplophysa rosa (assembly GCF_024868665.1). Lineage (NCBI taxonomy): Eukaryota > Metazoa > Chordata > Actinopteri > Cypriniformes > Nemacheilidae > Triplophysa > Triplophysa rosa. Next base: position 8,103,645 of record NC_079909.1, on the reverse strand, counting down.
CTGTGATAAAGGGGCCCACACTGGCCATAGGGGAAAGGGGCCCAACCATAAATTTTTTCCAGGCCCCGTGAATTTGTTCTTATCAGTATAAACGACCACTGTTGTGGAAACTAGCAAAACTAAATATTAAACAATTTTGTGCATTTCTAAAACTAAGAGGGTTCTTCGCTCACCTTCACAACTGGCCAGTAGTAAGGCTGATTCAGCAATTTGACGATTGCGGGGATGCCGTAATACATTCGTACGGCGTTCTGTGCGGCATCAGCATCCGGGTGCCGGCTGGTGAGGTGTCGCAGGGCACACACGGCTGGCTCGATTATATCTTGTTTGGAACCAGCTCTGAGGATGGTGTGAATCAAAGACTCCACCCCATTACTCTGGGTCACCTGCGTTTTGTTGCGCGTGTTGTTACAGGTGAGATTGGACAGGATGCCCGTGGAGCAGGTTAGCATGTTGACATCGTCTGAGGACAGCAGACCGACCAGTACCTGCAGCAGATTTTCCATTCCGTCCTGCAGGGGGCGAGAGAGAACACGTGTTGGTGCCGGCTAACAGAGCTCAGTTGAAGTTTCATGGCTTTTGTATAGAGCTGTTTAAAACAGTCTATTTAAAGTGACAAGTGTAAATTGGGTTCCTCAGTCAATGACGAGCACTGTTTCAAGAGTCAGATGTAAAAATAGACCTGTTTGGTTGCAGAGTCTGACAAGTTCCTCAAGGTCCACAGGCAATTCTGCATTAGACGTTGAGAAGAGCCATTCAGATGCTTTCCAAGCGCTTGCATACCACCTGAGAATGATAACGTGAGATACATACTGTGTTATATATCTGGATTGTATACTTTAAGTTAATGTGATGACATGTCTTTCATTGCAAAACTCGAAGCTGTTCAAAGTCTTTATAAAAATCAAGTCACGTAAACATTATGCAGTATGGTTCAGTACCCAACTTCACTGAAAGTCTATTGGAATGCTCAACTGAGTAACACTATAATAAAAAATAACGGTGATGTTTGCCTTTAAAAGCACCATTAATTAACACAAACTCAAATGTTCACTTTGACTTACCAGCATCCACAATAGCAGGCTTGTTACTAGGACAGACAGACAGCACTTTGAGCACACGGCTGGTGGTCCACAGCAGTTTCTCATAGTTGTTGATCCTCATGATGTTAACAAGACCCTCAGGGCCACCATTAGCCAGAATAATCAGCTGAGAAACAGTTAGACTGATGTCACCATGGGCATTAAACAGATCTATATGATCCATATCTTTTCTCATATCTTTGAAATAACCTACACATGTGTGTATTACACTGATTTGTGCAACAATTTATTCTGATTGAGGTGTTCTACAGTCAAACATGTTTAGCATAATGACCGCTAATCTTCATAATTGAAAGCTCCAGGCTGTCATGGTTTATCTTGTATATTACTACATGATCAAAAGGTAAACATAAAACACCTTGCTCTCCTGGTTTCCATAGGACAGTAGCTGAAGGCAGTCTGTGGTGATGGCCAGGAATTTAGGATTGCTCTTCTTTAGCAGGGGGACCATCCGCTGCAGCCCATCAGCCAGACGTACCGCCATCTTGGCTCCCTCCTGGTGTAAGATCAGGTTGTGCAGGGTGGTGATGGCGTAGAAAACAACAGAATCCATTGGAGAGCTGAATAAAAGAAGAGAGATTGCATGGACAAATATTGAGTGAAATGATTTCATGAATGAACATGCTTTTATTTTGTGAAGTTTTGATGTTTTTATGTACTTAAGTACTATATAATCGCATCGAATTTTGTTTCTCACCTCAGCATGCGCACCAAAGCGGGAATGCCTCCTGATTTAAAGATGGCGAGCAGCCCCTCGCGCTGGTGCGAGAGGTTGTGAAGGATGCTGGCCGTGGCACGGGTGGTCTCCATGTCCGATGTGTTCTGCATGGCCCTCACGACTGCCGCCACCATCTGCGGGGACTGCATCAGAGCTCGCCGCGACGCATCCTTACGGGTCAGCTGGTTCACAATCATTGCTGCCTTATTCACCACCGCCTGAAGTCAAAAAAGTCAGAGGTCAGAAGAAGAAACTAATGTGCTTAAGTCTTAAATTAAGATTTCACATTTTCTTTAAACAAAATTATAGGATTACATTCCAGCGATGAACTAAATCCATATAAAATTCTGTATCTCTGTGCATCATACACTCAAACCCTCTGTTCTGATTGGTGTGAAAACATGACATCATCGCATGTTTAAACCAAGTATTTAAGCACCTGGTCATCATCATTAAGGAGTTTGGTGAGTTCTGGAATGGCGCGTGTGGCGAGCTCAGCGTCGTCCTGGTAGTTGATGAGATGAACGATGGCGGCTTTGAGCTGCTGAGAGGGTTCGGCCAGCTTCTGTACGTTGGTCTGTTGGGATGGATCGATCTGTGTGGAGAGGATGGCTGTTCCCTCCGTCACCATCTCTGGAAACATGGCCGCCCTCACGCGTTGAGCACGTGTCATAGTGTACTGAGACTCGACATCTATTGTAGACAGTGAAAGAGAGAGAAACACTATTAATATAGTACTACTAATACAGTTTATAACGAATACAGACTTTATACTCATACATAACTTAAATGCAACATATTACACCTGTTGAATATTATTAATATTACTTTTATAGACGTTTCAATTATTGAAAGTTTCAGAAAATAGAAGAATAATGAATTCAGAAGCAATTCAACAGCAAACTTGTTTACGATCGTACTCTGAAGTGTTTCGATGCAAAAGGGTTTTCTTGCACAAAACAAGCAAAAAAAATCTGATCATGTATCAAAAATTAGACCTATTGTGTTATATGTTGGGCTAAAGGCTAATATGAGAATGACAACGAGGAACTGTAATCTAACACAGCACATGGAGTGTGATGTTTAATCTATATTAAAGTATATGAATATATATATATATATTAATGAGCTGTGTGCAGATGATGGGATTGTATTTCACCTGCAGGGCTTTCTGTGTATGAGGATGTATAGGTTAATTTCTTGCTATACTCTGTTCCTCCATCATCTGAGCGAACCGTATTGGCTCCTGACTGGATGCCTGAATCTGTCCCGTGGAACGTGTGCCACTCCTTGACCTTCATCACACCTGTGGGCTCTGTCACTGATACACAATCGCATATATGTGTTCCTTAACAACATCATATGTAGAGTCAGCATAACACTTCGTATTTATCATTTTAAAAAAAGAGGAAACAAGCACTGAAAACCATTTGAGAGACCAATTAATTGGACAAAAACCAACACAAGTCATCCATTTTTCCCCCATACGGGAGAAAGACTGTAAGTGTTAAAGGGATACTTCACCCAAACATGAAAATTCTGTCATCATTTACTCCTCGAGTTGTTCCAAATCTGTATAAATGTCTTCGTTCTGATGAACACAGAGAAAGGTATTTGGAAGAATGCTTTTAACCAGACAGATCTTGCCCCCCATTGACTCCCAAAGTAGGAAAAATGTGTTCTGTTGAACACTAAAGAATGTTTTTAAGAATGTAGCAAACAGTTCTGGGGCACTTTTGACTACCATTGTATTTTTTCCTACTATGGGAGTCAACGGGGGGGCAAAATCTGCCTGGTTGTAAGCATTCTTCCAAATATCTTTCTGTGTTCATCAGAACAAAGACATTTATACAGATCTGGAACAACTCGAAGGTGAATAAATGATGACATAAGTTTAATTTTTGGGTGAAATATCCATTTAAAACTAACAGACAAACAAAACGTCAATTCCAAAATGTCGTCCATAAATTATTAAACAGATTGTATATGTTATTTCTTGTTTTTTTATTTTAATTCAAACTGTTTAAATGACATTGACTTACTGTGCATTTCCATTTTGGCCTCCTGGACTCAAACCAAACAGTCCAAAAATAAAACCTGTACAAAAAAAGAGAGAGAAAACATGGATTAAATTAATATTCCAATTTCAACTAAATCAGAACGTCAGATTTTAATCTCAAATTCAAACGACATTGAGCAATCAAAACGGGTGCAAAGGATCATGGGTAACATGGAGGGGGGCTGTGATGGGTTAACGTCAACATTTTGACCCTTGCCTTTCCAAGCAAGGCGTGTGAGTACAACCACAACAACCTCACGAAACCCGTTCTGCGTGTTTTGACATTTACACACCTATACACGCCAAACCCTTCCCCGATCAAAAACGCTCTCTCTCATACTAACACGCACACTCGACACATTGCAGGCCAAGCTTGGACTACTGTTTCTAATATACATTTATGACACAAATCAAGACACCAACAAAACCTTGTTATCAGTAAAAGCAACGAAGAGACAAGAACACCCTGCTCAACACCACACCGCTGCCATTTTAGTTCTCCCTTTCGTCCCGATTTAAACTCCAGGTTAAGCTTTTTTTAGAGACGTTATTAATTATTTCTCTCATACAGGTTATCTTCATTCTCTGAGTGCCTTGCTGACATCTTGAACTCCTGAAGAAAAGTTTTCTAAAGAAGACCATACCATCATTGGATGCCGATGCAATAAGATTCAACCTGAGATCTATAGTTAACAGGGATTGGCTGTTTTAAAATGTGTGGGCAGGTTTAAGATAAGAATACTTACTACTAGCCTTAGGGAATGCAAAACACAACAGCCAATGAGAATTAACTAAATATTTGTCCAAAGAAAGCAAAAACTGTATAAACCTGCAGTATGAAACTAAGCTTCTGGATGCACGGCAAAGCGGTTCGATGGATTTCATCCAACCAACACTGCAGTTTTCAAAATGCACTGCAGAAAACAAGAGTGGAATGTAATCAGAGGGTTTCAAACTAGCAGGAAACCAGTAGGAATCTGACACCCAGCCACAGTCCGTGTGCACGAAAACCAAAAAAGTAAGAGAATGAAAGGAAAGATATGACCTTTATTGACTTCACAATGATTACATAACTAGAGGCATTCCTGTTGAACAAACACAGCATGTTGCTTTCAATATCAAGATCTTGTGTTCGATTCCCATGAAAGGCATGAACTGATATACACCTTGTATGCTGGATAAAAGTGTATACCAAATATAAATGTAAAAACAATCACTGCCCCTACGTTGTGAAGATGTGCGTGGTCTTTACAGAAATACTGAACGCAGAACATCAGGGGCGCAGGCTGAACACATATTTTGGATGCCTTGCAAGTTGACACTCGAAAAGAGTGTGAACACACACGCATGTGGTCTGTGCAGTTGGGGTTGCGTGACCAATAAGAACAGAGTATCGTGGAGAATGTCATTTTCAAAGAATACAGCCAATGCTAAGCAGATGTTTGCAACAAATTGGGTGTTTATCTACCAAAATATGTCCAAGCATTGACATTAGCGATTGGTTATGTGTCACCAGAATTGTAGTTCTGCTTAATGAGAACCAACGTCACTAAATATAATGTTAACAATGCTGATTTGCATATCGTGGTCGTCCTTCTGAAACTTTGGACCTTTATATTTTGTGATTTTTTATGTTTGTCACTGGGTTTAGCAAAAATCTAACCATTAAAAAGTATTTCAAAAATACAGTGCTTTTCCATTTCCTAAAAAACACCAAATCTGGACATATGAGGACAGCGACGATATCAGGGTTTTTTTGAGTGAAAAATCCCCTTTCTGTGGAAAATGTCACGATAACACGCCTAGCTGGGTGTAGCCCAATCACAAGCATGTGGAAACATGCAAGACGCTGTGACTCCTGTCAGCCCTGCAGGTGAACGAGAGAAAGCGTCTGTATGATCATTAAGGCGTGGTTTTCTCAAGCTTGCATTCTAGTGAGCACATTTACACACCCATTCTGAAATACAAGGTTTACACACGGTCCTACAATTTACACAACGTAGCAAATTGTGTCAGTATGGCGAGTACTTCAAGATATCACTCAAGATCAGATTTACATCTTTCTGATTTTGATCCCAGAACAAGCCGTTGCAGTTAGTAAGTCTAAAGTGCAACATTTCTACATGTAATTTTATATGAAGCGTGTTATTAAGGGTGTGGCAAATTACAGTGACACACCCAAAATAAACTAAATTCCGTCTTTTCCTACTTTCCCACTGCATTATACACAAGTGGCAGGTGGCAGATTTACTAACAGCACTATTACAAGCAACAGTTCACCCAAAAATTCTGTCATCATTGACTCACCCTCAAGTTGTTCCAAATCTGTATGCATTTCTTTGTTCTGATGCACACAGAAACACATATTTGGAAGAATGCGTGTAACCAAACAGTTCTTGAGAAAAAGAAGATATTTTGAAGAATGTAGGAAAGCAAACCGTTCTGGGGTACTCTTGACTACCGTTGTCATTTTACCTACTATAGTGGTCAATGGTGGCAAAGAACTGTTAAAAGCATTCTTACAAATATCTTTCTCGTGTTCATCAGAACAATGGAATTTATACAGATTTGGAACAACTTGAGGGTGAGCAAATGATGATACATTTTTTTGGTGAACTGTCCCTTTAACCCTGCAATCTGTAACATTTTGAAGTAAAAATAAGTTATTCAGACTTAAGTCAGTGTTCAAAACTATCTTATCTTACCTTACCCTGTTGTGCAACATATTATAAAAACATTTAAAAGGTATTATAACATAAAATATACTGTATAAATGATAAGTTGAGCAGTCAGGTACAATTTCACAGTTAATGTCATCTAAACTCTCACAATAGAAAACAACTCAAGTAACTTGCGGTTATGTTTCAAACAGAGATGGCAGTAGAGAGGCAAAAGTTAGAGGTTGCATCTTTAAAATAAAATTAAGTTTTCATTAAAATAAATAAATAAATAATGCACATTTATCTCAGAATGTTTTGCTTTAATGTTCATGTTACAAAATAGTAAAGACTGCAGCAAATGTCAGCGATTTTATTTTTTTATCATAATAACAAATGTAGCTTCTTCATATTTGTATATATTCCTAAATAATACTTAGATTTTTGTTATTTCATATTTTTATATTTTATTTTGATGCATATTTTTATATCTACTTATATTTACATTTTTATAAATCAAAAAACAGTTTCACTGTGATGAGTTCTGATATGAGTGTGTGTACTGCTGCCTCTACTTTGAACTTAACAAATAACTGTGATGAAAATCTGTTAATGAGTAACAGTTTATTACTGTACGTTCACTTTCACAGTGAGAAAACTGAGCAACTAAAATGTCCCACGCCCTTCAGAATCATCTCCCACCCCCAGCTGACTGACTCCACCCACTCATCCCTGCCCAATAGATCCAGGGTCTTTATCAGCTTGGGCGACTCTGAAACGAGGCTGATATTTGTGTGACTAACGCTGTGAGAGTCACAATGGGCTGTGGACCGATGACCAATACCATGGCAGATTCCCAAAACTGTAATCCTGGTGAGACATTCTACACCAGACCATGGTGTGCTACCTTTCTCACCCGATCTCTCTCATACAAACCCTGTCTGTCCTTCTATCACAGATATATACACAAAATAAAATGTCCCCACAGACATATAAACGTATATATATTTTTGTTTGTAAATTACAAACATTGATATGAGACGAAAAAGCATAATGTATATAAAAAAGCATATGGTCTAAATTTAGCAATTAAACACTGTCTTCAAATGTAAACTTTCATGGTCAGCCGTGGTTCGTCCGCTTTAGTATATAAAATCTGTTTGTTTCTCTCGGCCACAATCACTTCCAGCGTCCGCTCTCCCGTGACCCGACAGTTAAATAATGACAGAAACGTGCTGATGGTGCTCATTTGCAGAACAATGGTGAGCACTGACAGTGCAGTCACTATAAGCTCACTGCCCTGCCCTCAGGACAGACAGGGAGTGCCACTGACGTGACTCGGGTGTAACCTACTGTGACTGCGTCTATGTGTACTGGCTGTGTGAATTACTCAGAAACAACCTGTCGAAAAAGCCCTCCTGGTTTCTGCAGACTTTCAGTACTGATAACAATCAAAAGTGTCATTTCCTTTTTAAGTGAAAGAGAAGTTTCAACATATTTTACCTTTTAAACATCCTCTTTGATTGTAACAAGTTCCTCCAACAGTGACCTCAAAAAACTCTTAGAATGCTTATAACCAGACAGATTATCCCCCCCATTGACTATCATAGTAGGAAAAAATACAGTGGTAGTCAAAAGTGCCCCAGAACTGTTTCTGTCCGACATTCTTTAAAATCTCTTATTTTGTGTTCAACTGAACAAAAAAAATAATAAAGTAATTTTGGGAGTCAATGGGGGGCAAGATCTGTCTGGTTAAAAGCATTCTTCCAAATATCTTTCTCTGTGTTCATCAGAACAAAGAAATGTATACAGATTTGGAACAACTCGAAGGTGAGTAAATGATGACAGAATTTTCATTTTAGGGTGAAGTATCCCTTTAAAACAAACAATGTGTCCAAATACTGTTTCAAATTTATGAACACCCTTACGAAAATTAACCATGGTTTTACTACAGTGACCAAACTAAACTTAAACTGTGGTATTTGAAGTAGTGAAATTCAAGTTATACAAAATTACAATAAAAACTACAATAAAACCATGATCATTTTTCTAAGAGCAAATCTCAAACCTAATAAAACTAGTGGAATATTTTATTACTTGAACTTTTTTTTTTTTAACTAAAAATAATTGTACTTTGAAATCTTATTTAATAATGTGATTAGATTCATACATTAAGAGTTGTTAAACTATTGCATTAGCGCTCCATTATGTTTTGAGGCTCACTGTATCACAGCTCATTCAGGATGTCTGTGTTTTTATAGTCGCCGTAATTGCGCCATTAACACATTTACATCTGAATTACTACCAATAAGCAGCCATATTTTATTTCAGAGTCAGTCTCCAGAGATTAAACAGCTGCTGTATCTCATAGCTTTCATTCAGTAGTATGAAATCCAAAGCCACCCACACACACTGTTAATGACATTGTGACCTGGCAGTTACCAGCTGAGGCCGTAGTGCTGAGAGCCCGCTGTGTCCGAGTTTTCCCCAGACACTCGGCTTGCTTCCGCTGTAGACAGCAAGTGGGCGAGCAGGTGGTCAGCAGCACCGGCTCGGACCCACGGGTTTCTTTAACCCCAAATGCACATGCGGGCCTCTGAACATGCAGATCTATCAAGCAGCATATCCAATTACAAAGTTATCATAGCATGTTACCAGAACACTAGATGTGTTCAGAGGAGTGTACTACATAGCTGCCTACATCTGCAGGTATCCAGAATATTTACTGCAACTACAAATCAAAACAACAAGGCAATGGATCTATTCACAAAGGGGCAAAGAACAAAGATTTGTGCCCAAACTCACCACTCAATAAGATATAAACTTGTGAGTCACATGGTCAGATTCGCTACTACATACTGCATTGCAATTGGTGCATTATTAGCCATTTCTCCACTAAGTTTAAAAAGTTTTCTCTTTCTAGGCAATTACAACGTTATGGATGTGACATTTTCAGTCGAAACTTCGAATACAAATGCTCAGAATATGTATTTATTACCAATATATTGAAACATCTGTTCATATTTTACTAAACCCCTGATGAGAGAGTCCTGACATCAGAAAAATATCAGTCTATGCACAAGTTTTCTATTTTAATAAAGACAAATAAACATGGGTTATGGATGTGACAAAAAGAATGCACTTCTTTGAGGGACCACATACTTTGTAAGATTTCTGTGAATTAAAAGATGCAAACCTTTACAAAATGGAGAAGGTATGGGTCTTAATAGACCACAAAATAGTTTTATTTTAATTTTCATCATCCCATTTATGAGGAATATGTCACGTTATGGATGTGACAACTCACTTACCTGACTATGGAAAAACATAAAAAATGCTTTAAAAGACTTCACATAAGTATTTAAACCACCAAATATTAAAATCTGACCTATCAGTATGATTAAACCTTTGGTAAAAACTTGAATTTCTGTCATTTTGAGGTTGAAATTTACATGGAATTGCCCTTTTCCTCTTCCTCTAATAAGAAAACCTGTAGAACCTTTCACAACATTGGGACCCATCCTTGTATTTCCCAATGCAATAACAATCTTTCTACACCTGTTATTTTTTAAATTCTTAATAATAAAATTGCGCAAGATGGGTCTGACTTTTCAGAAATGGTGCTTCAGTAAACTTGATTATTTTCTTGTAGATACTCAGCACAAAAACATGCAAATCCAGCTCATTCTAGTGTTATTGCACAACTCTATTGCATTAGAACGCCCCCAAGTTCAACCTACTCTGAATGCAGCTGATGTTAAATTTCACAGCAGTGAGATCTTCAGGCATGTGATGACAAGCTGTGTTATATCAGCCTCTAGCTAAACCATTACAAGCACGTAGAAAATACATTTTCAATTACTGCCAACAGTACATACACTAGTGCTATATAGCACTAAAAGTGGTTCTTGGCTTGTGATCATAGGGGAACCCCTTTTAGTGCCATATACAACCATATTTTGGTGCTTCAGTGGTTCTTCAGCGGTTCTTTGGGATGACTGAGGTGCTATGTAGAACAGCTGAAGAACCATACAGGGGCTTATAACAGGTTCTTCATACGGAAACGGTGCTATATAGCAGGGGTTCCCAAACTTTTCAGCCCGCGACCCCCAAAATAACAGTGCCAGTGACTCGAGACCCCGACTATACTCGGAAGTGGTTAAAGTACACAAACATTGCGCACAACTGCACACATGCACTTATTAAGTCTATCCACACAAAAGAGCACAGTCTAACATTATTTTTAATTGCTTTATAGTTATTTGCTCATTACTTAACTTGTTGTTATACATAAACTATGAACTATTACTACAAATGGTCGAATTTCATCAAACTGATTCGAGTGCTGATGGATGTACCCTTTATGCAAACCTCGGCCTCTTTTCGTACCTGAAGACGATGGCCTTTCTGCCAGCGTCGCTTCTCTGCCCTCCTCCGCTGGGCTCCCTACATTGTCTCTGGTCGATATTAACCAATGTTTCATTTCGACAAATAAAAATATTGTAAACTTGAAGCCTGAAAAATAATCTGGGTGCACATGGGACTGATTAACATGGTGCTGTAAATTGACTTGCTTCACCTAACCTAATGCGATTGCTAATGTTGTTACTGTGACGTAATCACATCAGGGGTCACGATCGAGGGGAAGGAAATTTCAAAGGCTGATGGCTTTTTATTTGCATTGTTTTATCTTTAACTTAACTAATATGTTTATACTTTGTTACACTTATTGATTAAATACCCTATTTCTAATCAAAATAATTCTGAAAATCATCTTGCGACCCCGCCCTCAAAGCCTTGCGACCTCCCGTGGGTCGTGACCCCTACTTTGGGAACCAAAATATAGCATGTCGGTCACCCCAAAGAACCTCTGATGAACCACTGAAGCACCAAGATATGGTGCTATATAGCACTAAAAGTGGTTCCCCTATGATTACGAGCAAAGAACCACTTTTAGTGCTATAGCACCCCTTTTTTTAGAGTGTACAATGCTAAAAGCTGCTTCAAGAACAGCTTTATCTCCAAAAATTTCAATCTAGTTTTACAATAAACTAATCTGTTTATCGGTGTTACTACAGTTGGACACACAATCCATACTTCAATGTAAACACTTTTTAAAAGCTGACCAAAGCTAAATTACAAGCATTTGGTCATGGGTGTCACTTGCAGTAAGTGCATAGATGAACCCAGACAGGAAAAGAGAGAGCATAAGTCAATGCAGTCTGTCTGCTCAATGCACCCTTGTGTCTCCTTTCATTGTTCAATGCGACTGATTCATAGATACGCGATAGCAGGGACTAAGAACAGTGGCTGAGATCAGTCTCCAGATTCATGCAAGTATTCAAACATCCACTATCCCATAATCCCTTTTCTGTTTCAGTCCAGTTGAGATGAGAGAGGTCTTTCTATTTGAATGGAACACTTGACTAAATGTAGACGCTTTATGAATGAATATGGCTAATGGACAATCAGACACAATTCACGTTATTGTAAGACGTTTCTCGTATGAGTCATCAGCCGAGGCACTTAGCTTTAAGTGGGGCGTTCTCTGAGACAGTTTCTGACACTTTACCAACATTTGTGACAAAGTCACTCTTTTGTTTTGAAGGAAACCATGTCTGCGGCGCTCCAAAATGTCCAAATTTAGTCCGCCGTGTGAAAACAGGTACATCATCATCGCTATGCATGAGCTCGTAGGGCAGAACTGTCGTTGAATATTTCATCAGTATGAGATAACCTAAGGGAAAATGATTCTGCATAAATCTGAAGGCATTTGGAAGAACACCACACAGTTTTGACAATTCGGTTAATTTCGGACTGAAAAAAAGTCTGGGCTACTGTTTTACACAGAGCTGGAGTATAACCAGAGCGTGCAGTTTAAATAGCTCATGAAAGCTGGATAATATAGTTAAATGTGTTTGTGTTCCACTCCGTTTACCAAATTCTTACTCGTGTTCCCTCTTTGGAGCTCTGAGTCACTGGTACAGTACAGATATCTACAGAGATCTAGTGAACAAACATGTAGGTGTGGCCTTGAAAAGTTAGTAGCAGTGATATGAAGTGTTAGATAAAACCTCTCGTGGGTCAATAAGGAACAAATACTCTCTTACATACGACTATGGGAATGTTCTCTGCCATTTAAAAAGAGGCCTCTTTGGCACGATTGCTCATTATTGTGAGATGGTGTCTCTCTAGTGTGAGAGTCCCTAATCCCTGAATGGCCCCTTTCTCCACCTCTCCTTGGTTACTCTACACCTCCCGAACACTCCAGTACGGCTGAATTAAGGAGTGGAGATGTTCAGTCTTGATGATACATGCCCAAATCCTCCCACAGACGTATTTCACTCTCTTCACTTCTCTGTCACACTGGCTCTAAAATGTACAGAGGTCCTGATACCATTACAACAACACTTATGATATCACACCTGATTTCTAAATCTGAGGTTGCATCATAGGTGCGAGTGGCTTCAAATGACGCCAAGCTACTTGCTCATCATTTAACAATAAAAATGACTTTGTTGTTGCTTAAGTGAACTTATTTTCTTGTTCAAGTACACACTATGCAATCTAGATCACATTACCCATTAAGAACGGGGTGTAATGTAAAGCAATACCAGTGCAACAAGATATTTCCCTTGTTCAAACTTCTCACAGAAGATTCAATTATTGATGTTAAAGGCAGTTCGTTTTCTCATTCCGTCTTGATATGAGAGTTTGAGGTTAGTTTTATATTAGAAGTGGAATATGAGGAGACTAGCGGGATAGACGGCCTGCTGGGTTCCTTTGTGACTGCTGAGTGTTAATTCAGTGGGTCCGAGCTGCTGTTGGGACTGTTTATTGACATCCGAGGAGGGCTTTGTTAATAATTAATAAGAGCAGAGCTGACCAAATGTCGGAAGCGCGTAGTGTATAGGTCTCACTTGAGGAGGTAGGAAACAAACCGTGTCGAAAAACCTTCTAGGGAAGAAATAATTAAGATCATATCTACAGAAAAAAACATTATTATTGCAAGAAATGCATTTCACGTTTATAAAACAATCAACCGGTAAAGTCTCAAGGAGCAATTGACTTAACCCTGAATAGCTTATGAGGCTATATAAATCCATAGAATCCATCTCAAAGCAAGCTGGGCATTCACAACAGATTACATGCGGCACATTTGGAGATACAAATATGGAGTGAGTCGACAGATCTTCTGTGCAACAAAAAAAAAACACATATTCAACACATATGCTACGACTACAGCCATCTCAAGAGGTCTGTACTGTATAAAGTGCTTTAGATATGAATTATAAACAAGAAAGAGCCAGTGAGCAGAAACCATTGGAGGGAAACAGATCTAAAAAAGTTCTCAAGAAGCTAAAGTAAAAAAAGCAAACCAATCAAGCAAAGAGTGATGAACAATCTACGCATGTTAACCGAATGGTGCCCCATCTGAAAGTGTAATCATGAAGGGGATCACACTGCCCATTGCTGTCCTAATGTAGGGCAATTTCAGGGATTTGTGCTTGTATGAGGATTAACAGCTATGTGTGAGCCCAGATGCCATAAATCTCAGCCTAAAACCCAACGCCAGTCTCACAAACTCCTACATCCTGCCTGTGTTAATGTGTGCAGGACCTGACCCATACAGATATATAAATAGACCGTCATACGTCACGTTAGCCACTGATGTTTATTTAACATTTTGTAAGTGAGGAGAGCATGCTCTCTTAACAATTATCCTCTCGTTCTGTGCCAGCACGGCCTTCCAAAATCAAAACCGTTGAGCACATCAGTACAAAACTACTTAGACTTGCTGGCTAAATCCATGTCATTAAAGTCTGCTGAATTGAGTTGGTCCTAATCACTGACAGAGGATATGCTTCTTTTGCTTCCCTGCTAACCAGACAAACAGGAAAGGGTGTATTTTAAGGAGCGTTGTTCCCTTCGATGCAGATTATTAAAATGATTCCTTTGACACTCAAGGACTACTTGACTATAAACTTCATTAGCACTGAACCATGAGGAAACCTTGATTGTATCATATTGCTGATGATGAAAGTGTTAATAAAACAGATTAGCCCCGCCCAGACACACGCATAATAAGACCCTGGCCAACAATGTAAAGACGTCATTTCTGAATTTAAAAAATGTATAACTTGTTTTTATTTATTTATTTCCTAACTATAGACGATACCTAGATTCATGAAAATAGACACCTTCTGTGAATAGTCACCTTGCAAAGGTGTTACAGGTGAGGCAACAGACCAAAATGCAAGTCCAAAATTACAGTATGTCAACAGTCATACACAAAACTACGTTACACTATAAATGTCACAAAATATTTCACGCAGAGACATCCTCGTCTAAAATGTCTTTAAATTGTTTACACGTATTATTTATCTTTCTCTACTCCATAATAACGTCGACAGCTGACTGGGTAGCGCGAGGAGGCTGTTGCTTGCTCGTGTCCGAAAAAGGGAAAGATCGGTCGGTTCTTTGTTTTGTATTCCCGGCTTCCACCTTCTTTGTGCATAAACACAACTGCTCCTAAATTATATACAACTATACGTTCATCCAAAGCAACCGTGTAAGTTAGAAATAACGTAGCGAGGGTTTGTGAAGTAAACGCATTTAAAGTTGCTATCAGTTGAAACCCGACACACGGAAGTGGGAGCGAAGCTCGTACAGGTAAACCAACACCGACAACCCAGATCACCACAATAAGAGAATTTCCCACGATATGTACCGCGAAATAAAGCTTGCTTTATTAACATCAATGTTTAATTGTTCTTTAAACGGAAATTACAAACGGTTTCTCTAACAAACCGCAACAAAACCCGTTAGAAAACCAAAACGCAGATTTGAATAACTTACATGTCTAAAATAAGCTTTAACTTACCTTTAAACACTCCAAAACTGCTGCTGCCAGTGATTTAGGAGCCGTTTAGTTTCCCCCACTACACAGACTTCCAGTTAGTGCGACACTTTCTCTTGCATTCAGATGAGGGTGAACAATGTTCCCTCAACAGAGAGCAAAGTCTCTTCCAAAGCTCCGCCTCCCGATACTATACGATCCCTGCACCACACCCAAACCCACACCCCTGCACTCTCTTAGCAACGCGGTCACATAAAGACCTCAATAGCACAGAGCTATAACTTTCAACATACAAACATATAGACGTTCAAATCTAACGTCTATGATTATTGTGTTTTATCTAGTTAAATCGTGCATGCAATAGTTTCAACAAGTGTAATATGTCTGTTCCCATAAGAAGGGATCTCCTACCTGTAGGGCATATTCCCTCAGAGACCGCACCTTTGTTTCGACATACTAGTGATGAGTCATGCAATTCTCAGACACTTTGATATGATGACTGTGTAGTCACTTCATGTGACATTAAATTTCAATATGCTTTTATTTAAAAATATCACGGATTAAAAACACAAAAGGAACAATTCCCTGTTTATGTTTATAGTTATTCTCCTCTTGCGTTATTGTCTCTAGTTCATTTGTTTATGAAATCTTCCAATCAGGGATCACCGTAATGTGTTTTTTAATCTATGAGCAATAATAAACTCACTTGAACTCCTCCTGACAGACTTTTCTTCTGTCCATTTTATTTGTTAGATTAGTTTGTATTTTCAAATACACCAAAACAATGACCACTCACTCAGTCTTAATTAGCTCAACACTGTCTCAAAGTGTAGCACATTCTTCTGAGTGACTGATGTTGACCTAAAATAGCAATGCGTTTGGAAATGATTCACTTGTAAAGAGAGTATTGTTATAGTTCAGTGAAAATTAGCTAGAAGGGGCGGAGAAAGGGTGTGGCTGGGCCGCACCTTTGTGGTAAAAACATGACAAATTTAAAAGTTGAAGTTTAAATTAATTTAGCGGGTTTAGCAAATACAAAGAGAAATGGGCATTTAAGATTATTAATGGTTTTGGATTAAAGAAAAAAACAACTCAAAACGACTAAAAAATGACTAATTTCAATCCGGAAACCATTAATTGGGATCAAATGCTTGGAATGCGTTACAAATTGAACTAGACAGAATGAGATGGATCTATAAAAAAAGTAAAATGTTTGATCTTTGTTTTGCATGGTATATACAAATAATCCAGTAGGCAATGCTGCATCATTTGTGTTTATATATTTGATCCAAAGTACTGCACAAATGTGTTATAAAAGCTAATATAGTTTCATAGTAGCAACACAATTTTAGCAACATCAGTTTCTGGTCATCATTTTATAGTCCTCATAAAAATCCTCATAGTCTGAATAGAGGTCAGAGGTCAACATTCCTAGGCTGCCTTTCATGCTAGCTAAGGAAGCCAAAATAACCGGACATGTGCAGCAGATACAGACAGACATGTGTTTCTGAATTCACACTCCTACACTGAATTCAACTCTAAACACTCTTTAGGGATTAACAACAAACAAGATGTTGCATTATGAACAGCCATCATTGTTTAATGAAAGACAGATATGGATATGCTTTTGAAGAAGTATCCTCTCCCAAATCAATAAAGTCTTTTGCTGATATATTTAGAAGTTATACTTGTGAAATATAACCCTCCTTACTTAAATTTAAGTGTGAATATAACATTAATGCAATATATACAATATAGTCATATAAAACAGATGAATATGCTGATCCTGTAGCTCAGATGGTAGAGCATTGCGCTAGCAATACCAAGGTTGTGGGTTCAATCAGGGAACACAGTGATCAAATGTATACCTTGTAATGCACTATAAGTCTATTCAGATAAAAGTGTCTGTCAAATGCATGAATGTAAATAAAAAATATGATATAATACTGATTATATTGTAAATATGGTACACACATTCCTTAGAATATTACAATAGAAAATCATGTTTCATTTTGACATGTCATCTGTGTCGCATTCAGATGTGAAAACTATATAGTGTGTATTTTTTGGAATATCTATTGACAGAAATGCAATATAATATACATGTGTAATTTACTATGTGTTCAGGGGTGTTTAAAGATATTACATAATGAAGCATGATGTTTTTATTACCTTAGAATGAGTTGTTTCTATCTACCTATACCGCGGGTCCCCTTACATGGAATTCGGCATGTTGTTTCTACAGTAGCCCTAAACGGACAAACTGCTCCACAGAGCGCGTTTCGTAAATGCGTTATCTCCTTCAGCAAAGAAGCGAAAATGTGACAACTTAATCCCGTGTCAACCCCCGTAGTGCTTCGAAAAAGAGGGGTGAAGTGACCGCTAGATGCGGTCGGAGCCCGCCCACGCACCAACCGACGAGCGAGACCCGTTTACCATTAAGGTAATCTACGCTGCGTCAAGATGGGCTGCGCTGCAGCTCCTTACTCTTGCGATATAATTTATTAATTAATAAAAACTTAACAACACAAAATACTATTCTAGTAGTTTTGCATATGTCAGGATTTTTTTTATATGTTTCATTTTAATAATACAAAATGGGCTTCTCTGGGTCTGCATAATTTTTCCTTTGTGTATAAATTAATGATTTATTTAACAAAAAGGAGTGCTTTTACAATACAGCAAGTAGGCATATATATATATATATATATATATATATATACAGTATATATATGGTCTTTGTCTTCAAAACCCATCTAATAGCCTATATATAGGCTACTGTAGCCAAATGCAGTCTACTTTTACTCTCTAACAGGTTTTTCTACTCAAATAGAAGTGAGGAACAGCTGAGCGCGTTCGTCGGTGATGTGGCGACCTCTCATGGTGTCTGAGCTCCTGTTCCTGCGCGTTCAAAGCGACAGATCTCAGCAGTGCCTCTTCTTGACAGCCGACGAAAACTTCACCCACCCGTGGCAAAAAGTCGAGTGATACATGGATAAGACAGATCAAAACAAAAGAGATAAAGTAAGTTTGACGCGTTGAATCAATAAATAATCAACAGAATGTACTGTTTGGTTGCTGATTCGGAAACACTGTTCCTGTTGTCTGGCAGGGTGGGACGTGTTTTGTTAGTTAGGGGGCTTTTCAACTCATCTCCGCTCATGCATGACATGACAAACATGTAGCATCACATTATAACTCATAAATCTTGTATTGTCTGTAAAGATTAGGGTGTTAAAAGCGCCTGTTGGGTTCATTGCAGCATAAATGCGAGAATGTAAGATTTTCTGTTTCTTTACTTGACTTGACCGGTCCGCTTCCTCTCATCCAAATAAGGTTTAGTTAAGCCATAGACAGTTTAAGTATTGTTTTCTATTTTTGTTTTCAGTGTTAATACTGAATTGACCCATACGCATGAATATCTAGTGTCTTTTACACATACAGTCGGGCTGTGTGCCGGTGTACACGTTCTTCACACAATACAGACAAGTAGACCTGTGAGCTATACTATTACCTCAATAGGAGATTTATGATGTTTGGAGATTTGTGTGTGCATACTATTTAAAGGACTATTTATTTCCCATAACATACAAAGAGTGAAGGTCATTTTATTGTAATTCCTTTATGCCTTGTGCTTTGTTTGAACTGGACTTTACCCTGAAGGACACGCCCCATGGTTTCTTTTCTCCTGAGTTAATACACAGCAACTGCACAGATATATCAGACACAAATGAAAAATTCATGGTCTGTTTGTATATAGGCATGGGATTTTTAGTATTTACAAATATAGAGCAAAACAAAACTCTACAATAGTAAAGCAATACTGATACAGTTCAATCATTAAGATGGTCGAAATTATATAGGTACATGTATGTTGAACAAACTTCATTTTGTAACGTAACTGCAGCTGCTTGCTATCTGGGTATATGTATTTATTTTCTGAATAAAGATAAACGCATTGTCTTCCAAAGGCTGCGCTTACATGTGAAGCTTTTCTAACAAATGCAAAACAGAGAAATCTGTAGTGACAATAAAGGTGCTTCACAATGTCATAGGAACTTTTTTTGGGCTAAATGGTTCCATAAAGAACCTTCAACACCCAAAGAACCTTTCTGTTTTGCAAAAGGTTCTTTGTGGCGAAAAAAGGTTCTTCAGATTATAAAAATCGAAGAAAGAGATGGTTCTTCAAAGAACCTTTGACTGAATGTTTCTTTGTGCAAGCAAAAATGGTTCTTCTATGGCATCGCTGTGAAGAACCTTTTAAGCACCTTTATTTTTAAGAGTGTAGTGCTTCTATTATTGCGATTTAACTGGAGCACACAAAGTCTTGTTCAAGTAAGCAGTCTGGTGACTCAGGGGTTAGAGTCTGAGTCTGGACTGAAGGAAAGATTTACTCTTATCATACAAGATTAATAATGAGGAAATGTAAAATGTGTGATTGGAAATGATTACTAGCCATGGCCAGAACTGATTTCAAAAGTTGTTCTGAGAGACAATATAATACTCATGTAATTGTACATATGATGCGCACATATTTTTATACAATAGAAGTTTTATACATATTTTGCGGTCCTAGTTGTGTTACAATGCAGTCAGGTGTTACTGTAAAAACTCTTTGTATTCAAAACAGGTTCGGTCATAAACTGACCAATTCATACAGTGATTAAAAATGAAGTGTAACACGAGTATCACTGTTGTAACATTTTGTTTGGCATATAAATGGACGACAGTGGAAGCATTTAGGAAACTTGTTCGAAAACATGAACATTATTTTTTAAATATAATGGTGGTGGCATGGAAACTACACACTTCCGATTTAATTTATCAGTAAAACAGATTGGCTCCATGAATTATCTCAGCTGTTTGATTAAATTGACCCAGCAATATTGAAACAGCTTTTGGCCTTATTACCATATGAGCTGCAAAGTGCTGGCTCACATATTCTCTCTCTCTCTCTCTCTCTCTCTCTCTCTCTCTCTCTCTCTCTCTCTCTCTCTCTCTCTCTCTCTCGCTCTAGCCCATACTGTCCCTCCCCCACTGAGTCCTCTTACTCCACCTCTCTCTCTCTCTTTCTCTCTGTTCTGAAAGTGCTTTCTGTTCATAAGACAGTCAATAGAGACAGAAACAGGGCAACATTGAGCAGGTGCAGAGGACAGTCAAACTGGACACTAGCTTCTGTATTTGACCTCCGGTCTGTCGCCCCTGGTGAGCGTCTGCTTTCACCCAATGTGAGGATCATCTATCAGTCGCTGTAAGTAGCTCTGCACTTGTTCTGTGTGTGTGACTCTCAGCTGTCTGTATGTCCCATTACAGGACTCTCTGTTGAAGCATGCTAAAGCATGTGACTTTGTTACTATACATGTTTATGAGACATGGGGACAGATTGACACTTTACGTATATTTTTTGTTGTTACATATTAAAACTGAATCAGAATTTTGATTCGAACATTAATCTTGTATTGTATGGTTTTAAGGGTTATCACGAACATGTGTGTGTAATGTTTCTCCTTTAAATGTATCCAGCAGTCAGTATTGACTAATGGCTTGTATTTTTTTGTATCTGTATTTGCATGTGTTTGCGTCTGCTTTATATGCAGATCCTCGCCAAAACAGAGCCAGCAGTGTTAATATGACAATCAGTATTATGAATCACACCCCTTTAATCATTTTTAGTTTACTGTACAAACACACACACACACACCCCAGTTTGTACTATTGATTCCTTTCAAAGTGTTGTTAACGTGGGGTCTTGGTGTTTTCCTTTAAATTCAATCAACTGTAAGCAGCGTACCTTTCATCAACTGAGAAGATCCACAGAGATTTATTGGTTTGTTTATAGGGCATTTAAGGACAGCACCTTAGACTACACATGAGACAGTAGGTATGTTTAACTAATATAAAAAATTCACTTAACATTTACAAACACAATTTAAGTAAAATATTTAGTGCCAGTTTTCAGGGAGTTCATGTTGTATTATATTAAAACAACGTGTTTCACAGCATTGCTTGTGTTATAAAGGAATTATGTCATGTTGATACAAAGCCTTTTTTGTCTTATTTCTTACACTTGTTGCTAGTGCTTTCTAGTTTTATGTTCCGTCAGTAAATTGCAGCAATATTGGATCATTTAATTTCATTTAATTAAGTATTTCTTGAGGTTTTAGCAGCCACTAATATATAGTAATTGTTAAATAGTAAAACTTTCCTGTAGCTCAGTGGTTAAAGTGTGGCGCTAGCAAGGTCATGGGTTCGATCCCAGGGATTGCACATACTCAGAAATAAATGTATAGTACAATGCAATGTAAGTCGCTTTGGATAAAATGTCTGCCAAATGCGAAAATGTATGTAAATAGTAATTCATTTTCAAGTGTAAAGCAATGTAACAGTGCTAAAAGACAAAATACAAGCGTCCAACAGAAGGATATAAATACACTGGAACAAATTGTTAACAATCCTCTCATGCATATAGAAAATAAAAGACCAGTGAAGACTGAAAACATTGGTCTTGTTTTGTTTGACTGTTTTACATGCGATTGTATATTTTCTGAATTTAAAGCAATAGTTTGCTGGGATAATGTAATTTTGCTTCAGTTAGTAAGTATTCAAGTACATCAGCTGATATCATCTATAATGGCTGATGTCCTTTGATACGTGTGACGACTCGTAGCATAACCACGCTTCATCCCAGCCCAACTGTACGTGTCATGTTTTACATCTTGTAAGGAATAGTTGTTTCTCACTTCTCACTGCTCATCACTGAGGAAAAAGTTTTGACCGATAGATTGTAACACTTTTTTGAATGGGTAGAGTTTTGTGGCTGATGGAAAGTTTTTCACTGATCACTGATCTGGCAACGCAAACTGAAGTTAATGTTTAACCTCTTTTTGTTAGGTAGATCTGATTTACAGTGAGACCTAAAAAGTGAGAGAGAAAGGGAGGGGCTGGACTGGCAGAGGTGATGTCACTGAGCCAGCATGGCAGGAAGCAAATGCTTTAAAATTGATTCTGCTGATGTCTGAGTTCAGAGCTGTGTGGTCAGGTTTTGTGATTATTTATGAACTGTCAGATTTTAAAGGCCTCATGTAAATGGATAGAGGCTTACCCTGTTTAAAGGGATAGTTTCAAACCTGTATGGCTTTCTTCTGCAGAACACCAAAGAAGATATTTTGAAGAATGTTGGTCACCATAGAATAAAATCATAAATAGGTTGGGTGTTACTGTTTGCGCAAGCAGGAAGAAATAAACTCTTAATAATTCAGTCCTTACAGTACTTTGCTTCAGGAAACTTTGATGTACATTTACTGTACACCTGTTGCATCATGTGTTGGTACTTTTATGATTTGTTTGTCGGTTTAAGCTCAGAGACACTGTGTGCAGGACTGCTCGTAGGCAATGGGGATTGTTTAAACAGTCGGCACTCATGATCATATACAACAGTGATAGGGAGAGCTTATCTGTCATCTGTGGGGCAGAGAGGAAGATCTTCCATATATCTGTCACGGTCCTACCTTCTTGTTTATGAATTCCTAGTCGTGTGGCAGGATCGGGACAGAGCCCTTAGGTTTTATGTGAGAAAGCCACGAGTTGCTTATGTTCTTTACTTCTCATGTGTTTTCTCGTGTCTCGTCAGTGGCCCCGCCCCTCTCATTTCGTGTATTGCCTCCCTGCCGTGTCTAATGTTTCCCACCTGCCCTGTGTCATTATCCCTTGTTTGTGTTCCCTTTAAAATGCCTCATGTTTCATTGTCCTGTGCGGTTCGTTGTGTTTGGTATGTTTCGTGTGACACCGTGTTCCCCGCGTCTCAGCCTTGCCTTGTCCTGTCCGTGAACCTGTTTAGATAAGTGAGTTGTTTTAGTGTTCTTTGGTTTTTGTTTTGCCCCATTGTGGGAAGTTTTTCTTTGTCTTTTCAAGCGTTTTTGGTTATTGTGTTTGTCCCCCATCGTGGGTTTTTATTTTGTTATTAAAGTCTGTTTTGTTTACCCCCTCCTTCTGTCTGCGCCTGGGTTCTGTCCGCCACCGTCCGTGACAATATCTCACATCGAAACACACTAGAACTACTGTAGGTCATTAATAACATGACCTCCGACCACACGTAAATATTAAAAAAATTGAGAAGGTAGTGCTTCATTTTTAAAGATTGTGGACTATCACAAAGAAGATGGTTGAATACGTGTTTTGTAGTGTTCTGCATGTCTGTTCAATGATAATACTGAGCTAACGTGTATTTAAAAAACGGTCAAAATCATTATGTGATTTGATTTTAATTGGTGTCTACATTGTTTACTTACTCATATCTGTATTCAGACACACCTTATTAGGTCTGAACATGCTGCCCGTGGTTTATTGGAAGTAATCAGCCTACAAAAGCAAAAGAAATATGGTTCATGTGGTCATATCAAAATGTTATTATTTAGTATAACTGAATTACCCTGTCTGCATTAGGAAGGCCACAAAAATAATTTTTAAGTTTTTAGTTATCAGACAAAAATGGATTTATGGAAATCTGGGTGTTTGTGTGTATTTGCATGCACTCATCTCCATAAAGCCCACTGACAGATGCATCATGTGACCAAGCTGCACGTTCACAGTCCTCAGGTCTCCTAGGAAACGACCGGATCAGAGTGCACGCTGCTTTCATCCGAACACAAGCTTTCTGAACATTGAACTTGCCCCTCCTCCCAACTTAAGCTGTAATTCAAGTGCGTTATTCAGGAGCGTTCTGATGGGCTGAAAGAAGTCAGTCTTTGTTCGTCCTGTCTGTCTTTCCCACTTTCTCCTCGTTTTATCGCTCGCCCTCGCTGCTGCCCCTCTCTGTCACTCCGGAGATGTGGAGAGCCCTGGAGACTATTATGTGAAAAAACACACGTAGGCGCCTCCAGCAAGAGTTTGGCTGCCAGACAGTCCAGGGTTGTGGACAGTCACCTTGAACTATACTTCACATTGGGTGACATCTAAACTTTCTGGAGATTATTACAGAGCTAACAAGGCACCAGTGGTGCTGATATTCCTCAGATGTTCTGTTTGTTTTATAAAGAATATCAGTATTGAATATCTTTAAAGCGATATCAAATTGCTTTAAAGTTAAACTGCATAAATTCATTTACAGTGAATTTGTTTTTGTGAATACTTCCAATCTCAGATGTGTTATCTACTTTGTGGTGTACTTTTTATTTTGTCAAAACATATTCTTTACCAAAAGATTTGTATTAACGTGCAATACTTACACCACTGGGTCTTCACATTAGAACGGGTCATGACTTAAATGATTTTATATGCCACCTGAATTATTGAAAAGTGGGTCATGTCATTTAATACTGGATCTGATGAACATTTTCACTGGTGCACGGTTTCAAGCTGAAAGTGTGTGTGTAGGTCGCTGTATTTACTTGACCGACTATCCAGTTACACTTCAATGGCACAACAGAATCAATGGCCTGCTTTCAACAAACATGATCCACCTTAGAGAATCATTCTTTTCATTAGGTCTTTTTATTTCTTTATACTTATAGAGGAGTGTCTACATATTACAGTGGTATTGAAGTTAGAGATGCACAACCCATTTGATAATAGATATAATGGATATATTTTATATAATGGAAAAACAGTCATTTGTTATGGCAATGGCAATGGCATTTTATTTATATAGCACTATTTTCTACAACAAAAGTTGACCAATGTGCTTCACAACGGAGAAACAACAAAAAAGGTCTTTAAACTAGACTTAAAAGAAGACACAGATGAGGCCATTTTAACTGAGAAGGGCAGTTCATTCCAAAGTTGTGGAGCAACAACAGAAAAGGCGCGGGAGCCCCTGCACTTCAGCCTCGATTTAGGAATAGACAGTAGTCTTTCTTTAGATGAACGTAGAGATCTAGTTGCCTTCTTTTCCATCAGTAGATCAGAGATGAATGAAGGGGCCAAATCATTCAGCGATTTAAAAACAATAAGCAAGGTTTTAAAATCTACTCTGTAGCGTACAGTATAGTATAATATAATAGTGATTATAGTTTTGTTTTTAGTTTGATTAGTTTGAATGTTTTTAGTTTTATTTAGTTTTATGTTAAATTTTAGTTACATTTTTAGCAATTTTATAGCAATATATTTTTGCTATTTTTTATGTTGCTATATAACAAGATGAATTAATTTCTATTATTATTAAGTTTATTTTAGTTTTTGTATATTATTATAATGTTAGTGCCTTAAACTTATTTCAATTTATTTCCGTGGCAACATTCCAATTTTCGTCCAGTGTATGAAATTTAGTGGCATCTAGTGGTGAGGTTGTGAATTGCAACCAACAGCACACCAACGCTCACCCCTCCCGCTTTGAAGCACTACGTGGCTGACACAGGACAAAGATGTCGTCACTTTTTCGCTTCTTTGCCGAAGAAGATAACATATTTATGAAACGCGTTCTGTAGAGCAGTTTGTCCGTTTAGGGCTTCTGTGGAAACATGGTGAATCCCATTTAAGGGGACCCGCGGTGTATGTAGATAGAAATAACTCATTCTAAGATAATAAAAACATAACGCTTCATTATGTATGGTCTTTATACACCTCTGAAGACATAGTTATGTATATTATATTGCATTTCTCGCAGTAGAGCCTTAAAAAAATTATACACAGCACCTTTAAGTTTTTCCCAATAATTTTTAGGTCAATATTTTATCTGATTTCAATAAACAGAAACGTTTTCAAAGTTTTAACTTTAGTGAAATAAAACAACCTTGCAAAAAACTGTAAAAAGGCTTTGTAAAGTAAATTAAATTTAGTAAAAAGTTCATTTTACCCACATCTTGTAAATTTGCATACTGCTTCTGTAATTTGACATTTTTTACCGTAATTCTAAAATATGTGAAAAATATGTAAAATAAAACAGTAAAATATTTTTTTACAGTGATATAATACACTTTTTATTTGCTTTCATATTTATATTCTTTCTCTTCCCACTAGGTCACAAGTGCACCGAGTCTGTCCTGTCTGTTGAATCTGCACCTGTTCCTTGATCCAGTAGGGGGCAGTACATCAGTTGATTAAGGGCCCTGAGCACCCATCACCCTGAACCCCAACAGACCCGTCACACTGACCCACTCCTCTGATTCTGTCCCTTCTCCACCTGCTCGTCGCTCTCATCCCTCCCTGGAGCTCTCAGGGGCCTTCACCCTCCATGGAGAGCAAGGAGAGGGACGCCAGACCCTCGCTCAGGAGCCCTGCCTCACTCCTGGGAACCTGAGGGAGGGTCCTTTGCACGCACAGAGCTTCCATGATGCCTCAACACTCACAGGTACAATAACTACATGTTACTATAGTAAATACTACAGATTTTTTAAATGCTGGGTGCACAGAATTTCCATAAAATCCTTACAAACTCAATTTTCAGCTAATTTTGGATTGTCAGTTTACATTTTGTCATCTTAAGTGATTTGTTTCATTCTCCCTAGAGTAAATGCATTTAAAATAGTGTTGATCAATGTGGTATCATTGTTCACATATAAACTCCGACTATACTACAATTGTTTTGCATTGCCTGTGGTTCACTGATATGAGTTTGTTTTGTTGCCTTTTTAACTGACAAAGGCAGGAAAGGTGGGAGAATATCTAAGGAAGTTAGATTAAGTGTGTGTTACTTTTTTTGTCCATTAGAGAAACAAAGAGTATCAGCTGTTACTTATAGTAGCTACTATTACTTCTGTAGAATATTGAACTTTGTGGGAATTTCACGTCATTCTCATAAATCAGAGGAACTATACTTTTAATCTAATGAATTTAATTTCACCAGTTTCTTTGATATTATTATTACTGTGAAGATGCCTGGACTAGTATTTCACATCATCCTTCTACCTCTGTTGCGGCAAAAATAAATACATATTCACGTTTTGTGATTTCAGTTGTTTATTCTGGCCATGATAATTATATGTGTCATTTCATTACATGACTGAATGTTTCAAGTCTAAATTATGTAACATGTTCATTTGCATGTAACTCAATACTTTTCATTAATTCTTGTCAGGTCAGCTAATGTGATTATCATTTCGAGTAGACAAACTGAATTCTGAATGTTTCTGTTCATTACACACGCAGATCTGTGCTCCAGTGTGGATTTGCCAGAGGTGGAGATTGTCAGCTTGTTGACAGAGGAGTTGCCCAAATACACTCTGCGGGCAGACCACGTGTTTGGGTACGAGCACGATGACTGGCTGCACACACCCCTGCTGCCACCAGAGGCCGCTCTCGGACTTACACACGAGCAGATCGACGAGACTCTCAAGTACTTCCGTGAGTGAAGTGACCACACATTCCTCTCATATAGATCATTTATTAATATGAAACTGTGACATGTCTGTTAAACCCTGTCAAGACGAACCAGACACATACAAAGTTTGCAAATGATTGTAAGTAAAAAAAAAGCAAAAATAAAATTCTGTCATCATTTATTCACCCTAATTTATTTATGTCTGTGGAACACTAAAGAAGATATTTTGAGAAATTGTGTTCATACAGTGGAAGTCGATGGGGTCCAATATTGTTTGGTTACCAACATTCTTCAAAATATCTTCTTTTGTGTTCTGCAGAAGAAAGAAAATACAGGTTTGTAATGACATGAGATTAAGTAAATGATGAAACAAGAATGGTGAACTATCCGTTTTACAGTAGTTAAGGCTGCAAAGTCTGGAGTAAGGGGTGGGTTGTCAAAAAATGTGACTTTCATTTTTAATCAAATTGACACCGAATAGGATTTTCACCCAAAAATGAAAATTCTGTCATCTTTTACTCGCCTTCGAGTTGTTCCAAATCTGTATAAATGTCTTTGTTCTGATGAACACAGAGAAAGATATTTGGAAGAATGCTTATAACCAAACAGATTTTGCCCCCCATTGACTCCCATAGTAGGAAAAAATACAATGGTTGTCAAAAGTGCCCCAGAACTGTTTGCTGTCTTCAAAATGTCTTCTTTTGTGTTCAACAGAACAAAAAAAGCGGATTTCCCCCGCTACTATGGGAGTCAATGGGGGGCAAGATCTGTCTGGTTATAAGCATTCTTCCAAATATCTTATACAGATTTGGAAAAACTCGAATTTGAGTAAATGATGACAGAATTTTCATTTTTGGTTTTAACGTTTACATTTGTTATTTTGAGGGGTCTCATAAACCCAATGCCCCCCAACCATCACCCAATCATTGACCACTGCAATCTGTGATGGTGCTATTTTAAAGTGCACGTGGCGCGTGATATATATCGAGTTACCCGTCATATTATAGCAGCTGTATTTCATCTGAAGCAATTTAAAGCCCACATTGATTATAGTTTACCTGTAGCTCTCTCACTGACATTGAATTTGCAATATCAACCCCGCACTTGAATCATTAAGCTCCCGTAAACCTCATCATTTGCCATGATGATGACACTCATGTTTTATTATTCATATCTATACTATTAGGAGTGTTAGGAAATGGTGTATCCCTTTGATTCAGTATGTGACCTCACTGAACCAGTTACTGAAGGTTCAAGTGCCACTGTTGACTACTGGGATTGATGCCAACCCCCGGCAGGAAATCAGGGTAGTGCTGTAATCCCATCCACTTCCCTTCCTTGTGGCGCACAGATGCAAATGCCATCAAGAGGATTAGCTGCTTACTGCTTAAGTATAAGCAGACATTCTGCTGTTCTCAGGCCTGGCAGTCTGCCTCCACCCCGTTTCAGACACCTTGATGTTAGACGAGCACTGCAGTATCTGTTCGGTGCTGGATCGGCTAAACTTTCGAAAGTTGGTTGAATTGTGTCTGTGCAGTCTCTAAGAGGAGGTCTTTTAGATTTAGTAGGATTACAAAAAACCCACTTGATCTATAGATGTAACATACATTAATAGTGTTCATTTGTTTGACTTTGTCAGCTTCATGGTGTCAGTAATTGAATAAACACAAAATATAAGCTAAAAGTTAACTCAATTTAATTAATACTTTGTTTATTTCATACATTTTAAAGTGGGAGGAAGGATACAGACTGACCTTTGTCTGGTCCGTCTGACTTGGTTTAGGCTGCTGCTAATTTAGTTGTAATCTATTTGGCAAGGTCAGTGATGATGACCGCCAGTGATGATGTCTAAACACAGCTGTTATGTCTCTGTTTGAATATCTATACATGGTTTGGATTACACTGCTTTTTTAAAGCCTTTGAAAGATTTTGGTATTTATTATGTTACTTGTTTCCTTTTTTCTTTACTGTCTATTTATTATTATGGTTATTGGTTTATGTTATGCTTACTAACAACTGACATAAATTTAGCTTAAGTATGGCAGTAATTATTTTTATTTCAATATATTGAAATATATCTTATATTTCTACCATCATCACTGCTGCACCAGGTTGATCAAATATGAAATTTGTAGATAGGTGGCAGGTAGAAAATTTGGTCAGATTTCAATTTCATGTGATAACATGACCTGCAGTCCCTTATCCACATACCCCTTCAGAATGGGCTAGAAAATATTTGTAGAAAGTTTGGGATATTTGGATCATTTAGATCTTACTGTTTCTGTGTGACTGTGACGTTGGTGAAGTTTCCTCATTCTCTGTCTTTCTTTTTAAGCTCTCGATGTGTGGTTTCAGGTCAGATTTTAATACCATTTCATGTGGTGACAAGACTTGCAGTCCACCATCCACAACTGAAATATTTGCATGGGTGTAAATTAATATTTGATAGAGCCCTTTCAGAATTGGGCTAGAAGGTTTTTGTGACCCAGATACGAGATAAGCAACTTTTTAGAGTAACAGAATATGTGATAAAAATCTGAAAATATATGAAGAGTTTATTGGCAAAAACAGAACCTCCCAGCTGTAAATTGATATTACGTGGAATGCAAAATAAAAACATGACTTTTGAATTTTTTTTAAAACAGAGTTATCTGTTTTTGAAAATGAACCGTTTATGTATTTTATATGTATGTATACTGTATATGGGTAATTGACAAATAAACCGTACCATGTGTCTTATGGTGCAACAGCAAAAATCTAGAAAAAAAAACTGTTAATAATATATTATTTTATATTAAATAGAAGAAAATAATTTAAAAATAGCATTTTTTTGCTGTCATAGGACACATGCAGTTTATTTGTCAACTACCCATACATACAAATATATTTTAATGATATTTTTTTAAAGAGATATTTACAGTTGTTGTATATTATTTATAAGTGAATTAAGCCAAATATTATTGCCTCATATTCTTATAATGGAATTTACTCGACATTTTATTCAGCTAAAGATGTTGGGCTAAAGCATTTGACAGTAAGATTCACACATGGACATGTGTTGTTGTGAGTGTGGGAGTGTCTGTCCCACTGCAGCAGTATTATGACATTAATCTGGATCATACCATATTCTCTTTGCACGGGGGGTGTTTTATCTGCACAGCATCACTAGCTTTTTAATATCAAATGATATAAATTCCCTCATAATAATCCTAACAAGGTTCAAAACCCCAAGTCTCCATATCACTAAAAAATATCAAATCTTGGATATACTATATAGCACATATCTCCTCAAGTTGTCCTTGGCTGGCCTCCTCACACAGTTGAGCTCCTCCTGTGGCTCAGTGCAGACAGGTGAGTCTGAGCTGCCATCAGTCACCAGCAGCAGTGACACACATGCACTTCAACAGATTCAATAACAACTTCAGCACTGAGAACACACAGGCGCTTGTGCATTAGTGCATTTCAGCAAGAATTTGACAGACGGACGCAGATCCCGGTGTCAAAAATTAGCTGAGCACACACAGACTGAGAGAAAGAGAGAGAGAGAGCGATACGGACAGACTGCATCGCGCAGAGGGGACCGCAGTAGAGGTGAGGTGCAGAAATGGAGGAAGGGAATGTAGAGGTCTGGAGCTCTTCAGGAATGGACGAGAGCGAGAGAGATAGCAGCACAAGTCATGATGAGGACGATGATGAAACAGAGGAGGAAGATGCACCCGACAATAGTGGATTGTGCAGAGAGCTGGTACAAGGTAACTGATGTTGAGTAGTTTTGGGAAGGTGGAGGAACCAAGAGGGAAGAGTTAGGGACATGAAGGTCATAAACACTGCAGTGGCAGTTATGTGCAGCCTCATGTGCAGAAGGTCTTACACACACACACACAGCTTCAATTTCTGTTTATTGCGTGCAAGAAAACAATCAGTTTCAGTTTTATAGTGCATGACAAAAAGGACTGACAGCAAAGCTGCATACTTTGAGAAATTGCGCAATGTAAAATTACAACGATGTGAACAGATATGTGATGAAATAAAAGTGACAAATGACATAAAAGTGACAGTGTGGTAAACTAATAAGGCCGCAAGAATGTAAACAACGTGAAAGTAAATTTAAAGAAATTATTAGGAAAGATAAACCAAAGATTAACATGAAATGTTCTTACATTTTTACATATTCATAGATATTTTTCCGCTTTCATAAAAGTGAATCACAAACACATTAGGTTTTTGATTGACAGATGAAAGTTTTAACCTTGTGAATACATGGAACGTGTGATACGTGTGTGAAATGTTTAACGCAGATAACCTTTGTTTGATGTGTGCTAGATTTACCCGCACCTTACTTACATTATACACAATCACATCTCACATTCATTAACCTTTATGTGCTAAGGTAAGGGTAAAAACTTTTAGAAGGTCATCTGTTTTTATGACTTGATTATTTATGTTTTTAAATAGCATCAGAGCTAAACATTAAGTTTAACCATGCGCTTGGGCTTTTCTGGCTTGGTGTATTGAATGATGTAGGATGGCCCTTAATTCTGTAAATCACTTTAATCTGTCGTGTCACTTATCCTGAATACAGAAGATCAGTCGAGCTTGTAGTGTGGGTTATGTTCTGTCTTACTATCCTTATGTCCTTAATTTAGTCAGTGACGTAATTCACAGCTGAAAAAACTCCTTTCAGGTGTGTTGAGCAGATTTAGCAGACTTGGCCATCGGCCAGGACATGTGAAGAACAGACAGATGACACTTACAACCACATATACTGTATACTCGCTGACAGAAATCAACTGTTTCAGGAGCCACATTTGACATTGGACATCAATAGCGATACAGAAAGAAGCAAAAATTCCCTAGAGCCAAACAAGATAATAGAAATATATTAAACTGTAGGACTACGCTAAAAAATATGCTTTAATGTGACATTATTATGTAAGATGACATGATATTATTATTATCTTTAATATTAGCCAATACTTCACAACATAAATAGTTTATACTCAGATGAATCTATTTAACATCTGTTTAGCTTGTCTGTGTTTGTATTTTTTGTATAATGTTGTATTGTCTTGAAAATAGTGTATCAATGTTGAGGGAATGTCACACAACCAGTCCATGTTGGCATCTTATTATTGTTTGATTGAATGCACACCCTTTGACCGCTATGCTTTATACAGTATCTCACAGAAGTGAGTACACCCCTCACATTTTTGTACATATTTTATTATATCGTTTCATGTGACAACACTGAAGAAATTACACTTTGCTACAATGTAAAGTAGTGAGTGTACAGCTTGTATAACAGTGTAAATTTGCTGTCCCCTCAAAATAACTCAACACACAGCCATTAATGTCTAAACCACTGGCTACAAAAGTGAGTAGACCCCTAAGTGAAAATGTCCAAATTGGGCCCAATTAGTCATTTTCTTTCCCCGGTGTCATGTGATTCTTTAGTGTTACAAGGTCTCAGGTGTGAATGGGGAGCAGCTGTGTTAAATTTGGTGTTATCGCTCTCACTCTCTCATACTGGTCACTGGAAGTTCAACATGGCACCTCATGGCAAAGAACTCTCTGAGGATCTGAAACAAAGAATTGTTGCTCTACATAAAGATGGCCTAGGCTATAAGAAGATTGCCAAGACCATGAAACTGAGCTGCAGCACGGTGGCCAAGACCATACAGCGGTTTAACAGGACAGGTTCCACTCAGAACAGGCCTCGCCATGGTCGACAAAGAAGTTGAGTGCACGTGCTCAGTGTCATATCCAGAGGTTGTCTTTGAGAAATAGACGTATGAGTGCTGCCAGCATTGCTGCAGAGGTTGAAGGGGTGGGGGGTGGTCAACCTGTCAGTGCTCAGACCATACGCCGCACACTGCATCAAATTGGTCTGCATGGCTGTTGTCCCAGAAGGAAGCCTCTTCTAAAGATGAAAGCCTGCAAACAGTTTGCTGAAGACAAGCAGACTAAGGACATGGATTACTGGAACCATGTCTTATGGTCTGATGAGACCAAGATAAACTTATTTGGTTCAGATGGTGTCAAGCGTGTGGGGCGGTAACAAGGTGAGGAGTACAAAGACAAGTGTGTCTTGCCTACAGTCAAGCATGGTGGTGGGAGTGTCATGGTCTGGGGCTGCCTGAGTGCTGCTGGCTCTGGGGAGCTACAGTTCATTGAGAGAATCATGAATGCCAACATGTACTGTGACACACTGAAGCAGAGCATGATCCCCTCCCTTCGGAGACTGGGCCCCAGGGCAGCATTCCAACATGATAACGACCCAAAAAGAAGCTAGGGTAAAGGTGATGGACTGGCCAAGCATGTCTCCAGACCTAAACCCTATTGAGCATCTGTGGGGCATCCTCAAACGGAAGGTGGAGCAGTGCAAGGTCTCTAACATCCACCAGCTCCGTGATGTCGTCATGGAGGAGTGGAAGAGGACTCCAGTGGCAACCTGTGAAGCTCTGGTGAACTCCATGCCCAAGAGGGTTAAGGCAGTGCTGGAAAATAATGGTGGCCACAAAAAATATTGACACTTTGGGCCCAATTTGGACATTTTCACTTAGGGGTCTACTCACTTTTGTAGCCAATGGTTTAGACATTAATGACTGTGTGTTGAGTTATTTTGAGGAACAGCAAATTTACACCGTTATACAAGCTGTACACTTGTACACATTTAGAAGGGCCATAGAGAGTCATTGAAGTGTTGCTGGAACCTTTGCCTTCAAACTTATCTCTGTATTTTTTAATAGTTGCTGTTGTGGAAAGCATATTAAACTCACTTTACTTTAAACGGCAGATAGCAACACAAAATTAAAATTTCCTCTTACATATAAATGATTGCAGCTGTCAAAGCCTGTATGTGCATGTAGCTTGTACTTGCATGACACATTACCTGCTGTTTTTCTAACCTGTAGGGAAGATTTTTTTTGCCTTGGTATTGCTTTGTTCTCTTTTTTTCTCCAGTACATTTCAGCGTGTTAGTGTTGAAGGTTAAATCTTTCATTAATGTGGAGTCTGCTGTGCCAAGATGCAGTGCTATGAATCTCTGTCAAGCTCTTATGTTAGCAAAGTCAAACCCGCCTCATTCCTGCCGAGCTTTGATTATGCCTCAGGGAAAGACATCAAGTGAAAATTCAAGTGGTAAATATACGAAAGCAGCAGAAATCCTCAGTGATTTTAAACTCAGCAATTTTAGTATAATAATTATTGTTGTTTAATTATACAAACATATCTGGGAAATACCTGGAATAAAAGTAGCATTCCTATTAATCTTGATGATATTAGATATATTATCTAGTATTTTAATTATATTGTTAAATTGTAAAACCAGTCCTGTCCTGGATCTGTGTTGTGATGGTACTGCTCCTTCAGGAGATGTTTGTAAATGCAGAGCTGATTGGTATTTGTGAGTAGAGATGAGAATGAGAGATTTATCTCTTAATAAGGATCAGGCTGAGGAGAAGCCGTGTTCTTGAATGCATAGACTGTCTATGTTTAGCCTTGTCTTGGCTGGCTCACTTTGCCTCTGCAGTGCTGTGTAATGCACCTGTACATTCAAACAATTATAATTTATGCCTGTATACACAACAACACTATTCCACTAATTTCACTATTTGTTCAATACATATGCTATAAATCATGTTACAATCTATCATATGAACCCATGCTTATTTTAAATATACTGTACATACGGTACATTACTCCATACTTATTGAAGATGTTTTTTCATTCTAATACTTGTATCATGAAGCCTTTTGCTGTTGTCAAAAAAGTTGTCAACCCTGTTGTCGCTACTGTATCTCACTGTCAAGGTTGTTATCTCTACTGTATCTCACAGTCAACCCTGTTGTCTCTACTGTATCTCACAGTCAACCCTGTTGTCTCTACTGTATCTCATTGTCAACCTTGTTGTCTCTACTGTATCTCACAGTCAACCCTGTTGTCTCTACTGTATCTCACAGTCAACCCTGTTGTGTCTACTGTATCTCACTGTCAACCTTGTTGTCTCTACTGTATCTCATAGTCAACCCTGTTGTCTCTACCGTATCACATAGTAAACCCTTTTGCCTCATCTGTATCTCGCTCTCAACCCTGTTGTCTCTACTGTATCTCACTGTTAACCTTGTTGTCTCCACTGTATCTCACAGTCAACCCTGTTGTCTCTACTGTATCTCACTGTTAACCTTGTTGTCTCTACTGTATCTCACAGTCAACACTGTTGTCTCTACTGTATCTCACAGTCAACCTTGTTGTCTCTACTGTATCTCATAGCCAGCCCTGTTGTCTCATATGTATCTCGCTCTCAACCCTGTTGTCTCTACTGTATCTCACTGTTAACACTGTTGTCTCCACTCATCGTTTCCTCTGCAGTGATGTGCTCAGAGAGAGTTGGTCAGATCACGAAGACATATCATGATATCGAGGCAGTTACACATTTGCTTGAGGAGGTGAGAGACAGTCTCGCACATATTAGATGGTGATGTAAATTATGCCGTTGTTCTTCCACTCATGGCATAATAAAAGTCCCACACATGACGGTGTTTCTCTGCAGAAAGAGAGGGATCTGGAATTGGCAGCCCGGATTGGCCAATCGCTGCTCAATCAAAATAAAGAACTGACTGAACGCAACAAACTACTGGACGAACAGCTGGAAATTGCCCAGGAAGAGGTCATTAAATTACTACTTAGAGGTCATGATAAATAAACAAACAAATAGCGCAGGTGTCCTGCATTCTCTCCCTATATAGCATGCATTTTAAAAATGCTGGTCTTTCCTATAAGATTACTATTTTAAATAGCATTTTATGTCTGTTTTCTACAGAATGATGTTACAGATGTTGATGCACTCACTGTTTTTTTTCCTGTATACATTTTAACACTGATTTTGGATCTGTTCTTACAGGTAGCACAGCTGCGTCATGAGCTCTCTATGAGAGATGATCTCCTGCACTTTTATGCCAGCACTGAAGATCTCGAGCATGCCACAGAATCAGTGTAAGTGTAACAAACACACGCACACACACGCACACACACACACGCACACACACACACACACACGCACACACACACACACACACACACACACACGAGAGAGTTATCAAGGACTTGATTCTGTGATACTAGTTTCTTACTCTTTTTTTCAGACTTCGAAATGATATACAGATACGGAGTGATTCATCAACATGTCTCAGCAGCTATGTCAATTATGACTTTCTGCAACAGAAACTCAAGGGTTTGGAGGACGAGAACTTCAACTTGCGCTCAGAGGTGCATTAAATATGGGTTTTAGTTAATAGTTATTAATTTCTCTTAATAATATGTATACATATTAACATTTTTCTAAGGTCATGAGGATTCTGTGATTTTTGCATATGTGCGCATAATTTCCAATTTAAAAAATGTGGAAATGTATTTATAAATCATGGTTTCTGGGTGAAAATGTTAATCACAGATGCATGTCAGCGAATAAGACCCACTGTCACAAAAAATACAAAAAATCAAACAAACTGGTCGGTAACCATCAGTACTATGTCACATATTAGTGTTTTCATATCTATAATTTATCTTTCAGGCTGATGAGTTAACATTTGAGACCAGCAATTATGAGGAACAAGAACAACGGCTTATGATGGTGTGTGTGGATGAGCTCTGTGAGTAAACTACATTACCCATAATGCCCAGCTCATCATTCAATATGACTTACAGGTTATCTCCATAACATACTGACATTTCCTGGTCTTTTTCGACTCTCTCGCCAGCGACTGTGAATAAGCAGGTCGGATCACTGTCGGAAGAGTTGGCACGAAGAGTGGAAGATTCTTTAAGGCAACAAGAGGAGATTAGTGTTCTTCTGGGACAGATTGTCGACCTGGAACAGCGCTGCAAAGGGGTTAGACACACACCACACATGCACGAACACCACACACATACACTTTAAAAAATATAGAAGATGTGGTGCAGAAAAAGTTAAACTGTATATTTCTTTATAATCAACCTTTTTTCTTCAGCTCACCTCTGAGAACGAGGAGCTGACCCAACATCTGAACGCCTCACGAGAAATACAGTCACAGCTTAAAACAGAGGTAAGATCCTCACTTCAAATCAACACAGATGTTAAAAACAAAGATGGCAAGCATTTTTACTGGTTCTTTATTTAAGAAAAGCTCAACTGATTTCCTCAGAATTGGATCACACGTACAGTAGTGGCAAAAAAGTGATGCCTGCTTGAAGTCTTCACCTGTCATTCAAATATATTATTGAAGATGTATTAAAAATGTTATGTGCATGTTGCATAGCTGCTTGTTATGTAAACTATGTAAACTGAAGAATTTAAGGCTTGCCAACAAATTGGCAAAAAATTACAATATATGCATAAATTGGAGCATGACTTCTGTAGTCAGAAACAAGAGAGGATCAACAAAATAACTAATAACTTATTTCTATGCATTCTCTATGTGTATTTTCCCTGATATGCTGTTGTTTTCCCTTTCACCAAATAATTTTGTTGAATGAAAGAATGGTGCAACACCACTCTTTCTTGAAATTTTTTTTATTTATTTATTAACTTATTTACCTTTTTTATTCCGTTTGAATTTTTTACTTTTGGTTGCACGTCCTCTTTTCTGATGGTTGAGCATTTTTCCTTAAAACAGTTTTTGTAAAATAAATACCTTAACCAAGTGCTGTTTTATGTTCACTTTGTGCCAAACTTCTCATATTTTAATGCTTTACCTGCTGAGTCATTAAAACAAATATTGTGCAAATATCCCCTCCATATTTGTGGCTACTACTGTACTACTTTTCAAATATTTTTCCTGACATGTGTTGTCTTGTAAGATTATTTTTTCTTTTTAAATATTTTACAATGGAGCTCCTACCACAATTAAACACTTTTTTTTTTTTAACAGCATAAAATGATAAAGTCACGCTCATGTGTTGCTATGCTGTGCTAATATCATTGACAAAACTTTGTCTCCCTCTGGTGGCAGCTGAAGGAACTGCAGGAGAGATATTCTGAATGTGAGGATATGTTACACGAAGCAAGGGAAGATATAAAGAACCTGCGTAATAAGAGTCTTCCTAACAGCACGGTGCAGCGTTACAGCACCCTGGCTGCCATCTTCCCGATGGACTCACTTGCAGCTGAGATCGAAGGAACCTTCCGGAAAGGCCTCGACAGCCCGGCACCCACTGAATACAAGTAAGTCACAAACTCAGTACACCTTACTATGTTCATTATCTATGGTTAACGTAAATGACCATGAATTTTCTGTCACAGGAATCACCCATTGCGTGTGTTTGAGACTGTGAAAGTAGCCAATCAGGTGACTCGGCTGCGTTCTCAAAGCCAGTCTCCTATGGTCCCGGGTTCGAGTCCTGCATCATTGCGCTCAAGTCGAATCAGTACGCCGCGTACCAGTTATCACGAATCATACTCTGCCAGTGTCAACCTAGAAGATAAACACTCTCCTCCGAAACACACAGAGGATCATGGGTCAGTATATATTATATATGTGTGATTTTCACTCTCAAAATGATTATGAATTATAACACATATTTCACACACAGATTGCAGGAGTTAAAGCGTATGGGCGAGCCTGGGACACCGGGCGGGCAGGATCTAGAGGCAGCGCTGCGGTCTCTTTCAGAGCGTCAGGAGAGCCACACGTCAGAGCGGCCGTTCTTCGAGGTGGAGAGAGAGAGGAAACTGCGCGCCCTGCAGAGCAGAAGCAGTGGAGGTGGATCCAGTGGATTCCTGACGCCCAATGACAGCGTCATTTCCACAGGAACCAATTACTCTGGTAGCTCTACACACTCGTCTGGATCAGGATCCTCCCGCTCGTACCTGCCTGAACGTCTGCAGATAGTTAAGCCACTGGAGGGTGAGCAGACAGAGATTACAAACAATCTATTGTTTTCTAAATGGCACTTTTAAATTCCCTCCAGTCACGTTTTTTTCTAAGAGGAATGTTTAAGTTTGTTTTCTTGCCGTTGTCTGCAGGTTCAGTCACTCTGCACCAATGGCAACAACTTGCGAAGCCCAATCTTGGAGGCATCCTTCAGCCACGGCCCGGCGTCCTCACCAAAGACTTCAGAGAGCTGGACATAGATCTTCAGCATGTCTACAGCCTCAATGACCTGGAGGAGGATGAGCCGGATCCGTCCAAATTCCCAAACCTCCTTCATGGCACTGTTGGTAAGAGGCGTTCACCTGCAACAACACATTATTTATCTTGATTTTTTTTAAAGTCAAGCCGTTTCCAAATTGTTTTTTTTTCCAATTGTTTTTTGACATTTCTTCATGTCCATGGCTATTATCATGGTTTTAATCCTCCTTGCTTTCATTGTAGAGCTATAGATACTGTAGGTGCATAGTTCATGCATACAGTAGTTGAATTTTAGTATGTGTTTGTGTGTTTCCTCACATCACCGCAGTCACTTCATCCGGACCTAACATCCCTCACAACTGTCTCACACACCCCACCAGTAGCTGTCAGATCCTTCATCCCTCTGTTCTCCTGTCCTCCTTCTCCAACAGGTAAGACATGATAATAACACTCGTTCTCATAATGCCTGTTTCGGAACTGTCATTCATTCATTAAAATGGCTTGCTGGCTTTAAATGACAATTTCATAAAAATAAAACACTGGGATTAGTTCTAGGGTTTATTTTGCAAAAATGGTACAAATTGTAACTATGAAAAAATTATGACAATGAGCTGTGGCTGATGCTTTTGTCCTTACTGTCTTGTTTTACAGTAAAAATATCTAAAAATTCCTAAATTAAGATACATTTACTTCACAAGGAAAGTGATTCAAGATACTTAGTCTTGTTTTATAGATAGTTCCCATTTGCCAATGAGGTAAAAATAATCTTGAATTTACTTTGATCTTTTTCTTAAGTACCTAAATTAACATTATTTTTCTTACACCATTTTTTGGCTTGTTTTAAACATAATCTTACTTAATTATTATGTTTTCTTGCATAAAACTAGACAAAATATCTTAGGTCACCTTCCTTGTCAGGTAAATCTATGTATTATCAAAATGTATTAAGAACTTTTAGATACTAGAAAACCAGACAAAAATGCTTAGTAAGAAATTCTTCCACATTTTCATCTACAGTATATACCCCAGCCTAATTTTCCTATTCTTTTATGTTTATTGTCCCTTCCTCCCTGTATAACAGGAAACGTTGGAACCGGCTCTTTGTACAGTTATAATATCATCTTCCATAACGTAAGAAGTGTCAGGCATGATTTAAAAAAAAATACCAGGATCATTTCAGAACTATAAACTTCGGAAATCTAACTCACTTATTTTTCTAACCTTGGGCTTTATTCCTTTCTCATGAACATAAAACATTTGATCAAGATTTTTTGTTATTCATTCAGTCTTCTCTCCTGTACATATGTACTGTACACTGGGCTTCAAAAGTCTCAGACTACTGTAGATATCATTAAAAATGCTTTTTAATTTCTATTTAATTATTCTACATTTAATTAATTAATTTTCTATTTTATTAAAATACATTTTGAATCAGATCTCAATATGGCCTGAGACGTTTGAAGCCAGTGCTATTATATAAAATGATATTGTAATATATAACACACTGCTTGTCAAATACAGTTATGTTTTAATAAAAACTAAAACATTAATATACTAACACTACACTGTGCATGTTATTTACTAAACACTATTATTAAATGCATTCTTTAGTTTTGAAACCTGTGTCATTGTCATCTTTCATTTATTTGTAAGCATTATAATTTCTATTTCTTACCAAAACATGCTTGATCTGTTTTTGCTGGGTTCTCACATGGAGTCTTTCCCTTTTTCCCCAGCGTTCGGACCCGCAGTGCGTCCGCTTGTGGGAGCTGTGAGCACACGATGACTTCATCAGGCCTCCAGCGGGTCTCTGGGTCCCCAGCGCACGTCCACCCATCTGCCAACCCTTCATCCCTCGGCCTGCTGCAGCTGGTTTCAGAGCACGGGATCTCAGCTTCCACCCGACCCATCTCTCCTCTCACTCAGAAAGCCCTGGCCGCTCACACTACAACCTCAGACTTTGGTAGTACTGAACAAAGAAACAGAGAGCAGACGCATCAGAGCATTTTCAGCCTCAATCTTGTGGAAAAACTCAGAAGTCTGGGCCTCTATAAAGTGGTGGCACGAGGCTTGGTGGATTTTAGTAGGAAAGAGATGCCGGACTCAAATAACAGTCACGCGTGAAGCTCGCAGAGCATTAAAAGAGGCATTCTGCACATCATCTTCATTTTGGCACGCAGCTGATTTATTCCCATTTATTATGGGGCATTGTTTAAAGCCATATTGACTGAAAGACATATGGAGTTGTTTGCATCTTTAGGGATGATGTTTTATTTAATGTTTGTGGCACTGGTTTTAAGTAAACAATATAGACTAAACCAGAAAGTCAAATACATTCGTTTTTTGTACAATTGTGTTCACAGGGTGTCTCTACAGAAGGGAATTGCTGTACATTTTTTAAACATGTCCTCTGTTGTAGAGAATCTGTGTCACCATCTTTCTTGGAATCACTGTGTTTTAATATGTGGAAAATGTTGTTTTGTAGCAACACTACAGAAAAACGCACTTTATCTGACTTCTGTTTTGCTTGCTGCCAACCAAGCATCAGAAAAGTGTGAAGTGCGCACCGTTTCCTGAGAAATGTTGGTTGATAGCAGCACTTTTCTGAACGTTCAAATCTTCTTTTATTCCCAGAGAATGCATGGTACATTATGTGAGGTTATGTAGTGTATGTGCAACGTGTACGCTGTAAAAACGACAAACTCTTGTTTGGGAAACATTTTACAG
Organism: Triplophysa rosa; assembly: GCF_024868665.1. Classification (NCBI taxonomy): domain Eukaryota; kingdom Metazoa; phylum Chordata; class Actinopteri; order Cypriniformes; family Nemacheilidae; genus Triplophysa; species Triplophysa rosa. Next base: position 8,061,161 of record NC_079909.1, on the reverse strand, counting down.
TCCGGTCCGGTTTTTCTTTTAAATGTGTTTTAATTCAAGAACATCTCCTGTGATGACACCGCTGTACATGCACTTTCATTCAAATGTATGTAAACTCATTTAAATATCACACAAACACATTTTCACCAGTACGTTGATGATTGTTTTGTCAGAATCGGGGATGCAAAAATACAGTAAGTTAATGAACAGTGATGCAGTGGCCGAGAGACACGAACACATGATTTTCAGTTGATTATACAGTATATACATTCATCTTCAGCCAAAATCTATATGTGACTGCTGTTTTATCAACATTTGTACTTGAAGGACGTGAGATGAAAATGAGATATTCGGTGTTGTCTGTTGAGGGCGTGTCTTATCCAGAATTGTAGAAAAAATATGTAAAGTAAATATTGAAATGAATATATTTAAAATATAATAAGTAGTGGTAAACCACAACTGTCACACTTGTAGAATATGCAAAGAATTGATAAACACGTTGCAAGCTTGAGCAATTGTATTGTCACAAAGCCTTTCACTTGTTACACATTGTAATGAAGCCCTTATAGGTAAATAAACCTGGACACTGTAAAACATTGTGTTACGTGGGAATTAAAAAAATCACTGTATTTTTACTGAATGTTCTTATTTTCTCTTGTCTGTTATGTGTATAACTCAATTCTCCCTTTTTTTAAATGCATAAATGTTGAAATTGACACAACGCGAGGATGTAGACTTGCATTCAGACATCATTTATTGACAGAGATGAGGTTAGTTTTTATTTGTGAACCAGCCTATGAAAACCCAGCCAAAGTCATTTTTTGTGATTTACTCTTTTCTACATAAAATCATCCTACGTAATGTAAAGAACATGTAAAAATATAACCTTGATATTTTTAATATTGCCTCAATTACGTCAAATCTGAAAGCACAATGACATTTTTAGTCTGTACTCCGGCGCCCAAAATCCACCCAGCCTTGATAATCTGTAATGCAGTCCTCTCTCTGAATGATCTCTGTCAAAGAAGAACAGCAAGAATGTGATCATGTCTGACAGATACAGATGAGGTATTTTTATAGAAACATACCTGACAGTGCCTGTAAAATCTGCCGGGATATGAGCTCTCGCTGGTCCTCAGGTAGAGGTGACCGTCTCACACGTGTCTCGGGTATTGTCCGGTCAGCCTGTGGTGTGGACTCATTGGTGCTCACTGGAGGGTCTTCAGAGAGAGGAGAGGCCACACAGGCCACCACCAGCATCACCGTTACTGCCAATGCAATACATCTGGCCATCATTCTGCAATTGTTTAAAGGCGTTTTTAATACAACTAACAGTTTTAGGATATAACACACAGGACTGGTTATAGGTTTAGTGTCATTTGAGTGAAATTTCTCTGGCCCTTACTTATAAACCTTTATATCTGAAAGCACACGGTATGCGCAACTCTTTCCCCTCCAGCGTTTTTAGATTTAGAACGATGATACAAACATACACATAGAGTAGGCTATTTACTGCTTTAGGATCCATACATGTTGTACTGTTTAAAATGTGGGTAACAGCGCCATCTACTGCATAATAGCGGAATTGCTGTAAAATAACTCGTCATTGGCGGGAAAGAGTTAAATATCGGATTAGTTTTGTACATTTAACTGTACAAACATGTTACTTTCTTTCATTACAGAACTAAAATTGTATTCAGTAAAAATGTTTTTGAAGTGGATGACCTTGGCTGAATAATAAAGAAGCAGCCAATAAGAGCTCAGCATAGGCCTATGGGAATTCCTTCAATCATTTTAAAAGCCTCTAAAAATAAAAAAAGGTGCCTAAAAAGTACATATTTACAAATTCTAGGCAAAGAGTGAAAACACTGAAGACTCTAAAAAATATTTTGATTAGGGCTGTCAATCGCATCCAGAATAAAAGTTTGTGTTTACATACTATATGTCTGTGTACTGTGCATATGTATTTTGTATTTATAAACACATTCACATACATGTATATATATGTAGGAAATATTTTGATGTTTATATTTACCAATCATTTAAATTGACAAATAATTTAAATGTTTATACATTTTTATATGTTATATTTTTCTTAAATATATGCATGTATGTGTATGGTTTTATAAATACAAAATGAATATGCATAGTACACAAACAAATATTATGTAAACACAAACTTATATTTTGGATGAGCCCTAATTTTAATTTTATTTTCAATTTTATTTACAACATAATTCCCAACGATACATTTGTGTTCTAAATTCTATATTTAGAGTTTATGAATGTATATGTGACCCTTATCTTTTGCACAGTAACGTGTTAAAAATATTTTAATAAAAAAAACCATTACCTGAATAGTCACAAGCCAGAACACGGTCCAACACCAGGTTTACAGATCTGTTATCCAACACCATGTGCAGCTCCTTTTATATTTCATTTCTGAGGTAAAAAGAGTGTTTATCAATAATATCAGATAAGTACCACTGGGTAGGAGCATGCTTACAGACTACGTCATACATGACAGTAAATGGAACCAGTCCTTGGAAATTCAATAAATGATCAAGAAAAAGCACTTAAATAGCTATTAAAGAGAAACAACATACACAGACTTTGGTTTGCAGAAATGAACCAGGTCCAGCACATGCATAATTGTTTTTTAAACATCTTATAAAAGTTCAAATCAATTGTGTTAACACGGTTTAAAAATGTATTATTGATTCAAATAAGCTGGAGACAAACTCTGACGCACTGCTTTTCATTTTATTGTCAGTGAGGAGACCATATCTTCCTCTCTGGATCATTACATTTATGTACATAAAGATTTTCCCTTGACGGGATGTTCTTCAGTATCAATAGCCTACTGTCAACTGAGATTTATTCAGTTCATAAAGTACATTGAGGTAAAGTACATGACATCATGGTGAAAAACTATATCTTTCGATTGAATAATAGCTGATGATGAATAAACTGCAATCTAGTGTGATAAACTTTACATTAGAAAAATAAAAATCGCAAACATGCACGTGCTTCTAACTGTACTGTATGTATTTGACCTATTGTCTCCTATGTGTGGCTACACTTGAGAAACATTCAGTAGGCCTATAAACAACTAAGCTCTCACGCTCGGGCCATTCTAATAGACGGAATGAGAAAAACTCTTTAGGAGTGTCACTTATCTGAGTCAGACAAAGAAGAACGTTGTAATGTTTTGTTTTAAAACATACTTTTAAACAGCTGGTATCCATTTAACAGTTCTAGATAAGTCTCGCCTCTCCTCACACAGATATTTGATTATGCAAATATCAAGTCAAATATATTTTTCCGTTGAAAGAAATGAACTTGCCCTACTGGCTCGCCTTGCTTTGGTATGTTTTTTTAGCCTTCCCAGTTTATATTTCTCAATAATTGTTTTATATTGATCTCTCAACACCTGTAGCTTTCTGTCAGGGTCTGACTGAGCCGTGCTGTCAATCTGCATGTTCACAGAGGCGCTTTGCTGCTCTAGCAACATGCACAGATCCTAAATAAAACGAGAATTGATTGTGAATTATGAGAATTGATTGTGCGATAAATGTATTGCGGCAACAGATTGATCGAGGAATGGGTGTGGCAAATGACATGGTGGGTGATCTATTCATAGGTTTTCTTAAGCAACATCAGGCCAGCGTGCGGTTCTCCAGGTCTGTAACAGACAGTTTAATCTCTCCTTAAACCCCTCTCAGTCCAGGCAAATCTGCTTTACAAGCATACACAAGTTCTTACTCGCATATCTGCAAAGCCACAAGGTAAAAAAAGATCATATAAACTTACAGTATAAACGATGTAGCGACCAATACTGTAAAATTACAAATACACACAATTTTAAATGAATCACAAATGTTTTTGTAAACATACAGCATACACCTATACTTGGACATATTTAAATAAATGTTTATTTATTTATTTACATATTCATTTTCGTATTCATTTTTTTGCACTTATTTTATAATTGGAGTCAACTAAATGTAACCTCTTACCAAGCGGCCCTATTTTTGAGCATTGTATTGATCGCAAAAACAAGTTCAGAACATGAATGTTGGTTGTTTTAGCTTTCAAATAATGCATAGGTTTTGATAATTGATTAAATGTTAATGTAAAACAAAGGTAATAAATGCAGACATGCTACAAAAATGCCCTTCTGGCCTGCCCATGAGCCCTGTGCATGTTTACTGTGTTAATCTAATTGATTTGTCTATTTGAATAGACAAATTATAAAAGTTATCTCAACTTTCGGGAGTCAGTACAACTAACAAACACGCAAAAAGAAACTTAAAAAGATGAGTTTTGATTTTTTTACAGTGTGCATATGGACAAATCTGAAATTTGGTACCAAACCTGTTTTATGAGAAACAATGATATAACCTAGTTATTTTTTCTTATATAACACTTCACAATAAGGTTGTATTGGTTAGCAATTAGTTAATGCATTAGTTAATATAAAATAACAACGAGCAGTGCCATTTTTTTTCGCATTTTACAGCATTAATCTTTGTTAGTGTTAATGCCATTTGTTCATGTTAGTTCATGTATTAACTTAATGTTAACAAATACAACTTTACATTTTAATGTATTAGTAAATGTTGAAATTAACATAACGTAGGAATAATAAATGCTGTAGAAGTCGCTATGCATTATCTAATGTTAACAAATACAAACGTATTGTAAAATGTTATACAATGTTTGTAAAAGGCATTTTTTGCTTTTCCATATTCGTTCAACTTGTGTATTCAGCAGAGCATCCATCAGATTCATTCTGCCATTAAACTAATGTGACACGACAAACATTAAACTTGCTCAAGCTTGGTAAACCACACATCTCAGCAACAACCATCAATAGATCTCACCTGTGATTTACATTCTGTCATGTCAGAACGGAGTGAATAAAAAGGTAAAGCCTCTTAAGTAACCGTCTCTGTCAAATCATTGTCTCCTGAATGTTTGGATTTAGCCCCAGATCAAAACAGATTAGCAGCTTTAGGAAATGTAAAGGAGATATATGTAAACTCTTTTTTAAGTTAAATTTTGACTCATGCTGTCAGACTGTGTAAAAGAAAGTGATCTCTGATTCCATTTACAAGCCATTCCATTTTGGCAGCAGAAGTCTGACAACATGATTGAATTAAAGTTTACTTCAGATTTAGCTAAAGACTTTTTCTTCACTCGGTTCTGACATGACAGACAATTTATTTCAAGTGAGAGCCATTGATGTTTATTGTTGAGATGACTTCATGAACCCAGATGTCAAAGCAACAGGTCTCACACTGCCTGCACCTGGACCAAATGTTACCAAAGACACTTTGCAAAGATGGGGTGTAAGACTTCAACCCTTTATCTCTGTAGCAAAGTAAATTTAAATGAATGTTGATGAATGCAGATGAATACACACATTAAACTAATTTGTAAAACTAAAAAAATATATAATGGATCACAGATAGGTTATATAATCGTTTTTCTCTGGTAAAATGGGTTTGACTGTCTCATCTGTTTTAATAATAAATCAGCAGCCAAGTTATTTTTACCGCAGGTGTTTTAACTGGAAGCAGACTTATATGCAAAGTTGCAAACAATAGCACTTCATACAATTCAGTTGTAGGTGTAATGGTTTTAAAGCTGCTAATCATTTTACAAGGTTTGGGCAGAGGTGTTTAACAGACAGGTTTGGGAAGTCTATAGATTTAATCTTCACATGGGCACAGACAGGTTTTCACTCACATTCCATGTACTCAGCGGTATTTGAAAGCTGACGCTACGTAGGACGTGAGTCACGTGACAAATGATTTTGCACTGCTTGGGCCTATATAAGACAATGTCTGGTGTGAATTGGTTTAGACAACCTGGCAGTGAACTGAAACATTTTGACTTGCAGGTACACTTCAGCTCATCACATTGACTAATCATGTCAGTCCGTCGCAGCAGTAAGTCCGTTAGCTCTCAGGTATCATTCGGGTCAAGAAGGAGGATAAGTACCTCTAGTAGAGTGGTCACGAATGGTTTTGAGAGTTCAGGTTTTGGATATGGAAACTTAGGCTATGATGTCTTCTCCAAATCTCTCACATCTGGTTATGAGGTCCCGCTGTATAGCAATGAGAAGCAGACAATGCAGAATCTCAATGACCGCCTGGCATTTTACCTGGAAAAGGTAACATATTTTTGTTTAATAATTAAGTGTTATTTTATATTTTTTGTTTTGTAATAAATGCTCTTTAAAACAGAATTGTTACAATAAAAGTGTTATTTAAGTGTGTGTATATGTTTTTTTCTCTGGCTTGGATCAATACATAAATTAAAATGAAAATAATAATTTGCAATCATATTCTTTTTTGTCATCTTATAGCATGCTAATGGATAGAGGTTTTATCACACACATTTTTCGGTCGTTTTTTCATTCTTAAGTTTTTCTCAAGTCCTTTTCTTAAAATCATCTGTAATGGTTTACAATACTAAATTGTATAAGAAAGTAAACAAATAAACAAACAAATTCCTGGTCTACTGTAACTGTTTTAAGAATACTATATATCAATTATATATATAGCTGAATGCAAAATTCAACTGAAACTGTATCAGACTTCCGAACTGTAACAAAAAGTTGCTTTAAATTTTTAAGTACAATCAAATCGGCTTCATATGTCATTTCAACTTGATATTTAACACATTACTTCAAAAAATACAAAAAGGTATCCCACAAACCCAATAGGGCTCAGATGCAGGACAACAAAAGAGCGAATTACACTGCAAAAGAACGTAATTTTACTTTTTTTTTTTTACATAATTTTCACGTATAAGGTCCAAAAAAACTGTAATTTTAGGGAATTATTAAGGAAGTTTTTTTTTTTTTTACAGATTTTTCATATGAAATACGGCCAAAAAACGTAAAATTTCTGAATTTACAAGAAAAACATGCGATTTTACGGGAAAACTGTTATATTACGGTATATTTATGGCGCCCCAGCTTCATTAATCAGTGATCACCCTCGCACACCTGCAGAGGTGTAAAGAGTACCTGAAAACCATACTTAAGTAAAAGTACAGATACCTTGCAGTGAAAATTACTCCATTACAAGTTACAAGTCACCAATTCCAAAACGACTTCAGTAAAAGTCTTCGAGTATCTGATTTTAACACTTGAGTCAATCAATCAATCAATCAATGTAGGCTCAAAGCAGCACTAGTCCTCAACACTTAAGAGACATGTCAGTGAAAAACAAGAAACAGTCGATTCGTGAGGAGAGCAATTGCATTTATTTTCTTAAATCATAATAAGACTGAACACCTCAAAATTGCAACAAATCATGGTCGACACCATAACCTGCATCTATTACAAACACCCAAGTCTCATTTAAACTCAAGTGCTCATAAGTAAGCCAACATTCTTCAAAAAGGTCTCTTCAATATAACGGATAAATAAAATAATGTTAGGTAAAATTAAAAAGTCAAAGCCAGCGATTGTCAACTACCTGATAATGCACTCGTATATTCACAAAAAGAAGTAAGGGCAAAATTCACAAAAAGTACCTTCAATGCCCTTTAAATGGCAATATTAATTCTTCTGTAGCAAAAATAAACTGCTGCAAAAAAAAAGATAGGTGCCATGCAAAATGTAATGTGTAATTGCATAAGTCATTACAAATGTAGTGGAGTAAAGAGTACACATACAGTACTTGTTCAAAAATGTAGTCGAGTAGAGAGTAAAAGTTGCTAATATCTTTAATACTCAGTACAACTAAAAAGTAGCCAAGAAGATACTTAAGTACAGTAACTAATTACATTTACTCCAATACTTTACACCACTGCACACCTGTAGAAATAGGTGCATCAGAAAAAAGACCAAAATTGGTCTGCAATCAGGAACAACAGAACAAACCCGCACACTATCAATCTTGCAAAATTATTAAAATTTATTTAAATACAACGTTTCTGTTCATGACCTTCATCAGGTATACGGTCATGGACCGAAACGTTGTATTTAAATAAATGTTGATACTTTTGCAAGATTGATAGTGTGCGGGTTTGTTCTGTTGTTCCTGATTACAGTCTTCATAAAAAAATGTGGTCAAAAACCGTCAAATTACAGAAAGGCCACAAATTTACAAAATTGTTTTTTGTAGGTATACTCTATGGAGAAGGCCAACAGCAAACTGGACCTGCAAATTCAGACATTTTATGAGAACAAGAGCCCAATGCAGAGCAAAGACATGAGCAGTTATTTCAAAACCATCTCAGACCTCCGCACACAGGTAATCCTGCTGTCAATCATCATCAGGTCACAGCCCTAAATTACTGAAATGCCATGATGTGAATTCACATACCACACTTGTGGAATAAGATTTTTAACCTTTTCTTTTATGCAAATGAGTTTTAATGCTCATTTGAATTAAGAGAGTTTAGGGTGGAGATCGTCTGGAATGTAGTTATTTTAAAAGCGATTATAATCTGGTGTTTGAAGCAACACAACATACTTTAACTGTATGTTGAAACAAACATTAACATCTTATCCAACATCTCAGGCTTGACTTGGTTCTGAAACATCAAATATAATAAACTTTTATTATTGCAGCTTTATTTTGTCTTTACATCAGAACCTAATTAATCTCATGCACAACTTTTGTCCTGAAAAGATTCTTAGCCGTTTTGTGCAGAATTCTGAACTCCGCCTGAAACTGGACAACACCCGAATGGCAGCAGCAGATTTCCAGATCAAGTGAGTGATGTGAACACTTTATAAATGAGAGACACATGACATATTGGAGTTTTATTCATAATTAATGTTGGTTGCTTCATCTTTATTACTGGTAAAAAAAAAATCTTTCACCTTGTGGCTCTGCAGGTATGAGACTGAGAAGAACTTGCGTATGATTGTTGAAGCAGATTTGCCTCGACTGCGAGGGGTTATGGGAGAGATTAAACTATCCATCGCAGACCTGGAGAACCACCACACTGGACTGACAGAGGAGCTGCTGTACCTCAAGAAAACCCACGAGGAGGTCAACCCACCATTTCATTATTCATTTCATTTCCACAATAACACATTTATCACACAACCAGTTAAGTTCACACAATGCTTTCCCTCTTCTTTTACACAGGATCTGCACATGTTGCGAGCAAAGCAAAGCGGCTCTGTTAACGTGGAGATTGACAGCGCAACTCGTTCAGACCTTGGCCAGATGCTGAAGGAGTTGAGAAGTCAGTACGAGACCCTTGTTGAGAAAAACCGCAGGGAGGTTGAACAATGGTACCAGACCAAGGTAAGCCAGAAGGACAAGTTCCTTTCCTTTACTAAAGGAAAAATAAGCTTTCTGGGGTGAGATAACGCATCTTAAAAGTCAGGTGGGAAAGTTGTAAAACCAAAGGAATATCATTTATCTCTGACATTTACAGTAAATCTTCAAACATTTAAATGGATGCCAAGTGTCTAAAAGCTTTAAAACAATAGAAAACAACACCCTGTTTTATCAGAATGAACTTCTATAATCCTCTGTCAAGAGTGTCAGGAACTTTGCTTTTGTCCGGCTTAAAGGTACAGTGTGTTACTTAACCTCAAGTTACACATGTATGAATTTCTATGTTCTTTTGAACATAAAAGAAGATATTTTCAAGAACGTGGAAAACCAAACAGCTCTGGGGCACCATTGACCACCATAGTAGATTTTTGTATGGTAGTCAATAGTGCCACAGAACTCTGGTTCCAAACGTTCTTCCAAATATCTGTCTTTATGTTCAACTTGTGGGTAAGTAAATGATGACAGAATTTTCATTTTTCTTTAAATCCGCACTCCTTTATTTCATTCAGTCTTTCAGAATGGCCCAAACTTGAGACAGTTTATTCATTTTATAGTAATAAAATATTGAGAGTCTCTAAATGTGTTTAATATGTACCCAAACTCAGAACAACAGGTTACATCATGTTGTACAGCAATCTGCCTGTTATTATCGTCACGTGTTTCTTATTGCACACTGTGTGTTGTCATTTCTTAAGGTGGAGATGTGGCGCACTCAAGTGTCCAGCAGCCGTACTGACATCAATACATCTCAGACCGAATTCACTGAAATCAAGAGAACTGTTCAGAGCTTAGATATAGAACTACAAGGGCTTATTACACTGGTACCATCTCACTCTTTAACTTTATGACGTCTTTCTTAAATCAGTGTGATCACTGTGATCAATAAAATCGAACTAAAATGAACAATTAGATCAACATACAATTAAATACTCATTTTAAAGTACTATAACCAGCATTTCCTGTTTAATCTTTCACTTTCCCCATGCATATATATATGAAAATACTTATATGAATGCTTTAGAGGATTTGACCTTTTTTACTCACCTTCTTGGTCACAGAAACAGCAGCTGGAGCAGAGTCTGGTCGAAGTAAGGGAGCGCTATTCGGCCAAGCTGGGTCAGCTTCAGATATACATCGACAACCTGCAGGAGGAGCGACAGAGACTTAATACCGACATACAGGAACAGGCCACAGAGTACCAGCTCCTGCTGGACATCAGAATGAGACTGGAGACAGAGATCGCCGAGTACAGGAGGCTACTGGGAGGAGAAGAACACACGTATGTAGGACACGAAAAGGGATAGTTCACCCCCAAATGATTTTTTTTATCATTTACTTACCCTCGAGTTGTTCCAAACCTGAGTAAGTTTTCATCGTTCTGCTGAACACAAAGAAAGATATCTGGAAGAATGTTTGTAACCAAACAGATCTGGGGCACTATAGACTTCCATAGTAGGGAGAAAATCTATTAATGTGCCCCAGAACTGTTTAGTTTCCCACATTCTTTCAAATATCTTACATTTACATTTATGCATTTGGCAGAGGCTTTTATCCAAAGCGACTTACATTGCGTTATACTATACATTTGTATCTAAGCATGTGCAATCCCTGGGATCGAACAAATGTTCAAGTTCAAGTTCATTTTATTTGTATAGCACATTTATAACAGCCACCAGGCTGACCAAAGTGCTTTACAGAAGAGCAAGATTATACCACGTATACAGAAACAGATCAGACAAAAATTGAATACAACCCGTTAAAACTCAAAAATGGCCATATCAGTCAATACACTATGGAAAACAAATTTCAATATAAAGAATTGCAGTAATCTAGACGAGACGTAACAATAGCGTTTTAGGTGTGAGAAAATATTTCATTTTGGACAGTAAGCGGAGCTGATGAAAACTGGATCCGATAACAGAAGAGATATGTTTATCAAATTTGAAATGCTGGTCAACCAGAACTCCTAGGTTACGTACCCGTGAGGATCTAAAAACGGATAAACTGTCTAACTCAGGGCCACTGAGAGTTCTCATTGGGACTGAAAACAATTACCTCGGTCTTGTCTTCATTTAGGAAGAGGAAATTTTGGGCTAGCCATGATTTAACCTCCTAAACATTGCAGAAGAGAAGTAATCGCAGTGGAATTGTTTCTTTTAATTGGTAGATAGATTTGAGTATCATCTGCGTAAAAATGAAATGACACGCCATGTTTACGTAGAATAGAGCCCAGAGGTAGCATGTAGAGAGAAAATAGAGAGGGAGCTAAAATAGAGCCTTGTGGAAGGCCACGGGTCAGGGGTTCACTAAAGCTTCACTAAAAACTTTCTATCAGACAGGTATGACTGAAACCATCTCAGAACGTTACATTTTAGACCTACCCAGGACTGCAATCTTAGTGAGGAGTGAGCAGCCTGTCCTTTTTCCATTTTCTTTCTACAATTTTGTCTTAGGAGACGGGTGTCAGAGTTTTGCCACAGTCCAGATTTTGGTTTGTGCTTGTGAGGCCTAAGAGGAGCAGTTGCATTTGCTCACTTAAGCCAGGCAGAATTCATGAGGTTAAGATGTCGATCAGCATCCAAGTCAGATAATGGTTGATCCAAGTGCAACTGTGAGCAACATTCAGCAAGTTGAAATTTTTGCTAAACTGAGGAGAGTAGAACCGAGAGAAGAAGATTGTAGTAGAAAAATGAGAGAGATCTGGAAGTATGGGCTTAAGGTCAGAGATCAGAAAATCTGAGAGCACAATATCAGTCACACTTTAAGCCCATTTGACAGTACAAGATCCAACGTATGGCCCTGAATATGAGTAGAGTCACTGATCCACTGAGATAGATTAAAAGCATCAATAAGATTAAGAAAGTCATGTGGCTTTGCAAATTAAATATTTTCTCCAGGTTTATGCTTTCAAAGCAAAATTACACCATATCTTAAAGTTCTCTTTTTGTTTGTCACGTTAATAGAATAAGGTTTTAAACAACATAAGTAAATAAATAAATAATGACAGATTTGTCATTCTAGGTAAAAAACGAGTTTGTTGTTTCTTGTTGTCTCCTGCAGGACTGTCATTAGCACTTCTAAAGCTTCCATGGTCAAAACAGAAACAGTGACCACAACAGAGATAAAGGAAGAGATAGAGGATGGTGAGTGAAGTAAAATCCATCATGTCCTTTAAATCATCCAATTATCATCTTGCATCCTAAATGGGAGAACAGAAATAAATGTATACTTGTCTGTTAAACCCCTGCAGTGCATAACCCTCATCTCCAGCGCCGAGTCAAGGTCATTGTGGAGGAAATGATAGATGGTCAAGTTGTTTCCACTTCTGTTGATGAAAATGTCCAGGACATCAACTGATCAGAAAATAAAATGCAACCTCGTGTTTAAAACTACAATAACAAATGTTAACACATAAATCGACCTTGTCAGTAGTTGGTAATGGGCGTCTTTAAGTGAGTTATTACGTTTTTTATTGAGTGGGATTTCTGAAAAATATATACACTGCAGCATAGAGTATACACAGGTTTTTCTAGAATTTGGTGTGAGATATGCTTTCAGGCTTTGTTTCCGGCTTTCACTCTGCCTAAATAAATTTAGGGCCAAATAAAAATCAGAGCATAGCCACATTTGTTATAGGGTTTTTTTGTTAAGATATAGTTTATCGCAGTCTGGAAATGCGCCGTCAGGCCAGTCGTGCATGCTGACATTAAGAGTACTCTGTTCATAGTAATATAAAGGAAGGCAAGAAACTGTTGTTCAGCAAGCTTTGAAGTGATAGCATAAAAAAGCCTTATGTATTCAGGTCATCTTTATTATTTATAGGTAAGAATCATGGTGGTATTTTTAAAAACAATTTGATTTGTCTTTAAATGATGGTTTAAAATCTACATAATGTTACTGTTTTGCATGACAAAATTAATAAATCATTCTTTGTGAGGACCATTCTTTGTCATGAAGTTGTTCTACTGTAGCAAAATGCAAAAAAACATTGTCACTTAAATACATTGATACTATTGCATTGGAAGTGAATGCCAGGGACAAGATTCTAAAAAGATCTGTACTCACTTTTACTCAATTCTTATAAGGGACATACAGGAATATGCTCACACGAGTTGCATTTAGGAAAAATATGCAATTTGATGTATTTTGGGACACAGACCACTAGGTGTCACTATACGTACGGCATAAACATTTGAAGCGGAACTATGTTTACGTAATTCAAAACACACAATTTGTGCTGCTGTGATTCGCAAGCTACTCGTTTTAGAATTTAATTTTTTTATTTAGATTTTGAACATAAAGGTTAGAATTAATCAAGTGAATCAAAAAGTGGGGAGATTACATGTAAAATCCCAGTGTCTGTCTGACGTAGTGCTGCATGACCACAGAATGGCCACGAGGTGTCCCACTACACTCATTATACATACTGCTATAGTTAAAACAGACACAGAAGGTAGAAAGCTTGTCTAAAATGTAAAGAGTGTTGGTGAACGAGAATGTGTGTAGCTCATAACCTTCTGCTGCAGAACAGTACAGTTCATCCATTTAAGGGACAGTTCACCCAAAAACGAAAAATCTGCCATCATTTGTAACTGAACAGTTCTGTGGCACCCTTGACTAATTTAGTAGGAATAAAAACTACCTTAGTAGTCAGTGGAGCTCCAGAACTGTTTGGAAGTTTATACAGGTTAGGAAAAACTTGAGGGTGAGTAAATGATGACAGAATTTTCATTTATGGGTGAACTATCCCTTTTAGTAATACATCTAACAGTGTTACAGACAGGTAATGGATTTTAAGGTTAAAGAAAGTGTAAGGCTGGTTTTGCAATAATAACTGGTATGAATAAATATGTAAAGTCAGATTGTGTGATTCATTTGTTACTTTGAGCAAAGAACATTTACAGTAGGCCTCGAGTCTAGTAGACAATGTCAGAGATGAAAAGATGTCATTCTGCGCCTTTTCCACAAAACCCTTCATGTGCATTTTACTGTAAATTGACTAAACAGAATAAAACATATACCTATGTACAGGGCTGGAAATGGACAGTGGAGACTCATGGATTTCAAGGGGGGCGAAGTTCTAGTTAAAAATTAAGAGGAATTTTACATTCTATTCACGTACAGCCTTCACTAAGCATAGTGCAATTTTCTGCAGAGGGGGTTTAAAAATATAAAAAAATCTCACCACCTAGAGGGGAAATATTATCTCCTGCAATTTTCATACTTCAATAATCACAAACTTTGGTTTCTCTTAAAGCATTTTATGGGCATGTTGGTACTGCTGTCCTTATTTTGTTATAGAAATTGGGTGTGGACCGATATCTGACAGCAGATGTCAAAGCCCCTTTAGATTATTTTCCACAATAAGTTGAATTACTGGGTTTCTAAAACACAGTCTTGACGTTTTTATTTTGGAAATATAGAAGATAATCATCTTAAATTTTTTAATTGAGCGTAACATCATTAAAATCAGATTATTTTAGGGCCTTTGGCTCTGAGAAGGCATCGGTTGGCATTAATTGAACTCAGATACATGACTCACCAGTGCAAACTAGTTTGGTCAAGCTCATTCAAGGTGTCACACTTATTAAGCAGTAACAGGTAGTCACACCCTTCTTAGAACATCCACCATCAACACAGCTGTTCTGCCTCACAGACAAACTAAAATGAACTATTCTGTTATGGATTTTCTCATAGATTACACATTTCACAATGATAAATAATGAAATGAATCAATCTGGCTCTAGCTGTAAATTCTTTCTTACGTAGGTAATAGAAACAGAATCAATAGTATTTTCTCTTACTCTCTTTGCAGGATTAGGAGCGTATCCAGTTGCCGAGGGGCAGCAGAAGTTAATTTTCTCATGTTCTCGATTACGCTTTAAAGTGCTTTGAATATGTTTGAGGGGTTATTTATTAGCAGGTTGGCTCAGAAACGGAAACAAGTTAATTATCTTGAATCGCCTCTGGACAATTTATCCTCGGCAACAACAGACCGAAGAATCCACCCGGATTCTACTTTGCATTGAGGGGTTGTAATCTACTATAAAGTGTTTAATATTAGCCTATACCTTTTCAACAGTCTATATTTTCTTATGAAGCTTATGAATATTTTCTCATCACTGTCCTCCCGAAACCTCAGATTTCCAAATTCTCAGTTTTTCAGGAAATGGAAAAAACACTGTTGTTTTTAAATGATTAAAAACTGGGTTGTCAAAGTTGACAAGCACTTTTTACTTTTATTGGTAAGATATTTGCAAAACCCAGTGACGAACATAAAGGGTGACTAGTAATAATGATTTATGGCAAAAAAACAAAAATGACAAAATATAGAGATACAAGGTTTCAGATGGACAGCAGCAATACAGATGTGATTTTGATAGAGATTATGCATTGTATTATCTTTAAATTGAACACATTTACAGAATATTCTTTGGTATTTAATGCGATTACCCAACTAATTGCCAAGGAACTTTATTTTTCTAATTTTATCAGAAAATTGCCACACAAATTAGGTGCATTTATCTAACATATAATTTATCGTGTAAGCCACGGCTGATTTTTAAACCCTTGTCTTGTTTTATGAATGGTGCATGATCTACCCCATAAATCTGAAACTGTTGAAAGACATAATATTGTTAATTGCAAAGTTATAGATGCCTGAGATTATTATACTTCTTCATGTCAAACCTGTGTCAGTAATCACCTTGATTTATCAAGATCTCAACTCCCCTCAAGTGTCAGAGTGAGTGTGAATATGAGTTTGCTGCCAGAACAGCTTCACTGTGAGAACAAAACAGGAAGCATATAGGACAGCAGTGAGTCATCAACCTTTTCTTCCTGCACGTAATAGGGCGGATATGAGACTTCAACAAAAGTCAGGGCAATGCCATTGAGTACAGAGCTGCCAATCACACCACAAAACACGAAATAGGTGTGAATTTATGTGCTTCATGCAGGCACGATAGGGCGGACAGATCATACACATTAAAGTGAATTTGGGTTCAAATGTGACCATCCAAAAGACTGAAGGTTAAATAGCTTCTCGTTTTAGTTGATATGATGTTCTTTTAACATCAAGTAATTAAAAAAAGCAAACGAGTTGATGAAAAATTACAATATAGAAACATAAGACATCTGCTTTCTCACCTTAGTTACATGCTTAACACATGGTTACAGTTTTTTTAATTACTTTGGCATATTTTCTCAAGTTAGTAGCACATTTCTAAAACTCTGCCAAGGCATACAGTAATCACTTTTTATATTAAAGCCAGAAGTGTTGCTAAATTTTACAGGAACTGGGAAAAACATTTTTAGGTAACCCTCAGGGGCCCAATGAGTAAGGGCCCTCATAATAGAGCAGAACAATGTTGTTCCTGCCTCATGATACTCAAATTTAAGCATATTTTTGATAAAATGTCTATCTGACGGCTCTAAATTTCTAAACAGACAGCACTTTGTAAGTCAGCAAAAAGCACCAGTTTCAGCTTCTTAAGAAAACAACAGACCACACTGGTGACAGGTGTGAGCACTACATTTCTTGTAGTATCTTTTATTGTCATTTGTTAATTTTGGTACACCTTTGGTACACCTGGTACACAACTTTGGGATCATCTGCTGTACCAAACCAGGGGCGGACTGCGCAACAAAAACGGCCCTGGAGTTTTCGGCCCACATCGGCCCTCCAGCATTTCTTTCGACGGGGGAAGGGGGGGTGTTTGATTGCATTGGCCCTCCACCATTTTTGTCGACGGAGGGGGAGGTGGGGGGTGTTGTATGTAACGTGTAATTGTGTTACATGTATACGTGTCCGTCTCGCTAATGCCTTTGCGTTGCGTGCATTCGCGTTAATAACGTCCGTCTGTCCGGCCCAACTGTCCATTCCGGCCCCATACATCAGCGGCCCACCGGGAAAAGTTCTGATACTCCAGATGGCCGGACAGCCCCTGGTCACGGCCGTAGGCCGTCGGTGGGACGGCCGTTCTGGACTTTGACAGAATGTCCTACTGGTCAGTCCGCCCCTGTACCAAACTCTATGCCAAATGTTGTAGTGAGGGCACAGCCTATAAATCGCTTTCTTCAAACTTCAAGATGATCCTCTGTAGCAATCTGTTGTTTATTTAAGGAGTCAATTTCTTCTGCACTGGTATGAGACTGGAAAAGCCTGTGCAATTATGAAGATTTGAGCTTCAGGCGAATCTTCTTTTGTGTGATGACAATGTTTTATTGTCTTTTTGTAATAGTTTGAAACAAAGACTGTTTATGCAAGTGTGACTAGCCATACAGTATGTCATTCTTTCGGTTAGATTTGCAAACAACACATAAATTGCTGGATGTTGAACGATCATTCCTGAAGTAACAATGTCCAGCAGCGACATCAATAAAGTGTTAAAGTCACCATGAAATGTGGGGTGTTTTACAGTGTTGCAGTGATTATTATAAATGATTTTTCCGTGCACACCATTATTTTTTTTTAATTCAATTGCACTCACAATCTTTAACAAAATCGTAGGGCTCCCTTTCCCCTCTCAACAACAACGCTTCACCACATGACGTCAGCAGCCAAAAAACTGTACTTACTGTCCAATGGCCTTCGGGCATTTTTAGCCGCCCCCTCCAGGCCACGTGTCAGTCATTGAAAAAAAATGTGGCAAACGACAACATGGTGGTACGCTGTGTATTTGGACGCTCAACTTACAACAAACCAATCAAAAGGCGAATGGCAAAATAAAGCCCCGCCCTACATTTTTTCTAATTTCAGAAGCCGTTTCACTCGGATATACGTCACGATACGGAAAAGAAGTCAATCGCAACTTCCGTTTCATGGTGACTTTAAGGGATGATCACATTAGAGTTGCTTTATAGACACTTATCAGACTGTGATGGAGCTCTTTTTTAAAATGTCATGTATATATCACCATGCCTTCTCTTATATTAACCCAGTATCAAATTACAAACACTTTTGCGTTCTTTTTTAGGGGTTTTTAAGACAATTATTTCTGAAGGTTTGAATGTCGGAATTACGTTGCTGTCTGTGGCCGGGAGTCCGAAAGGGCTCATCACTATGCCCAACTCCCTTCGAAGAGTAAAGCTCTTGATGTGTAAACTCTGGAGGGAACAACGCAATTGTGTCTCTTAATGTGTTCGTTTCAAATTCACCTGGTGAAAGGAGGAATAAAACAACGTCATTTTCTCTTTATTTTGAGTGAGGGGTGGTGTCCCCTTCCTGAAGTGCCCTTTGAAGGGCAATATATCCCATTTGGAACGAACCGACTGTGTCCATATTCGCAGGTGGAGTTGTCGACAAAGAACTTTACTTTTTTTTGTCGATCACATTGAGTGTAAGCTTTTGCTTGTTTATTTGAACATTCTTAACGTACGTTTCCTTAGCCCGCTGTGATGGGCCACCATACTAATAACCAGTGAAAAGATGGCGTTACAGTTTTTCTCGATTGCTAACACACAATTCATGAAACAATTCATCATTTTCTGACAACTATAAACACATTCTCAGAACAATACACCAACTTGTACAAACCCCACACACAAACAGTCTCAATTTGCAAAGGTTTAACCATGTTCCCATTCAGAAAACACAAACACACAATATAATGAACTGAAGTGTCAAGACATAAACTCAAATAGCACACATTTATCCATCAGTAAACATTCAGTGGCAAAACTGATGACACACCAATCAGATCTCAGGATAATATCAATAGGAGCACATGTAATTGTGCATCCTAGAATCATCTAGGCTTTATACTACTTACTGTAAACATACAGTATAATTACACTATACACACTACACTATTCTGTATCCAGAACTGTAAAACTATAAACTGTAAAACTGTAAACTGTAGCACGTGTACACCCTCAAATTTGTGATTGTCAAGTTTACAAATGTGCATTTGTATCCTTTTTTACCTGTTCCGTATTTTTGCTGAAAATAGTATACTTTTACGAAATTGGGCCAAAGGTGCAGAGGATGCCATATTTTTTTACTATTGACAAATGGCTTCACTGTATTGTTTCTTTTACCTTCTCTCTCAGTCGCTTTGGATAAAAGCATCTGCTAAATGCCTGAATGTAAATGTTATTTGTGCAGTTGTGTACCGTATTGTGTTGCATGACCAGTTTATATTGTTCTTTGGTTTTTGAACTTTTCTCGTCTTGTAAGATCATCTTCATACTTGACAGTAGTGTAATGTTTTATTTTTTCCTAAAGCTCATTCTTGCACTTTGCTCTATCTGCACTCTTTTATGTTGTATATTCTAATAAACACTAAGCTGTCAAATTATTCTTGAATCACAATAAGAGGTTTTAGTAACAGTGTTTTGAATTGATCTCACCAGTGTCTAAGACTATGTTGCAGTGTGGGTGTTTTTGAGGGCTTGTGTGTCATATCTGGGGGGAAAGTTTGGTTTTTCAGCAAGTTTGAATGGTTTAGAGAAGAGAGCTTCATTTTGACCTGAAAATAGGATGTTTGGGGAATTGGGTGAGATGTTATGGATTTGTGTTTACTGTTTTGAGAATACGAGGCATAATTTCAAGAAATGTGTTTAAGCAATCGAGAAAAACTGTAATAAATCTGGGAGTTTTACATCGCATACGGTAGCTTTATATGTTGCCGCATTAACCACAGGACTTTCAGCACCAACTGTGATAGGTTTCTATGTGTTTTTTTATGTGTTATTTTACACCAACATGTACATTTGTGACATTTTAACAGCATTTCAAAATTCTGTAATACAAAACGGCAAAATTCTGTAAAATTACACCTTTTTACAGTGTGTGCTACTGTTTTTTGACTGTTCTGGACTAATCTTCACAGATTATTTAGCGGGGGATAGGGAGACCACAAAAACCACATTGGGCAAAAATACGCTTACGACAACGCTCACGTGTGATTCATTAAACTTTCGTATGCGGCCAATTCCATCGTATGAGTAGTCGTACCTTGATACTTACAGCTGCTGAAATCGATCGTAATTTACATATCACGCCCCTAAAAATTCAGGCTGTGGACGCCTCGCCCCTAGATTTTGCGACAGAGAGAAACGTAATCTGGCCAAAAAGAGGAATTTTCCCCATTTAGAATTGAAACTTTAAACTTGAAAAACAGTTTGGAAAAACATCACTGCTGCGAGCAACAGCGTTGGCGTAGTGAACCAAACTCCAGCTCAGGTTTGTATTTTTTATTGGATATTTATGTTTTGTAAATATCACCGCAAATTATTATTGTTTCACTATTATTTTAACACTGAAAGTATTGTTGTTTTAAATGACTTTGGTTGTATAGTGCACATGGCCGGATTGGTAATCGGCCATACCGGGCATTTTCCCGGTGGGCCGATGTACTTTTTGGGCCGAAACGGAAGCATGGGCCGGAGAGATGGACAGATTAGAAGCGTGAATCAGGTGCATATGCACAGAACGCGAAAGCAATTGCGAATCGGACATGTATGCAGGAAAGTCAATAACAGCAGCACAACCTACTACTCGCACCCCCGTCGACACAAATGGTGGAGGGCCGAAGCTGGTCAAAAATGCCAGGGCCGATTTAACGTCCCAGTCCAGCCCTGATTAGTGCATTTATACAAAATTTTAATCTGACTTTGAGTTAGCCTACATTAATGTGTTAATGTAAAAACGAATTTAGATATAAATTAATGATCATTTTTGCGGCGCAATAATAGTATGTTATATATATAAATGTTTTTACAATTTTCTTCATTTAGGTGTAGAATAAATGGCCTGGGGCGGAGGAGACAGATGCATGTTTCTAAAGAGTATTTCATGCACACCCAAGCACATATAAACATCGCATAAATAAAAAAAAAACATGAAAGCATGCGTGTTGTCTGTTCTCATTAGAATGCCTTTTGTCAAACAAAGAAGCTTTCACCTTGCAAATAGATAAATTTACTTACCCGTTGCTTATAGGCCTAATTATGTTGATTATTGTTGTTTATAATGTTTTACTTTTATACTAAACGGAAAAAAAAAGTAATATTTCTATTTTGTCATTATTACTTTTCAGTTATCAAAAAGGGTAAAGCGTACACGGACCTTCACCATCTCAAAACTTGTGTACACGAGCTGAGACTTGTCGTGAGATTTGATCGTAGCAACTGCTCACATTCATATTGATAAATGCCAAGTTTTGCGTGGAAGCAAGCGTACGCAAAGTTTTCTGGCGTACGATCGTTTGATAAATGAGGGCCAATATGCTTATTATTTTTAATATTATTACATTATTTGTTTTTGACTTACACGTTGACTGTGAGTTTTATTGTGCAGATGTAAAATTCTGCCATACCCAGTAAAAGATACTTTGTGAGTATGTAGTGCTTGCTGCACACAGCTTATATTGATTCACATCCCACTTTATGCTTTATCATACAAAAGCATGCAATTTCAATGCATGAGCATATTGTCACGGACGGGTGGTGAGACAAGGAGAGAGGACCCAAACGCAGACAGCGGGTAAAGGGATAACAAGACTTTAATAATAAAATAAAACAAAGACAAAACAAAAACCCACGAGGGAGTAAAACAAGAACATGGATATAACAGGAACAGGAACAAGGACTAACTACACCTAACAAGACTAAAAATAACATTCACCATATTTTACAAGACTACACTACACTACACTAACGAAACAAGGACTCACCCACATGAAATGAATGACAGTACACAATGAACCAGCACAGGACAGAGAACAAAGGGGCATTAAATAAGGGACCAAATCAAGAGGGGACAGATGCAGGGCATGAACTAATAACGAGCACTAAGGAGGAAACAAGAGGGCAGGAACAATGACGAGACCTGGAGAGAGTGTGGCGAGCCATGAGGGCCAAAATTACCTCCCTCCACATGAAACATGAGGTTCTGTCATGGCTCTGCCTCATCTTGTCATGTTTTTCTTGGTCTTGTGGCAGAACCATGACACATATAGATATGAGATATATCAAATGTATTACATGGACCTATTGACAAATAAAATTAAAAATATTGCTCTTTCAGAACAAAACTTTTTTTGTCTTTGAATAATGTCAAGTCATTTGAATACTGTCCCATGATAGTATATCTACCAAAGCATTAAAAACATTAAGTTTGTCCTTTTAAGGTCAAGATGCTAGTAATCTACGGTCGTTTGCTTGTTTTTGTCACTGTTTTAAAAAAGAAAACATTCGTAAGGCAGGTATGATCTTGTTTGTGTGCATGAATGAGCTAAATCCCATAATTCAGTATCTCATGAAATTTGGGCAATGTGCCTAAATGTCCATCTACCTTTGACTGTAGTCAAAGTTAAGTTGCACTTAATGATTGACTAGATGTGTACACTGGATCTAGTTTCAGTTATCTGTGGACCATTGTTTTACTCATTGTTGCGTAATGACAACTATGCTCAGTTACATTAACCTGTGTGTAAATCTGATAAAACTTGATTGTATCAATCAATCAACCCGCTTTATTTCCATGTAGGAACCTTTCAAACTCACTGGCTTCCCAATAAAACTTCATAGATGTGAGAAATGATTCAGTTGCATTGCATGGTCCAGCTTTCCATGGCAAACCTTCAGCGTTCAGCTAAAAGTCCGTTTCTTACACATGAGATAAAAGTAAGACCTTTTTAACGGTGTTTCTGAGTCACAGCTCTGAGAGAGAATGTTACGTAAAGCGGGCAACATCACGCTGGAACCTCTCCAGATATTTCTTGTGCAATTTAAGAGTACGATTTGGAAAATGTTTCTCGCTTTTACTTGCTGTTATTCACTGTGCATGTCAGAAAGACAAAGGGAGGTCTGTTCAGGGAAAGCTGGCAGCACTCCACGTGCAAGAGCCCATTTCACCGTGTGGTTTTACTTTGCTGTTTATAAATGTTGATCTCATCCAGCTCTCTGTTGTCTTGGAAACCCCCCTGGCAGGCAGAGGTCAGTCTGTCATCATCCATGTTGTGAGACCCATGACACGGACCGTATGGCAGTGAGATGCCATAGCAGATGTAGTTGTGTAAATTAAGTTGTATCGCTCCACATATCAAAATCATTTCAAAAACTATGTGTCAGATTTTAGTGCCAACTTTAGAAGCTCTTGCTCATCTTTGCACGTATCTCCAGGCTATGGGATCTGGGAGCTCATTCCATTAGTGCATGTCTTCTCACCTGCCAAATCCTCTGCCTACAGGCATGTATGGGGTGGAGAGTGAAGTTTGCAGTTCATATTCTCCCCCAACTCCCACCCCTCTCTTAACCTCCACCCACCCGCTCTCCCACCCCTTCCCTCTCCACAGCAACATATAAATATCCATTCGTTCTCATCTGTGCACCACATTCTCTGTTCACCCCAACCAGCAATGAGCTCCTACAGCAGCCGTAGTTTCGTCTCATCTGGGGGGTCCCTCCGGGGTGCTCCTCTTGGAGGGATGACACGCACTTCTATGATGGGTGGGGTCGGTGGCGGAGGTGGCAGCCGCATTTCCTCCATGCGTGCAGGCAGTGTGTATGGGGGTGCGGGAGGGTCCGGGGTTCGAATCTCCACTGCTGCAAGCACATTTGCGGCTGGAGGTGGTGGAGGAGCGGGCTATGGTTTTGGTGGTGGAGCTGGCTCTGGTTTTGGTGGTGGAGCGGGCTATGGTTTTGGTGGTGGGGCGGGCTTCGGAGGAGGTGATGCGGACCTCAACGTGTCCCTTAATGAAAAAGGAACCATGCAGAACCTGAATGACCGTCTGGCTACCTACCTGGAGAAGGTCCGTTCTCTGGAGAAGGCCAATGGTGAGCTCGAGCTAAAGATCAGACAGTTTCTGGAGAGCAAGACCTCACCTACAGCAAGAGATTACTCTGCCTATCTAGAAACAATCAAGGAACTGCAGGATAAGGTACTGTTACACATGCAGCTCTTGCACAAGCGACACTGACTGTTTACGTAGTATCTGCAGGATTGTTGTGAGCGTATGGGTGTGGTCGTATTCTCACTGAGTTTTCTGCAGAGCTGAACAGAACCTAGATTTAGAAGGTTTTGGAGGGCATTTCTGCATGTAGTACACATATGAAAAACACATAAGTACACTATGTGCACAAATACACGTTGGCTGATGCATCAGACTATATTTGCACATGTGATGCAATTTTTTCTTGACTGTCTTTGATAGCTTTCTGCAACACAAGAAGCTAAAATGTTGTGTGCGTAAGCAAAAAAAAAAGTTTGTCAAGGCTTTCTCATTTTGACAGATCCAAGATGCCACCCGGGTGAATGGAGGAGTTTACCTGGCCGTCGATAATGCAAAACTGGCAGCTGATGACTTCAGAACCAAGTAAAGCCTTCACCTAAAATAAAAGTTCACCTAAAAATAAAACCTTTGTCAACATTTATTCACCCCCAAGTCTTTCAAAACCTATATATCCCAGGGATTGCACATACTTAGAAATGAATGTATAATATGATGAAATGTAAGTCGCTTTGGATAAAAGCATCTGTTGAATGCATAAATTGTAAATATCTTCTTTTGTGTTCTGCAGAAGAAAAAAAGCCATACAGGTTTGAAATGACATTTCATTTTTGGGGTCCTTTCCTTTATCCGAAAAGTTCTCTGCAAATGCATGAAACAATTAACTGTCCTGTCATTGGTTAATTGGAGATCCTGTGTTTTATTCATGCAGGTATGAGAATGAGTTAGGCATGCGTCAGTCTGTGGAAGCAGACATCGCTGGACTGAAGAGACTCTTAGATGAGCTGACATTGTCAAGGTCTGACCTGGAGATGCAGATTGAGGGCCTGAAAGAGGAACTTATCTTCCTCAAGAAGAACCATGAGGAGGTAAGCAGAAATCAGTCATGGGAGGGTTTTGCTCTTTGCTTTATCATGCGAAGAATAAAATCTTTTGATCTCTTGACACTTTTTATTTCACATTGGCCTGGGTCATTAAAAGACATGATCTTTATTGACAAGGCAATCATATGCGAACTAGAAAAACTATCAAACTATCAAAAGCAAGTAAAAATGCCCCAGGGGCCATTTTAAATCTTTCTCTTTTTTAGGAACTACTAGCTATGCGCAATCAGATGAGTGGTTCGGTAAATGTGGAGGTGGACGCGGCTCCTCAGGAAGATCTGAACCGTGTGCTGGCTGAGATCCGTGAGCAGTACGAAGGCGTTGCCGCCAAAAACAAGCGTGAGCTGGAGGCCTGGTTCCAAACCAAGGTAGAACAAGGCAAATCTGCTTTGTTTCAACACCTTCCCTTATTTGTGATTGTGAGGTGAATTGAATTTGGCCTGTGGTTCATGGTATTAGCACTAAACAGGATTTCTATTGGTTGGACAAACTAATAGCAATGTGCCACTTTTCAAATCTGGAAAGGTTGGGATACTGAAACGTATTTTATATCAAAAGTATTTTTACATACTTCCCCTTTAAACCCAAACTAGAACATATTCTGCAAGTCTTCATCCACTTTGGCACAGTTTTATTGCTGCTGGACTGAACAGTAAATGCTTTTTATTTGCAGTCGGAGATGCTGAATAAGGAGGTTGTAGCCAGTACAGAGTCTGTACAGACATCCAAGACAGAAATGACTGAACTCAGACGCACTCTTCAGGGCCTGGAGATCGAGTTGCAGTCTGAACTCAGCAAAGTAAGTGTGTTTTCAGTGCATATACAGTATATCATGCTTAGAAAAAAATCCAAGAAGATTTGTTAATCTGGACCTCTAAACAAAACCAGACCAGATCAGTAAATTGATTTCTTTCAGATAAATGAACTGTCCATTTTCATCTACTATCCCTTCAACAGAAATCATCTCTTGAGGCGACTCTTGCGGACACAGAAGGTCGGTACTCCATGAGGCTGGGTGGCATGCAGGCTCAAGTAACAAGTTTGGAGGAACAGGTCACTCAGCTCAGAGCTGACACAGACAGACAGTCTCAGGAGTACAAAATGCTGTTGGACATCAAAACCCGACTGGAGATGGAGATCGCAGAATACAGAAGACTGCTGGATGGTGACACGAGCAGGTAAACCGCAAGTGTTGGAAAAGACAGAGTGTGTGAGAACAGGTTTTGTGTGTTTGCGTCAAGATGTGGGGATATGAAAAACATCAAGTCAGTCATTGTAAACTAAACTGTAAGTTCATCCTACATATTGCATATTGACGTTTTCTCTCTTTGTCAGCAGCACAAATATCACATCTAGCAAAACCTCCAGCAGCTCTGTCATCGTGAAGACCATCGTGGAGGACATTGTTGATGGTGAACTGGTTTCATCTTCCGTAAAATAAACTCCAAAGCCCATAAAACACTGTCCATCTACAGCAGTCACATGAGTCTTCAGGCCCTCTGAGGCACTTTTGTTACAAATAAAATCAATGATGGCACAAGCAGGACTCCTGGTTTATCTTGTGGTAAATCAGTTTATTGTGTTAAGTCAAATGTTGCTTGATCAATGCATGTTTTCTGAAAGAATGCAATACAGTATTTTTACATCAAGCATGCATGGCTACATAAACACTTGGTTTAAACATGCAGACTGAATCACAGAGTTGATATCTCAAAAGCTGAAAGTTACCAGGGCACTGTCTGTCTACTTTAACAAACTAACATTCAACATTAAATTTTACTTGAACATTAAATTAAGTTCATCAAGTTAGCAATACAGAGCTTCTGCACAAACGTGGTCTGATGATTTTTACACCTGAAGTCTAAATATGATAATGATTTTGAGCAGATTAGTTTGTTTTCTCATTGACATCCAACTGCTCGCTGCTCTCCACAACTTTCCCATCCACAATAGTTTCCACCACTGTGATAGTTTTGGTGACAACTTCTAAAAAGAGAGATACATCGGGTCATTTTCTGAATCAGTGCGAGTATTTAAAGCTGTCCGAAGATATTCAGTCATACTTTAATTGACAGGAAATCAGATCTTATATTTAAAGTAGTTAACATGGTCCATGTCACATATTTGCTTATCTTATATTATTAAATAGTAAAACAATAAACTGCAAAGCCCAATGAAGAAGTTACTTACTGTGTTTTTCACTGTGAAAAGGGAGAGAGGCAAAGAAATATAGTTTTAGTAAAAGAAATAATATTGCAGTAAAGTTCAAACATGTTTAAGTTTACACATTGCAAAGTCAGCATTCAAGAAATCACAGAACAGCAAACAAAGCACAAATATCTCAAGCATCACCTCTCCTCTCCATTCAGCAGTCTCCTGTACTCGGCGATCTCACGCTCCAGCCGGGTCTTGATGTCCAGCAGCGTCTCATACTCCTGCTTGGTGTTGGCAATGTTAGCATGGAAAAGACTCAGCTGTTCCTCCAGGCTGGTGACCGTGGCCTGGAGACTCGCTAACTCTGCCCCATAACGGGCCTGTATTTCCTCCAGCGTCCCCTCATCGGCTGCTTTCTGTGGATGAGAAACGGTCACGGTTAACTACATGACTTTGTACAGTATAACTGCTTAACTCACTGGCTCTGGACTATGGTCAATGTTTCAGGATTCTGTTTATATAGATGTTTTATACATCATGTAAGTTTGGATACACACCATTTACAAAAGTAAAAGTGGAAAGCGATGCCATAGAAGTACAATTTTTGTCTGTTTAGTTCTATAAAGAACCTTTAATATCCAAAGAAGCTTTCTGTTTCACAAAAGGTTTGGTGTAGTGCAACAAGGCTCTTTAGACTATGAAAATGCAAAAAAACAAACCTTTTACTACAAGGTTCATTGGTGAACCAAAAATGGCATCTATGTAGAATTTACACTTTTTTAACAACGTTCTGTATTTGATAATTTCTCGTAAGCTCAGAAATGGTTTCTAAAAAGTATTGAAGGTGTTTGAGCCACTTGGTTTTCCTCCACTATTCGTTCAAATTTATCCATTTTACAATGTAGGTACAATGTCTAAAAAGCTATTTTCAAAATGAGGTTTAAGCCAGATCAAACGGTTTTAAATCATGAATTTAGTCGGTCCAAACATTGTTGACTTTGATCATAATAGAAATCATTCTTGTCTTCTCAAACATGTTTTGTTCTGATCTCACAAGCAGCGATTGTTCTACCGTTATTCGTAACCTTAAGGGCTGAACTATATGGAACAATCTATCTTCCGTTTAAGTGGTTTAAATCCAGAGGTGTAAAGAGTACCTGAAAAAGTAAAAGTACAGATACCTTGCAGTGAAAATTACTCCATTACAAGTTACAAGTCACCAATTCCAAAACGACTTCAGTAAAAGTCTCCGAGTATCTGATTTGAACAATACTTAAGTATTTTACTCATACTGAATGTAGGCTCAAAGAAGCACTAGTCCTCAACACTTAAGAGACACGTCAGTGAAAAACAGTTGATTTGTGAGGAGAGCAATCGCATTTATTTTCTTAAATCATAATAAGACTGAACACCTCAAAATTGCAACAAATCATGGTCGACACCATAACCTACGTCATTACAAACACCCTAAGTCTCATTTAAGCTCAAGTGCTCATAAGTAAACCAAACTCCTTCAAAAGGGTCTCTTCAACATAACAGATAAATAAAATAATGTTAAGTAGAATTAAAAAGTCAAAGCCTTTTTGCACTGGACATGCTGGTTTGGGCCTCATAGCCAGCTGCAGTCATGTCCTCATTTCACATACACGGTTAGCCCTTACCTGCCATTTCTACAGTAATATATTGGCAACACTGTTGCCACCTAGTTACTGTAAACTACTGCAATGGCTGTTTGAAGATACATTATTAAAGAATCTATTAACGCACTTAAGTCACACAGTCTTAGATGACCAAGTGTAAATAACAGATGAACACAATAAATCTGTCAAGATTTCACCAGAGGAGAATTAAACACAAACATCAATAACATCTTCACATATTACAGACACCACATTCACTTTATTTCTGTCATCTGTGTAAGATCTTATTGAGATTTAACTCTAGTTCATAGTGGTTCAATTAGCTATGTTTTAAGTCACCATTATGGCGATCAGTGTTTGCTTTGGTTGGACTCTTTGACTTTCTTGTAGCTTTAAAATGTACACTTTTACCGCAACTTTATGTTTGCTTAGTAACTGAAGATACATCTGAAAGAATTCAATCATTAAATAATAATAATATAGCGTTTAAGATTTATTAAGATGTGTTTGGTAAAGTGATTACATGTTATAATGGAAAGATCTCTGTCAGAAAATCTTTCTTTGCCATTGAGACACAGTTAGACACTTGACATACAAACCTCATCAATGATGACAAACAATCATGAATGAGTTTTGTACTATGTACCCAGCATGCATTGCAGCATGAAGCTGTTCAGTTGATTGTCACCATTGTTGAGATTCATATGTGGATGGTTTATTTCTCTGTGTCCGACTCATTCTATAGGTTAATATTTTGTCTTTTGAACTTTTGAAAATTGAAATACTATACATTCTTTTTACTGGTGTACATCACTTCATGGCAATAGTCCCACAATATGGTCAAATTTTGAGAAAACATGTTTAGAGCACATTTAGGAAGAGTTAGTTTTTAAAATAAGAGCTATAGATGTGTGACCTACAGTAACTAGCTGGCAACAGTGTTGCCAATATATTACTGTAGAAATAGCGGGTAAGGGCTAACAGTGTATAAACCGCCAGCGATTGACATCTACCTGATACTGCACTCATATTCACATAAAGAAGCCATGTTGACTAGTTTTTGTAAGTTAGGGCAAAATCCACAAGATTGTAGTACCTTCATTGCCCTGTAAATGGCAATATTAATTATAAGATAGGTGTCATGCAAAATGTAATGTGTAATTGCATTAGTCATTACAAATGTAGTGGAGTAAAGAGTACATATACTTGTTCAAAAATGTAGTTAAGTAGAGAGTAAAAGTTGCTAATATCTTTAATACTCAGTACAACTACAAAGTAGCCAAAAAGATACTTAAGTAAAGTAACTAAGTACATTTACTCCAATACTTTACACCACTGTTTAAATCACTTGTTTTTGTTCCAAATGCGCAAGCGTAGGAAATGACAGCACATTTCCCTGGACTGCTCCAAGTCTCAAAAGCTGGCAAAGAGCTGGTTGGTGAACTTGAGGGGGTGAGGCCACAATAACACCACACACTGGAGCTCATGTTAAAAAACAATTCTGCCAAGACGTTACTACAACTGGGCTGGCATTTAATGAACTATTTACTGCAATTAAAATATATATATATTCTTTGTTTGGGTGAGATTGACTGTTTGGTATATTCACCATGCTGTGAAGGGACTGCAGTGCAATCTGTAGTCTCTGGAACTTGACAGGCAAGTCTTTCAGAAGTGTTCTGCTGACCTGAAGCTCTTCATTATGAGTGATCACTTCCTGTTGCACTGTGGTGATCTGCAGTTAACAAAAACAACCATTAGAGTATACTATACAGCAAAAATCAGAGATGCTAGATCCTCCATTTCCCCAAAAAATCTGAAGAAGTTCAATAATTAAAGAATTATACACGTTTAAATTATACGAATGAATTAATATAGGGCTGTCAAACGATTAATTGCGATAATTAGCATTCATAATTAAAGTTTGTGTTTACATAATATATGTCTGTGTACTGTGCATATTAATTTTGTATTTATTAACACATACACATACAGTACATATACATTGAAACCTTTACAATTACATAATACCATTATTACTCATGAAATAATTTAATTATGCATGTAGGATTAAGCGGTACCTTTCTCTGATACCAGGACTCCAGCTCTTTACGGTTTTTCTCAGTCAGAGCCTCATAGTGTTCTCTGATCTTGGTCATGGCCTGATTCAAGTCCATAGAGGGAGCTGCATCCACACAAACGTTCACCTGACCTCCAGCTTCGGCTCTAGCCAGAGCCATCTCCTGTGGATGGGAAAACACGAGTCAGTGTTTTCTGGCACATAGACAGGAGCATTGTATTGTGCTACATATGTGTGATTAATCTTGGTGTTGAATGATAAAGAATATCAGATATGGGAGTGGTGGGCTGAGCTTAGACATTTAATTCCAAACGTGTCAGAACACAGGAGAAAGGGAGGTTGTGATTCTCTTGTGATTTTTGCTCATTGTTAAAGTAATTTATCAACTGGCAAACAGTTCTGGGGTTCCTGCGTTTAGCTGGTGTGTGCTTGAGTATGTGTGTCTGATTGTGTTTATATATGGATGGCCTTTAAAGAAACCTCAGAGGCCCAGTGATATTACTGTTTAGCTGAAAATGATGTAATGGAACAGAAAATCCTAGGCAGAAGAACAAGAGGAAAAATCGAAGGAAGGAAGAAGCACTCTAAATGATGGAGTTGCTGGTGTGGAAACTTTATTCTTATCTAATGACCGCTCTTGGCGGCTTTTCCCTTTATCTTCAGATGTTTTTCTTTCTTGCCCTTATGGATGAGAAAATATTTGACCTAAAACAGATTTTTTTTGGCAATGAAGTCGGGCCCTTGAAAACTTGCCAACAGACCAGTTTGGCTGGGAGATCAGTTAAAGGGATAGTTCACCTAAAAATAAAAATTCTGTCATCATTTATTGTTGTTCAAAACCTACAGTATATATGACCTTTTCTTCAGTGGAACACAAAAGAAGATATTTTGAGAAATGTCTCCGTGGTTTTGTGTTCATACAGTGGAAGTCAATGTTGTTCGGTTACCAACATCCTTCAAAATATCTTGTGTTCTGCAGAATAAAGAAAGTCATACAGGTTTGAAATGACACGAGGGTGAGTAAAAGAATGAAGAATTTTCATTTTTTTGGTGAATGATCCAAAAATGGGAAACTATCTTTGGGTGAAGCAAACATACCTAGGTTGGTTTAAGATGTTTTTTTCCATCAGGAGTATCATCACTATTTCATATCGCTATTAAAATATTTTTGTCATCTGCAGAGTAGCCACACTACAAGTTTAAACTTTTGCCAAACTCCGCTGTCAGGTTTTAAAGTTCACAAACGTAATCTTGTACGTGGTTAGATCTTCATAGCTGTCCAGTGTGCAGTATACACCCGTGTGTGTGTGTGTGTGTGTGTGTGTGTGTGCGTGCGTGTGTGTGTGTGTGTGTGTGTGTGTGTGTGTGTGTGTGTGTGTGTGTGTGTGTGTGTGCGTGTGCGTGCGTGTGTGTGTGTGTGTGTGTGTGTGTGAAGCTTGGAATGTGAGGAGTGGTGGAATTTCACACTGAGAGACGATCCACATGTCCTTACTTTCCAATTAAAGGGCCCATTCTTTAGGAGGCACAATAGAAAAAAATCTTTATTTGTCACCACACGACCAGGGCCAGTGGAATTTGTTAACAAGACTGTGGATGTTGCCATAGAGCAGCACAATGAACTTTGGTAAAGGGACATCCCCCGAGAGCAACCAAGTATAGTTAGCGTGTTCCCAGTTCAATGTGGACAAATTGCTTGTTGCTACAACTTGTAAAAACTTGTTATTCATGTGAATAAAAGACAGTGGAGAAGTGTAGTTAGCAAACATCATGTCACAGAGTTCACTAAAAGTGTTCAATTTGGGTTTATGTTAATGAGATCACAAGATTTGATGAACAATTTCTGCATATCCAGTTTTATAGGCGATGCACTGAATATAAATCTTGCCTGGAAAATTATTTGAAAATCTATTAAGAATCCATAATTTAACCAATTTATAAAAATCACTGCTGAAAGCGTTAAAAAAGAAGTGTCTGAGCAGTGGCACCAGAAGACAAGAGAGACAAAACAGGCACGCAGACTCGCTGAAAATGTGAAGATAAGAAATGTATGTTATATATCGTACCTCCTCGTGGCGTCTCTTCGTTTGACATATTTTGAATTTTTTTGCCATCTGTGAAATTCTCTACAGCCAAGGAATGTAGAACAAAAGCCAAATCTGTCAACATTTCTCATGTCTGTCTGGTCCCTCATCACACTAGTGAGTGACTGACTCATTGGGAATCTTAAAACACTAACACTTGTTATTAACACAAATGTGTCACTTTTTTGAGGTCCCTGACTAACAGCCCACCCCAGTCTGCACTCACCTTATCCACCAGGTCCTGAATAAATGCTCGACGTACGTGTGACTCTCGTACCACTCCTTGATCTTTCTCTCCAGCTCGATGTTGGACTCCTCCAGCGAGCGCACCTTTGTCAGATAGCTGGCTAGACGGTTATTCAGATTCTGCATGGTGGCCTTCTCGTCAGCTGACACATCCACAGCATCAGCCAGACTGAAACCCCTTGAAGAGGCATTAAGAGGCCTCGAAGCAGAGGAGATGCAAGTTCCTTGGCCACCGGCTCCACCATAAACGCTGAGGGTTTTGGATTTCGAGTAGAGCGACATTGTGAAGTTTCTGATGATTAGTGGCAATTGAACGCCGGAGCATGCAAGTAACTGTGATTCTCTCAGCTTTGAAGCATCTTTTAAGTACCTGTTTGAGATGGGGGAGTGGAGAGATGTGGGTAAAGAACGGTTGGGTCTGCACTCTTGCCCTTATGGACATCTGGGGAATAAAAACCCATCCAGTGCATGGAACCTGACCATCAACATTTTAAACATTTAAACATTTAAAAGATTTTCATGATTATAGGACTGAAGTATTGAAAAATTCGGATTCTTATATTTTGTGTTGTTTTTTTAAGTATATAGGCTATATCTAAATGACCACTTCAGGATTACAAGGATCCTAAGGATAATGTATATAAAACACTGTTATTAATGCTCAACTGAGACTCTTAAAAATACCTAAAATGGCCATTTATGTATACATTTCCTCATGAAACTCCTTTGACATCCTCTGCCAAAGAAAGTGCCTTCAAGCCCTTCAGTCATGACTACTTTTTATTAAATTGTTACCACATACACCAAGGGCACAAAAGGTAATTAAAAAGGTTTTTTTATGGTAACATCATAGCATGGCGTTCTTCTTTCAGATGATAAAGTATCTGATACATAAACAGTGACAGAATGTTCCTATGCAACACTAGTATGTGTATGTGTACAGCATAGTGATACCAGTAATAATAGGTTGGTGAAACGCCCAGAGCTTTGACTGACCAATCAGCATAAAGATTTATCATTTTTATTCATTCAACACTAATATCCTGCTTCTTTACTATTAAAATACGATTAAGTCTAGTTTAAATCTAACTGGTGTAAAAGTATTATACAGTTTTAATTTCTACATAAAATAAAGTAAGAGCAAATAAGCATTGCAAGGATGGGTTGCACTTTAGAATGTTGCTTTACCAGATGTTCTCATCTTGATGCATCTTACATTACGAGGGCACAGGAACATTCCCATGACTGTGCAAAAAGATAAGACCTATAGATAGATAACAAAAAAAGTTTACACCTATACATTGCATCTTGTGCAACACATTTTACAGTCATTTCTTTTGAGGCCTTTACCAGATCATATTCTTTCAGCTTATGGATTTTTACCACATAATTTCTACTTCTACGTTTTATTTCAGAAAGTTGTATATCTGTTATACTGCTTGCAAAGTATTCTGTTTTGCCACATTATTTAGTACGCATTATTGTTTGTATTGTCTGTGTACTTTCTCTGAACTATTTAAAAGGTTCAAGGTGAACAAGTTTTCCTCATTGGTACTTCAATGTTGTGTTTAGTTATGCTGCCCACAGGTGCTAAAAATAGGAGAATATAGGAAAAGAAGAATAAAATATTTGAGTTTTAAAAAACATACATAAGGCATTTAAAGAGAAAACATGCATTTATATACGCATCAGGTTTGATATGGGTCACAATGTCACAATGACGTTGAGGCGTGAAAGGAAAGGAGTGGCAAGTTTATTCTTTAATATTTCTCCTCTTGTGTTTAATGGTTGGTTTCATGATTTGAGCATATAACTACAAACACGACAAATTTTGGGGTGAACTGTTCCTTTAAAGAGGTGTTGACAAATGAAAACATGCCACTTCTAGAGTTCAATCTGCTCGATCAGTGATTCATCCGTGGATTTAAGATGGTTGCAACTCAAGGGGTGTGTTTCAGTCACAGTAAGCCAAAAATGTTCTTTATAAAACTACAATCAGAGAAAGTATGAAGAATAAAGATGAACTGAAAAAAATCTGATCCTGTAGAATAATCTCAATGAGAAGTCAAAAGACAAAAGGAAAAAGGCTGATGAAAATAAAACAACATTTACTATAAAAGTGGGTGTGTCTATGGGTGTGTCGTGATGTTTTATCACAGTAGAAGAGTTTTGCCACCAGGTGATGCTCTGTAACAATACTTTTGTTTGTTTTCTTTTGAGCCGGTTGAGTTAAGGTGTGTGTGACTGAACTAGTTTGTCTTTTAGCATCTATTATACTGAATCTATTATACTGAATATCACTGCTGTCCTTCTGAAACCTTGTATCTCCATATTTCGAGTATTTTATTTTTTGCCATAAATCATTATTATTAGTCACTCTTTATGTTTGTCACTGGGTTTTGCAAATATCTAACCAATAAAAAGTATTAAAAAGTGCTTGTCAACTTTGACAACACAGTATTTAATCTTAGAAAAAGTGCAGTTTTTCCATTTCCTGATAAACAAATTTGGACATCCAAGGTTGTGGAAGGATAAAATCGATATAGAGAGAGGTATGCCATTTAAAGTATTTATATAGAGGTATGCCCAATGAGTTACATTCACCTTTAAAGGCGAAAGCTGGTATTGTAACACACAAATAAACTAAGGATGGGTTCTAGATAAAGTGCACTTGTGACTTTATGTGACTGGAGTATAAACTCTAGTTAAACAAAGTAACAATAATAACATAAGTCTACATGACAGGGGTGGGGCACATGAGAAATGTATCAAGCATAAACTCGTAGCACAAAAACGTACCTAATGTTACCTGCATGTTTAATAAAAATAATACTGTAAAATGAGCTTTGCACACTTTATAGACCACTTTAGAAAACGTAAACAAAACTGATCCAATGCTGGTCCAGAAGAACTTCCTGTTTCAAGTTTTTTTAACAATACACAACATTTTGAATAAAATACCAACAAAAAAAACCTACAAGTGCTTCTGGACCAGTGTTTACATCTTGTGAAGTGGTCTATAGTCATATTCCAGTGCTGTTTTTAACCCTGGGTTAATGGAATCCTGTTTAATCCTTTTCCATTTAATTTAATGCTTTATCCTGCTTTAGTAAAAAAGAACGTATTAATTTAGGATTGAAGATTGCACATTGCACATTTGGATTACCATAAGGTCAAAAACAATGTATGGATGAGTACAGCTAGGGTTGGGAATGTGACCTGTTGTAACAACTACACATATTGTGAGTCTCTCTGTGTTTCACATGATTGGCTGTTTTGATGCAAACATCACACTTTCATGTACTTTAGTGTTATTTACAAACTAAAGATCAAACTCTGAGCCACACAGCCCAGCTTGGATTTTTTGTGTTTGTTTTTTTCAGTCATAGTTCATAAAATCTGAGTTTGTTCAATCATACAGTGCTGCACAAAAGTTTACACACCCCTTGCAGAATCTGGAAAAAGCAAAAATTTGGGAAAATAAGAGGATTGTTTTTGTTTTCTTGATTGCCCTGAGTCATTAAACTGTCCACTGATCTTCAGAAAAATGATCCAGGTCCTCCAGATTCTTTGCTTTTTCAGCATTTCTGTGTCCAGCAGTTACTGTATGATGTTGAGATTCATCTGATTACATTGAGGACAATCAAGAGACGCATACACAACTACAATAGATAGAAACATTCAGTGATGCTCATGAAGGCAACACAATTAATTTAAAGTCAGGTGTTAACCTCTGAAAATGGTTTTGGTGTAATGTTTTTATATTTAATTTCCTGAGAAACATGTATGTATTTTTATATCTTCTGAGGGACATTACGAAATGAAAAAAAAGATAAACAAAGCAATAACAATTTACACCAGTTGTTATTTTCGGAGGTTTATACCCGCCTGACTTTAAATGAACTGTGTTGACTTCATGAGCATCACTGAATGTTTCTATCTATTGCAATAGTTGTGTATGAGGCTCTTGATTGTCCTCAATGTAAAAAGATGAAGCTCAACATCATACAGTTACTGCTGGACATGAGTCAAATATCCAGAAATGCTTAAAATGCTTAATGACCCAGGACAAACAAGAAACCCTTAAACAACTATCCCAGTTGAAGAAAAACAGCAGATGCTGGTTAAGTAGGTTTTTGAGCATGGTAGCTGGTTTGTGCTGGTCCTAAAATGGTCCTGAGCTGGTTTAGTACCAGTGTAAACCAGCTCAGGACCAGCTTAAACCAGCACATGACCATCTTAAACCAGCACAAACCAGTTACCATGCTTCAAAACATACCTAACCAGCATATACTCTTTTTTTCAAGAGGGATGACAAAACATAAAACCTGTCATTGATTGAGGTAACATCATACAGTATTAAGAATCAGGGGGATGTAAACTTTTGCCCTGGGGCTATTTTTTTTAAATTCTGTTGTTACTCTTTGGTGAGAACTTTATGTTAACATGTCTTTCGTGAAATAACTTGCTCAGAGCAGGACTAAATTAAAAATAAACCTTAATTTTTAAAATTCCCAACTTTTCCAGATTCTGCAAGGTGTGTGTAAACTTTTGAGCAGCACTGTGTATGTATGTGCATTATGCCTCTAGACTTTAAAAATATATTCAAATATATCAAAAGTGATTCTGCCACAGAAAACTCTCACAACTGGAAATCACCCCCGGGAAAATCTCACTTTTTCAGCCAAAAGGATATGTATTTAAATGTTGTCAGACGAAACAAATCTGCTATTAGCCTGAAGCACGTGCATATCAAGTTGTTTATTGCAGAAGCAGCTGCCAGCCCGAGAACAACAGCCGCTTTTATTGCATTTCATTTTTCACTTCACCAAGCCCAACAGGTTATTGGAGAGATGGCTGACACCGTGAGAACGGTCTGTGATGTCTGCCCGCTTGACTTATATAGAAACCTTCTAAGGCAGGAATCTGACATATCCTGAAGTGAACAATAGCAGAGCGATTGCACAGATACAGAGGACAGAGAGAGGCGAGGGGGAGGGAGTCGGGGGGTGGGAACACACCTAGCATCCATGAGCAAATGTTTACACTTGTCTTGTTGCCATGACTTTGGTGCATGAATGGGATAATTATACGCACAAGTTCCAACCATATCTTCTGAGAAAGGCATGGGTGTTAACATTCATTTCAAAACTTATTTGTGGAAGTGATGTGCTTAAAAAGGATTGTGAAATATTTGAAACTTTATGCTGTAGGGTGGAGTGGAGTAAGATGAGTTACTGTGTGATAAGCCAGCTTAAACATCTAAGAACTGTGTAGAATACATTTTATTTGTGATTTAGAGCGAACGATTGAGGTTGTGGAGGCTTAATGGGCATGAGGTTCAAAACGGCATGGTGCAATGATCTAGAAAGTACACACACTAGTGTGAATAAGAGAGTTAACGTCACTGCAGTATGTCATGTCTGTTGCAATATGCAAGTTTATACAGATCAAAATATATATTTAACATTCATGTTGGTGACATGCAATAAAAACCTGTTGCTTTAGTAGTAAAATGGGGATAATGAGGCAGATATGCAGAATGATGGTGGTTCAGCTTCAACATTATGTTAATCCCCTTTAACTGACGTTAATGCATGTAAACTACTGTAAGCCTAGATAACTAGTGTTAGCCTGATTTTGTTTTTCACAAACAAACCAAAAAACATAAACAAAACGACAAGAGAGAACTTGAACTCAGAGCTGGATAACTTTTGCAAGCTATTTTGCAAGCTAATTTTATCACAGTGGCTTGATTGAGAAACTTGAAAGCAATGAAGAAAGAAATTGAGATCTTACAAAGATTTTGGAATTGTGGTCCACAAACGTGTGTTAATAGAACCTTCAAATCTGAGGAAACAATCGGGAGAGAAAGCAAACCATAATTTTTCCAGGAATTCTTGGAATTTATAAAAATTCTCACAAGAATAACAGGCGCCATGTGTTGTTGACGTTTGTTTGGTGTCCAGCCTAATAATAGATCTATTGTATTTTTTCTTTTCCAGAAATGCAAATATTTATAATATTATCTGTCGCTTATGATTATTAAAATGTAACTATTAAAGCTTTTTGTGGTGAACTTATTGATTCCTTCAAGCAAATAATGCTAGCTGGGCCAATGCTCAAATTCCTATAATCCCATAAAGTTGGCCTACAGTGCACATCATTCAAAGCTATGAGCAACAGGTATAATTTTAGAAGTGCTTTGTGCAGGTTTTGAATTGCAACCTTCTGATTACAAGCCAAAGAAACCACACCACGGTATGGCATCTAAAATGTAAGAAGAAAATGAATACAAAAAGTTAGAGATTCAAATCTTGAAGCTGTTTTTAAACCAAAAAATGCTCAATATTGAAATCCTTAATCAAATATAATTTGATATATAGTTTTAATTTAAAAACTAGTCCATCTTTATCTGTTAACCAGACAGCTTCACTTTATTGGGATGCACTTATGGGGCCATTAGCAATGAATGACACTACTGTAGCTATTGATTTTATGAACAATATTAGAAACCTGAAACTATATGCATGTTGAGCTGCAGTGTATATTTCATCACAAATATTTGCTGATATTTAAACAAGTCAAAATAAATTTCAGCGGTCACTTTTCTAACGCTGCACATCCTATTAAAGACTTAAATCAGAATATCACTTTGTTAATTGTATCAGAACTGTATCTTATCAGCATGGTTGTGAAAATTATCTGAATTTAACAAAGACAAACAAATATAATGCATTACACCGAAATACCAAAGACAGTCAACCAGGGCTGGACTGGGATGCAAAATTGGCCCTGGCTTGTTTGGCCCCTTTCTGTCGACGGAGTAACATAAAACAAGAGGTTCTATCATGGTTCTGCCACTAGGTCAAGAAAAGTAAGACAAGGTGGGGCAGAACCGTGACACTTTTCATTATTATCATTATTTTTGTATGTATTGTTCAAGACTATAATTATGTTTCCCTCTCTTATTTATGTATATGTTAACATATGTAATGTTGTACAGGAAATCGAAATGTATCCCTAGTACTATTTTCAATCAAAATGTTTATACTTATTGTAATGTTTAATGTGAAGCAATAAAAAACGACGCTGCGCAAACGAATCGGCGTATGACATCAAAGCACCATGAGACCAACGCAAAAGCATTCGGACACGTCAGACATGTACAGTATATGCAACAAGTTCGTGACAATGTTTTACAGGTACACATAAAAATTACTCGACTGTCGACTCCTTACATCTGATAAAGAAATGCAATAAAGCATATTACCTTTAGAAATGACTACTAGCATTTTGCTGCAAAGTCCTTCACAATTATAGTCCGTCCATCTGGCGCGCGTGCGTTGGTTTTTCAATCCTAAATTGTATTTCAACCCTAAATTGCGAAAGGTCAGTCCTGGCTCATTGTCCTTCTCACATTTTTTTTATTTGCTTTAATTTAGAAAAAGACTACTCGTCACTTGCCAATGTGACAAGCACGGTTAAAAATTAAAAATCGTGATCGGCAAATACAGGTTGCGATAATTAGTACCAAAATAAAAGTCCCATTTGTTCACTGCATTACTTTTTTGGGGGGCTTTTTATTTCAATGCAATTGCAATAGCATAGTTAGCTTTGAACTACAGTGACCTTGGTAACATAAGTCATCTGCGAAAGCAATCTGCAGAATGTTTCAGATTTCTGAAGTGTCTCAGATTATGCCAAGCAGATGAGGAAAACAAAGTTTTTAAGTTACATTTCATCACATCTGAGCCCAAGTAGAAGCATGATATGTATATACTGTATTTTCTTTTTGAGCTCACATATTTCATAGACACCATCATTTGTCAAATTGTCACTAGTCATGTGATGATGACATTACAATAAATGGCACAATGTATGATTTATTTCTAATTAGCACTTATATGTTTATTGCCAAGTTGTAAACTATTGTAGTGAAACAAAACAATAAAACCCCAACCAAGAGTGCTTTTAAAACTAGAATAACTAGAACTGAAATGAGGCTGGAATAACGCTCTCTCCACAGTTGTTAAAGCTGAAGGAGACAATTTCTTTAATTAAAGCTTTTGATTGGCTAGACAGAAGAGACATTTCATAGGTAATAACAGTTATCAACTCTCCCATGGGCTCTTTGAGAACACATCCTACATCAGAGAGTGTGAGGTGGGAGGAGTTCTGTTTATACAATGAGTCATGACTCAAAAGTCACTAAACAGACCACTGCGTTCACAACAGAGCCATTGATGTGCACAGCAACCAGTCATGCAGATGCATGCTGTTCGTGAATAAAATATAATTTCAAATAAATTACAGATTTTTTTATAATTATAACCTGTTGTTTCACATATATATAGTATATAAACAGTGCCATTGTCAGCCATAGATAATAGTTTTATAAATGTTGTC
Organism: Triplophysa rosa; assembly: GCF_024868665.1. Taxonomy (NCBI): domain Eukaryota; kingdom Metazoa; phylum Chordata; class Actinopteri; order Cypriniformes; family Nemacheilidae; genus Triplophysa; species Triplophysa rosa. The sequence goes on along the minus strand of NC_079909.1, from coordinate 8,019,411 downwards.
TTTGTTTAAACAACCCTGATGCAATACTTCTATTCTCTCTCTCTCTCTCTCTCTCTCTCTCTCTCTCTTTCTCTCTCTCTCTCTCTCTCTCTCTCTCTCTCTCATTGTATCAATACAATTTGCACACACACTGGGTTTCATAATTCATAATGGGATCAAGGTTACACACACCCCCCCCCCCTCCCCGGCATCCTTTCTCTACGTCTCTATTGTTGAGGAGTGAGGTTCCAGAATGATGTGATCTGGTGAGAGGACGTTTATATTGACGGAGATGATGTCACATCCCCCCCAGGAAGACCACCATCAGGTCAAATTGTTTACAACGTTTGTGATTCCCAGTGTAGGCCGCATTTATACAGCAGCACGCTGCAACTTTGGAAAATAAATTGTATTGTTTTGTTTTTAAGATTGCACGTAGGACATATAGAACATTTAATAATATTCACAAGCCAACTCGATAAGGTTATAATGTGCCTTCCTTAGTCAGATTATTCCTGTGTGGGAGTTTCTGGTCTTGCAGCATAAGACAGCATCACCCAAGAGACCCAACTGGGGTTGATCAAGCCCTGGTCTGTTTCCCAGTATAGACTCAGAGCATGAACTCACTTTGGCACATAACTCGTCCTGCAGCTCTTGTATTATGAGATGATACCTAAAATGATAACTAAAATCGTGAGAGTGTTAAAAAGACAATTACATTCATGCATTTTTGCATAAGCTTTGATCTGATGTGACTTGACTTGATAGTGCATTGAATGTATACTTTATATATGAATCCTGTGTTTTTATAAGTGTTTGTGCTGTATCATGTTCTGTGATTTTAGCTGACTTTTGTTCCACCTCTAACTGACACAGGGAGGAAAGCTGGCACTAGACCCATATACACATAAAACAAAAAAAATAAACATAAAGCTAATACTTGTACTGCACTCCCACTATTGAAATTTCAAGGGTGAGGACATTGCAGAAATGAATATGAACACACACACACAAAGAGAGAGAGAGAGAAAATGACATTCCATTGCAGTTTCCTCACTAGGGTGGAAACTGAACACTGGTCCTCGAGTCTCTGAACTGGTGGTTGCAGCAGGGTCTGGCACACACACACACCTTCCCCCCTCCTCCCATCCAGGACCCGCCCCTTCAACTCCGGCTATATAAGAGAACGGACCCGGGCTCAAAGTTGCCATCCTCTTAAGGACAACTCCAGCGGTTTCTTATAGTGTCCTCATTGCTTTGATCTCATCTCTAATCTCCGGCAACCATGTCGATGCGCATGTCAACCACGAGGTCCACTGTCTCTTCGAGCAGAGGTGGCATGATGGGTGCTCCACAGAAAGCCCACAGCGTGTACGGTGGTGGTATGGGGGGGAGCATCCGCATCTCTTCCTCTTCCATGCAGTCCAGGAGTGGAGGATATGGAGGAGGTTATGGTGGAGGTTATGGCGGAGGATTCGGAGCAGGAGGCGGCATGGGTGATAATGCCCAGCTGAATGAGAAGGCCACCATGCAGAACCTGAATGACCGTCTGGCTTCCTACCTGGAGAAGGTGCGTTCTCTGGAGGCTGCCAATGCCAAGTTGGAGAAGATGATCCGGGAGTATTATGAGACGAAGGGGCCGGTTGCAGAGAGGGACTACAGTGCCTACTGGAACACCATCAATGACCTGAAGGAAAAGGTAATGTCTAATGTCTTGACATTCTGAATGACACAATCATCTTTCTGGCATAGGTTAACTAAGACTACCAAATTCTTCTGCTCTAAAATTCCTTTGATAGAAATCACTTGGGTCTATTACAACCATGAAACGCAACCCCCATCAGACTTCTCTTATTTTGCAGATAAATTAAGCAGAATATATTTTTTACTTTGCAGATTAAAAATGCCACCGTCAACAATGCCAACATCCTCCTGCAGATTGACAACTCTAAACTGGCCGCTGATGATTTCAGAATAAAGTGAGTTCCCTCATTCATCTGGACAAATATTAGTCATGTTACAACAATGAGTAATGAGCTAGTCCAACCTCTCCACCAATCAGATATGAGCACGAGTTAGCCATGCGGCAGTCTGTGGAGGCTGACATCGCCAACCTGCGTCGCTTGCTGGACCAGACAACCCTGATGAAGGCCGACCTTGAGATGCAGATCGAAGGTCTGCAAGATGAACTGGCGTTTATGAAAAAGAACCACCAAGAGGTTTGTAACAGAAGTGTTTTCTTCTACTTCTTATTATTATTTATACATTTGCCGAACTTTGGGTCATTTGGGTACTTGAATTGTATGGTTACAGGACTTGGAGGCAATGAGGTCTCAGCTGTCTGGCACTGTAAACGTGGAGGTCGATGCTGCACCTCAGCAAGACCTGAACAAGCTTCTGGAGGAGATTCGTTCTGACTATGAGTCCGTCATAGAGAAACATCGCAGAGATCAGGAGGCGTGGTTTAAAGACAAGGTAAGATAACTTTTGATTCTCTAAAATATATTGCAAAACACATTCTACAGGAGTATCGAATATGGTTTTAAAATTATATTGTGTGTGTTCTTCTCTCACTTCAAGTCCACACAGTTGAGCAAGGAGGTGGCCGTCAGCACAGAGACCATACAGACCTCCAAGTCAGAGCTGACAGACCTGCGACGCACTTTGCAGAGCCTGGAGATCGAGCTACAGTCTCAACTCAGCATGGTGAGATACAAGGGGAATGCAGAGGGAGTGAACTAGTAAGGAAGGAGAAATTCTGAGAGGCGGGGAATGGGGGGATATGCTATCTAAACCTTGGATGGGAAAATATTACATAAGGAGGTCAAGAAGAGGGCATGAAAGGGATGAAGATGAACGAAAAACAGACGAAGTGAGAGTGAGATATGTCACGAATGCTTTATGAAGCTTTTAGAAAGCTCTCCAAAAGTGGGTGCGGTCGAGAGCAAAGAATGAAGTCCATTTTGCAGTCCGCACATCTGTTGAAGATCCTTAAAAATCTTGCACCAAGGTGGTGTTTGTCTGATATTAAGCATACGTGAATTGAAATCAATGTTTGGGAAAGTGATTGTTAGTATTAAAATGCAAAACGAGATTTTCAGTGGCTATATATATTAACGTAATGTTTCTTAATTTCTCTGCATGTTTTCTTTACTCACACAGAAAGCGTCACTGGAGAAAACACTGGCAGACACAGAAGCTAGATACAGCGCTATGCTCGCAGGCCTCCAGAATCAAATCAACATGCTGGAGTCAGAGCTGTCTCAGATGCGGTCTAGCATTGAACAACAGGGACACGAATACAAAGTGTTGCTGGATATTAAGAGCCGCCTGGAGCAGGAGATCGCCACCTACAGGAGCCTCCTGGACAATCAGGACATTAAGTAAGCTCTTGTATGTTGTGTCAGTTATTATATTTGTCAGGTAAAATATGTATACTAATACAACTCTTAATCTTTGTTTTATAGGACTCCAGGACAAGGTAATTAAAAGCACACATATAACATTGTTTCAAAATATTCTGTAGCTCAGTGGTAAGAGCATGGTGCTAACAACGCCAAGGTCATGGATTCGATCCCAGGGGATTGCACATACTTAGAAACAAATGTATAGGATAATGCAATGTAAGTCGCTTTGGATAAAAGCGTCTGCCAGATGCATAAATGTTTACAGTTTTGTTTATATCAGGTTTTAATAACGCTTTCTCTCTCTCAGGTGGAGGAGCACAGCGAACACACAGCTAAATGCAGAGCAGACTGCTTTGAGAGACAACGACCAAACACACACACACATACATTTTGTTTAGATTGAGTGTCAATAAATATCAATGTTGGTGTCCAGAACAAGGAAACAAATTTTGGCTAAAGAAAACACTCACATGAGAAAACATAGCCTACTACATCTGATGTTGTGTGTGAGAAAATGTCTCTTTAATTAAAGCTGCTGCCAAAGCTATTTACGTCATTGTTTTTTCTCTTGGAATACTACAGTCTATATACAGTTTTAAAGTATGATTATGGTGTCAAGTGACTAGAATCAGAAAATAGGATCAGACTCATAATTACAGAAAACATAAACAAATATATTAAAAAGAAAAGAAAGAAAATGCTGATAAACTGTTTGGAACTACTGAATAAAGAGAGAGAGAGAGAGAGAGAGAGAGAGAGAGAGAGAGAGAGAACGGGGAAAATAAATGGGCTGGGTCACAGCGATACGTCAGCCACACAACAGTGTTGCCTGGCAACAGATACATCATAAAAGCACTTAAAAAAAGAATCACGAATGTGAAAAGTGGATAATACGGAAATTCAGTCTTTATATAGATGAGAATAGCACATTGCATTAGACAAATGGACTGAAAATAAACAAAATAAACATACACATTTATTTAAAGGTCAACCTTGTTTTGCATTTGCTATTTAGCTTGGTTTATCTGGTTATGTTTGTTCTATCCCTACGTTTACAGGATGTATACAGAATACAATAAATCAATGTTAAAAACTAAATCTGGCACATGAGACACAAGAAGAGCTTAAAGCAAGCTCTAAAAGACGTTTGTGAAATAGTACAAAACTGTAAAAACGGTATGACTATATATGAGGAGACACAATGGCAAATATAGGCGTGGCGTTACTTTTTGCTTAAGGGCCGATGGATTCAAGGCTTACTGAGATCAATTCATTTCAGTTTTCCACTCATGTTGACCTTAAAGAAAGCAATATAGTATCAAAATAGTGTGCATCCTGTCACCTACAAAGAGAGTATGTAACATTGCTGCGATCAGGTTTAAATGGGCCACGCCCAGTCATGTCACTATTGCCAAAAACTTGGATAGTGATGCAGTGTTGCAGCTGATATCTAAGAGAAAACTTCTTTACTAAACGGGATTTATATTGTAATCTTACATTTAAAAAGAAGAAAAAACCTTAGTGACCTAAAACTACATCAGCACTAATCAGCTATTGGTCTTTACACACTTTTAGCTTGTGACTTTTGCCAACTTTTTCTCGCACAGAGAGAGAGGAACAGGAGATGAAAATAATTGTCCAACGTGTCAACACAGAGCCCACTGGACATCTGGCACCAACACCCCAATGAAAGATGTATGAAAGGCACATGCATTAAACCAACACCTAGGCCTACTGTAAAGTACATTAAATGTTTGCAATTTACCATGCTGTTTGCAGTTAATGCATCTGACATACATTGCCTCAGGAATGTCTTAAATGTATTGCACAAGTAGCCTATACAACATGAATCCTGGACTGTTGGTGCTGTCAGGTTTGGTATCAGCAATAATATATGTGTGCAAAAGTGTAGCGTGTTCAGAGCTCCCTCTGGTGTATGAAAACATAATATTCCTTTTTACTGTAATGTAGGGTCATAGGGCCTCATTTATGAAACCAGGCAAAACTTGGCATTTATCAAAATGGACGTGAGCGGTTGCTACGATCAAATCTCACAACAGGTCTCAGCTCGTGTACACAAGTTTTAAGAACCCTTTAACCGTTTTGATAACTGATAAGGAATAAGGACAAATAGAAAGATAGATTACGTTTTTTCATTTATGACAATGTAAATATAGATTTCAATGAGATTTCTTATTTTCATTATATGATTATTTAAATGCTTGAAATTACAAGGTTAACGGGTCATTTTCTGTACAAAACTTTAATGAAATTTTAGGCTACTTAAATAATTTACGACGATTAAAATGCACAATTAAAAGTAAAACATTTAAAAAACTACAAGAGGCCTAATCAATATATTTATATGCAATGGGTTAGTTTACCTATTTGCAAGACGATAACTTCTTTGTTTGACAAATATGCATTCTAAGTAAAACAGACAAAACGCACGATTTAATGTTTTTTTATTTGTGCGATGTTCACTTGGGGGTGGAAGACGCGCACTGGCTCAAAGCTCGAGATTGCCTGGCTTTGTGCGGCAGGCTCCGGTTTGTGGGGGCAGAAGACCGCTGTTTTGGTTCTTTCCTCTGATAGATCTGAAAGAGCAAAATAAGAAATGAAGTAAACATGAAACTGCGTGTGCTTCATTAAAGCAGCCTGAAATGCAAGATTTGCAGCATTAGATCCCGTTTAGAAACATGCATCTGTCTCCAACGCCACAGACCATTTTCTCTTCACCTAAATGAAAAAAAATTGTATAAAAAACACTTAGGCCTACACAATTAATACATTGATTGCGCCGCAAAAAAAGCAGAGCTTAATTTACACCTACATTCGTTTTCACATTAGCACGTTAATGTAACTCAAACACCGTTTTTAATGAAGTCAGATTAATTTTTAAAAACCAAAGTAGGCTAATTTAAAGCAACAACAATACTTTCAGTGTAAAAATAATAGTGAAACAATAATTCATTATTTGTGGTCATTTTTACAAAACATAAATATCCAGTAGTAAATATCCAATAAAAAATACAAACCTCAGCTGGAGTTCGCTTCGCTGTTGCCCGCAGCATTGATCTCTTTATAAAGTTTTTCACTTCTTCTGATTTCGCTTTTCAAGGTTAAAGTTTCATATGTAAATCGTAAATGTTCTTTTTTTTTGGCCGGATTACGTTTCTCCATGTCGCAAAATCTAGGGGCGAGGCGTCTACACCCTGAATTTAGGGGGGTGATATGTAAATTACGACCGATTTCAGCAGCCCCATTTATCATTGGATCATTCGTACGATGAGATTGGCGGCATACGAATGTTTGATGAATCACACGTGAACCCTGTCCTAAGATGATTTCTGCGCACGGATCTGCGCTCGTTTCTACGTTAGATTGATAAATGAGGCCGATAGTGTTTCGTGATCTTTCAATAAAAGAACTTTCACATTTTTTGCTTTTAATTTGAATTAAAATAAGCTTACAATTAAGTTACTTAATGATTTAGATCAGCAACAAGCAGGTGGCAGACAAAATAAAAATATGGGCACTACATATTTGTTAATGTACCTTTTACATTTTATTGTGTAGCTTCACGTTTTCATGATTGAGTCAGTTTAATTCTGACTCATGCATCCAGCACACAAACCAAATGAATGTTTCATCACTTTAGGAGGACCAAATTGTGCGCTTTACACCAGGTTGTGTTAAGAGTGATTTTTCTTGTAACAGTCAGACTTGTTTTTACCTGTTTTGGTCTATTAGTTGTTACATGTTGATTCTATCTTACATATCAAAGTTGTAATTAAGTCCTCTTTTAAAGCTGACACATAGGCCTGCAAAACTGAAATCATCCTTATGTGACTCACTTTTGCAAATGCATTAGACTTGTTTAGTTGTAGCTAAATTCTGCCGTGCGAAGGACATACTGATAATAACGTTCGAATGTAAGCTAAAGCAAAAACAATAATGAACTGCAAAAGTTAAAATATAAATACTACCTGCAAGTTACAACATACAAAAGGGTCACTGTGTATCACAGGCTGTACTGCAGTGTCTATTCACAGGCGCGAAGACCTCTCGCTCTCAACATCAGTCGATTACTAGAGTGATATTTAACAGTAATATTTCAAAATAGTGCATGTACCACTTATATTTCAGAAAATATAAAAAGTAAATGACCAATAAAAAAATAAATTTAAACAATAAAAGGTGAAAGTAAACTATGCTTACAACTAATAACCTTTAGGAGGACATTTAATTTGCCTCAGTCAAGAAATAATTACTTTTTACATGTAATTACTGAAAACATATTTACCCAACAAGGATCTGTCATTGTCTTACTTAAAACTAACTTCACACCAAATGTATATTTTTAAACGTGACAATAGCTTTAGGAAAAGTTGCTCTGTCTTTCCCATACAATTAACAAAGCATGGGGACTGAGGCTATCACTAACCTGAACCTAATCTTTCTGTATTGTACATGAAAAGAAATACATACAGCTTTAGAAAAACAATAGGGTGAGTAAATAATAATAATAATTTTCCTTGTTAGGCGAAGTACCCCTATACAAATGTGAAAAATATGTGTTTGTCTACAAACTTTATATTGAGTAACATTTTGAAACATACTGTAGATATTCGTTTTACTGTTTATACCCCTGGTCACATACACACATGATAACAAATAACAAATTTATTTAAAATATCTCCCTTTGTTGGTAAATTAGGTGATTTCAACTGGTAAAAGGGTGAGGACGGTAACCATGGGAGCTGGTAATAAGGGTGGTGAAACTGGCAGAGATGATCTCATAGTCCCCCAGGGACTTACCTGTCAGCAAAATGATGGACTTGTAAAGTTTCCCTTATAGGTCACCACCCCAGAGACACACTGTCTGAGCCACAGACATGAAAGCCAAACGTGTATTTTTTTGAACGCTTATTAAATGAACAAAATCATAAATGCATTCACATAATGCATGTTCACCTATAAATGGCCATTGCAAATTTACTAATAAATGAGAATATTTTAAGTATTGAAATCCGGTATATTGGAAGTTGATTGAAATGCTGATTTTGAAAGGCTATTGCTGAGTTTCTAGCGATGAGTTTAAAGCATGAAAACAGTCTGACACAATAGATCTTCAGGTTCTAGAGTAAATTTGCAAGAAAACCCATCATGCAAACAAGGATACAGCACAAGTGTCTTTGATGTTATAGCAGGTTTCTATTAAAACATGTTGATCAAAATATCTAAAAACTTTGTATCTGTGCATGATTAGACAAAATGAGGATAGCTGACACACACGCGCACACACACATGTATACACCCAGTGTGTGTCCAAAGCCTAGACGTCTTGCACTCCCTCTATTGTAGTCTTGAGGGTGAGGACATTACTGAAGTACACACACATTCCATTGCAATCTGCACACTCTAGGGTGGAAACTGAGCACTGGTCCTTGTATCTCAACACTGATGGATTCATCAACACACACCTTTCCTCCTCCCATCCAAAAAGTGTAGGACCCGCCCTTAAGGCTCAACTACATAAAAGATTGCGCTGGACTCAACGTCTCCATCAGGGCAACTTCAGCAGTTTCCTGTCCACACCGGGTTCATCTCATCTCTGCATCCACCATGTCAACCTCCATGTCCTTCACTTCGCGCTCGTCGAAGTCCCACGGACCTAAGACCATGTCATCAAAGTCGATAGTCGTTTCGGGCCGCGGCAGCATGATGGCTTCTCCGAAAAAAGCCCACAGCATGTACGGCGGTGGTTATGGAGGAAGCACCCGCATCTCTTCATCCTATTCGATCGGAGGACGTGGAGGCTTCGGTGGAGGTTATGGAGGAGGGTATGGAGGAGGTTATGGAGGAGGTTATGGTGGAGGTAACGGATCAGGAGGATATGGTGGTATAGCGGTTGGAGGCTGCTTTCCAGGGGATTTTCAGCTGAGTGAGAAGTCCACCATGCAGAACCTTAACAACCGTCTGGCCACTTACCTGGAGAAGGTGCGATCTCTGGAGGCTGCCAATGCCAAGCTGGAGAGGATGATCCGGGAGTACTATGAGACAAAAGGACCGATCGCACAGAGGGACTACAGCGCCTACTGGAACACCATCAAAGACTTAAAGGACAAGGTACATTAATGTAACACAAGACATATGTGTGATGTCTGAGATTTGGAAGAACGTTTATTTAATTAACACATCATTGTTCTTTATTACAGATTAAAAATGCAACCGTCCACAACGCAAACATCCTCCTGCAGATCGACAACTCTAAACTGGCCGCTGATGACTTCAGAATGAAGTGAGTTCTCGTATTTGTCATAATCATTCCTGTTGTTACGAATATAGGTGCAATAGTTTCTTAATTCTCCATCCTTATTCTCCACCAATCAGATTTGAGCATGAGCTGTCGATGCGGCAGTGTGTGGATGCTGACATCGGTAACCTGCAACGCTTGTTGAGCCAGACGAAACTGGCAATAGCCGACCTTGAGAACATGATCAAATCTTTGCTGGAAGAACTGGAATTCATGAAGAAGAACCATCTGGAGGTTTGTTTTCGTTTGCCCCTAACGTATATTCTGCGAAGAGTAATTCATCATAATTGTGAGCCATGAATGATACATGCATAATTGATCCTTACATGACAATTGGAAATCTGACGTGATGGCAGGAGATGGCGGCAATGAGGTCTCAGCTGTCTGGCACTGTAAACGTGGAGGTCGATGCTGCACCTCAGCAAGACCTGAACAAGCTTCTGGAGGAGATTCGTTCTGACTATGAGTCCGTCATTCAGAAACATCGCAGAGATCAAGAGGCGTGGTTTAAAGACAAGGTAAGACTTTGAATTGCTTGGAATAATAAATTTGCCATGAGCAATACTTTTTTAATGAAGCACAACTTTTGGCTTGTTGTGTCACAGTCGTAAAAGGGTACAGCTTGGATTATGAGTCTCTAATAGCATCATTTGTGTTTCCGTTTCTCTTTAAGACCACACAGTTGAGCAAGGAGGTGACCATTAACACAGAGATCATACAAACTTCCAAGTCCCAGATCTCAGATCTGAGACACACCGTGCAAAGCCTGGAGATCGAGCTACAGTCTCAGCTCAGCTTGGTGAGACACAATGTCTGAGCGCTCAATGACGTTTCAAGTCTCAATGTTTTAAAAGTCAAATGAAAATGGTTGTAAATTAATGTAAAATCTGCCTGTTTTTCCGTTCACAGAAAGGCTCACTGGAAAACACACTGGCAGACACAGAAGCTAGATACAGCGCTATGCTCGCAGGCCTCCAGAATCAAATCAACATGCTGGAGTCAGAGCTGTCTCAGATGCGGTCTAGCATTGAACAACAGGGACACGAATACAAAGTGTTGCTGGATATTAAGAGCCGCCTGGAGCAGGAGATCGCCACCTACAGGAGCCTCCTGGATAACCAGGATATTATGTAAGTTTAATGAAATTTCACAAGAAATAAAACATGAGTTTGGAGTTATTTTGTCCGTACTAATGCATCTTTTCTTTCTCCTTCCTAGAAATCCCATACAAGGTAATTAAATCTCTCTTTGAGTATGGTGTAATTATTCTCAGTTTTATCCATATGCATTACAGTCATAACTAATTCTGTCTCATCCTTCAGTTGGATCTATGTCCTCGGGTGGATCTTACTCAGTGTCCTCAGGTGGATCTCACGTTGTGTCCTCAGGTGGATCTCACGTTGTGTCCTCAGGTGGATCTCACAGTGTCTTGCCTGGTGGATCAGCGGTGACAATAAAGCAGACCACTACATCACAGCGCTCACACCGCTAAAGAGTGCTTTTTAAAACATGTGCACACATTACATTTAAAGTGAGTGATAATGCATGTCAGCTGTGGTATTAAGAACAAAGAAACGAATGTTATTTAACACACTGCATGACACTCTGTTGTAATTTTGTGTGTTTGAAAAACTTGAAAATAAAAGCAAGCAAAAAGGACATGTTGTTGTTTTTTATTAATACAATTTGACAATTATATTTGGAACTATTGATAAGATAGCTTGTGTCTATTTTTCATTCCAAAAGTCATGGGAGTAATACTCTTTAGGTTAATGTACCGCACTGCTCTTTACAGCAAAGCAAAGAAAGTAACATTTTAGTGTGCAGTTTATTGTCAGACATGTGTTTCTTATATGCATTTATGTCAAACAGCTTGATTAATTTAATTAAGTCTGAACAATAAATATTAAATAAGTTCCAAGTCTTCTATATTCATGAAACATTCATTTCATTAGATATTCATAAAAGTTGAATAAAATGATATATTGACTTAAATGAAAGGGAGTCAATGAAAGAAGCAATAGAAAAGTGTATGACAGAAGGCAACGCTTTCATAAAGTTCAGGTGTGAGGATTCTGGATTCTGGAGTGATGGTGGGGTGTCTCAAGATGGGTGGCTTAAGGTGTGGGCGAAGAAAGGTTAAAATGAATATTTTTTTGCCATAATTGCTTCCAGCATGCAGAGATTTGCAGCAGGATTGCGGTGGACATGCTTGACTAAACAGATGAGCCATCAGTCTTACAGATGATGAGTTATCTAAAGTCAAACCTTAGGGAGTGGTTACATGAGTCCAAACTAGGAGAGTTTTCCATGCGTAGTAGTAATGTAAAAAATAATCTTCCACCTACAATAGATTTTAGCTAAATGGGTTAATATAAATGCAATATTTAAAAATATACTTTTTCTTAAGACTGCATGTCCGCTTAAAACTGATTTGCAGTTTCATATACGAAGCAACAGATAAATTTGCTAGCTACATGTCTGACATTGAAGGGTTACTCAGAGTTTACACTGACTCACTCTTCACAGCAGACTCCAGAAACAAACTCATAACTGTGTTGTATATGTTGCCTGGGAACATCCATCACAAAAGCACTGAAGAGAACAGACATTAGGTCATCAAACGCTGTCTGAGTCACTCTGTATCAGTATCAGTCCCTCAAAAATAATGCAACAGTGTAAACCGTAAAACAATATAATTTCATTAATGCACTCAAAAAAATGCAGGGTCAAATATAAACATTTTATGGGTTAAAATGACCTCGTTTGTCCTTTTTTTGACCCAATGCTCAGATAAAAATAACCCAACATTTTTTAGAATGTGGAAGAGAAATGTAGAGTTATAACAAAAATGACAACCCCTTCACTCACAGAGGACAACAGCTGCAGTATCATCTCTAGGTCTGTCAAGCGATTAATCGCATCCAGAATAAAAGTTTGTGTTTACATAATTTATGTCTGTGTACTGTGCATATTCATTTTGTATTTATAAACACATACACATACATGCAAATATTTAGGAAAAACATAAAATATAAAAATTAATAAATTTTTATATAATTTAAATTATTGATGAATAAAAATAAATAAATAAATATGTGTTTTTCTGTTTATAAATAAACACAGATTCTTGTTTTACAAAAATATGAACTTTTTTTCTGGCTGTGATTTACCGTGATTATTGTTTGACAGCCCTATACTTCAAACAAAAACAAAACACATTTCTGAGAATTTCTTTAAAACGTATGTGTGCAATAAAAACGTAAACTCTTCAGAATCTTAAAAAATTCTGACTGAGGTTGTCAAAGATACATGCAAAAGGGTTAAACACTACACCTACAAATTGTTCTCAGAAATACATGTGTGGGAACGTTTATCAAACCATCCTAAAAAACCTTCAGTTAGTTATTACTAGCTATTATTTGAAGAAAGAAAATACCATGTAATCTTTGTTTTGTTTGACTGAGATTTAAAAGCAGGTTAGTAATAATTTAGGGATTTACAGCATTTGCAGGACACAACAAGTCAAGTAGTAAAAGTCTTAACAAAAAGAGCTTAATGCATTGCTTGTTTTTTTTTATTTCTCACCACTTTAATTAGTAGTGGAAGAGCAGAGTAACTGGTGGAAAAGCAGAGAACACGATCAGGAGATGTGCCCAGCAAGACTAAAATTAAATCTTATGTTAATCTTTAAAAAAAACTTCTGCTAAATGAGTAAAGTTAATGTAATGGTCTGCATGAGCAACACAACACAGAGTGCAGATAAGTTAATCATAACTCAAAAATATGCCTCTACATGAAGACACTATTGACAGAGAGACAGGTGTGGCAGGTGTTGACTAGCTCCTTTAAGACTCAAATACTTTCACTGATACAGCATGCATTTTTTTCAGGACTGTTGACTTTAAACTAATAATCATAAAAAAAAAAAACTCCATGTGAACAAAATTGACTTTTCTGTAGATTTCTGAAATATAAATAGTGATGAATGCCATAATATTAAATGTCATGTATTTGTATTTTCTGAGTAATTCATTTTTACACGATAAAAAAACTTTAATGACAAAGGCTAATTTGTGATTTATTTACAATTCACATTTATCCTGTAGGCAGACTCCTCTTTGCAAAGCTATACATTTTAACTGTGTCTGTTTCCTGAGAGTCAGTGCACTACACCAGGGTTAAACGGACACTTCACCCAAAAATGAAAATTCTGTCATCATTTACTCACCTCCGAGTTGTTCCAAATGTGTATAAATTCTTTGTTCTGATGAACACAGAGAAAGATATTTGGAAAAATGCTTATACCCATACAGATCTCAACACCCATTGACTACCATATAGGAAAAATACAATGGTGGTCAAAAGTGTCCCAGAACTGTTTGCTGTCTTCAAAATGTCTTCTTTTGTGTTCAACAGAACAAACAAAAAAACGATAAAGTTTTCCTACTATGGTAGTCAATGGGTGTTGAAGCATTTTTCCAAATATCTTTCTCTGTGTTCATCAGAACAAAGACATTTAAACACATTTGGAACAACTCGAAGGTGAGTAAATGATGACAGAATTTTCATTTTCTGAAATGAAAGTCTTTTCACCCAGACTTTTGTGTTAATCTTTAATCAACGACGACTTTTCACTATTACGAACAAGCCACAAAAAGCGGTGATGAGAAAAATGCAAGTTCTTATATAAACATTTCTTTAATGATTTCATTCGTTTTTAATCTGACCTTCCAAATATCTAGTCTTGAATATTACCGCCTCCCTCTGGAAAATACGTGTAATTTCTGTCCAGGACTCCTAACAGCATCAGTAGCATGATCAAAAGGGCGAAACACCATATGATGAACTAGCAAAGAACTTAGGTTACTACTATATTTTGTAGTGTAACACAAAAGCAAACATTTTGAAGTTCATACAGTGGCCAATCTGTCAACATCTGAAAGCACAGTGCAAAACATCAAATACTATGCCATTATTTTTTTTACAAGTGAAACATGTATTATTGCAAATTTTCTCGGTACAATGTACAATTTAACATTTCTATTAATAGTAGTGAATAGTCTAAAGATAAAGTCAAAAGATTTTAACCAATCTCCATGTAAAAAGTCATTTTTATGTTGGCTCTGTGTAAACTGTGTTTTTTGTTTTGGAGCTTGTTAGATTGGCCACTGTCTTTGTACGAAAAATACTTCAAAATATCTCATTTTGTGTCTCGGGCGCCCCCTTTCGGTCATGAGATGCTATAAAAGAGTCCTGGACAGCAAGTTCACACACTTTCCAGAGGGAGGCGGTAATGGTATGGCATGTTACAAGCCTAGCTATTTGAAGGGTCAGTTTAAAAACGAAGAAAATAATTGTAAAATGTTTAAACAAGAACTGTTTTCACAACTGAACGTGCATTCTGTATAACATTAAACACTCTTTTCATAATTGCTTTTTGTAGCTTGTCCGTAATAGTAAGAAAATCGATGCAAACACAGAAACAAAAGACTGGGTCTCGCTGTATCGCACAGGCTGTACTGCAGTGTCTATTCACAGGCGCGATCCCACTACTGATCGGCACGGGGGTTTTGACCTGCTCCGTTTCCGGCCTGGACCGGTTCACCCCTCCTTAGACGACCTGGTAGTCCCGGGCTCCCCCAGGAACACCATATCGATACCGAACTTAGTGCGGACACCCGATCGACATAGTCCATTGCAGCCCAGAACCCCTGAGCTCAAACGATCCTCCAGCCTCAGACTCCCAGTAGCTTGGATTACAGGCGCGCGCCACTGCACCCGTCAAGAGAAAGCAGCAGCTGTTGGGTATTTCAATGTCGGATTCACTGTGTTTAGTGCGACCTCTACTGTTTAAAGACACATTTGCAGCTCTGCGTAAGCACAATTTATATATATATATATATACAGTATATATATATTCTAAATCAGTAAGCATTGCTTTGTTTACCAGTAACTACATGGCAGGGTTTTACTGCACGTTATATTCTCATCCGTGGGATTTACTCTTTTGTGTTACATACACAGTGGCGTTTATATGGATTTATGCATTATGCATAACGCACGACCTCGAGCTTCATCCATTCAGATCCATTCTCGGCCAATACGGAGTCTCAGCGGTGAGGCACGGAGCCAATGAGAGGGTAGCGATTTTAATAACGGGACTCCTCACATCTGCGCGCCGCGTAACGGGAAGAGACGTTTACTACATCAGTCACAAATCCCATGCTCTCGGAATCGAGTGACATATAAACTTTAAGGTAAAACATTTTATCTCTTGCATTGACTGAATATGGTGGATAATTTGGATGACTAAAGCTTAGTACTTGGATGCTAAGGAAGTGTTTCTGACAATACACGACATTTCATGAGATACTTACATGGCCGCAACCGGGTTGCTAACGCAGGGCTTCCTCTTTTGTTGCAACGAACTGAAGTAATGCACCCAACACAGAACATTTCGCTTTTGTAATGTTAAACATCAGCTGAAATCTGTTGTTCGGTGAACGCCTTCAAGACAAATGTGAAGAAATGTTTGAAAAAACATTTGGGGTTTAGCTAGGCACTAAATATGATGCCAGGTAACTGAAAATGGATGTAAACAGCTTCTTTCCTTGTTTTCCTTTTAGATGCAGTTTATGCTGCTCTTCAGTAGGCAGGGAAAGCTGAGGCTTCAGAAATGGTATGTGCCACTATCTGACACTCAGAAGAAGAAAATCTCTCGTGAGGTGATACAAATGGTGCTGGCACGCAAACCCAAGATGTGCAGTTTTCTGGAATGGAGGGATCTGAAAATAGTCTATAAAAGGTTAGAATGATCAAAGGTTGAATGATGTTCAGAAATTCAGTGGACTGAAGAGACTCTTTGTATTGTCTTTCACCCCATAGGAAAAATACTGTATGATACTATAGTATTAGCTGCAGTAGTGTTTCAAACTTCACATTTTATTTACAGTTTACAATAGTATATATGATAGGATTTGTATTATTTTAAAGAATGGTTTTCAATCGTCTGGTAAGTGCCACCACAAATATAAAAGCTAGTTTTATGTTCTGTCAAGAGCCATCTCTTCTACATTTGTTGGGAATTATTGCTTCTGGTTTGTGCATTCACAGAAATCCCAATACAACAAAGTATGTTGTCTCTCAAAAATGGTCATTTTTGCACCTATCAATAACATATGTTTATTTCCCTTTTTTAAAATAGAAAACATGTATAGACTGATATTTTTCTGATATGTGTATCATCATGAGTTTAGGAAAATATAAACAGGTGGTTCTATATATTGGTAATGAATACATTCTCTGAGAATTTATATGTCAAGTTTTGACTGAAAATGTCACATCCATACGTTGAACAACAACAGTAACTGCTCGGAACATAATGATCCCGTTTCTTAAAACTTTGCACAGTGTTAAAAAAGAGGAACCAAACAAACATTTAGCTCGCTATTTATAATCTGTTAACAGTGTTTTTATTTTGCATTTCAGATATGCCAGTCTATACTTTTGTTGTGCTGTGGAGGACCAAGAAAATGAGTTGATAACCCTGGAGATAATCCACAGATATGTGGAGCTGCTGGACAAATATTTTGGCAGTGTGAGTTTTGTCATTATCTTCTCCTGTAGGTTTCTTTGTCTCGGTATGAAGCTATTGATGAAAACGTTAAAAAAGTTAAAAGGTCTGCTGATAGGCTTGGCCAATGAAACTGTAGTACATTGTAAAATGTTGTGTTTGCATGTTAATTGAACACCAGGTATGTGAACTGGACATTATCTTCAACTTTGAGAAGGCCTATTACATTCTGGATGAGTTTATATTGGGTGGAGAAGCCCAGGAGACATCCAAGAAGAACGTTCTAAAGGCCATAGAGCAGGCTGACATGCTGCAGGAGGTGAGGAGAATAATATGCTCATGTTAAACCCTCTATGAGAGGACATTTTTCATCTTTATTTTTTGTGATTCACGTCTTTTACAGGAAGCTGAGACGCCACGTAGCGTTCTGGAGGAAATTGGACTGACATAAACCCTGAGAACCCTCAGCCCAACTATTAATACACATCTTCCTTTCTTTTTCTGTGGGCATGTTATCTACTCCAGAATACACCATATCTGTATTTTAGCTTTCAGGTAAAAGCATTTGTACAAGTGTTATAAAATCAGCACTTCCTACAGAAACAATTAGGTATTAAAGCCTGTATTTTTACTGCAAAACATCTGAGGGAATTTAAGCATATTGAATATGGATCTGCACTTCCTCAGTTATGATACCGCAAATATGCAAATTTCTCATAGTGTTTGGCTGTTTGGATTCAGGTATGGTTCAGTAGATGTGTAGCACAGATTCGTGTAACTACAATCTTTCACTACGTCTCTCACAATGTCTTCTGTGTTCAAACATTACCTCTCGCCTTCAGCTGCCTTAAAACACTCCCTTACAGCTGATACAGTTATCTTATGCAACTCTCTGTAGGTCCACATCAATGCAACATGGTCTGTCACAGTTTTAGACGAGGAATTTTCGAATGCGTTAGGACCAAACATTTCTACTTTGGACAACAGGGAAATGCAAAAATTTGAAGATAATTTTGAGTTGTTTTGGAATCGAGGTATATGCAGATTGTTAAAAAAGGCACAAGTAAACATAAGTATTAATAAATCTTTGACCAACAACACTGTAATGTAACTCCTCCTGTAAAAACTTAATTGGTTCAGACAGATCAGGAGGTTTGCCATTCAACTGTTAAAACAAGTTTTATTTCAAATGCCAAAGAATAGTCTCCACCATTCTCATGCCTTTTTTTTCTAGAAGGGTTAGTTCACTAAAAAATACAAATGCTGTCACTATTTCATCACCCATATGCTGTTAGAAACCTCCAAGACTTTCTTACATGGGTAGTTGACAGATAAACCGCATGTGTCCTATGGTTTGACAGCAAAAAATTTGAAGAAAAAAAAACCTAACAATGAGGATAAATCTAGTATGCTATTTTATGTTATACATATAAATAATATATTATTAGCAGTTTGTTTTCTACATTTTTGCCATCACACCACTGGACACATGGTATGGTTTATTTGTCAACTACCCACATGAGAAATTTTTCATCCACAAAAGAAAATCATACAGGTTTAGAACAACACTGTCGATGTGTAAGAAATGACAGAAATTTCATTTTGGCTGAACTATCTTTTCAAATCTTTGTATGCTGTCCTATTATACTGTCTTTCTCTTGGAAATACGTGTTATTTGTAGTTTCATCTTAACAAAATGAAGAATTAAAGTGAGAATGCAGTATGTTGTCTGAATCCTTGTTGATTATTACTAATAACTCAATTATTCAAAGAATTCCAACAATTCATTATGTAACGCTCAATGTAATGCCATAATACATGATGTAAGACTGCAGTTAATGTCATTCCAGCACTCATGAACACTTCATGTCTTCAGTAAACAGTCATTTAATAACAAATGTATAGACAATACATTCACCAAAAACCATGACAGCACTAGGAAAAGTGGGCATTTTGTAATACAAATTAAAAATAAAACAGCAGCTGCTCTATGAAAACAGTAGCAGAGTTTTTTTATGTAATCGATCCAGATTGTTGGGAGATTTGAGAGTTAACAGAGTCTAAAAGCACAACATGAATTTCATCTTCTCGCTGACACTGCTCTAAAGTCTGGATCTCTGCTGTGTCTTCTGGTGAACATGTGCTAGATGCCACAGCAGGAGCCTCTGTGCTCACTTCCACTTTTTCTGATGGAGTCACATCACGCTCCTCATTTCCAGGGTCTTCCGGATCAGACCCTGCAGAAGAGCTCGGGCTGCGGGATTTACTCTTCTTCCTTTTGTGTTTCTTTTTGCTCTTTTTCTTGCTCTTTTTAGAGTGCTTATGGCGGTGTGGAGCGATAGTTCTGTCTGTTTCGGTGTTCTCTGGGCTTTTGCTTTTCCTATGGTGACGGTGACTTTTCACGGATCCGTTTTTGGACACAATCTCTGGACTGTCTGATTTTGTCCTCTTTTCTGCTAAGGTACATTCTTTGTCTTTGCTTTGGGATCGGCTCCTGCTCCGTTTGGATTGTTCTCTTTCAGACCTCTGTCGTTTTAATAATGATTGCTGTGACATCCTTCTCTCTCTGGTTCTACTGTGGCTCTGCCTTTTCCTGTTTTGGTTGTATCTTTCTCTGCTGCGACTCCGCCTCTCCCGGCTGTGATTGCGCCCCTCCCGGCTGCGACTCCGCCTCTCCCGGCTGCGACTCCGCCTCTCCCGGCTGCGACTCCGCCTCTTGCTATAATTAAACCTCTCACGGCTGTGGCTCCTTCGATCTGTCCTTCTGCGCTGAGATCGGTCAGGGCTATTCCCTCTCTGGGACCACATTCCATCTCTGCTTCCAAAGTGTCGACTTGAAAAGCCACCGCCACCCCTGTCAGGGGACATATGAAGATCCCGGTCTGCTTCCCAGAATTCATTGCCTGGGTTTCGGAACACGTGGAGGAAGTTGCAATGTTTCCCTTTTGGGCATTTCTGTCTGTCAAATAGTCCTGAGATGGAGAATGTAAGAAGTACAATATAAGCATATTTCAAGCGAAAATACAAAATAAAATGTAGACAAGTTTTCTGGTGCAAAATAGTTTAAAGGGGAGGTCTGATGGAATTTCACTTCTTTAAATTTAGTTAGTAGTATAGCTGTTTGAGCATAAACAACATCTGCCAAGTCGCAACGCTCAAACTTTTTAAAGACTACAATGAGAGGCTCGTTGGGACTACAACCAGCTACTTCCTGCAGTAGTTTCATCATGACAGCCACATTTTAAATAAACCCTGCCCCCTGGAACACGGATAGGGTAATGGACGGGACATCTCAACACACACTAAGTGGTAGACCAATCACAGAAGACTGGCTCAGCTTGACCAATCAGAGTGTTTTGGAAGGAGGGACTTCATAAAACCAGGAAGCAGCCTGTTTTCTGATAATCGAGATGACGGTGTAAATATACATATGTAATATATTAAGTATTTTTGAAAATAAAAAAATGAACACCTATTGTTTAGCACATCATAAACATAATAAATACTTACATATTAAATGGGCAAAAAAGGACCCCTTTAAAAAACTGCCGTTTTCTCACCACATATAGCCGTCTTCCATCTAGTTACAGGAGAGAATTCACATCGCAGTTGTCTTCCAGCATACCAACGACCATTAAACATCATGAAAGCTTCTTTACATTGCTCCTCTCTGCAGTGGTAAAACATACAAAATCAACATTTGGAACAAACGTAATTTTGGTTTTGATGTTCCACTATATATAAAGTTTCTAGACTTACGTGTCATACTGAACGTAAACGTTTCCTCTCAGGTGAAGCTCAAAGTTGCAGCTCACCTATTAAAGTACAGGCAGAAGTTCAAGTTCTTGTTTTTATGTATTATTTTGAAGGGATTTGTAACATTTGAGGGGACGGTTACCTTGAACTGCACCACCCTCCCTGCATTCCTGAACTCTGGTAGAACGTCTTCAAAGAATTCCAGGAACTGCTGATGGACCTCCTCCTCACTGTACTCCAGACTGGCATCAGTGTCATAGTCATCACGTCTGATCTGCTCCATCCCAAACGTCACAAACATCCCCCTCACCATCAGGGTGGTGCTGGATGACTGGTGCTCGTGTTTTCTGGAGCAACTGTACATAACAAACATTAAATAAACAAAACGGCAAGCAAGAAATTGCCTGATATAATGTGTTTAGGATATAAAATATAAAAAATGAGCGCAGTAAACATACCGGTCTCCAAACCTACAAGCACCCGTTTTAAGAAAGAAAGGACAGTTCGCTTTATCCTTCTCAGTTCCATAATCCTTCGGGGCATCAGGGTTTTTCCAAGGACCACCATTTTCCAGCTGAACCCACCAAAATATGGATGCTTCCGTTATTGCAAAAAAACACGAGCAATAAAATAGCATTTTGACACAATGAGGATGTTTCAATGTTACCTGCATCTCTGCTTGATCCAGCATTTTCTGAACAGCTTCCTATAAATGATGCAAACATATACAGTATGGCAGGTGAAATTCTGTGGTGTCTGCTAGAACTGGTTAAGATAATTTAGAAGACAATTAGTTTATTATGAACTGATACGACCAATACTTTGTAATTGAAAGATGACATTTTGGGGGCGGTTTCCGAGCCAAACCTAGTCCCAGACTAACTTAAATGTTAGAGGTGTCTTGATCTTGAACAACTTGCACTGAAATATCTTAAAAGTGTGATTGCTTTGTCTTATGATGCACACCAGTAATGTTTTTTGTAATGTGTGTTTTTAAAAACTACTAATTTAACTAAGGACTTAGTCCTGGTTTAAAATAATCCCTGTACGTGAAACCGCCCCATAGTGTGCTAGTTATTTACTAATCTATTCACAATCCCATGATGGTGTCAGAATTATAACATTACGCTTAAATAATGTGAAAAGATACATTTTCTTCAGGGGAAGTGGACACTTGATGGATAAGCAAACCTTTGTGTGTATCTTAGTTAAGGAAATCAAGACACAATGCTTTCCAAACAGACAAAACCACAGTGTGTAAACATGAAACGTGTATGTAAAAGCTTTTCAAGCAGACTCATTTCAGATAAAATGGGATGTTTTGACATCTGGATTTGAAAATAGAGCAATAGAGGATATATGTAGCCATCAGCATCTTTATCCTCCGAGTGCACGGATCACCTCTCTTTCTTTCCTCTCCTGATCCTTCTGCTCTTGCTCTTCTTTGTCTTTCCTCTGATGCTCCTCCCATTCCTCTCGAATCCTCTTCTGTTATGGAAGAACAAACAACAACTGAATTTACACCTCAACTAAAAGTTATTTAGCTCATGTGTATTTAACAAATTAACTGAAAACAGTATTTTAACTGTCAGGTGTGATTGCTTACCTCTTCTTCCTCCTTTCTTTTTTGTGCCGCCTCCTCTTTCTCTCTTTTCAGCCTGAATTCTTCCTGTGCGATTCTCTCTCTCTCCAACCATTCCTGATGTAACCTTTCCCTGGATTGTAATATAGTATTACGTACTCACAACATGTGATCAAATTGAACAAAGTTGACCAAATAAAACACTGAAAGACAAACCCCTGCTCCTCCCCGATCTTCTCGTCTTCCTCTTCTCCAGTTTGGTTGTCTTCATTCTGTGACAGATCTAAAGAGACGCGCGTTTAGCATTCTGACAGCTGAAATGTGTGTAAGCTCTAGGTTATGTTTACATGGATGTTGTTTACTATGAAATTGCATGGGTAAGGAAAGTAAAACAAATAGCTTACCCGTTCCTCTTGTTTGAGCAAGAGCTTGGCGCTTTCTTTTCCTCCTCTCTCGCTTGAGAAGAGCTCTTCTTTGTTTTTGACTAAAAAGGCGAGATATTGGTGTCAAATGCATATAATATACAGTATTTACATCATACTTCACATAATGTTTATTTGATGTGAGCAGAAATGCATAACAAGAGATTTATACGACACCTAAGTACGACAGGAGCAGTTTTAGGCTCGTCTGATCGATTCTCTGTCGTCAGTTCTGAGTCCAGCGACCCTGCAGGATCTGCCTGCGATGAACAAGAATCATTATCTGTCATTTTAGATCATTATTTACACATTGACAACAGCAAAAGCTTTCAGTTGTGTCAAGTCAACGAAATACACGCATATGGGATCGCATAACGATGACGTCGCACTTGTTTGTCGCGATCTGATAGCGTTTTAACGCGCATGCTCAGGCTTGTGTTGGGATTCGAATCTCTGGTCCGCTTAATTTGAGCGAATCGGTTCTTTGGACGGTTCGTGTAAACGAATCTATTCTGATTCTTAGAAATGGAGTTAAAGATAATTGTTTGATCTATTTTTATTTTACAGCATACAAAAGCTATAACCTATTATGTTAAAGAAGCTAAAATCTAGCTAAACTAAAGAATAATTTATTACACACTCTAAAAATGATTCCTGTGGCTTAATAAATATCACAAAAATAAACAGTTATATTAACTTAATAAAATATTTTAAAATCATTTAGGCCTAATTTCAGTAGGAAACAGTTGATTTCTCTAAAATGTACATATATTATTTAAGTTTAATTAATGAGTTTAATGAGTATTTAATTAAACATATTTTAAATATACGCTCAATTTAAACACAATTTAAACAGTATATTTCATTGCTTTAAAATGTACTCAGTTTTTTTGTGTAAATTGTTTCACATAAAATAACCGTTACATTTTTTAGGTATGTGTTTCATTTGATGTACATTCCTATGCAATCATTTTAACAGGTATGTAAACACATAAGGAATATAATAGTATTTTAGGACACTGTTGAAACGAAACAACCAAACAATGAAAGCCAACGCTAAAAAACGATGACGACTCCGAACGCTTTGTGAATCAATTCGACTGGAATAATAAGAACGAGTCATTCAAGAATCGGACATCTTCAGAATCATTTAGCGCGTAGGGACGCAAACTGCTTTTACAAGCAGTGACGGGAATCTGGATTAAAACCCCGCTACCCGGGATTTTTCACTTGCTGTCTTTAAATCCCACACCTCCTTCAGTGGATAACCTGCAGAAAATACGCCAGAATGGCAGACAAAGAAGGTAAACTTTTCTGCAACACGAATCCCGTTTAGTATTTTGTTCTTTTGACAGAGTTTGTTAGCTTTAGCATAAAGTGCTAATGGACGCGACCCACATACAGACATGAGAATGAATGAATATTAGAATAAATATCACATTCTGTTCAACACGCAGTCTTCACTTAGTTTGAAGCTTTTGGCAAGATACAATAAAAGTATTTATTGATTGATAGTAAATGCAGCCATTTCTAAAAGCACATTGAGCTGAGTTCCCTCCATAATTCATGTACTACATAAACTAACGTTACACTACTAAAAGATCACATGTTTGACTCTAACTTCTATTCTGTCATTTTTATAAAAAAATACCTTTTTCAGTTTCTGGTACACGTCACAATGCAGTTTTTGTGAAATTTGTTAATCTGTCCTCATTGACAGTATATGATGATGCGGTGGAGGA
This sequence comes from Triplophysa rosa, assembly GCF_024868665.1. NCBI lineage: Eukaryota > Metazoa > Chordata > Actinopteri > Cypriniformes > Nemacheilidae > Triplophysa > Triplophysa rosa. The sequence goes on along the minus strand of NC_079909.1, from coordinate 7,994,628 downwards.
GAGAGTAATAAATGAAGAATATAAGATCTGGAAGAAAAACACACCATTCCTGTATGATCTGGTCATGACTCATGCCCTTGAGTGGCCAAGTTTGACCGTGCAGTGGCTTCCTGACGTGACCAGGTAATCCAACGTCTAACCTGAGCTGTGGGAACGATGCAGATTGCTGTTAATGTACAACTTATTGTCTATCAGCAATGATTTGATTGATATGTTTTGTGAAGACCTGAGGGGAAGGATTATGCAGTCCATCGGCTGGCGTTGGGCACACACACATCGGATGAGCAGAACCACCTGGTCATCGCAAGCGTTCAGATCCCTAATGATGATGCCCAGTTTGACGCGTCCCACTATGACAGTGAGAAAGGAGGTATGAGCTGATCCATCTCTGAATGTGTGATCAATTTGTCCTCTTGAATGCCTAATGTCAACAGTACTGAAATAATGATTTGTGTGTGTGTGTGTTTCTTCAGCAGGTATGATCACTCTCACAGGATGTTTGGAGAGCAAAGCACTGCAATCGCTTGTCAGCTCAGTTTTGTTTTAGTGGATGCAAATTGATTTGTTTACAAATAAACATAATCAGATCTTGTAGGTAGAAACCAGGTAAACAAGACATTGTCAGTGAATGTGTATGGGCATTTGTTTTTAGAGTTTGGAGGTTTTGGGTCAGTGAGCGGAAAGATTGAAATTGAGATTAAGATCAATCACGAAGGAGAAGTGAACCGAGCCAGATACATGCCGCAAAACCCCTGCATCATCGCCACCAAGACCCCCACCTCTGACGTGCTGGTGTTTGACTACACCAAACACCCATCCAAACCAGGTCAGGATCTTTCTGTTGATCCAAACAAAGAATCAATTTCATCATTTAATGCACTAAATAGTGAGTTAACACTCATAGTTTGTCTATGTATAGACCCCAGTGGAGAATGTAGTCCAGATTTGAGGCTGAGGGGGCATCAGAAGGAGGGCTACGGCTTGTCCTGGAACTCGAACTTGAGTGGAAACTTGCTCAGTGCATCAGACGACCATGTGAGTAAACACATGACCTCAGATTCAAGAGCTTCAGAATGAAATATCAATAGCTTTATATGCAGATCTTGGTAGTAACAGATTACATGTAATATGGATTATGTAATCAGATTCCCAAAATCAAGTACTTGTAGTTAGAGTAAACTACATTTTAAAATATTCGTAATCTGACTACAGTTACTTTTTATGGATTACTTGATTACATATTATTCACAGTCTCACACACTCTTTGTATCTGTGAAAATAGTACAAAATTATCCTGCTTCGCTTTATGTGACATCAAATAAGATTCAAGTCAGAAGTAATCTAAATGTAATCCGATTACATTACTGAAATGTGTAATCTACAAGAGATTTGGATCTACCCAGCTCTGTTTATATGTATATGAATTTTAAACTTCATATAAATTAAGTCTCGACTTTCAACAGTCTTTGTCTTGTTTTTTTAACTTTAGACAATCTGTCTATGGGACATCAGTGCTTTTCCAAAGGAGGGGAAGATAGTAGACGCCAAGACCATCTTCACAGGACATACAGCTGTGGTGGAGGATGTGTCCTGGCATCTTTTACATGAATCACTCTTCGGCTCTGTGGCTGATGATCAGAAACTTATGATGTGAGCAAGCAAAGCTTTACCTTTGGTGAAATCTGATCAGTGTGATTTGTGAAACCGTTAACCTCATCAAATTAGGATATTAAAACTAAACCGTTTGTATTAGTATTTTTTTACATACAGACACAGATTTCCAATCTTTTTCCACAGCTGGGACACACGGTCAAACAACACATCAAAGCCCAGTCACGCTGTGGACGCCCATACGGCTGAAGTCAACTGTCTGTCCTTCAATCCCTACAGTGAGTTTATTCTCGCCACCGGCTCGGCAGACAAGGTCTGTGCACATTGTAAAAAACACAATCACACGTGACTAATGTAAACAAACAAAAACACACATGCTTACTGCATCTATCTGTGTGTTTATCGCCGTAGACTGTTGCATTGTGGGATCTGCGCAACCTGAAGCTGAAGCTTCATTCATTTGAATCCCAAAAGGATGAAATCTTCCAGGTAATACTTTTTTGTTTTTTACAAATCTCATCATCATTTCAACATTAAAGATTCTGTTTTAAATCATAAAGCACAGAAACAGAATTGTGCAAGCTCTGAATTGTCTGTGTTTTTGACAGGTCCAGTGGTCTCCTCATAATGAAACCATCCTGGCCTCCAGTGGCACAGACAGACGTCTCAATGTCTGGGACCTGAGGTATTACAACTCTGTTCTTATTGTTCATAATGATTTTCCTTGGGAACATTTATTCAGATTGCTTTAATTGAACACCTTCAGGACTCTGGAGTCTCAGTAATGGGTTTACTAGAAAGAAATAATCTGTGGATCCAGTATTAAATATTGACTGTATCTGTACTAGGCTTGTTGCGATAGTCTGTCACCGGTGATACACGGTGTCCACTTGTCCACCGCGGCACTGACCCCCACCCCCCACTCGTTTTGTTATATAGGCAACTTATCTAACGAAAATGTTTTTTATTTTCGTTTCTTATTTATTTTTTTGCATTGTGTGCTGTGATTATTCGTTTTGTAAGGTCTGTGTTTAATATAAGCAAATGTCATTGTACTTTTTTTTTGGTTTTGTGAGTTTTTATTAAGAAAGATATTGAACCCACCATTAATTCAAGCAATTGCCATTCCCTAATTGCCGCTATTTTAAAACTGAAAGTAAAATGCGTCATGCGCACGGCCGCATCTTCGACCACCCCACAGCAACCGGTGTTTTTACACGTCGATTAACCGGTGGAAAAATTTCACCACCGCAACATCCCTAATCTGTACATTTTTCACCTTGCAGTAAAATTGGAGAGGAGCAATCTGCGGAGGATGCAGAAGACGGTCCTCCAGAGCTGCTGGTGAGTCATGAAGGATTTTCTAAAAATGCTTATTATGTCAGACATATTCTATAAAAATAATGTACCTGCTACGATTTCTTTGTTTTTCTGTTTTGCATTAATTCAACTGTTTTTGTTGGTTTTGGCAGTTCATTCACGGTGGGCACACAGCAAAGATCTCAGATTTCTCCTGGAACCCCAATGAACCCTGGGTAATTTGTTCAGTGTCAGAGGACAACATTATGCAAGTATGGCAGATGGTAAGTGCACGGATGATTATTGATATTTTTTTAGTTTCTGTTTGATTTGGATCAGAAATGAGTTGGTACTCGTGTCATAATCTTGGGTCAAACTTCGAGTTCGTTTTTTTTCAACTTTTGTCTAGGCTGAGAACATCTATAATGATGAAGAGCCAGACACCCCCGCATCAGAGCTGGAGGGACAGGCGTCGTAACTGCTTGCACCAGTCTCATCTCTCATTAAAATCCTGCAACACTTTTATGGCTTCCTGTGCATCAGCTTTTGCTTTCCAGTATTATTCAGAAATGCTCCATCTTCCTACTTTCCACTTTATATATACAACTTTATCCATTACAGTGTCCCTCTGTAGACACTTTTCTAAAAGGTTCACATTTATTTACTGCTGTAGAAAAGTTTGGCTCCGGTTGGTTGGAAAATGGACAGATTATTGGAGATAGGTTTGGATAAAGAGATCAACAGACTGCACTGCATTTTCAGTCACTTCTGAGAAGTTATGGCCTGGTGTTTCACATTTATGAGTTCCTTTTTGTGCAAAACACGTTGTCAATTTGCAATAAATCTTTTGTAATGACTTTTAAAATGATTTTGTATTCCTAAATTGTTGATTAAAGTACTTATTCTGTGTTTACAATTCAAAGCAGAAAATAAAGTACAGATCAGCTGTTAGATTGTACGTCTCCCTTGACGCATGAAAACAAACTTTGTGTAACTGCATGTGTACACTAACAATTTGTTGATCAATTCGATATTTCTGCACAAGAAAACATTCAATGAATCATGCAAATGGTAAGGAAAATTCTACAAAATATTTTATTGAAAAGCAAGACAGAAGTACAAGAGCATTGGTACATTCTTAGAAGAGTCCTGGGCTGAGCCGGGGGAGAAAGAAAAGCTCTCGAGCGTCTTTCACAGTATGTCTTACCTACAGAGGTAGATTTCTTGCATAACCTGAGAATCAAACGGGAACATGGCCAAAATAAACAACAGAAGCAGAAGCGATACAAATGACAGTACCAATACTTTACAAATTCAGAATGAACTGAATCCCAATTAGAGATGTTTACAGTATTGATATGTTTTTAAAGAACTGACCTCTTATGCAGAATAAATAAAAATCTGAAAGATTGTGAAAGTGTTACATAAACAGAATTTCAAAACAAACATCAAGTGCTTCGATGTAAAAATACATTTTTATCCAGATTTTGGGGAAGGGATTTTACAATACAAAAACACTGCAGCGATGAAAGCTGGTGAAAGTCATCCTTTGTGTTTTATCAGCTCTTACACATGAACAATGAAACAACTTGATATCATTGCTCGTTTTTTGTTCTTTGATGACAAAAAATGGTAACGCGCGTTACATCTAATTCAGAAAATGAATTGCAGTTTAACAGATTTTTTTACTATCATTTTACTATATGTTCAACATGTCAAATGAAAAATAGATTTTCTTGGATTCACCACTTAGGAATGTACTGGCCCGTGTCAGAGGTTCAGATCAGCACATGCGTAAAGCCAGACGTTGATCTTTGGACCTGAGGAGTGACCCTGTGTGCCCATGCCATATAAACCGATCTTAAAGGGCTACGAGGCTTTTTAGACATAAAATCGGCAACTGACATTAGTAATATGCATTTGTACATTCATTGGTTTAGTTCTCCATGTATACTTTCATATTGTTAACTAAAGTGACAATGTATGCAACTGCATGTACATCTTGAATTACAGACATTTTATTCTTATTTAAAGTCCAAAAAATTAAATCACATTCAATCCAGTATCAAAAGCCCCTTTTTAAAATAAGAATTTCAGGTTTGTGGCCTGGTAAAGGAGGGAATATTCTTACCAGTCAACATGTGAAAACCTGCTCAAATTATACCAACTGAAGAAAAATAAGTTTCAGACAAATTACCAAGAAACTGAATTAAAACAGCTGTGATCAAAAATAATCGAGGGCTCCCAAAAACAACAGCATCCGGTTCTAACTCTCACCATTTGTTTTAAATATACAATAATGTCTCAAAACAACAAAGTTAAAGTATCAACGAGAGTTTTAGAATGATAAATCAAGATGTCAGGAAATAAAAAAGGGGATTTTTCTTTTTCAATTGCAAGCAATGCATTTGTCATTTTAAATCATGGGTTGGTAAAGATCTGCTGGCGAAGATGCCGTTCCCTTCATCTCTTCTAACTAATGTCCCCTTATGAATGCATGCAAAAAGTCCTTAAACTGCAGATATACTCAGTCCTACAGGAAGTGACACGCGGTTTGACCCTGTACTATTATTTCACAAAGGTTTAATATGTAGCAGCCGTTTCAAAGTCACACAAGCCATTTATCAGATTCTTAGTTCGCAGTTACGAGACTCCGATGAAGCTTGGATACTTGACCCCTCTCTTCATTAACAAGTCATGGATCTTCTTTAAAATGATAGTTCTTCCAAAAATGAAAATTCTGTCACCATTTACCCACTCTCTTGTCATTTCAAACCTTTATGACTTTCTGAAAAGAAGATATTTTGAAGAATGTTGGTAACCGAACAACAGCGGTACCCATTGATTTGCACTGGTTTTGTGTCCATACAATAGATGTGAATGGGTACCGCCGTTGTTCGGTTACCAACATTCTTCCAAATATCTTCTTTTGGGTTCAGCACAGAAAGAAAGTCATACAGGTTTAAAATGACATAAGGGAGAGAAAATGGTGACAAAATTTTCATTTTTGGGTGAACTATCCCTTTAAACTTGCATTTTAAAAAGTGCATTTTAATCAAAGCAAGTGTGACATGTTAAGGACCCTTCCTGGCTCAGACTCAATATGCCAAAGAGCAGGTGAGTATTTGTATTAAAGCCCTATGACTCAAGTCTCAAGGTTAATAAGACATTTCGAGCTGGACTGGCTTCTTCACTACATACAGTTATTAGTTATTTCAAAATAGCGATATTCAACGTTAAATGCATACAAAATTATTTATTCTGATCCTAGAGGTCAGTGCCAGGAGCTACATTTTATTAAAGAGAAACGAAAAATGTGCAACGATAGCACAGCAGAGCAGGGAAGGACCTAAGAGAATGAGAAAAGAAAGACAGCAAATCTGCATGGTGGCCATTTTGGACCGCATGACCATTTCCTACGAAAATACAATGTGATAAAAAACAGGGAGTAAAAAGTGCTCGCCACAAAGCTGATTAACAACGTACAGAGCAGTTAGCTTCTTCACTAATGTCCTGATTTTTCATCACAAATTTTGTTATGATAATTGTTAGACAAAAATATATATACCTCCAGAAAAAAAAAGAAAGGCCACCAGAAGGCCAGGCTCAGTCGACAATGAGTTGTGTTGATGGCGTGGTGCCCTCCACCTCAGACTGAAGTCTGAGTTCCTCTGTTTCATGCACCAAAGCCTCCATTTCTCCTTCCACCTCTCTCTCCATCTCTGTGTTTGAGGGTTGATTGGGGTGGTCCTCCGGCTGGGGGTCGGGAGGACCCGTACCTTCCTCCTCCGGATCTTTAGTTGCACCCTGGATGGACTTGAGTTTCTGGTTCAGGTCATTGCGTTCTCTCTGCAGGGCCCTGCAAAGCTTCTCCAGACGGTCTAGCTTGCCTTGGAGGGCTTTGTAATTGTTATCTCGCACCGTTTTCTGCAAGAAAAATTCAACTTTTTATGTTTAGGCATACCATACATGTTCTTACTACTAACGCTGCTTTGAATCACTGTTCGTTGCATAAAGCCCTATATAAAAAACGGATTTAAATCACACCTGTCTTTGTGGTAGCCCGAGGCAATGTAAACATCAAACAAAATGCAACGGGAGTGGCCCATGCTTTTTATTGCCAAAAAACTAGCCAATTAGACATGCCCTCTGCCTGTCAATCATTTGTCAGGTTTGCTAACAATGGATGCCCTGACATGTCTAAGGAGGGCAGGATTTTGGAAATGTGGTGAGGTTAAAAGCATGGGTGGTGCCCTAATTTTGTGTATATTCTTGCAAAATTGCTGAAATCGTTCAGAACTTTATTTTATAAAGCATTCTACTTGTTCCTCTCACCTCTTCTGCCATCTGCAGTAGAGTCTGGTTGTTGGTCTCCCATTTGGTCCTCCATAGAGTGGTCTCTTTCTCAAGCTTCTTGATCTTCTTTGTCATCTATTCAGTCACAAACACAAACCGGTGTCGTGCGAAGCGGGTCTTTACATATAGATTTTTTCAGGAAATGTGTCACGTATTTCATTAAAGAATCAAGTGAAACAAGCATATAAAGGTGGAGGGATGCTGCTCACTCACTTTCTCCATCTCTTGCCGGAATGTGGTGAAGACCTCATTGCTCTTGGCAAGGGTGGTCTGAAACTCCTCAAACTTGTCCATGTAGAGAGTGAGCTGCTGCTTCAGCTGGTGTTCCTGCTCTTTCATCAGCTCACATTTATGTCTGGACTCGGTTGCGTCTTTTAGGAGCTGAACAAAGAGCAGAGACAGACAACAAAGGACACGACACATTATTGGACAATTAAAGAACCATACTTAAAGGGGTCATATGGCGCGAATACGTGTTTTTCTGTGTCTTTGGTGTGTTATAAGTTGCCCATTCATGTATTGGACATGTAAAATTGCAAAACTGTAAGTGTCTGAACAAAAGATGCATTCTATCTAAAAGCGAATGCTCACCCAGACCTGCCTGAAACACCTCGTGTAACCACACCCCCACAAATCTACGTCAGTTTGTGGTATGATTTGACTAAGACCGCCCAAATGTATACGCAAGTAAGGTGGGCGTACCTGTCAGTACAATTGCTTTTGAACCTGATGTTCCAAATATGGTGAGGCGCTACATTTCCGTCACACGCTTGCAGTATTCGACCAATCACTACGCACTGGTTAACTGGCCAATCATAGCACACCTCACTTTTCAGAGGGATGAGCTTTGAAAAAAATCTGCGCGTTTCAGAGAGGCGGGGCAAAGAGGAGATACAAACATGCACGGTGTGTGGAAAATACAGCATTTATGAACCTTAAATCGTGTATACACATTGCATTACATCTAAAACAAACCATAATATTCGTAATAATAGCTGTGTCATATGACCCCTTTAATATAATTTATTCACACAATATTTAATTATTTACATTTACTTGTTGATATTTATAACATTTAATATCAGGATCTGTATTTTAACAGTCTAGCATTATGGGTAAAATTCTCCCTTTGTGTTAACTAAGGAGATGTTTACAATCCTATTTTTAAATAAAAATGGAAAACTTTTCGTTTTGGTCATTAATTTACACTGCGTTCCAAATTATTATGCAAATTGGATTTAAGTGTCGTAAACATTTAATTTTATATTGTTCAATTAAACTTATGGATGGTATTGTGTCTCAGTGCTCTTTGGATCACTGAAATCAATCTCAGACACCTGTGATAAGTAGTTTGCCAGGTGAGCCCAATTAAAGGAAAACTACTTAAGAAGGACGTTCCACATTATTAAGCAGGCCACAGGTTTCAAGCAATATGGGAAAGAAAAAGGATCTGTCTGCTGCCGAAAAGCGTCAAATAGTGCAATGTCTTGGACAAGGTATGAAAACATTAGATATTTCACGAAAACTTAAGCGAGATCATCGTACTGTGAAGAGATTTGTGGCTGATTCAGAGCACAGAAGGGTTCGTGCAGATAAAGGCAGAATGAGGAAGGTTTCTTCCAGACAAATTCATCGGATTAAGAGAGCAGCTGCAAAAATGCCATTGCAAAGCAGCAAACAGGTATTTGAAGCTGCTGGTGCCTCGGGAGTCCCGAAAACCTCAAGGTGTAGGATCCTCCAGATGCTTGCAGTTGTGCATAAACCTACTATTCGGCCACCCCTAACCAATGCTCACAAGCAGAAACGGTTGCAGTGGGCCCACACATACATGAAGACTAATTTTCAAACAGTCTTGTTTACTGATGAGTGCCGTGCAACCCTGGATGGTCCAGATGGATGGAGTAGTGGATGGTTGGTGGATGGCCACCATGTCCCAACAAGGCTGCGACGTCAGCAAGGAGGTGGCGGAGTCATGTTTTGGGCTGGAATCATGGGGAGACAGCTGGTGGGCCCCTTTAGGGTCCCTGAAGGTGTGAAAATGAACTCTGCAAGGTATGTAGAGTTTCTGACTGAGCACTTTCTTCCATGGTACAAAAAGAAGAACCATGCCTTCCGTAGCAAAATCATCTTCATGCATGACAATGCACCATCTCATGCTGCAAAGAATACCTCTGTGTCATTGGCTGCTATGGGCATAAAAGGAGAGAAACTCATGGTGTGGCCACCATCCTCCCCTGACCTCAACCCTATTGAGAACCTTTGGAGCATCCTCAAGCGAAAGATCTATGATGGTGGGAGGCAGTTAGCATCAAAACAGCAGCTCTGGGAGGCTATTCTGACATCCTGCAAAGAAATTCAATCAGAAACTATCCAAAAACTCACAAGTTCAATGGATGCAAGAATTGTGAAGGTGATATCAAAGAAGGGGTCCTATGTTAACATGTAACTTGCCCTGTTAGGATGTTTTTGATTGAAATAGCTTTTGATTTCAGTAAATATGACCTCCTAATGCTGCAAATTCAACAAATGACCATTTTCAGTTTTTTACAACCTATGAAATGTTTTCAAACTCTGTTGTGCATAATAATTTGGAACAGTGCATTTTGAGTTTTTCATTTTTTAAATAAATACTGTTGTCAGTGGGAGGTTTGTTCAATAAAATTCCAAATGTACCCTAACTGTTGATTACTTGAAAATTATACTGACTGTCATTTGCATCGACAAATTAGGAAAACCAGAGAAAGATATCATTTGCATAATAATTTGGAACGCAGTGTACATGTCAACTGCGTTTTGGGGGCCTAAGGACTCCTGAAAAAGGAGACATTAGTTTTGAAGTGCAAATTTTTGAAAATAATACTGTTATCGTTTCCTTGTAAACTACAAAACACAACTTTGGGAAAGCACTGTGATGTCATGTACATGCATAGTACGTGTTATTTTACAAAGTGACATTGCCAACAACAGGCGTGGCATAATACATTGCATTTAGTTGTTTTTGTGGATCCGTATTAACATAAGGACAACAATGCATAAGTGCAATAAAAACTGGTCTCAGTTAGCCTACCACAGTATGCGAAACTAAATCTTTTTTTATAAATAGAAAAAGTAGAAAAGAACTATATACTATTACTACCTGTACATTATAGATGGTGTCATTGAACGCACGCACCTGGCCCAAAGTTAACATCTGGTCTGTGTTTGGTTATCAGTCTGGCTAATAATATAACAATATATTTTAGATTAATTTTTAGATTAATCATTTATTGTATATTAATTGTATTAAATTAAAACTACCCAACAGTTATTGATTCTTTGGGGAGGTCTACCAGAAGTTGTTGTTGCCACTGAAACCGTCTATAGAAATTTACATTTATGCATTTGGCAGACGCTTTTATCCAAAGCGACTTACATTACATTATCCTATACTTTTTTTTTGTTTCCAAGTATGTGCAATCCCCCGGGATCGAACCCACGACCTTGGCGTTGTTAGCGCCATGCTCTAACCACTGAGGTACAGGAAAGCTAGCTAGACAGCTCATAACTTAAGATTTTGTTTCTTTGGTAGCTTTCCCAACATTGTTAACAATCCTTCAGATGAACACTGACTCTGATCTGGTCCTGAACATACTCACAAACTCTCGTTCTCTCTGCTGTTTCTCCTCCACCTCTCGCATCAGCTCGACCGTCCGTTGGAGTTTAGCATCCACCAGCTGCTGCTGAAGTTCCTTATGTTTGAACACCTTGTCGATATGCTGAAAAAAGACCAACGTTAACAATGCGCTTCCAAATACCGCAGCACTTCATTAAAAAAAACTATAACATTCATTAAAAAAACAAAAAGGACAAGTGCTAATTTGAAATTTGACATTACCACATCCTACTACAAAACAACTACGTTCTATCTAGTTTGTGAAAATCAGATGACACTAAAAATCTGTAAGACAATGTCAAATTATAAAACACAATATTATTCGAGGCACAAGGTCAATTTTATATTTAATAACAATTATAACCTAAACCGAGAGTTACACCCCATGACCTGATAATGCAAGCATGCATAATCTCACACACATGGCTGGATCATCATGATTGCTTTCGTGGTTGAACCGTAGGACTGTGCTCAGTCTAACAAGCCCAAACATGCAAAACAGCAAGAATGCATGCGAATCGTGCAAAATTAAGCAAATAAATGTAAAACCGTGATTTGGCACGGCACGAAGAAATATAGAAGGAAAATCCATATTTCTGATCACTCACATCTGATCAGCAGTGTAAACGATGAAAGAAATGAAACAAATAAAACAGACCACTGGTCTGAAGCAGAGCACCTCTGAACTCTCTACGCACTCAAACAGAGAATCACAGTCAATTTGCATATTTGACAGATGTTGTCTCACCTCCTCCCGCAGCTCGTACTGCTCGATGAGTTTCTTGAGTTTCTCGGCCAGCTCCATGTTCTCCTGCCGCAGTTTGCTGTTGTAAGAGTTATGCTGCTCCATCTGGGCCTCGATCTCGTTGAGCGTCATCTGGAAGTGCAGCGTCGCCTCTTTGCGCCGCTCCTCGTACTCCCTAAACCTCTGAGCGTTCTCCTCCTGCCATCACGACAGCAGAAACACGTTTAGACACATAGTTCACCCAAAAATGAACATTATTTCCTCATTTACTCACTCTTATGTCATTTCAAACCTGTGTGACTTTCCTTTTTCAGCAAAACACAAATTTTTTTTGTATTTTATTATATTGAAGAATGCTGGTCCCCACTGATTTCCATTGTATGCACACAAAACAATAGGTTACTTTCGTAACCCCGGTTCTCTAAAACATCGAGTGGAGAGATCCACCTATGGGAAGGGCATCCGTACCTGACCTCTGTAGAAGCATCCAATTGCACCAAGTCTAGCTAGACAGACAGAAGCGTGCAGCCAATGCCAGGTAAGGCCCCACCCCTTTACCTGAGAGCATATAAGGTCTGCCTGCGCTGCTGTTCTTCAGTAAGTATATTTGCTTCTCGTGCAGCAAGCGGGGCAAAGCTGGTGGATCTCTCCACTCGATGTTTCAGAGAACCGGGGTTACGAAAGTAACCTATTGTGCTCTTTCATCATCTCGTGTTGGAGATCCACCTATGGGAGAGACATGGACAGCTCCCCGATTGCCCAATACACTCACAGTGAGGTTCTGAAAGCCAGAAAAAGGACGCTCACCCCCCAAGGGGGCGGTGCTTGACGCGTCCCATAATCATGCACCTGGCAACCCTGACGCACACACATAGCCGCTGTGCACATGCAGGACAGGCAACATGTATGAGGCACACACATGTAATTAACCCAGCAGCACATATACAACACCCAGGTAGGAATGTGAATGCATGCTTTGTGACATGAATGTGCATGGCCCACCGGCCCGTTCAACATTCGTTACTACAACAATGTGTAAACAGAAGGTAAAGGGATATAACAAGAAGGGGCTATGAAGACCCTACTCCTAAAACAGAATGTGCTACCAAGGTTTTGGTGACATCCAATCGGTAGTAACGCACAAACGTATGGGGAGAAGCCCAACTGGCAGCAGAGCAGATGTCCTGCAGTGATACTCCCCTGAACAAAGCCCAAGAGGCAGCTAAGCCCCTTGTGGAATGAGCTCTGATGGCTCCTGGGGGCTGCACTCCCTTTGATTCATATGCCAAGGCTATAGCGTTCACAAGCCAATGTGAGAGGCGCTGCTTAGATATGGGACTCCCCTTGTGAGAGGGCGCCCATGAAATAAAGAGCTGGTCGCTCTTCCGGAAAACACTGGTCCTGGACATATATGCCTGTAATGCATGAACAGGACACACAGCATTCAGCCTCTGATCCTCCACAGAGGAAAAAGGCGGAGAGAGAAAAGCGGACAGCTCCAACACCTCCGAAGTGAACGCAGGGAAACACTTAGGCATAAAAGCCGGGTTAGGCTTAAGAAAACCTTCTCTCCACTCAGAGAGAATTTAGTGCACGAAGGATGTACTGAGAGTGCATGTAGCTCACTGACACGTTTGGCTGATGCCAACGCCAAGAGCAAAGCCATCTTGAAGGACAACAGCTTCAAGGAAATACTACCCAGGGGCTCAAAAGGATATTGAGACAAGGCCTCCAGCACCAAGGAGAGGTCCCATTCAGGGACGGTTCTCCTGATGACTGGCAAGGAGCGACGGGCACCCTTCATAAATCTGCGGATTAAAGGATGCTGCCCGAATGTTGAGCCCTCAAAACCCACATGACAGGCAGAAATAGCTGCCAGGTAGACCTTAATTGTGGAAAAAGACCTGCCTTTATCCATAAGGTCCTGTAAGAAACACAAAATATCAGGAACTGAGCACTGATATGATGTGAGACCGCGCCCATCACACCACCCTTCAAACACTTGCCACTTACAACCACATAAGGGCCGTGTAGAAATGGCCCTGGCATTTTGTATAGTAGCAACCAAGCGCGTTTAAGTTTGTCCTCTCACGGGCCAGGCCCAGGCCCTAAATCTCCCCGTTCGCCTGAGACAATAGGTCTGTGCGGAGGGGGAGGCGCCACGGCTGGGTATATAACAGAGGGATTATCTCTGCCAGCCACGGTGCTTTGGGCCACCTGGGAGCTATTAGAAGGAGAGACAGGCCCTTCTCTCTCACTCTGACCAACGTGGGAATTATCAGGCAGAGAGGAGGAAAAGCATACAGCAGCACCTTGGGCCATGGGTGGGCCAGTGCGCCCACCCCGAGGGGCGCGTCCAAGTCCTTTAGCGAGAAGAACATAGGACAATGGGTGTTTTTGCACGAGGCGAATAGATCTACGGTTGCCTGTCCAAATCTCGGAGGTGCCAATCTCCGTAGAGTGGGTTCCCCTCGATAGAAGATCTGTGCCTGTGTTCAGGATGCCTGGAACATGAGTCGCGCGTAACGACAGGAAAACCACACACCCACCAAGCCACCCACCCCACTCCACTCCACTCCACACCACACCACACCACACCAAAAGCTTGTGAGCTAGAGCGTGAAGTTTCTGCGAGCGTAAGCCGCCCTGGTGATTCATATATGCCACCGTTGTGGTATTGTCGCAGCGTAAGAGCACATGATGTCCTTGCAGGCGAGGCAGAAAATAATTCAGAGCTTTCCATATGGTCAGGAGATCTAAATAATTTATGTGTGCTGAACGTAGTCTGCTCGGCCACAAACCGTTCACCCCAGCCTGTTAAGGACGCATCTGTCGTCACGACTTTCCGCATCACTACCGTTCCCAAACGGGTTCCCTGTGCGTAAAAGTCCGCGTCCCTCCAGTGGCGAAGAGCCGCCATGCAGGCACTGTTACAGAGCGGCAGAGATCGCGTAACGGGCTGAAATGTAGTGACAAAACCCATTTCATGAATGCTCTCATTCTCAGGCTGAAGCCCTAAGACCCTGCAATCTGAGGCATGTGCGATACTGCACTCTCGCCCCCTCTCTGCACTGCGACACACAGCTAATTAGAGAGAGAACGCACTCCTGGGAGAGACGCACTCGCATGCAGACCAAGCTCAGCTCCAAGCCCAGGAAAATCACACTCTGACTAGGTGTAAAATTGCTTTTGCTCACATTCACCCTGAACCCGAGAGATGTGATGTGTGTAAGCACACTGCAGGTGTCCCGCAGCACTTTCTCTTCCGATTCGGCAACGATGAGCCAATCGTCCATGTATGTCAAAATCCGTGATATTTTGACCGATAAACAGTGATATCGTAACATATGCCTAGATAGGCGAAACGAAGAAACTTCCTGTGTGGCGGATAAATGCTTATGTGGAAAAAAGCATCCTTGAGATCGACCGATGTGAACCAGTCGTTCTGTTTTATGGTGCGAGCCAGAGTGCTGTGGGTTAACATTCTGAAATTGTATTTCCTCAAATGTTTGTTCAACACTCGGAGTTGTCCAAGATGGGGCGGAGAGAGCCGTCCTTCTTTGGGACCAGGAAATAACGGGAATAAAACCCTTGATTTATCAAGCTGAGAGGCACCACCTGAATCGCTCTCTTCATTAAGAGAGAATAGATTTCTTCTTTCAGAATGTAAGCAGAGCTCTCCTCTGTGTGAGAAGAGAGAACGCCGTTGAAAAGCGGGGGTTTCATTACAAACTGCAGTCTGTAACCCTGCATAATTGTTCGCATCACCCACTCCGGAGGCNTGGGGCGGAGAGAGCCGTCCTTCTTTGGGACCAGGAAATAACGGGAATAAAACCCTTGATTTATCAGGCTGGGAGGCACCACCTGAATCGCTCCCTTCATTAAGAGAGAAGAGATTTCTTCTTTCAGAATGTGAGCAGAGCTCTCCTCCGTGTGAGAAGAGAGAACGCCGTTGAAAAGCGGGGGTTTCATTACAAACTGCAGTCTGTAACCCTGCATAATTGTTCGCATCACCCACTCCGGAGGCGCAACGGTCTGCCAGGCTGACTTACTATTTGCGAGAGGGCCGGTGAAGCGCCGAATTCCTCGCATACGATACTCTTGCGATGCAATGGCGCCATCTAGTGGACAGACTAGGGGCGGCATGCTTAGATTTAGAAAGAGGTTTTCTCTCTGCAGAGAGACGTACTCTCTCTGAGACGAATTCAATAGATTTGTTTGTTTCTTTGTGTTTTTTGTGTGTTTTGTGTTGGGGAACACCAGGGCCGAAGCCTTTATTAGTTGGGTGAGGGGAACAATGTGTGTGCTGTGTGGTGACACTGCTTGAGCACATTTCCTCGCAACTGATCCCCTGAACGTGGGGGGAAAGAACACAGCGTCCACTGAACGCACGGGCTGGGAAACCTCTGAGGGGGGGTGGCAGACCCCTCCACAAGAAAACCTCTCGGGACAGAAAGAGAGTCCGATGAGTTCATGGCTCGCGAACGAGGACTCTGTGCCCCTAACGGTCGGACATCAGGCCGGCCGCTTGCATTTAGAGTCGGTAGGGGTTGGGGGGTTTCCCGGTCGCGGCGGGAGACGGTCTTCCCAGAGGGTGGGTTACTCTGCTGTAGAGGGGGTTTGATGCGCGTAGGGTGGGTTACTCTGCCGCGGAGGGGGTTTGATGCGCGTAGGGTGGGTTACTCTGCCGTGGAAGGGGTTTGATGCGCGTAGGGTGGGTTACTCTGCCATGGAGGGGGTTTGATGCGCGGTCTCTCCTTGCTATGATGCGGGTTTCGCACCACGACGGGGGGTTAGGCAAACGCGCAGTGGGCAACTGATGCGGAGCTGCTTTCCTGGGGAGGCACAACTTGAAAGCCTCATCCTCTTTCTTTTTGTCGTCGCACCGTTGCTGCATCAAAGCCACGGCAGGACCGAAGAGAGCCTGGCCAGGCTCAACTGGAGCGCCCGCAATGTGCCTCTTCTCACTGTCAGAGAGTCCCGAAAGGTTCAGCCACAGAGCCCGCTCCCCAACCACAGAAAGTGCCATGGAGTGCCCGCAAGCTTGAACAGCCTGACGAGCATTGCGGAGGACGAGGTCGTTGACCGTAAGGTTCTCCTTCCACAAGGTTGGCGAGGGGGATCTTTTGTCCAGCTGCTGCCCCAAATCCTCCAAAATTTCCACCTGGTAAGCGGAAAGCAGGGATTAAACATTAAGAGCCCTGACAGCCAAGGCCGAGGATTTATAAGTGGCTTGATGAATGGAGGCAGAAAAAACGTCCATTTTCCAGGCAAGACCGGCTTCGGGGGGGGACGAGGCCTGGCGGGCCCTTGAGATGCCTGGCGATCGACGGCTCGACAGCGGGGGCTCACCCAAGCCGAGAGCCGCCATGTTTTTCACCTCCAGATCCGCGAGACCGTGTTTGAGGTTCAGCGGGTCGCTCCAGGAGTGCCTCATGTGCTTCGCGCACGCTGGCAGGATGGGGAAGAGTTGTATCCTCGGGCCGGGAGGGGGTCCCAGCACTTTCCCATCATACACAATTCCATCCCCAACCGAGAGCAAAGACTACTTGTCACATTAATGCTAAATTTACAATACTTGGTATTTAATGCTAAACTTACATCACACGACAGCAGTTTGAAGTTATAGCTGCACTCAGTGACTTTGATTGGAGGTTGCTGGGTGGGTGTTGTAGGGAGTGGGGGGGGCTTGTTGGTTGTGGTTTTCGGGGCGTTTCATTTGTTGGGACTGTGTGGGTCTGGTCTGGTTGGTCTTGTTTTGTGGTTGATGTCGGACAACAGCGGAATAAAGTTAATTATGCCATTACTATTTTTCCCAGGTTGTTCCTCTGTTGTCTGTTGTTGATCGCGGAATGGGACCGGGTTGGACCTGCACGGTTTCGGCGGGTGGGGCTTCCTGGGTCGCGGCTCGTGGGCTCTCCCTGTTCTTCGTGGACGTTTGCTCGGTGGCTTTGGTCGGGGTCACTGAGTGCAGCTATGACACGTCAGAGGAGATCTGGCCCTCCCGGCTGAGCCTGGTTTCTCCCGAGGTTTTTTTTCTCCATTTATTCATCATTGGAGTTTGGGTTCCTCGCCACAGCAGTGCAGTGTTGGCTTGCTCACCGGGAGACTGCATTTATTTATTTATTCATTTATTTATTAGATATTATTTATTATAATGATCTTGCTTGGTCTATAAACACCATGCACTGTGCTGTGTTTTACCTTTCTGTGTTTTTCTTATTTGCTCCTGTAAAGCTGCTTTGGAACAATGCACATTGTGAAAAGCGCTATATAAATAAAATTGAATTGAATTGAATAGAATACACATCCCTCTACTGGTCGGTGGCGCTCTGCGGAGCCAGCCATGCAATGTCAAGGAGAGCGGCCGCTCGTTCGCACACGTCCAGGAAGATGGACTGGGGTAAGGCCGCGGGGGGTTAACCTGGGGAACACCAGAGAGTGGGATGGCCTCCTCGTCCTCTGAGACCCCAAGAAGGCCCGCGTCATCGGCGAACGGGAGGTTGCACGCGAAGATATCCTCTTCGGGGAACGCAGGATTAGGCGGTCAGCCCAATTAAGAGATGTCGCACCCCGGGAGACCCCCGGAGTTGCGTCGCCGTCACTGTGTCCCCCATCCCAGTCAGAAAGGCCAAGCTCGATACACTGGGTAGCGGCAACTTTGAGTCGACAGCGCAGGAGCTTTTTCGGCAGCACAAGGCAATGGCTGCAATGCTCCGGGTTCTCCAAAGCCTCTTCTGCATACTTGAGGCCCAAGCAGACCTTGCAGAACTCGTGAGAGTCCTTAGCAGCGATGAGAGTCCCGACCGTGGCCGGGCAGGCCCGTGATGAGCTGTTCCCGGGAGCAGCGGCAGATTTAGAGAGCGACATACCGGCAAAAAACTTGTTCAATTCCGTGGCGGGCAGCCGTGGAAAGTAAAGGGGGAGCAGGTGAAAATAGCACGAGCGTGGGCGGCTCAGGATGTGAAAAACACAGCTAACCTGGCTAAATAGACGACTGTCACGTCTGGCGGAGGCTGATCAGACGATATGTCCTCCTGAAGACACGCAGTGAAAATCCAACCGAACTGTGTTACAGCAGAGATCGCGAGAAGCGAATGACAACTGAAGAACAGCAGCGCAGGCAGACCTTATATGCTCTCAGGTAAGGGGGTGGGGCCTTACCTGGCATTGGCTGCACGCTTCTGTCTGTCTAGCCAGACTTTGTGCAATTGGATGCTTCTGCAGAGGTCAGGTACGGATGCCCTTCCCATAGGTGGATCTCGAACACGAGATGATGAAAGAGAACCACCGAGACATTCCTCAAAATATCTTCTTTTGTGTTCCACAGAAGAAAGAGTCATACAGGTTTCAAACAACGTGAATACATGACTGCAGTATATTATTTCTAGGAGACCTATCATTCTATTTTCGGAAAAGATAAATGAGTTGTGGGCACCTTCAGGGTCTTGTTATGACGTTGAAGTTCTCTGCATAGACTCTCCAGCTTGCTGCGTGCCAGGACGGCCTTGCTGTGCTCGCTCTGCAGGTGAATCTTATCTTTGAGCACCTGGTTCTGCTTCTTCTGCAACACCTTCACCTGTTTCTGCATGCTGCGGCTCTCCTCCAGCTGAACCAGGAAGAATGACACTGTAGTATTTCACGTATGGACTATTTTATGATACTTTTTTGTCTTACATGAAGCAACATATACATACCAGGTCAGCATATTTCTTACAAAGGGCTGCAAGTTTCTCTTCTGGAGTGGCCAAAGCATGAAGCGCCTGCATCAGCAACAGAACTTCTTTGCCTGTGACAACAGAAATGAAGTGTGATGTGTAGAAAAGAACCTGCACATTTCTTTCAAAATACAAAAGGCACATGTTCAATATCACAACCAACACCAACCAGCTTTTTGTTCCATGGTTTTCTCAACACAAGGATCCAGCTCTTCAGGGTTGATATCCTCCCTTCCGGGTGTCTCCCCTCTCTCCTCACCGCTCACCCGCCCCACAAAATCCTCCTCGCTATTCTGGGATGGAGTCCCTACATCGGCAGGGGAACTGCTTCCTTCAACAAGTCCCCGGGCCTCTATGCCGCAGACCCCGATGACATCAGCCTCCATTTTTTCAGTCACCTACATTTGTGAACACAATAATATACAGATGACATAAACAAGTTGAGATTGTGACACTGATTTAAACTCGACTGACTGCATCCAATACAGCCCTATGTTTGTTTTTGTTGCAGGTCCATAAACAGAGCGAAGTGCAAACACACTGGCAGAGAGAAAGAGAGAGAGATACGACCACGTGCTGCAGAGAGAGGCAAATGCACGCGAGACAGAGGCTGTGTCTCACTGGTGACCTCACTACTTCCACTGCATATTTCGGTCATCACTGGCGCGTGCGAACGTGCTACCTAGGCAGGCAGCTCACTAGGTTTTGGGACACGGCAAAAAGTTACAAAGTAACTAGCGCAAGCATACTAAACGAGAGATTTCTAGACCTACAGATTTCTTACTGACAACGTCAATTTGTTTGTTTACAGCAAATTAAGATTTTTACACCGATTGCAAACAAATTCCAAAATGTATGAGCGCACTTCTTTAACCATTTTAATCAGTCTTCCGGTTTAAAATTAACTTAGCACTTCAAAACCATCATATTATGCAGTCAGAAAGCCAGACAAACTCGCTACCTCCACATTCAGCACCTTGTTCAACACACATGCGCATGAACTCAATGCTTTTATGATTTTGACACTACATCAAAACAAAAATCCGTTCTGTCATTACTGTGCCAGCACTATTATTAAAACACGGCGCCGGTGTAGATTCCAATGTAAACCGCGATATGCTGATAATGTGAATAGAAAGTGCTCATGTAAATTGGCTTGTCTGATGGTTAGCGCGCTAAAGCTACTTCCTTCGTAAATAATACACATTTGGGACGACAAGTTTCCATCGTATGTTTATAGAAGGTCTTTCATAGTTAATGTCTTACTGATTACGATATATTGGAAATAAATATGTAGCAAAGAGAAGGATGGGATACAGTACCTGTGTGTTTTCAGTATTTAAAGCGAGCCTGGCGTCTGAGCGCGTCGCCATGTTGTGACGAAACGCAGAAGCGAAAATAGAGGCATGAAGACTAATTA
Source organism: Triplophysa rosa (assembly GCF_024868665.1). Classification (NCBI taxonomy): domain Eukaryota; kingdom Metazoa; phylum Chordata; class Actinopteri; order Cypriniformes; family Nemacheilidae; genus Triplophysa; species Triplophysa rosa. The sequence goes on along the minus strand of NC_079909.1, from coordinate 7,973,827 downwards.
AAATTCAAACAGTCAAACACGTTTATTACATTTGCAACGTACTTTATTAAAAAACCGTGCAGTCATTTCTTAATAATTCATTAATCATCTCTTTCAATTTTGACAGATTAGTCAATCGTATATTTAGTAAATATCAATTACATATAGATAGTCTATAATGTGTTAGTTATGTGTTTTTGTGAAATAAATAATTACCTACATTATGCAGTACAAAAATAGATTATTTTTACCTTTTTATTGTTTTTTTTACATTCTTTCATGTTGAAAAACACAGAATCACGTCGTGTCAATTAACAGATTGCAACTTTTGCGTTTTAATTCATATCTTTAGACGGTTGAGTATCCTTATTAAACAGTTATTTCTGTTTCATAGTTACTGTACAGTATGTTTTAGAAGCACCTTGCTGGAATGTAACTTTTTTGCACTTCTCCAGAGTGGCCTGTAGGGGGCAAAACTACACTGTGAACAGCTCGAGTCGAGTCTACCAATGAACTACAAGAGAAGAAGAGAAAAACCTCTGGCGCGCCAGCGCGGTTGTCAAATTGTGTGAATGCAGTGTAGAGTTTTTTGTTGTTGTTGTTGTGAATAACAGTTGATCGCATTGCATGATTCTTCTATGAACTATTGCTGAAGGACTGTGGTTGTTTCTACAACTACGCCGAACAGAACACGTGGACTCGGGGTGCTGTTGATTTCTGAATGTGAGCAGTGTGATTCTAGGGAAAATGCCTCTTCTTAAATTCAGAGGAGTCACTGTGGACTTTCCATTCACACCATACCCGTGCCAGGAGGACTACATGAGTAAAGTCATCGAGTGCCTGCAGGATGTGAGAATAATATATAGGCATATATAAAAGTCACGTGTTATTATAGAACATCAATCACATTATAAAGTTCTACGTTTTCATTGTTTTAAACTTATATAACTTTTTGCATTAGAAGTCTCTAATTGTCATAATATTGGATTTCTTCTTGGTTACTTATCCTTTGATTTATATGTAATATGCAGACTGTGGAATTGTAATGTACTGATTTAGCACAACTGATTCATGCAAGGTCACACTGTGCTGTTCATTTTCCTTTAATAGCAATGATTTGCCTTGTTTCAGAAAGTAAATGGAGTTCTTGAAAGTCCCACTGGCACAGGTAAAACGTTGTGTCTGCTGTGTGCGACACTTGGGTGGAGAGACAACTTTAAAGACACCATCTCTGCCAGCAAGATTGCTGAGAGAATGGGAGGTGCTGAGATGTTCCCAGACAGACCAATGTCATCATGGGGAACGTCAGCCACAGACGGAGACACACCAAGTATTGTTTATTCATTACTTTAGCGTTAATACCCTATGTTAATATTTATTATTTGTTCATGTGAAGTAGAAGCTGGCAGGTGATTAACCTATAATGATGTTTTTCTTTTGGTTTAGCTTACTACACTGATATCCCCAAGATCATTTATGCATCCAGAACACATTCCCAGCTAACACAGGTCATAGCTGAGCTGAAGAACACATCATACAGGTTTACTTCTGAACTTACTTAGTGGAACCATTTTTTGTTTTATGCAGTTTGCATTAAACAATAGGCTGTTTTGATTCTGTCTGATTCTTTACAGGCCAAAGATTTGTGTTTTAGGATCTAGAGAGCAGCTTTGCATAAACCAGGAGGTGATGAAACATGAGAGCAACCACATTAAGGTATAAACACCAACCCAGTTAAGGAACCGGATTAAGGCTGTCAAACGATGAATCTCGATTAATCGCATCCAGAATAAAAGTTTGCATTTACATAATATATGTCTGTCTACTGTGTATATTAATTTTGTATTTATAAACATATAAACATACATGCATACATATTTAGGGAATATTTGCATGTATATGTTTATATTTATTTATAATTAAAATTATATATACACATTTTTATATGTTATGTTTTTCTTAAATACTGTATATGCATGTATGTGTATGTGTTTAAATACAAAATCAATATGCACAGTACACAGACATATATTATGTAAACGCAAACTTTTATTCTGAATGCGATTAATCGTTTGACAGCCCTAAACCAGATCGGGATCTTAACACATTAATGAAAGCATCATGTCTCTTCCACAGGTCCACATGTGTAGAGCAAAAGTGTCGACACGCTCCTGTATGTTTTATAACAATGTTGATGGTATGAAACAAACATTGATGACATGTTAATTTAAATGGTGTTAATTGCTAATGTCTGGCTTATAATTTTTTATTTTTTAATTTAGAGAAAAGCACTGACAAGGACATCATGAATTCTATACTTGACGTGGAGGATCTAGTGAAAATTGGCAAAAAGCAAAAGTTAGGCATTAACGTATTTGTGTCTGTAAAAATCTGTTTTTGTCTCACGTTTCAATGAGTTGTGAACAGTGACATTGATCGGGTTGTTTGTTTGTAGAGTTTGTCCATACTACCTGTCACGTTCACTCAAACAACACGCTGATATCATCTTCATGCCCTACAACTACCTGCTTGACCCAAAGGTGAGACCCCCCATACAATATATTTGTATAATTGTATATGTATAATTACAGTATAAATGTAATTGTGTATTTCCTTATAATTGTGTTGTATTTATATATATTCTTTGGGAATATGCTTTGTGCTATATTGTGATGATTGGATATGATTTTGTTTGATATAAAGAGTCGAAGAGCACACAACATCGAGCTGAAGGGAGCTGTGGTTATTTTTGATGAAGCTCATAATGTCGTAAGTGTCAAAGACCTATGGCTATGTGGCCATTTTTAGTCATTTCAACTAAGAACTTTTATTTGTGGGTTTTTTAATGTTCTGTCCAACGTTTGTCTATGCTTCTAGGAGAAGATGTGCGAGGAGTCTACCTCATTTGACCTCACACCATATGACCTGATATCTGCCATTGACGCTGTGGATAGAATCCTGCGAGAACAAGCATCAGAAATCAGCAAAACAGAATCTGCTGAGGATTTTAATGTGGAGTCACTAAACTCTGGTTAGCTTCTCATTAATTTGGTAGTTTATGTTGTCGAATTTATCTCACAAATATACCAGCAGACAATATGAGTTTCAATATGATGAGGATCTCTTAATTTTTTCTCTTATTTCCTTTAAACAGGATTAAAACTGGACCTTAATACAATTGCTAAAATAAAACGTAGGTTGCTCAAATTTATAATTGTGTTGGTAATAATAGGGCTGTCAAATGATAAATCACATCCAGAATAAAGGTTTGTGTTTACATAATATATATCTGTGTACTGTGCATATTAATTTTGTATTTATAAAAACATACACATATATGCATTTTTAAGAAAAATATAAAAAGGAATAAATGTTTATATAATTTAAATTATGGGTAAATATATATAAATACATATAAATATTTCATGAACATTTATACGTGTGTGTGTTTATAAATACAAAATTAATATGCGCAGTACACATGGACACAGGACGTATATTATAAACACAAACTTTTATTCTGGATGCGATTAATCGTTTGACAGTCCTTATTTAAAGCCTTCCAAGTTATTTTCAGGAAAATGTTATTTAGTACATTGCGGCTCAGTATAACGTTTTTTATGTTTTACTAATGAAAAACATTTGAGATTAATAATATGTATATAATGTTCTAGAAATTTTAATGGATCTGGAATCATCTGTAAATGGTTTTGAGATGCCAGCAAATAATCAAGGTATAACCAAACCTGGCAGGTGAGTATTTTCTGATTCCTCAATTAACCTTTGTTCTAAATTCATTTTAACTGTCAATCAACTTTATGTATAGGCCATTTTAATAAAACGCTTATTTTGTCTTTTTTAAGCTTCATTTATGAGCTTTTTCAGATGGCTCATGTGAACTTTGACACTAAGACAGCTGTAGTGGAGGCCATGGAGCAGATCACAGGATATTTAGCTGGAAGTGAGTATTTTTGAAAGATGTCTACAAATTTTGCTCCCAGTGCAAACATGTATGTACGGTCCCATATGTGTACATGATGCTTGCAGAGTCTGGTGCATTCCTGAATACTAGCGGACTGCAGAAAGTTGCAGATATAATCCAGGTCAGCAGTACAGAGCACATTAAAGGGACTAGTTGACCATTTATTTCTACTGGATTTTGATTGTGTTCTGTTTTTCCTGATGGAGTCAGTTAGTGTTTGCAGCAGAGCCTGCAGAGGGCAGCAAGAAACCACAGACAGCAAACACCATGAAGCAGTTTAAGGTTTGCTCTAGATGTTTCACACATTACTACTGCAAGGCAAAAGTAACATGAAGTTAACAGAACAAGTGGCTCTTTTAGCATTTTTACTCCGCTGCTCTTTTATTTGCAGTTGTACAGGTGCCAGTGTGACAGTCTTTTTCTTTATAAATTTGTAGTCTATAAATACAAATACGACAAATACAGATTTGCGTAAGATGTTGATTTGTTTATTTCTTCTCTTTCATTTCCCTTCTCATTCTCAATACAGGTTCACATTCATCCAGACACCAGCAGCTTCAAGAAAAAACAAACTGCCGATGTTTGGGCTTCATCCTCTACTAGAAAACAAGGTATGAGACTTACTTAACAGGGACAGTAATATATAGCACAGTGGGTTTCTTTTGACCTCTTTATTGACCTCTTGCATCTTGGAAACCTCTGATTTTTTACTGTAATTTTCTTTAATGAAAAGATTTTGATAAGTGGTCTTTAATAAATATTTAGGTAAATGTTTTAGTGAAACATTTATGATAAATTGTTATATGCGTAGATCACAGACAAAAATGATTTTTTTTCAGGTGGGCTGGGATATTTCAACAAATGAAAATGTTCACATTTAGCTGTGGGTGGGATGCATACCAAAAAGTGAAAATTTACATCTGTGTGACTTCGAACACAAGCTTAAATCCTCAAAATGACCTTTATCATATTTGTCATGATACTTAACACAGTCATGAAGGCAAAAGCAAAATATAGCAATCTTTTTTTTTACAATGTCCCAATAGTGCTATATTATTAAAAGCAAAATTATTGAAAGGCAAATAAATAATTTATTTAATTTTGTTCCTCGATATCCCAACAGTGCTGTTGTACAAAAGCAATTACCCACTCAAGGTTGTGTAGCTTTGTCATGGCTGTGTTTGTTGTCTTTCACTTTATCGCTTTAAGTGTTGTTTGCATTAAATATTCTAACTCCCTGCAACATATAAACAAAGCTTGATCTGACATTTTAAACTTGCATGTCAAAGCTATAAAAGATTCAAATGGTTTGTGTATATTTTATAGGGAATGTTCTGAGTTACTGGTGTTTCTCTCCGGGGTTCAGCATGCAGGAATTGCTCAGACAGGAAGTGCGCAGCATCATTCTCACCAGTGGAACTCTCTCACCACTCTCATCATTCACCTGTGAAATGCAAATGTTTGTACAACTCTCTCTTGGGTTTGTCAGCTGATGCAGGTTGGAGTCTCTGCTCACTGTTCTTCTGTTTTCCTCAGTCCTTTCCCTGTATCCCTGGAGAATCCTCACGTCATTCAGCGTGATCAGATCTTCGTCAGCATCATTGATAAAGGACCAGACGGAGTGCAGTTGAGCACAGCCTTTGACAGGAGGTGGGGCTCGATCAAACACGGTTTAACCACTCTGATATTTACCAGGTTTTCATTGGTAGACATGCTTCTCTTAAAGGAACAGTGTACCCTAAAATGAAAAATCTATCATCTAGTCACCCTCTTGTCATTTCAGACCTGTATGACTTTCTTTCTTCCGCAGAACACAAAAGAAGATATTTTGAAATATGTTGGAAACCGAACAACGGCGGTACCCATTGACTTGCATTGTTTTTTTGTCCATACAGTAGAAGTGAATGGAGTCCGCTGTTGTTCGGCTACCAACATTCTTCAAAATATCGTCTTTTGTGTTCTGCTCTAAAACAACAATATTCAAATAATATTTTATTCAGCTCAGATGTGTTTTATGAACACGACTCTGTTTTTTTTTTTTAAAGGTTTGTTCCTGCAAACATGTCATCTATGGGAAACACTGTTGGTGAGTCATACATCGCTTATATGATGGTTTGATGATTGTGATGATTTGATCTGGTTATCAGTATTATGGTTGTTTATTGTTGCGTTTCAGTCAATCTGTCACGGGTGGTTCCTCATGGACTGCTGGTGTTTTTCCCCTCATATCCGGTCATGGACAAGACTATGGAGTTCTGGAGGGTGAGTGTCTGTTACAAATTGAGACTTTGAAATGTAACATGTTGTTGACAAAACAAAGTGATTAGTAAAAGTCATTCCAAACCTGTATGACTTTCTTTCTTCTGCAGAACACGAAAGAAGATATTTTTGTTGGTAACAAAACCGTTGGTCCCTATTGACTTCCATTGTATGGCACAAACCAAGAGACATTTCTCAAAATATCTTCTTTTGTGTTCCACAGAAGAAAGAGTCATATACAGGTTGTGAATGACATAAGGGTGAATATTTATCCCTTTAAGTATCCATTTTCCCATTCTCTTAGGCTAATGGACATGCAGATCGCATTGAGCACGTGAAGCCCATATTTATAGAACCCAGGGGCAAAGGCACATTCACAGAGGTAACCTGTCCTACTAATGGGTAATAACTTAGCTCTAAGAATAAGCACGAAGGGTATAAAATAATAATGCTAACACAGCCTGACTCTCTCGAGCTGTCAATCAAACCGCTCTGTGTTTCTCTGTAAGGTTATTGATGGTTACTATGATAAGGTGAACGACCCGAAATCCAATGGAGGAAGCTTCTTTGCCGTGTGTAGAGGAAAGGTTAGACCATAAATCTTTCACCATGTTGTTATTGTGATCACTGGGGCTTCAACAAACATCACTTACACCAACACATTTGCTTCTGTTGTTTCATCAGGCAAGCGAAGGGTTGGATTTTGCTGACACGTACGGTCGAGGGGTCGTGATCACTGGACTTCCTTTCCCCCCGAGAATGGATCCCAGAGTGGTGCTCAAGATGCAGTATCTGGACGAGATGTGCAGAAATAAAACCAGCGGAGTGAAGGTACTTGATCTTTGCGATCCTCGCTAGTGGTTTTGCAGTGCATTGCAGATATTCTTCTCAGACACAGACCTTTGCATAACATATAGACTCATCTAAAATAAAACACAGCACTTATGGTGTGTCTGGTTGTTCAGTATCTGTCTGGACAGGAGTGGTATAGACAGCAGGCGTCTCGAGCTGTCAATCAAGCTATAGGCAGAGTGATCCGCCACAGAGAAGACTTCGGTGCCATCTTTCTCTGTGACCACAGGTCAGGGGTTACACTGGAACATCTGCTTTTGACTGAGGACAATTGTATCATATATTAATGTTTTGAGTTTGTAATCCAGATTCAAAAGCACCGAAGCCCGGAATCAGCTTCCTTTGTGGGTGAGACCGTACGTTAACACGTACAATAGCTTCGGTACCATGGTCCGCGATGTGGTTCAGTTCTTTCGGACTGTGCAGAAAAACGTAAGTCTGCTTTTTTGTATTATGTTTGCGTTTAGCATGAACTTCCACAATTCCAACTTTTATTGGGGCTGACACGCACCTTTGATTTGTGTATCAGAGACCAGTCCCTGTGAAAAAAGGAAGAGCGGAGGGGTGTAAGAGTCAGTGTTCGACAGACACCAGCTCGTCGGCCACAGGCTCCAGCCGTCCTGTTAGCAATGGCTGGCTCAGTGACCCCTCACAAAAGGCCAAAGCCATAGACGCGCACGTCCCCAGCTTAAAGAGGAGAAAATTGGGTGAGCTCACCTCTATTTCTCTTTTTTTTGGCAAAAGGTTTGTCAGAGGTTCTGGGGGAAATGTATTAGTTACTGTAAAACATATTCCAAAAGGCAATTAAAAGTTGTGGATATTACGATGTCGCCATCAGTGTCATTAGTGACCTCTATGGATTTCCAACTTGGATCTGGTCCATATTTTCATTGAAATGGTAATCGATATAGAAGTTAAGTAATTAAGCAATAATTTAGCATGTAATCTCATTCCGAGTCAGTGATTTAGATATAAACCCAAGCTAAATCAATTATGCATTAGCATAGATTTGGAGGCAATTCTGTTTAATAACAAAATTTAACTTTGAGTAAACCTTCATTTTACTTATGTTAGTACACAGTATTGAAGTTAAATAATTTGTAGTCATTTCACAAAGGCATTGTTTTTAACTAACTGCTGTCGGTTAAATTTGATTTAAGTCTTGACATAATGTTTCTGAGTTAGATGAGCATTCTGGACGTGATGGAACAGCCAAACTTTGCATTCAGTATGAGATGGAGATGACAAGTAAGAGGAAACCTGTCAGTTTGCTGGATGCCCTGGAGTACAGCAACAACAAAGGAGAGACAGAAGACAGTATGTTTGGAGAAGAAAGGGTGAGATGAGAATTTGTACATTGTACAAATAAAGCGTACAGTCAAACATACTAGGGAATGTATATTGCTATACTCTGGCAATAGCAAAAAACAACAACACACACACACGCATTAATGGAGTAGTTCACCTTCAATATTAAAAATTCTGTCACCATTTACACGCCCTCTTTTCATTTCAATCCTGTATGACTTTCTTTCTTCTGCAGAACACAAAAGAAGATATTTTGTGTTTTACTATTGTAACCAATACAAGTGAATAGGGGGCTGTGCTGTTCTGTTACCAACATTTTTCAAAATATCTTGTGTTCTGTGGTAGAAAGTCATACAGGTTTGAAATGACAAGAGGGGGCGTGTAAATTATGCCAGAATCATTTCGAAGATGAACTACTCCTTTAAAGGAGCCTCTGGTCACGGATAAATTAAGAGACCATTTCAAAATTATTTTCAGTTTTTCTGAATTTACTAGAGTAATTATATGTACAGTATGTGTTTAGGTAAAATTCTGTGAACTAATAACAACATTTCTCCCAAATATCAAACAAAAATATTGCAGAAAATGAATACTGGCGTTTTCTGTATTTTTTCAGGCCTCAAATAATGCAAAGGAAGCAAGTTCATATTCACTTTTAAGCAACACAACAGTTTAAATATATTAAATATGTATTTAGGAAAAGTTCAAACATCATTTTTTATGATAACCTTGATTTTCATGTGTCTTGTCATGCTGTCAGTCTTTCACATTGCTGTTGGATGACTTTGTCACTCCTGAGGTTTGATTTTGTTGAAATTCAACAGACACTGGGCTGGAATACATCTAGAAATGTTGATTACATAAAAATGTGGAGTGGTCTCTTAATTTCTTCTGTGGCGGTATTTTTGTCCTTTATATTAATGGAAAAGGGTATCTTCTATGTCTTTTACAGAGAAAAAATGAAAATAAAACGGGGTTAAAATATGTTTTGGGTGACTTTTTAACTTCAACAACTGTTTTTTCATGAATGTTTAGTTCAAGGTAAGGAAGATGAGTCTGAAAGTAATTGTTCAGACAGTGTTTATTTTATGAGGACAAAGCTCCACTTTTCTCAAAAACAGTTGAAGTGAATTACCCATAAAATATTTTTTTGCAGGAATATGAACGTGTGAAAGAATAGTCTGGCAAGTCATAATCAGTTTATGAATAATACATAATCAGTTTATGAATAATACCTTTAATCTCTTTTTATCGGCTTCTCTGATCTTTTTGTTTTCATCTCATTGTCACACTTTTCCTCATATTCAGAATCATTGCTCTATATATAATCCAATCTTCACTTTCACTAATTTTCCTTTCTCTCATTGGTCTTTGACCCTGCAGGCGAGTCGCTTATCTACGCTCTCACTTCAGCATGACAAACGTCTAGATGATGAATCGAGGGGTGGGAAACGGAAAATTAAAGTAGTTCAAGAACGGGTGAGAAATGCTTTTCTTTGCATCATGATTGAATTTGTGCCTGCTGTGTGCTTGTTAGGTGCTCTAGTATATGTATTGTTTGTCTGTTCTTTAGACAACAGTGGATTCCAGTTCTGCTAAGACTGGTAAGGCCTTCATGATAGAGCTGAAAAGATGCTTAAGTCATGAGAACTTTAAGATCATCATGGTGGCGCTACAGGCGTACAAAGCAACAGATGACCTCAATGACCTTTTGACTAATGTGACTGAACCCCTCATACAAGACCCTAACACACACAGTCTGTTAAGAGGTAAAAAGCCTTAACTATTCCATATTCATGCTTGTGCTTTTCTCGATTCATACAGTATGTGCAAACAACTTCTATTGATGTCTTCTGTTTTCTATTGTCTAAACAGTGTTTTTCATTTCTAAGCAATCAGAAGTTGGCAAATAAATTTTTAGATTCAATGTCTAAAAATCTTTGGCAAAGTGTATATTTTGGATGTTTTGCCATTCTAAGTGACCTTTGCAGTTCACGTAAATAGCCCTTCAATGCTGAAATCTCATTTTTAAAAGTACAAATGTTTCATGTACTTTCCATTTATAAGAGGTCAGAAAAAGAGCACCAAAATCATTATAAAAGTTTTAGATGCTTAAAAAATGAGCTGCAGTGAAGTAAGCCACACCGCAGTCATTGCCTTAAATGTCATTTCAGTTGTCCACAGTATATATTTCTAAACTCGTGACTGGAATCAAAACTAGCACCTATGAGGTTTGCACTAAAGGGCATTACATTTTCTTCAATAAATATTTTTTTGCCATGATTTTAACAAACCAATAATTTTCTTAAGGTCTATACCAGTTCATACGACCGCACCATAAGAACGAATTTGATGAGCGTTGTTGCGGTTTAACGGGTGAAGGGTGTGGATATAAACCTGAACACTCGCTTTCTAGAGAAGAGAGAGAGACTCTCAGACAAAACACAGGTAATACACCTTATCAGCAAATAATGTGAAAGTGTGCAAGTTAAAGGTCATATCAAGGGAATCAAGAATAAATGTATGTTATGTTTGAACTATTTTTAGTGAAAGTTGAAACGTCACAGGTAAACCCAACCTGTGAGCAGCTGGATTCGAGCGGACAGCTGAACCAAGGTGGTTCTCACTTGGGAACCATACAACTGAATGGAGGGAGTGGTAAGATTGGAGGTATATTGTTTAATAAATCTCCTGACTGATTCTTGAGACATGGGACAAAACGTGTCAAACGTCATTATTAGATTGAGCTTAAAATCAGTTTAAACCATCCCGTGGGGTTTATTGATGGAATAGAATCCAAAATGATCAGTATAAAATATTCTTCACATTATTTTTGATGGAGTTGATAGTGACAACCTTTTTAAGGAAATGTGAAAATGTGTTTCGTGCCAGTATGTGAGAATCACTGTTATGCAAATAATGTCTGCCAAATGTATATATGTAAATCATTCTTTGAGTTGCTCTTATTTTGTGCAATTTTCTTATAGTGAATGTGAGAAATGAAGAGCAGAAGCCCCAAACATCCATCAAAGATGGTCTGTCCTGCTCGTCTTTTCTGTCGGACATTAGACAGGCCATTGGTGCAGAGAAAACTCGACAGATGTTTTTAGCCCTGCAGGCTTACAAAACAACAAACAATTATGAACAGATGGTGTCAACCGTTGTGAGTTTATTGACAGAGAGAGATGAAGATATCACACTACTAACACGTTAGTCCATTTCTGTTTTGATTCGTAATTGGTTTGACATTTTCGTCAAATTTTGTCTCAACTTTTGAATGAAATGTATATCTGTTGGAAAAGAGGCTGAACGTTTGATTTGTTTGACTCGGTTTAGGGTTAGCAGTGCTCATTCGACCACAGCACAGGACACAGTTTGATGAGTTGTTAAAATCTTTGACTGGAATTGATTCTGCTACACACCAAGATTCAGACATGGGAGCATCTGTTCAACCAAGTCAAGGTAGTTATTCTTGTATATTTTATATGTTCATTTATTTAGGATTTGTGTATGTTCGTTTATTTAGGAATTTAGTAGTACGTTTTTCTTAACTGCATTTTCTCTACAGCTTCCCAGTTATCTGCAGGAAAGACTCAAAGCAAGATATCATCCTTTTTCTCCTGAATGCTGCTGGCAGGCTGTTCGTTCATTTTGACCTGTCTAATGTGAAAAGCTCTTTGAGATACTGAATCAATATCCCCTGCTTTTTTACTTAGACCATGCATACGATATTTATGCAGGAAAATATACGTTGAAATGTTGCTCAACTGACATAATTATTACATATTATAATTAAATGTATTTTACAATAAATAAAGTTTTTTTAATAAATAAAAGGTGTTATAATTGTTTATTTCTTTGTATTGTGCATGCTTTTTTATTTAGAAAAAAAATGGTTTGAGGCAGGGTTCTGTGAATGCACACATCTGTAATGTCCTTTACCAAAAAGTAACATTGTTTCATTGTTGAAATTATCAAAAAATTGTATATGCCATGTATACATTGGCAGAAAATAGAATAAATAATAATTTTTAACATATTTTATGTAAATATGGTACCAGTAAAAAGAACACAATTAGTTCACAAACATAAAAATCGAACAATGGAAAAGACAGTAAGGTTAAGTAAAAATACAAGCATTGCATAATTTGCAATAAAAAATAATAAAGCAGAGCTTTTAATAAAAACAGACCTTGATAAAGGGAATGAAATACTTGTAAATACAAATATTTAATAAACCAAAATAACCGTCCTTTTTTTAAATATTTTATTGAAGATAACATCCAAATAGCAAAATAACCATACTTTTTTTTTTTTATTTAAGACAACATCCACATAGCAATAGAAACAAGAAAAATCAGATTACATATCATGCTAGGGGAAGATACAAACAATATTATTGGAATACTTCAAAAAGTGCACAAGCTCGTACAATTCTTATTGCCTTTAGATTCTTTGAGGGCATTATGGATTCACAATAAAGTTTTACTTCATTTTGAAATACTAAAAAATGGTTTCTTTCCTAAATATTTACATTTATGAATGTGAAATTTGGCCATTAGAATAATAAAATTAATAAAGTAAATGTGTGTTTGTTTATCTTTACAAGTCACACTAGTACCTAAGAGGACATCTTTCCACTGTAAAACCAAATCTTCCATCAATATTTTCAACAATAAAATGAAGTACATTACGCCAAAAATACAAAACAAAAGGGCATTGCCAAAATAAATGAACAATTGTTTCTGGCTTTTGTTTGTAAAAGCTACAATTCTCATCTATATCTTTTTTATATTTAGTTAAATAATGTTTAACAGGATAGATTCTGTGTAAAAGTCTATAGGTCACTTCTTTAATTTTATTTGTTAAAAGATAGCGATTATGTTAGGTAGATCCAAACTTCTTTCCAGTCCACATCATTTACAAAACGATTCCAGTATGCAATTGCATTTGGTTTCGAAACAATATTTTCCTGAAAGAGAGCTCTTATAGATTTATTCTTAGCATGAGAGAAAAAACAAATGTTACCTATAAAGGAATGGTTGAGCGAGAATGGTTGGAGTTGCTGATTTTCTAATCTGTTTTGTTGCTTAAATAGCATACAAATTCCACTAGATATTGCACCAAAAACAATTGCAAATTCTTTTGGTGGTATGGGAATTTTATATTTTGATAAAAATTCCTCATAGGTTAACAAAAGGCCATCTGAGTTAAACAATTGATCCACCAAAAGAATATTATTTCGAAACCAATTTTCAAAGAAAATAGACTTCCGTTTATATAGAATGTCCTTATTATTCCATATAAAGTATTGCTGAGGTGAAAATTGTGTTTGTAGATTAAACACCATGCTCTAAAAGCTTTAAGATGAAATGCCGAAAGTGTCATAGGTATGCAAAATAACCGTACTGGGGTGCGTTTCCCGATCAACGACATAACTCGCTGGTTGACCACCATAGTACGATGCATCATTGGAGAAATTAACGATGCAGTTACGACTAAATACGTTCAGATCGAATTAATGTCAAATTCTTGCTCTAAATAACATACATTGCATTTAAGGACTACTTTTGTTATCCTATTTTTGTTATCTGTTGTTTTATTTCATGATATTTAATTAATTTATAAGTGTCCTCCTACGTCATTCCGCCCAGCGATTCCACAGGGTCCTAGCGCAAGCAGATCATGCGCATGCGCACTTTTAAAAAACAGCACTTTCCTCGACAAACTAAAAGATGTCCAATTAAATTTGTATATATTTTGAGTGATGGATATGGAATGCACTGCATGTTGCTTGCTTAACTTTGATCAAAAGCTTGATGCATGTAAGTCTACATGTCATAATAATAAGGAACGATGCTTCTAACCACAGCTCTAGACCTGTAGTTCCAACTACGCAACTTTGCGATGCTGCCTGCGATTGATCGTTGTAACGATAGTTTTGGGAAACACTTAAATGGTTGATCTATGCTGGAACGACGGAACTTGCGACCATAGTTGGCTAACGATGCTTTTGGGAAACGCACCCCTGGATGACAGGAAGTGCTAAACGATGACGATACTAAGGTCAAAGTTGAGGATCGCCCAATGAGAAACAGACGAGCCTTACAGTCTGTCACTAAAGAAAAGCAAAACAATGCCAAGGAGCCGATCTGCAGATTTTAAATGTAGGATTCTCAGTCTTCTTTTGTCTGTATGTGACTAAATTACAGTTTGAAAGAACTAGTTGAGTGCGTGCGTTAACTGCTGGTTTAACTTCTAACGTTAGCATGAAAGCTAACTAACCGGTATCATGGAGTTCATTTCACCCACAGCCACCCTCTGAACTGATGATCTGCATCAGACACACTGACCGATAAGACGATTGATATATGCCTAAAATGTTTAAATAATCAAATTCATTTAAATCTGATCTATTCCTGCAGTTCACCCACAGTAAGATCCTGTCATCCAGGATCAGCTCTTCATCATAATGGATGAAAGCAGCCTGGAAGAAGCTATCAAGACCTACAGCGCACAGCTCCAGCAAGTGGAAGTGGCGTTAGCCGCTGGTCTGGGTTCAGCTGAGCAAGCTGATCTTCTAAAACTAAAGGAGGATCTGCAGCAGCTCATTGAACTCACAGAATCCAGCCTGGTGTCTGTCAAAAAGAGCCTGTTGCTGGCATCCCTGGAGGATCCCTTAACAAACCAAAGTGTCTCATCAGTTACTCATGAAACTTCTAAGGAAAACACTCTAGGTGACGAGTTTGCTGCTTTCTATTCTGAACTGACCGAGAACCCTGCTGTGGTGAGACAGAACGTGCAATCTGATGATGAGCAGGAGGAGAACGGCGTGGAAGAAGAGGATCTAACTGGAACAAAAGTACAAGCTCCGTATCGTACGTCGTGGGGAACGTTAGAGTACCACAACGCCATGGTGGTCTGCCCTGAGGAGCCTGAAGGGGACGAGGCTCGAGTCAGAGTGCTTTACCTTCATCCCACCAACAAATCAATGAAAGCCTGTGGCTTCTACCTAGAGGACAAATGCCGTTTCTTGGACAACTGCAGGTACAGCCACACCAAATTTCTTTTTTTCTTGTTCTTTCTCTTTTCAGTTTTAGCATTTTAAAAGGAGTACAGTATATTAAGTTTGTTAAGTGTATTTGTATTCACATATGATATCCTTCTGTTTACAAATATCGGCCAATTAATAAGCCTGGATCATATACCAGTTTATCACTAACTAAAATGGTGTACATGCGTGTCTGTCAGGTACTCTCATGGTGAGGTGGTGTGTGTGTCTGAACTACGGGACTTCCTGGAGGCTGACATCAGTAACATGGAGTCAGGCTCTGCGTGTCTGGCCAAGCACGAAGATGGCATCTGGTACCCAGCCAGAATATCAGGTGCAACACTAGAGTTATTTCACCACCATCTACTCAAAACAGAAGTACACAGATTGCTACATAATAGTTTGTTTGTTACGTCAAACACCCTACTACAAGACAGAGAGGTATTTTATTGATCCTTTAAGACACATTTAATGAAAAAAAAAGCTGAAACAAAACTCAACTATACAGTACATGCAGTCAGGTGAAACAGCTGACGGTGCAAAGTTGCGAGACGTTACAACCGTGCTTCTCTGTTTTCAGAAATCGAAGGTGGTTTTTACACAGTGAAATTTGACTCGCTGCTGTTGAAAGAGGCTGTGCTGGAGGCTGATGGAATCATACCTCCTCTTCGTCAGGATGATTCTTCCTCATCGGACTCGGAGAATGATTCTGACCAGTGTGATGGTGGCTATGCTAAAGGTGTAAATATGTGCATTAATTATACTTCACATATTATATACACACACTACCAGCCAAAAGAGAAGACTTACTCACTTGTTTAAGCACGTTTATTTCACATTTTATAGAGTAATAGAAACTCATTTCAGACATATAAGCATATACCTTTAGATCAAAACCTTTTTAAGATAAAACATTTCACTCAAGTGTTCTCAAACCATATGTATAATGGGTTTTTTTTGCATGTTGACATGTTTTCATGACAGTTAAGCACAAGTCTTTTATATTAATTTAACATGACATTTATTTATTATAATTTATTATTTAGTCTAATTATTTATTATTTCATAATTTATTGTTTATTTCATAATTTCTGTTCTATACATTGTGATAATATGTGTCATTTCTGTAAGCGGTTTGAATAATTAAACAGTTTTAATGTGTGAACTGTGGGAAATACTGACCTTTTACAGAATAATTTTCCAAAACATCAGATGAAAATGGGTCAAATAAATTCACAGAAAAAAGTTGTGCATGATACTGTATTACTAACATGCATGTATGTTTAATCAAATGTTTGATTTTTTTTAGTGTTCACTTCATCTAAAGAGGACATGACAAAAGTAAACAGTGCTGAGTTTTGTGGTTGGGAGGCTCATACGCGTGGCATCGGCTCTAAACTACTGCTAAAAATGGGTTATGAGCTTGGGAAAGGTAAGTGTCGTTGTCACACATCAACATAATAAATACTAATTACCCATAGGGCTTAGCAATAAAGATGGCTAGTTGCCGAGGGTAATGAGGACAGTGAATGTTTCTGGCTTTGGGCCTACAACAAAAGTCCTTATTGATGAGGCCTTCACAATGATTTGTAACATATTTCTGACTGTGTATTTTCAGGTTTGGGGAAAACACTGTCTGGTCGAGTAGAGCCAGTTCAGGCAGTTGTTCTTCCAAAAGGCAATTCATTGGACCAGTGTGCCGAATT
Organism: Triplophysa rosa; assembly: GCF_024868665.1. NCBI lineage: Eukaryota > Metazoa > Chordata > Actinopteri > Cypriniformes > Nemacheilidae > Triplophysa > Triplophysa rosa. Next base: position 7,956,690 of record NC_079909.1, on the reverse strand, counting down.
AACTCAGAGAAAAACAGCTGCTGCAATCGCTAAGGATAACCCAGCTTCCCGTAAACCAAAAGCTAAAAAGAAAAAGGCCTCCGTGTCGACACGGCATAACGTTTTTGACTTTTTGAACTCTAAACTTAGCGATGAAGCTCAACCTGTGCCTCATTCATCAAGCTCATCGGTCACTGGTGACGAGGCCTACAGGGGTGGAAAAAGCACCAAGCGCTCCCTAAATGTTCGTCTGTTCCAGGCCACAGAAAAAGTAGCTCAGGTGGAGAAAGAAATTCAGCAGCTCACAGAGTCTATCCGCAGACGAAATGGAAGGTAGGCTGTCCAGTTACTACTTCCCCTTTTGATTTCAATCGAATTCAGTTTTTTCTACACAGTTCTTTCATTTTTTTTGTCTGTCCTCAGGGATGCTACAGTGGTCAGTCGAATAGAGGAGAAGCTCGCCGCCTCTCGAAAGTTGCTGGAGCAGCTGAAGGCACAGGAGCGGTCAATCCAGGGAGAACATAAGAAAGCAGACACACACAAGAAAATGACCGAATTCTGAGAAAAACCTTTTTTATACTGTTATTTTGTTTGTTATTAACAAATGTTTTATTTACCTAGATGAATCTTTTATTCAGTTTAAATTAAAGCTGTGTATGAATAAACATGAGGATGTCTATTCAGGATTCTTTTTGGTTCTCTAATGGCTGATATCATGTAATGAACTTTGCTGTGTCACACATAGGAAAATATTTCACAGTTGTTTTCAACATTTCCGGGACTAAGGCTCAAACTCTTTGTTTTACGGAAGCATGAAATAAAACCGTTTCATACACTAAACAGTATTTTTAAGCTCTGTATTTCTGAAGCCAGAGAAGGGTAAGTTCTTCCATTTTTAATGTCTATTATTATCATTGGATCATTGATATTCACAATATGTGTTAAGGATTTATTCTTGCTAATGGATGAGACATCAGCAACACAGGAAGCAACCTTCAGCAACTGAGATCAATGAGATTTATTGGAACCTCAATGTGTCAAAATGTTATACTTCATATATTTAGCTAACATAATCAATGTCATTGACAATCTGCTCCACAGCTTGTTTTTCCTTTAACCAATATTGAGTCAATAATTCCTTTAAATGTCTTGCATATTTTGTTTGATTCTACTGTAATTTGTGACACCCCAAACATTTTTGCGTATTACAACGTCATTTACGGTATTTAGCTGCGGGGATTTTTAAATAACTTTACGGGAAAGTTTCAGTTAGTTTGCAGTGTTCCCATGGAAACCGAAAACTTGCACACAGCTGCCGCTGAGGTTTGACCACACAGGTACGAAAAAATTTCACAATAATTAAAATACAGCAGTTACACATATTGTACTTCACATCTCTATCTCAGCATGATACTTTTATTAGTGGTTGTTCTCTTTTTTTTTCACATTAAGTTAGCTTTTTATTCGTCTTTTAGCAAAGCAACGTCTGCTTTACGTCGCTTTAAGAGCTTGTGTAAAAAACAAATGTTTTGTTTGTAAATAGACCTAGCAGCCGATATTTTCAGACAAAATACCACGGTTCTGGCGAAAAGCTTTGCTAGCTAACGTAAAACAAACCTGTTATTGATATCTTTTGCCGTGAGTTCAACTGTCATTCACAAGTGTTTTGCGGAAACTGTTACCATAGTAAATTTTTATGGTGTACATTCTGGACACGCAAAAGTGAAAGACGCTTCTTGCATATTATTTCCAATAAGACCGATTGTATGTGTTTTTCTTTTAATCTTAAACTGTTAAACTGTACCTACACTTCTTTAATTACGTAAAAAAAAAAATTCTTCATTGACTACTTGCTAAAATTACTCGTGTGAATTAGTTTATTTAGTAGTTACTAAGCCTCTAGTGTGGACTTTACGTTCACGTTTAAGAAAGAACTTACGAATGGCTGGTGCAACCCTACCCTGATCCTTCTGCTCGCGACGCGATGAACTTCCATGGTACACAGACAGTACACTGTCACGAAGCGAAGAGGTTAGCAGCTGTTCAGATAATAGCGCTCCGACTGTTTGCGTCAGTACGTCAGCGTATGACATCATATTAACGCGAGAGTAATGTTCTCGCGTTACTTTCAGTGCATACGCTAAATGATCTGCGCAGCACTCCGTAAACACAAGCATCTTAAAACTGCTTCGCACAACAGAGGTGGCCAGATAGGTGGCCATCCATCATTCAGGGGTAGCCGTTGCCACCCATGGCCACCATGTAGCTACGCCCCTGTGAAATAACCCAACGTTTTTATCAATTACTTTTATTTCTTGCCAGGATAACATGAAACATTGGATATCTTTCCAGAATATGGACTTTGTGAATCCTTGCCAAATTCTTGGTCCAGTGAATCTGTGATTCACTGTGATTCACTCCACTGGCTTTAAATCATGTCATCGCCCAAGAGAGAAGCTCAAGGAAAGAGCTTTTCGAGACCTGCCAACACCCAAAGCAAAAGAGGAAATATAATAGACCGCTCATCAGATTATAGTTTTGATCCTGCATCCCCTCACGTTCAACAAGTATCTCATGAATATTGTACACCATTACCAGCATTTAAGAATGAAGCAACATCTTTTCACAACTTTAGTATCAGGGCACAGTCTACATTGCAGAGTGATCTGTCTGTTGTTAAACTGCCTCAGTTAGTATCAAAGGTGGGTGTTGAACTGGCACTCAGAGAGTCGGTGTGGAACGAAGGACCCTGTTTTGTGGCATCAGCACTTAGTGCTGATATACCTGTGAAATTATTTAAGCACTTGAGCATCCAAACATTCAAGTAAGTTCAGACACATTCCTTATGCAATTGTTTCCCTTCGTTCAGTTTAATGGTTGTTTTTCTGATTTGTTTTTCAAGTGTCGACGATGAGAAGCCCGCAGCCAAACAGGATAAAGCTAAAACCAGACGAAAATGCAAACTCAAACCCAAACCACTCACTGGAACTGAGGTGTTTGAGATATTAACCAAGAAAAAACATCTGGGGGAACATGAGTTTTACTCTCTGAAGGCTTCTGAAGATGGTCCTTACAGGTGCCTGGAATTACATAGATATTTCTATTCACGTTTTCATGCCGTGGGCTATTTGATATGATATGAATGTTGCTTTCTTTAAAAGTGAATATGTGTTTGATATGCTAAATAAGTCTATGCTCTTATATCAGACCGTATGACTTGCACGTGGTCCCTCACAGTGCAGTGGGCAGGGACTACTACAACTTCTCTCCCACAACTGTCATACATGTGCAAGACGGCTGCAGCGTTGAGCTGTGGACTCTGGCAGGCTGGTATCAAGAGTCTCTGTTGTGGGAAGCTGTGAGACACATCCCATTTTTCAGAGATTTTTTACTGCGCAGGACTTTCAAAAGGTGATTTGTCTTATTTTAATAACACTGTGAAATGTTTAGTTCACGATTAATCGTGATCAATCACATCCAGAATAAAAAAAACCTATTTAATACTTTTCTTAAATAAATGCATGTATTTGTATGTTTTTATAAATGGAAAATTAATATGCACAGTACACAGACATGTAGTATGTAAAAACACAAACTTTTATTCATAATGCGATTACACAATTAATCGTTTCACAGTCCAAGTTTTGTTATACTTTATACAGACCTATACAGTATAATTAACGATTTTAAAGTTCCATATTGTAAAATCTTATATCAGCAGCCACTGTCTGACAATCTGACGACATTTCTTCTTTTTAGATGGCACAGGAATGTGCAAATAGCTTCTGTCAAACATAGGACGGACTCCCTTCCTTCTCAGCTGCTGTTGGCAGTTCCCCAATTCAGAGACGCATTACTACAACTATCCAGGTTTTTGTTGAAAACATATTTCACCTTAGGACACATTCAGAATTACATTAAAATGTGATAGATGTCTTTTGCTAAAATATTACACATTTCACTTATCTTAAAACACTTGAATGTTCTTAGATTAATTGAGGAGATAAAGAAAGTCAGTTGGCTACCACAAGACAATTCCAGGACTTATACGCTGCTCGATTTCCAAACTGCACTGCTGAAAAAGAACCAGGCAGCTCAAGTTTCTCTAAGCAGTTTCCTACATTGTCATGCTGCATTACTGGATATGGTTAGTTGTGCATTCGCATAAACAAAAGCTGTGCATTTATCATTTATGTTGATAAGTTATACAGTGCCCTTAGTAACATGCAGATACATCATACTATATGTTCAAAGGCGAAAAATAAAAGTTACCAAGTACATCAAGAACTCCAGATGGAAGTGGAACATTCAAAGCTTTATCAGAGCAGTCAGTCACTAAACCTTCAGCTTACCAACCTCAGAAACCTCCAGAAAGAACTCAGCCAGGCCGAACAAGCCCTTCAGCGTCTGGGAAACCTATATGCTCTAGCTGACTGCATGATTGTTCAAAACCTTGTCACCATCTCAAAGCAAGAGATCAACAGCTTCCTAAACAATGTTTTGAAGGTAAGGCAAAAGATTTGATCTCTGAATTGAATTTTGATTTTTAAAGCTATACGTGAAAACATTTGACTGCTTTAACATGCAATAAATCCTACCACACAACAACAGTTTCATCAGCATAACAGAGTTTGAGATAGACCCAACTTTTGAGTTTCCGCTTCTCTCTTAAACATATTATTTCTTTTTAACTCATCAGAGAGATCAGGAGCAACAGGGTGCTCTCTTCCACGCAGAGATTGTATTTGGAGCAGATGGTCAGCTCACAGTTTTTCCTCCATTGCACTTGTTCCAGGAGGTTTTGCTTGAAGCGTTGCTATCAGTACCAAATTCTGTCCTTCAGGTGAGACGTCAATGACAAACAACATTCACTGTGGTTTTAAAGGAAAAAGCACTTAACTGTTCTTATTTTTAAACATTACTCATTTGCAGTGATGTTTAAAAATGAAACAAAAAGTTTTTCATTCAAAGTAATTGTAGTCAGGTGGAAGTGCCATAATAGCTTTGTGCTGATGCCTTCTGGATCACCGGGGTTTATTTTGCGGATAGCTGTATGTGCATTAGATCCTTAACCTTTAGTCAGAATCCTGCATATGCTGAAATATTGATTTGATCTACAGGTGTTTGACTCCTGCAGTTTGTCACGTGATTCTGAAGTCAGATTACCCAGCGGTTCTATGTTCATCAGTGATGCTCAAGACCTCACTGCAGGTACCGGCAGAGCATGTACCGGCAGGAACACTGAAACTGCAGGTGACTGACTGTTCATTACGGAATGTTAATGAAAATCTCATTTTTATTCCTGAAGGTAATTAAACTTAAAATGAAACCAGTGAAGTTAGTAAAGGGAGAAAAACTATGCTTTGCAGAAAAGGTTTTTCTGTAACATTTTTAAAGAAGGTCATATCATGAAATATATGTTTTAAGAAAATATATTGATGTAACAAAAGAGAATCTTAAATCCTTCAACTGGGAAGAACATTTGAAGAAAAAAAAACTAAATTATAGTTTTGGTGCAAGAAACTATTAGCACTTTGGGTAGAAACATAAAATTAAACTTTATAACATGACCCCTTTAACATACAGCATAAACAACATATAGCATAACATCGTCGTTTTTTGTATTTTCTGCACCGACAACGGTTCCAAAGTAGCAGGTGCTGGCAGTGTTTTCTCCCAAAAGGAGCCTAAAGTGTCACCCCAAACCATTGTGCCCGTCAAAATGAAATCCCTCAGAGTTCAGGCGCAGAGAGTGCGAGGCCATTATCAGGCTCTGCCCCGGAGACTGCTAGAATGGCATTTGAAAGTCCACACTGGCACACAAGTAATCCAGAACGAGCAGGCCAGAATAACACAGGTACTGTGACTTTATTTAACAGTATGTGTTTAATAGAAAAGTTTCCATTAGCATTATTATTGTACAGAACAAAATCACATTCATGACACTTTTATTCTCTTGTGTAGGAAGCTAATACAGAGGTCAACCAACTGTGTAAGGGCCATTCTTGGTTGACAGATGTGCATTTGTTCACTAACCAGTGGGGTTCAACATCTCTGGAGGCTCTGCGAGGATGCTCCTCTCTAAAATATGAGGAGCTTATCAAGAAACTTCATTTTTGGATGGATAGAGTTCACAGCATGCCATCATCCTTTACTACATCAAATAAGTTGTTCGATGTTAAGATCTACAACATCCTAGAGGAAATGGGTATGTTTAAAAGGTTATAAAAATATGTTACAAGACTGTGGACTAGTTATTTTCAGATCAGTGTTTAATATAACTTCTAGTGTGTTTTGCTGATTTTGTGTTTGTAGGTTCCACGTTGAGCACTATTGATAAGGATGTGCAAAAGCTACTTTGTGAAGATTTGCAGTCCCGCTCTGAGAACTTGACATCTGAGCTGACAGAAGCTGTGGAAGTCATGAAGTCCGAGCCAAACACCTTTGACAGTTTCACAGCTTTTTCAAAAGTGGTATTGACTTCGACAACAATAAAACTCAGTCAATCTTGCACTATTAATCTGAACTAAAGATTAATCAACATGATTACATGCAGGTAAAGCACAGTGTGAACATGTCAGATGATTTAAAGAAGAGACTAGAAGACCTCCTCTCTCTACAGGAGACTGTGCAAAGAAATTATACACACATGGCTCCAGATGGGGGTTTCTTAATGAAGCAGGTACATGTAGAGATATGATCATTGAATTGAATTGCAAATTGAGTCACAAAATCTAATAGCTAACTCTTCTTGCAGATAACTGACTTGTGGAATCAGTTTGTTCCGCTTTTGAAACGGGCTGCAGATATTGTTTTTCACCAGCTTCCTTCAATGGTCAATACACTGGACAGCAACTTCTCAACATTAGCAAACAAATTAGAGCACCTGGTTTCAAGAGCTTCATCTGAGCCCTATCTTGACCCTGACCAGAATGCCAAGGAAATGCTTATCCAGCTCAATGCATTGTGCAGCCAATTCTATGTGATTGCTGGAAAACTGAATAATCAGAGCAGAGCCAGTGAAACCATAAGGGGTGAAAACGAAACTCTTGGACTCTTTGTTTCGATACAATGAAAGGCAATGGGGGTCAATGTTGTTTGGTTACGAACATGCTCGACCTGATTTTGCCAAGTGGTTGATGTCCTCAGGGCAACATATTTTGTAAATATTTTTATAAATAAAACCCTAACCCACACCAAAGCCCAACCCTAACCATAACTTACCCATAAAATCAGAGGGAAATGATAAGTGAAAAACAATGGTCTAGAAGCACCTAATCCTGGTTGGAAGATTCAATTTAAAACAAACTGTAAATTTATTTCTGAAATCTGATTGGTTGATTTAAATGTCGTCCCAGGGTCAACATGATGTTGCCCTAAAGACATCAACCACTTGGCAAAATCAGGAGAGCCTTACCAACATCCTTCAAAGTATCTTCTCTTCTTACTTCTTCTGTGTAACTGATTGATGTTTTATGATTTATGTATTTCTCATATTGTAGTTTTATTAGAATGGTTTCATGTCAGTAGTTGTTTTATTTCTTTTTTTTTAGGACAACTACTGGATCTTACTTTTGTGACTGAAGCCCAGCAAAAGATTGAAGCAAGAAGAGAACTCTGGGAGCTGATGAGTGTATCCTCAACACAAATCCAGGAGTGGACGCTTGGAAAGTTTAGAAAGGCATGTACTGTATCTACACTGTATCAGAGAAACTCATGAAGAAACATTTTCTTCATTTACGTTTTTTACACTTGCAGTTTGTGGTGGGTAAAGCTCAAGACAAGATTAGTGAATGGCTACATCAGGCGGAAGCATTCGCAGGAGTTATTCCTTCCCATGATGCTGTGCTACAGAACACTCTACAGACCTTGCAGGGGTTTAGCAAGCTAATCCCTGTATTGAGTAAACTAAGCAGCCTCATGTTGAATCAGAAGCACTGGAGAAACATCTCAAAGGGTAAGATTGTTTTTAAAACACAGAGAGTTATCATTTCATTTAAGATAAAAGCACAGGAAGGGCTAGTAGAAATCTTTATTAGCTTATATACAGAATATTATTCATCCAACCATTAATGTTATTGTTTTTGCAGAAATCAACCTGCTGTATGATCCAGAAAGGAAATTAACATTGGGCGAGCTCATGTCCAAAGAGCTACTGGAGAATCAAAATCGAATCAACAAGGTTAAGTAGCACTTTCACATTCTTTATTAAAGGCTTCATAAATAATCATAAATAAATAAATAATCAGTATAAATAATCAGTGACAGTGCTTAAAATAAACTGTGGATGTGGGTTTGCATTGGCTTTCAGATCTATGTGGAGGCCATAGCCGAGGCAGATATGGAACAGACATTTAAAACACTTCAGAGGCATTGGAAAGGAGCCGTTTTCCGCCATACCAGATTCATTATTGCTGTGCCGCAACAGCAGAGTCCACGAGAAGGAGATGCAAAAGAGAAAAATACTTCCCATTCCTCTGTCTCACACCTCAGCGCACCAAAGCATCACATTAAAGATGGTGAAACCTTCACTATTCTTGGTAAGGCTTGTACAATGCCAATGCCTATGCAACATATCTCAACCATTGATCTTTATCATTCAGTTTATTCTTCTCACATCAGGTTTAAAGAGTACTTTGGCTCAGGTCAAAGAAAGTGTTCTGAACGTTTCTGACATCCTACGTTCTCCGCAAATTGCTGATCTGCAACAAGAAGTTAAACACTGGCTGTCGCTGTTACAGGAGCTGGGTATATTCATGAGCTCATAGCTATACAATATATTTTTCAGGCACAATTGTGCCAAAAATACGACTCAACATCCTTCCCCCCCAACATACTGGCCTGCACTAGTCACTTTATGCAGCATTGGACTGCTCACTAACTCATTCAGCATCGGTCTGCCCCTCTTCAACTACCTCTTCTGACAGGTTAAACTAAGCCTGCTCTCTTTGTCACTTTAAACAGGCTAATAAGCTCTTTGCACTACCTCACATCTGCACTGTTGTATATTTCTCGGGTTTGCACTCTGTCTTCCCTTACCAATCTTCTTTTTCTCTTTTTAAATATCACTGCTTGTAATAGTTGTATTTTACATATATATAATAATCTGTTTTTATATGTATTTTTTAAAATATATTTCTTTATTCTGTGTAGTGTTATTTGTATGCACCATGGGTCTGAGAGTAACACAATTTCAATCCTCTATATGTATGTACTGTAATGTACTTTTAGCAGAATTTACAATAAAGCAGACTTTGACTTTTGACTTTGACTTTGACTTTGACTTTGACTTTGACTTTTGACTTTGACTTTGACTTTGACTTTGACTTTGACTTTGACTTTTGACTTTGACTTTGACTTTGAATTGATATGAGGATAATAAGTAGTATTGGTTTCTTTCCTATTTGCAGATAAACTGCTTGATATTTTTGAGAGATTTCAGCACAGATGGATCTTCTTAAGTAAAACATTCAATGAAACATCTGCCATCACTGAACAATATGAGCTGGTGAGTTTTTAATGTAATCCTTAGATGTAATCCTTAGATAACTTTCTGCTGTTTGCTGTAGTTCTGTCAAGCTCATTAATTTGTCTAACTTATTCGCTGTTGTAGCAAGAGAAGTTTCACCCAGTGGATAAGATGTTTCGAGACATCATCGGGATCACAGTTAAGGACCCTCACGTATTAAGCTTTCTTCAACTGAAGTTGACAACAGAGGCCAGTCACGATTTCCAGGGGCAAAGTCTATATACTGTATTAATAAACGGACTCACAACAATGGAGGAGATTTCCAGTCAGTTACTTTTTATCTTAGAGTCAGCACGAAGCCAGTTCCCCAGACTTTATTTTCTAAGTGATGAAGAGGTGATGCAACTTCTCTCCTTGCAACTCCCAGCTCATTCTTCCCTTTTACCATTGGTTCAGAAATGTTTCAGGGGAGTGAGGCAGCTTGATGTTCATGGTGAGCGTGATGTAAGCCATGACTTGACAGACCTAAGTAATGAGCAGGTGTTGGTGCGAGGTATTTATGGAACCTTTAGGGAGCATGTTCCCTTCTTTTACAATCTTGAGTCAAACTTCAACCCTGTGGCTTGGCTTAGACTCTTTGAGGAAAAGTTACTTCAAGCAATGAAATTGATGATTCTGAAATGCACAGATGCCCAGCATTGTTCAAATCTAGAAGAATGTGAGGACACCTCTGTTTTGATTGGGAATTATAGGAAGAAAGATTTTGAGGTAGCTCATAAACCTCCTTCACTCCTGCAGCTAATATCTCTGTATCCTCTTCAGTGTCTTATGGTGGCGGAGGAGATTTTGTGGTGTACTATGATCCAGAAGTTGTTCCATAGCCCAAATGCTGCCAAGCTGGCACCAGTCAAATCCCGAAATACTTCAAAACTGCAGTATTTGTGTCAACAATTGAAAGCCCACCTAGCAAATTCAGACGAAGAGTCTTTAGCATCCCAACGCATCATAAATGCTTTGCGGGCTTTGGTAATGCTCACCATGAAGCATTCCCAGCAAACCGATAGGCTTGTTGAAGTAAAAGTAGACTTGGATTCTTCTTTTGAATGGCACAAGCTTATGAAATATTTCCTTAGCCCAAGTTCTAATGTCACTCAAGATGACCTACTTCCACCCCAGGAGGATTCAGCCTGTGTGAACAAGTCTGTCTATGTTGACATTTTATGCACACAGCTTCCATATGGCTATGAATACATAAGCCCTGAAAACTGGATGATGGTAACAACCCCCTCAACTGAAAAAGCGTGTATGGGCATAATCCTTGCTCTGTCAAGCTATAAATGTGCTTTCATCAGTGGACCTCACATGTCGGGCAAGAAACATGTTGCGGTGCAGTTGGGATATGCTTTGGGGCGACAAGTGGAAAACATGAAGTGTTGCTCAAGCACAGGTTCCTCTATTGTTTCCCAAATGCTTCTCGGGGCTCTTCAAAGTGGAGCTTGGCTAGTGTTTGATTCAGTAGATTTAATGGAACAAGGGACACTGTCTGAGTTGGGACAGCACCTGACAGATATTCATCAACATCTAACCGTAGTTCAAAAATCAAAACTCAGTCAATCAGAATCAATCAAAAAGCAGAGCAATATAGCGAATGAGGTGGAATGTCTTATTGCAGGAAAAAATATTTTGGCCAAGTTAAGTTATGGATGCATCACAATTGCGGCAAAAGGGTACTCAACGGAGATACCAGAGAACCTGAGGGTTGCTGTCAGACCTGTATCGTTGGTACAACCACACTACAAGATGATTGCAGAAGTGATTTTGGTTTCATTAGGATTCTCTGAAGCAGCTACCCTAAGTCGACGTCTTGTCTCTCTCTTTAGCCAAGCTAAGGATTCACATTGTCTTCCTGATTTTGTCAACGGTCATCAGACCTCTTGGCTTGTCCTTCTCAAGAAGGTGCTTGCTGCATCTGGGACACAATTGCATCACGAATGTCGTTTGAGAGAAACCAACACATTTAAATCTGTCAGTCAGGCTATTGCAATTATAAATGAAGAGTTGGAGGAGCAGGCATCAATCAAAGGAGTTCTTTCAGTCATGCAACATACTGTCTCTGATCCAAAGAGAGCATTACAGTTTCATACAATATTTGAGGAGATCTTCCCAAAGGCTAAGTACTTTACAGGTCTGCAACAGTTCATTGATGAGAAAGAGCTAAACATCCTTGAAAATGCAGTGAAAGATGACTTGCAGCAAAGAGGATTTCGTGCAGACGCTCTAATACTTCAGAGCGTGTTGATCTTGTATCAAGCTTTGAAGTTCTCCAATGTCGTATTTCTAGTTGGAGCGGCAGGCAGTGGCAAAACAACTTTGTATCAAGCTCTTGCAAATGCACTTCAAAAACTTTCTAAGGCTGTAAAGGTTGAATCTGATGATCTCAAAGGTACAGACATCCAACATCATTCCTGTTGGACATCTGTTAGCACAGAAGTTTTATTCCCAAATGCCTTGTCCCACAAAGAGTTTTTTGGTGGTTACTGTGACCAGAACAACTCCTGGTTTGATGGAGCTTTCACCAAAGCATTAAGGCACACAGAACAGCCATCAGTTATTCCTGTTTCTAGGCGCAAACAGAAAAATGTCCAAATACACAGCGTAAGATGGATCGTGCTGGATGGTGATCCACAAGGCAAGCCTGCTTGGTTGGACTCTTTGAGTACTCTTTGTAATCTCGAAAATCCCTATCTGTGCCTTTCATCGAGAGAGAAATTTCAGTTATCGGGAGGCAAGCTGAAAATACTGTCTGAGATCACTGACCTTGGTGATTCAAGTCCTTCTGTAGTGACACAGGGCAATCTAGTGTATGTTTCAGGAGAGAATCTGTGGAAGGCTGTGTTAAAGAGTAAGATGGATGTGCTCGCAAGTAAATATAATGTGGATCGGATTACTCTAAAGATGTGGGATCACCTGGCTAAAGACCTTTTCCCAGACACTCTCATGTTTCTCAGAAACAAGGAGCTTTTTTCAGTGATGGCAAGTATTGGAAGTGAAGGCAGGCCATCCTCCAGGATAACAGATAGTTTGCAGGAAGTGATGTCATTAATTAGAATTCTTCACGCTCTTCTAGAGCATTTTGCAAAGGAAGGAGGCTTAAACTGTACCTCAAGCCAATCTGAAACAACAGGTAGAATTTCACTTTTTCTTCATTTATTAAAATTAATAAATGTATATGTTCTGGGTGTGATTTCTTATATGATTTTACCGACAGAGCTATTGGTATTATACTTTGGGTATATTTTTTATCGTAATACTAATACTACTTTAAACTACTATCTTAAGAAGGTAACACAGTTCTCAAGCCACACTCTTTTGATGCCATGGCTCCCTCTGCTCAGTGGGGTGTGCAAGCAAGAAACCTTTTCCTTGTGGCTTACATTTGGGGATTTGGAGGTCACTTACACACCAGGTATTTGTGCAATGTGTAGATGCTAAGCCCATATGTACTGTATGGTTGTTATATAGAAAAATATATCTGTTATGTTCTCATTTTAGACACTGGCCTCAGTTTGATCTTTTTGCACGAGAGGTCTTATATAAAAGTCACTGCAAAGTTGAGACTCCACCTGATGGCACAGTGTTTGAGCACTTCTTTGAATTTGGTGAGGAAATGGGAGACACAACCAATTTCATCAATTGGAACAAGCGAAAGAGTCCACAGCTCTTCACATCTGTATCTCAGGTTTGCTTTCTGCCACTCTCCCACATGGTTTTTGTTAACATCAGAATTAATTTGTCTGATTTTTCAAATCATGGATTAAATAAATGGTCCTTGTTGTTCATTTACATAGTATGAAAGGCATGCTTATCTCCTGGATATGCTACTGGATGCTCATCAGCCAACACTTCTTGTGGGAGAATCTGGCTCTGGCAAGACAATGTTATGCAAGTCTTTAATATCACAAGCAAGACCACACTTACATTTACCAGCTGGTCCGGGTCTTCGACCTTCTGACTTGCACAAGGTGCTTGAGAGAGTGAGATACCAGAACTCTCAACAGAGAAACTTGAAAGATGCCGTAAAGAAACAAGATTTCCTTATGTTCATTGATGACCTTCATGAAGCACCATTTGGTGAGTTGTTAACCAAAATGGTTTAACAAGCATGTTTATTTATTATACAACCTTTATGTGCTAGCTTCCATACATCCAGTATGTGAAGAGGAAAGGCTTAAGATGTTAAATTTTTGCTCTCTCTCAATTTTCCCTTTGCAGATGTAAGTGAGGTGTTGCGTCAGAGTATTTCAAAAGGTGAAATGTTGACTACTGACGGCACCCACTTTAAGCAGCTTCAATCAAAAGCTATTGATTATCTAAGCACTTGCAGCATTCCTTATTTAGGCACTCGCAATCGCATTTCTCCACGTCTCTTTCGACTGTTTACCCTCTTGGCTCTCCCAAGCATGACTTTGGAAATTTTGTTTTCTGTGCATTCTCCAAAATTGCAACCATGGCTGAAAGCAATACAGCCCATGCAAAGAGTTGCAGATATGGCAAACTGCATCATCACTTCAACTGTTGACGTATACTTTGCTGTGCATGAACATTTCTCTACTGCTTCGAACTGTCGAAGCACCATGTATTGTTTGCATGATATTCATAAAGTGTTTCAAGGAATGTATCTCTGGTGGCCAAGGCTTGATGCCCGAAAGAATCTTCAGAGTGGTCAAGGTGTTAGCACATTTCTTCCAGGTATAACCAATGAGCTCAACATCACTCGCCTGTGGATGCACGAGTGTTTGCGGACCTTTGGTGATCGCCTACCTTCAAATGAGGCATGTCAAGAACTTATTTCACTTATGGCTAAAGTTTCTGAGAAGAATTTTGGAACCAGATTGTGTCACGAATTCCAAACACCCCCAGCCGATATATCCAACCCTACAGGTGAATCACCTGCTACAAGCACATGTAATCTGAAACAACAAGTGCTTTCAAACCCTTTCCATGTAGAAGACAGTGAACTTGACACAAGAGATGTTCAGTCAGAACCGACAGAGGAGAGCCATGTTTCAGAAAGCGGCTTTAGCTTACGTACCTCAGGTGATGAAGAGGACGCATTCTCATACAGTAAGGACAAATTGAAAGATGAAAATGTTAAGAGTGAATCAGCGACATTAGAGTATAAATATGAATCTGCAGTTGAACCCTCCACAAGTTGTCCACCTCAGCAAGAGTTATTCACTCAACATGTCCCTTCAACAAGTTGTGAAAAGATCACCCCAAGAATGATTATTCAACTTCTGCAAGATATAGCTTCTTCCATTCATAACATTGTCTTCGGTCCAGACTTTTGTGGGCCATTGAACAACATCCTTCATCATTTTAAGCGCAACGCTGTGTATCAAGAGAGAGATGCTGATGTGCTGGTAAACCAGTTACTTTGTGCTATTAAATGGAGAGAGGAACAGTTTGCAAACAGTTACTACATCCCCAGACTGACTGTGCATCATCAGAATGTCTATCAGCTTGTGCATATTCTCAGAGCGTTTTTCATTCCTGGTGGACATGGAGCTCTGTTTGGAGCAACAAGAAAAACAGGAAGAAAGACCATGGTGCGCCTAGCATCCAGTCTACTAGGATGCCAACTTATTGAGCTTCATCCCGGAAATGAGAACAAGTTGAAGGAAATATTAAAAGAGATTGGAAGTCAAATTGGGGTGGATGGAAAAAAATTGGCTGTAATGGTTCATGAGGATACCAGTCAGGCTGCTAAGAATGAACTGCTGTTAATGATGGGGAATGGAAACGTACCTGGACTTTACTCAGATCAGGAATTGAAGAACTTGATTCTCAAGATGAAAACTTGGATGAAGAAAATACACTTTCAGTTGAACGATGATGAGGTTCTTGAAATGTAGGGCATAAGCAACCATTTCATTTTATTTCCTTCATTTTATACTACATATTATAAATCATTATTAAATTTTGTTTTCAAGGTAAAGTTGTATATATGTTTTTCTTTTTGTCAGGCATTTCAAAACCATCCAAACCAATATGCATGTATTTCTGCTGTATCCTCTTCTCTTGGACAACAAAGAATCACAACCTGAAAAATCATCATCTTTACAGTCGCACATCTCTAAGGCTTTGAGTCTCTGTTGTTGTGTAGAAGTTTACCAACCGTGGACATCTGAGGCTTTGGTTGAAAGTGCCTTGTATCATTTAAAGGACAATCATCATGTACCTGAGTTAAAAAATGCAGGTGAATCTGTTTAATACTGTTGAATATGTTAATTGTTAGATAAAACATTGATAATAAATTATCAATTAAATACTGTATAATATTTTGATAAGATTATTGTTATTTGGAAAAAAAAATGTTTTTGTATCTGTGTATCATTGCTTTTCTGACTAGTTGCCAAGGAGGATAACTTACTGGCTAGCGTTTCCCAGATGATGGCAGAAATATATAAATCGGCTGTGAAATATGCCGTCACACATCTTAATTTTCAACCGTTTAGCCCCCAGTCCTATATAGAGCTGATGATTCGATACTTCTATCTCTGCAGTCATTTATTTGAGCAAAACAGAGTCCAGGAGAAGCGGTGAGGTCAAACACTTTCTTTTTCATGTAACATATTTCATATAATTTTATTGATGTGTTTAATGCATTTGAATGTTTATTGAAGACACTTTCTTTACATTTTAGGTTGGCAAAGGTTTTAGCAAGTGTTAAGGGCATGACAGACACAGCAGAAAGACACACTCAGGAAGTTCTGAGTTTAAGAGCCAGATGTGAAGAAAAACAGAAGGTATGTTTTTGACACAGTGGAATATGTTAGTATTCGCCAGGGACGGCGCTAGGGGTTGGCTAAGGGGGATGAAGCCCCGAAAGTTTTCAGTAAAGTCCCGAATGTTTTTATTACCATGCCCTGTATGAATAACTTAGGGGCCGTTTACATTTTGTGTTTTTTTGCATGCGGAAGTTCTTTATTTTAAATGTAGACGAGCTGCAAGCGCACAAATAGAGAGCAACACGGTCACGGTGCGCATGTGGTGCGGCACACTCTTTATTCCTAGCACGTCAGTGCTCAAAATCCATAGATCCTTTGCCGGAACCTTCACGACGTGCACAACTCATGGTTGCTTAGAAACGGCAGATGCCACAACAGCGCAAGCTCCCGAGCACTTTGAAAAAACGATAAAGCGGCAGGCTCACGTTTTCCACATGTTTTCAGATGCAAAATGTGTATTCTTACACATTTATGGATGTGTATGGGCTAATCCCTGGATCTCTAGTCACCCTAGAACTTCCCCTGGTACTACAGTATTTAGCAAACTCTCATATTTGTCAGATGTTTGCCTCATATATCTTGCCCAAGGGTTTTACTTCTTGAGTCACCCTTAGTTTGTGTTCGAAGTCAAATATTTTGGTGGTAGGACTAACGCAACAAAATTCAATGCCAGGGATCAGCATCTAAACCAAATGTATTGCAGAATAATATAATAATTTCATATCATTGTGTGTATTTATGTATAATTTACTGTAGTTTCTGGAGGAGCTGCAGGACTCTTTGGACTCTGCACACAAAATCTGGGAAGAAACCAGCCACCAGAGTTTGCTAGAAGAGAAGCAGCTTTCCCAGCTAGAGAAGCAATCACGTCAACTTCAGCAGCAAGTTCATGATGCTTTTAGACAGGTCACACTCCATCTGTTTACCATGATTGTGATACATTATTTAAGACACATGGAAATAGCATTTGTTTTACTGTTTCTTGCAGGTAAGCCCTCTGTTCCAGGCAGCTGTGGAAGCTCTGCAGTCTTTGAGTCACTCTGACCTGGATGAGGTGAGTCGCTATAGGACGCCCCCTGAAGGAGTCGTCGCAGTCATGGATATTATATGCATGTTATTCAACCATTCACGTGGTTGGGAAAATAGCAGGCAACTTTTAATGCAGTCTAGTTTCTTTGAGGTAATCTTCTAAACCCTATGAAAGTGGACAAAAGTGGTTTGAACAATGTTTTCTAATTGTTCTGTACTTGCAGGAACTGGAGTTTTTTGACTGCTCTACATTAAGTGCTGAGATGATTAAAACATTGGGGCAAATTGTGCAGGCACCTAGCTTTCAACCAAGCTTTGTGCGAGATCTAAGTCGGGCTTGTGAGTCTTTGTGTTGCTGGTTAAGAGCTGTCTACCAGTATGCTTGTGTACAGCACCGCATGGCCCCTCAGATGGCTCGAAAGCGGGACTTAGATGAGCTCATGGTTGAAAGTCGAGCAAGATTGAGGGTTTCTAGGCTGCAAGAGATGTCAGAGCATGACAGGCTACAAGAGCTGGAAAAGCATTTAGAACTTAACAGACAAGACATGATGTTGCTAAAGCTTGAGCTTTGCACAGCCGAAGAACATGAGAGGGAGTCATCAGCTACTCTCAAACTGATAGAACGTCACATTGAAGACTGGAATTCAGCAGAAAAGGTAACTGTAAATAACAATGATCCATTTGCAGTGTTCTTTCCTATGTTGATGCCTTTCATATTAAATCTGGAAGTTTGCGAGAACAAATTAAATGTGTTTACAATATTTGTTATAGTCAGACTTGGGAGGGTTACTTTAAAAATGTATTCCATTACAGTTACAAATTACTTCATTAAAAAAGTATTCAGTAACTCAATCCAAGCACCAAAAAGTAAAGTAATCTGATTACTTTTGGATTCCTTCAAGGTCACATATATAAATACTTTCGATTAAGAAGAATTATTAAAAAACTGCCTGTATTTATTAAGGATTTGATCCAAAATGTAAAATATTCGATGCAAAAGATAACCTATTTAAATAAATGTCATTTAGCTGCAAACTTTGATAAAGAAATTATATTTTTGTATAGCTGGAATGCATAGTTTGCACTGCAGAACCATGTTGTTTGCATTTTCTCGAAAACAAAAGAGCTGTCAAATTTCCTTGAATTAAAAGCTGTTCTATAATCAAGCAGCTCTCAAAAATAAGTGTTCTTATGCCAAAATGTTGATTTATTTCGCTTTAAATTAAACTATTGTAATCTTGGTAGTATTCCCATTTTTTACAAAATGTAACTGTAAACTGTTTTTTTGTTACAGTTACATGTAGTTCGTTACTCCCCAATCCTGGTTATAGTACAGCAGTGACCAAAAGTGATGTCCGGAGAACATATTTGTAAAATATTTGCTTTTAATGCCTCTTTCTGGTCAGATTAAACCATCAAATATGAGGTGTATGGTTTGAAATAAATAAACTATTCTTTGGTTAAGGTTTTTCTTTGAAAAAAATGGGAAAACTACAGTGTATGAGAGAATCAGGTTTTTTTTCTAATTTACAAAATGCATAAAAACGCACTGGAAATAATGCATACCTTGACTCTTTAATAATATATTTGAATAAAAAGCAAACTTGTAAAAAAATGTAAGTTCACCTTTGGTCACTAAAGTTTGTCTACAGTCCACAATAAAGGACATCATAGACATAGCCACAAAATAAATTCTTAGTTTTTCTGTAAATATCTCATTTCGTCAGTTATATAAGCAATGTACACACTGTATGTCAATAAAAAATAAACTATTTTTTACAGAGAGTAAATTTGGACTGGCATAACATTCCAGGCGATGCCCTGATTTTGGCAGCTACTATAACATACTTGGGTCCATTTAGGCCAGATGTTCGACAGGAACTGCTGCAAAAATGGCACAAACTTTGTCTGACTGGTGTCATACATGATGTAAACCTCACAACCTCTACATGTGTGCCCATTCCTGTGAATAAGGAATATCAAATATCATTGAATCGAGTGCTTGGGCTGGATCTGTGTCTCATTCCTGGAGATTACTCTGATCTTGTTCGAAGTGTTGTATCATGGGGACACAGAGTTGGGCGGGTTCAGCGCTGGCCCCTGTTGGCAGATGTACATCAAAACGAGTTAATGAACTCTCAGACATTGTTTCCTACAGGTCAGTATTACAGTCTCCCTGTTCTCTTACAACTCAGAAATATCTTTCGGTAGAGAGAGAATTCACTTCATCTTTAAATCATTACATAGGAGGTAAAGAAGAATGCCATAGGGAGGATAAATATGGACTTGTAGTTTCTGCCGATGATCCAGAGTTACTTGACAAACTAAATCACGGAGCAGAAGAAGGTCAGTCGTCTATGCAGCATTCCTCCCTGACCTTGATGTTATTTGATTTCGAGTTTCATCATTTTTACATCTGCGCTGTGGATGATTTACACTCACCTTGACTTTTATTCACTGCAGGTCTAGGTGTACTGGTGACACATATTGAACGAGCAATGGCAAACATAAAGATTCTTCAGCCGTTTGTTCAAACGGCAGCTTCTGTTTTTCTCAGTCAGAGCCGCTCAGTCAAAGCTGCTCATCCTGACTTTCGTCTCTTTATGAGCACTCCCCTCCCAGTTCCAGCTCTGATAAATGGTGAGATTTCAGATACTTCAAAAAGCAATAACTATTTAGAAAATGAATGTTTTCTGGTGATGCAGAATTCTTATTAGCTCTGTTCCAGATTCTAGTGAGCGCTGCTATTGCCTTCTGCTACTGAAACTATGGTTCATTTGGAATACTTCGGGGAAAAATGCAAAGATACTTGTTTGCAGATTGTTTCCAATAAAGTGTAAAATGATGCAAAGCAAAACATATACACAGCACACAAAAATATAAAGTGAAAACAAAACTCAAGAAATTATTGTATATATTTCACATTGATCAAAATACTGAATATTTGTAATTAACCTTGCTTTTGACTTTCACCAATCAAGACAACACAGTACATTTTGTTTTGCAGTTTTTTAAATTAACAATGTTTTTGATCTTCTTGGATGTTTTCACCAAGCTTCAGTGTTTTTCATAGGTCAGGGTCTCTAACTTTTGATTACTGGCCCGGTCTGATGACGGTTTTCAGATC
This sequence comes from Triplophysa rosa, assembly GCF_024868665.1. Classification (NCBI taxonomy): domain Eukaryota; kingdom Metazoa; phylum Chordata; class Actinopteri; order Cypriniformes; family Nemacheilidae; genus Triplophysa; species Triplophysa rosa. The sequence goes on along the minus strand of NC_079909.1, from coordinate 7,936,295 downwards.
ACCTTAAATTGCTTTCTAGGCAGCTTTTTAGGTTTTAAAACAGATCTATAGCTTGCTTTGTTTCTTAGTTTTAACCCTATCGTGTTTAAACCTTTTTTTGTATTTTGGCTGTGTTCATGAAAACAGCATAAACAGCATACTTTTATTTGAATTGTAATATTTGACTCTAATTTGATTTCATGAATGTTTTTTAAACTAGGTACACAAAATTGTTGCACCTAATTGAAACCCACTAAAACTTCACATTTTCATTTAATCATACATTTTGTACAAAACTGCTTTTGTTATGTTAGTAAGAGTTCAAAATGTAAAGAAAACATTAACGCTAATGAAAATTCAAGGTTTTCAAATGTATACTATTTCCCTTTTCGTGATGCTGTTTTCTGCATTTTAGTCTATGGAGCAAACATTTTTGTACATTTTGGACCCAACACCCTGTCTACTCTGGGCGTGATGTGACGCGACCAAAGACAATAGAACCCATTAGAACACATTTAAAATTTTGTCCACACTGAATGCGGCACGATGCAACGCGTCAAAAGCCATGTTCATAATGGGTTTATCGTGTCATGTCGCGCTGCGCTGCGCTGCTCGCGTCTGGTGTAGACAGTGTGTAAGTGTACGTTTTTTAAATTGATGCAAAAGTTAGTTATTTTTATTAGTATTTTATTCGTTATTTGATGTTTGTATCCTTTCCCCCCACATTTTTCTGCTAGAAATTCACCATTCATTTTTGGATGAGGTTCAAATAATCGATCTGTCTTTGAGCCCAAGTGAAGTTCAAGACCTTATTCTCACAGAACTGATGAAGTCAGAGCGCTCTGAAGTGTGGACACTGCACTGCCAATTACAGACAGAAAAACTGACACTTAAACACAAGCTTTCTCAAAACGAGGTGGTTAAGAATTATTAGCCTGTTTTTTAACGCTATATGCCTTATAAAATATTAATTGCACTAATGTACTATCATTGCAGGTTTCCTTGATGGAGTATGTCATGCACTCCTCCACACCGCTGCTCCAGGATCCTGAGTTCCTCCCTCATGTGCACACATGTCAAAGTGTCTCTCTTAAACTTGAAGCAAAAATCAAGGAGTTGTCTCAAGAGATAGATCGGCACAAATCCCTGATGGCTGAATGTCATCGAGTAGCAGACCTCACCACAGCCCTTTACAACGCTCTGCAGGACGTGGCCCAACTTTCCCCTTGTTATCTTTTCACTTTACGCCGTTTCCTCTTGACTTTACGTTCAGCCTTAATAGAGGGGAGCCCAGACGTGAGCATTCATGGACCCACAGCAGTCATAGCTGACATTACCAACAGACTTGTGTCTCATTTGATTTCTCAGTATAAATGCTGCTTGTTTCAGAGCCATGCAGCATTACTCAGATTATTGGTATCTGTTGCGCTTATTGTGCACAGTGAGGGCTGTTCTGAAGCTGAACAAGATATTTTCCTCAGAGGATTAAGCAAAGAACATTTTTTATCTCCCTCCACACAGTCTGTCCCCGAGCTGCCGAGCTGGATTCCAACACACGTTCAGGCTGATGTCTATCTATTAGAGACAATTGCACCCTTCGGGGGTCTAGTATCATCTCTGATCAGTACATCCAAGCTGTGGCAAGAGTACCTGCACTTTCCTTCATCCACTGTCATTGGACCCGTCCCTTGTCAATCTCACTCGCATTTGTCCACCATGCAGCGTGCCATTCTCTGGAAGACGCTGTGTCCTAATTGGCTAGCGGCTGTGGAGGAAGATCTTGCAGCTTGTACGCAAGGTCATTTGCATCCAGTTGTTGCCACAGGCCCCCCAATGGGCTGTCCAGAAGAGCTCTCCCAACTTTTGTCCAAAAATGTAGGTCCTGTAGTTGTACAACTGCCGAACAAAAATGAACAAGCGCAGATGAGTGTACATCCTCTCTACTTGATTCAAGAGGCTGCTCGATACCAATCACACAAGAAGGGGGTAAGGTAGAACTAAATGAATAGTGGGTGTAATGGTTTAGGGTTCTAGTTTTGTGCACTTCAGTTTTTAGATTGAAGTTCATGCACCACAGTCTATTTTCAATAGCAAAATAGGTATGGCAAGCCGAATTAGCTTTTAATCATTCTAAGGATATGCATTTTTGATATCAACAGTTCTATTTTTACTAGTAAAAATTATAATTCTTGATATCAAGAATAGAATTTCTACTAGTAACAATTACTATTTTTGATATCAGTAATTGCATTTTCACTAGTAAAAATGTAATTGTTGATATAAAAAATTAATATCCTGAGAATGATTAAAAGCTAATTCGGCTTGCCATTTTTGTATTTTAAATTGGGCTTGTTCATTCAATTAATTGATACACAAACTGATCTTTTTATTTATGTCATTTTTTCTAGTTTAGATTTAGTTGTTGTTTTCTAGTTATAAATCTTTGCTCGGTGCTCGTGATTCAAGAGTGGTCGTTATTTATAATGCACTGTATATGTCGGTTTTTTCCTTGTTATAATTGTCAACAGGTGGAAGTGAATGTCATTTCTTTTGGATCTGTTTGCCATCGAGATGCTGTTCTCTCAGCACTGGACAGCGCTGTGCAGAATGGACATTGGCTTGTCCTGAACAACTGTCATCTTCTTGACGGTTGGGATGTCAGCGTTGTTGATAAGTTAACACAATTAGTGTCTTGCAAAGGTGACTGATAACCACATCTTAATCTGCAAGATCTTCCAAGCTATTTTCTGAATCATCATTTTGCTTGTATTCTGTCTGTTCAAACCTCAGTGCATGCGACCGATGAGGAGACAAATGGACCTTTTTTAAATAGTGTAAGTGCAGGAAAGACTGTGGATCCCAATTTCAGACTGTGGCTCATCACCAAAGGTGACAAGCCTCACTCAGTCCCTGGTAGGTAAACCTCGATTTTAATACATATTGTGAACTGTGAAATTTATTCATCATTACGCACCCTCTTGTCATTGCAAACCTGCATGACTGACGTTTTTATGATATTTTGAAGAATGTTGATACCCAAACAACATTGCTCCCCATTGACTTTCATTGTATGAGCACAAAACCACTGACACAATTCTTTAAACATCTTCTTTTGTGTTCCGCAGTAAAAAATGTGTTGAACCATGAGGGTGAATAAATGATGACAGAATTTTTATTTTGGGGTGAATTATACCTGTAAGGCTGACACCTCGTCTTCATCCATTGGTCTTTATTTGTTTACCCTAAAGTAGCTATATTTTATGTCTTGTGTTCAGTGAATTTATCATTAACAGAAAAAAGTCTCAATTTAAGGGCGGTTTCACAATAGTACTTTTGGTGCACACCCGGGTTCGATTAACGTTAGAGTTTGGATCGTTTGGATGATGTGAACGCTGTCTTCCGAACCCAGGTGCGCACCCGCAAACTGTACCCAAGTCCGCTTAAAATGGGAGGTCTGGGGTGCTGTTAATGTGAACTACAGTACGCTTCGCTGCTGATATGAATGCAATCGTGAAGTGAATCACTATTAATGACGTATCATTTGGTAAAAATGTGTGCTTGTGTGTGTTTCACTCACTTTTCTGATGAGCGTGACTGGCGCGCTCCAAGCAGAGAGTTGTATATTTCATTTTATGATCGCCTTCAGCGTTCTTAAGAGCATTTGCAGTACATTCACAGATGAAAGTGCCGTTATGTACTGAAGCTTTGGAAACAAAACTAACGGTTCAAAAACATAAATGTATAAAAGTGAAGCGAGCAATGTTATGCATTTTGCCGCCTTCTCCTGCATCGTCGTTACAACCGACAGGGTAAACAGCTGCATGCTTGATGACGCAAAAGATAAATAATAATATGAACGCAGTCCAGCAGGGGCGGGGGGAGTAATCAAACTAGGGTTCGGACCAGGCAATCGAACTAAATGTGAAACGAACAGCATGTTTCTTGTAAGAGAAAGTTGCATTCTTAATATTTATAGGGATGCTCCGATACCATTTTTTAAAGACTGAGTACCAATTTTCCTGGTACACGCTGAAACCGATACCAATACCGATGCCTGCACCTGTATTTTTTTGGTGAGGTGGCAATTTTCCAAGCACAACACACTGAAACTAATAACTCTGCCTCAAAACACAAGACAATTTTATGTGCTTGTCACAAACTTTCAAGTCAGGTATGTCACGTGAGGTATCGGTCTACATGAGTACATGAGCTTGGTATCGGGCCTGATACCGATTTGTACAATTGTACATTTCATTCCCGATGTAATTGAGGAGTCTGCTGTATTCAGTCAATCACTGATGTTTATAATGTATCATCTGAAACAGCTGCTGTTAGGATCAGTGCCCTGCACTTGGTGTGTGATTCCTCCTGGGACCTGAAGGATGTCTTGTGGTCCTCAGTGAGACAGGCGCTGTCTGCATCAGACACTTTCTCCTCTCCTGCACATACTGAATCCACAGTGAGATCTCTTCAGCAGTGTGCCGTCCTGCACTCAGTCCTGCTGCAGAGACAAGCATTCAGACACCTGGGCCAAGGGCAACTTTACCTCTGGTGAGGATTTACCAAGTTCTAGCAGCCCCTGCACACATCAGTGCAAAATACAGATATGTGTTCTAAAAAATGTACACGAAACATTTCTTTTTGTAGGACTCAAGATGATCTACTTGCAATGATTGATGCACATGACCGTATAAGCAAACACTGCAGCGAGACAGCTGAAGCATTAGAGTACATAGCAGGTACTGTAAATGTTCTGCATGGTTTTAATGCAAGTGTAGTTTAAACTGTTATCAGTTACCACAGAAAATAATTTGAACAAGAATAAAGTTGTGTTAACAGTTATTTTAAAGGCAGAGGCTATTTGCACTAAGTGTAAGTAGCAACAGATGCTATTCACTCTAAGTTTAAATAGCAGTAGGTATTCTGTTTACACTAAGTGAAAATCGCAGCATTTGTTAGCGATACGCTATTTACACTAACCGTAAATATCTGTAGTTTCTTTGGATTGAGTATAAATAGTAGTTAGATGCTATTGGTTCTTATAATAGTGGCAGAGAACGTTACTATTTACACCTCATGTAGTGTTGTGCATTAAACATTATGCAATAATAACAGAGTGTAAATCATTATATTTATAAAAATTATTAAAATGATGACAACTTATTGAGATATTAAAGTCTTACACCTACCCCTAACCTTACCCTAAACCTAGGTTAAGTCTGTGTATGGTCCTCGAGGGAATTTTGACCTTGGTGTAGACGGGCCAAACGGACTGCTGGATCCATTGTCGGTCTGTCGTTCTGTAACATTGAGGATGACAACTAGGCAGGGAAGCGGATCCACATACAGTGTTAGATTTATTAAACATGAGACAAAGTACAACCTAAAAATAACAAAGAAACAAGAAACTAGAGTAATCCAAGAAAAACAGAAAAAACAGGGACGCCGAAACAGGCAGTAACATAAGTCCATAACATGAAGAGGAAACACATGATAGCGGGTTATTTGAACTCAGTGTAAATAGACTATCTGTATTTGAAATTAACCTAAACATTTTTTTTTAATTGAAATCCATTATTTTAGCTTTTATGACCACACAAAGTTGGTAAATTCAGTATAATACCAGAAAAGGATGTAATGTAACTCTTCATAAAGTACTGTTTACATGAAGCACATTCTACTCACAGGAGTTATGCCGGTAACACATAATTAGCAGTTTGTATGCCCAAAAAAAGATTTAATTGATTAGTATTTCAACAGCAATATAACTTTCAAATTTCTGCTTTGAACCCTCTGGAATTACTTGCCCTATATATGCTCATTGCTAAAAGAACAATTTACTGTAGATAACTGATCTAACAATAAAAGCAAGTCAAACGATCTTGGAATGATCTCCCTCCACAGGTCATCTAGTGTATGGTGGGCATGTGTCAGACCTTGCTGATCTGGTAGCTGTGCAAAGTGTTGTTATGGTGTGCCTCAGACAGTCATCTGCATCATGGGGGCGTGGTCCTCACAATCTTGTGGATATCATTAGCTGTACAGGACATTTTGGTATGCAAACACCACTATATTGATGAAATGTTTTTATATTTAAATATTATAAAATGTGACCCTGTCTGTGCTAAAGTCTTATAATCGAAGTATAAGATTAGAGAATAGATAATGTGTGCTTATTGCTGTTTGATTAGGGTTAGTACTATAGGAAAATTAGTATTGCACATTTCTTTGTTCTGTTGAACACAAAAGGAGATATTTTGAAGAATGTAGGAAAGCAAACAGTTCTGTGGCACCTTTGGCTACCATTGTATTTTTTCCTACTATGGGAGTCAATGGTGGCCAAGAACTGTTTGGTTACAAGCATTCTTCCAAATATCTTTCTCTGTGTTCATCTTAGAACAAAGACATTCATGCAGATTTGGAACAACTCGAGGGTGCGTAAATGAAGACAGAATTTTTATTTATGGGTGAACTGTCCCTTTAATACTTATTTACACACAAATACTCAAAAACCATTTCCTTGATATTTTGCAGAAACTGGGTCCCTATTGAAGAGCTTGAGTCATCGTATTCAACGCATTACTGACAGCACAGACCCAATAATTCTGGGTTTTAGTCCAGACATGGCAGGTGAACTGATGAAGCTAAAAAGTCAGACACTGAACATTCTACGGCATCAGTCACAGATCATCTATAGAGATATTAGAGAAGACACCAGGATTTTAATGCAACCACAAGAACTTCCAGAATACAAGCAAGCTTGGGAAAGGTTACTAACATTGCAAGACAAGTTAAGACAGAAGATAACCGACATTGGTGTGGACATGGGATCTGCATATCTCAGTCACTTGCGTCAGTTTCTCCAAACAGAATGGCAGTTTCTGTATAAACTGGTGTCGTTCGTGCTTTGGGACAATTTTCAGCCGGCAAAGTATAACATGACAAACTCCACTCCTGTCAATGTCACATCAGCAGCTCTCTCACGTCTTGAGAGTCGAGCAGATCTGCTCGGATCATACTTGTGGGAGGAGTCAAGCAGACCTCATGCTTATCAACTGTCTGCCTTTCTGAATCCTCAAGGCTTTCTGGTAGCTCTAATCAGAGATGTAGCCAGCATCCAAAAGAAAGAAATCAGCGTTCTCTCTTTGCATTTCCAGGTAAATCAAGCTTTTTCAAACACTCCAGCAATGAATACATGCAAAATATTCATCTTGTTTTTGTCACTCAGGTGCTTAAAGATACATCATCGCCATCCCCTCCATCCAAAAATGGTGTATGCCTGTGTGGACTGCAGCTGCAGGGGGCGCTATGGGATCCGGGATCTGGGGTTCTTAAAGACACGTTCTCCACCAAACCTTCCTATTTCCCACCCCTCTGGGTTTGTGTTGAAGAGAGGACAGATGATGAGAGCTTGAATTCCTCCACCCTGCCTCTCTATTCCTGCCCACTGTATGTAGACAGACAAACTGCAGATGGATATCAGCGTCTCTCTGCCGATAACATTATCACTCATGTTCCACTTTCAACCAGGTTAGATCCTGTGCTCTGCACTATGAGACGGGTTAGGTTAACTAGTACTCTCATACAACTCCAACAGTGATGAATGGGTTAAAACACTATATGCTGTGTAGTTCAATTATAGATAAATCTCACAGAAATGTGATCATCTCTGCCATTTTAGCATTCCTTCCTGTTATTTTCATGCATGTTAAAATGAAGAAGGCTATTAAATCCTGTACATCATCTTATGTACCGTACATTGAAACTCTACAGAATCGGTTGTAAATGTCAGAACATTCATTAAAAAATAAAAAATAATGGAGGAAGCTTAGAAAGTCATGTTGGCTCTGGACTCTCATATTTGTGTTCTTAAGTGTCATTGGATCAGTATCCTCCTACCTCCACAATCTCCTACATGTGTGTGGGTGAACCTCGTGAAGCCTGTGTGAACATATCAGCCCAAAATCTAAAGAATAGAGAAATGATTTTATTTGAGTCCTGAACTTTCAGGTCTTATTTGCAGTAAAACAAACCTGGTGCTTGAAGAGTTTAAGTCTTTTTGTTACCAACTACTACTACTGTACTTGCTTTCTTCGAGCCTACATTAGCTGTCATTGCATATCAAACAATAAAAAATGCACAAAAAATGTTAATGTTAATGCTTTACATTGACATCCCATAACAACATTGGTTTTTATGAACTTGGTGATAATCTCAAGCAGGCAGAAAACACCAGACTTGTAGAGAGAGCAGTGCCTCTCTGAGCAGATGGAACAGAAGGTAGACCAGCATCTTCTTCGTTATTCTCCACTCTTTCTCTCTTTTCTCTCTCTTTATCACTCTCTCATTATTTCTCCCGGGTTCCACTGTTCCTTTTCACACTATAGAATGAGTTGTTCTCTCTTTCCTCTGTCCTCAGGGATTCTGCTGTGGTTTGCAGGTTTCTGGGGCCGCTGAAGGCTCGGGAACACGAGTGAATGTGAAATGATCACAGTCTCGCCTGTGAACGGAAGGAAATAATGAACCATTGCTCCTTTCTTTACAATGACCTGGCACGTTGTGTTTTTGAAGACTCCTCTTGAGACTCAGTTATCATAACACGTTATACTACTTCCACCATTACGTTTTTATGGAACGCATTGCTAACACATATCTGTTATTTGGTTAGTGTGGATATGGGCACAAATAATTGATTCTCATGTCCTTGTGCTCCTCGGTATTACAGCAGTAGAAAATTGACTGCCTGAAATGTTTATTACATATTGATTATATACAACTATGGGGAAGATCATTATTAATAGATTTAATTTTGCAGTGTTATAACCGAGAGCTGTGTATGACCGATGTGCTGATGTGTAGAGTGTGCTCTCCGTGTTTTTAATAGGGAGAATGTGTCCTCCTCCAGGATTCAGATGGACAAACTATACACCAAAGTTCATCTTTTTTTCACACCGGTCTGAAAAGTAACTAAAACTGCAGCTGAGCAGCATTTGCATGCTTGGATCACTCTAATTTTATTTGGATGGAAATTCAAGTATTGTTAATATGAACCAACTCAAATATGGTAGATCACACTAACAAGGTTAGTTTTATGAATCAGATTTAGTCTTGTTTTTCAGTAAATGCATCTAAAAACATATATTTACAAACATATTTAGATGAGGATGAAACCTTATACAAAACCAAGGTTCATCCTTTATTGCAAATGCAATTTGCAATGCAATTTGCAATAATATAAAATCAAAAATAACATAAATTATTAAAAATATAAGCTCATAAATATATATAAAAAATTAATTCTTACGATGCAAAAAAACGTTAGCTTTCTCAATGGATAAGGCACAAAACATTTTTGGACTTGTGTATGTGAAAAGCAAACTGAATACTTAAAAAATAGAATTTTTAAACATTTTCAGGAATCTACCAGACAACTGACAATAAACTTGTTATTGAACCCATCAAATATTTATTTGTTGCCCATAAATTCATTTATAAAGACGTACCAACAGATGAAGTGATACAAATAGTCCATGTGTTAGAGTAGTGACCTAACTCATTTATCTGACAGGTATCACTGGGGGTGGATGCTGAAATCCAATATCAGAGCTGCAGGTGCATGTGATTGGGGATGTGATGCTCTTAAAGAGAATGACAGCATGGGTTCAGTCTGACTGCCTGAGCTTTCATCTTGCCTGAAGCACTGATTTAACTCAACCTGTGACCTCTCCTCTTCTAGGTCAACTCATCCACCACCTGAGGAGGGAAAAGGGTTTTACAGCAGATTTTCTTTGACAGGTTTGTGCGTATTGCTCAGGAAAGCATCAGAACAAAAGCCTTCTTAGATATTTTATTGGTAACATGTAATGGCAAGATCTTAAAACAATTGCAAAGCAATTGAAAGTCAGAGTACCTCCATTTCATGGATCGTATATGGCTTTGTTTCTGTAAGTGGAATATTAGCTCTTCAAACACAAGATCAGTGACGAAATAGTGACTAAATTCCAGGTGCTCGAAGAAATCAAATAAATTACAGAGAGATTTTTAACATGATCATTTTTGCGCAATTACATAAAATGTGATGCTATTAAAATAATTGTGAAATTGCCAGTATTTCTTTATGAACATATTATTATGGAAATTGTTGTTTCATCTAAAATGTAAATATAAATATTGCACGTATACAGTATAAGTACAGTTTCAGAATTGACAGATCTGGTTATTCTGACCTCTTCAATTTGATTGATTCAATATGTGACCAATCGTAATGTGCTATTTGCTTTGTAAAGCTAAATAAATGAAATACAATCAGACCTTGATGAGAAAATATGGAATCCACATGACCTTTAGAACAGGATTAAACGTGAAATTTTATCTCTGCTGTCCCCCTCTTAGTGCAATTGTGCTGAGAGTTGCCTTTTACACTTCAAATCTATTAGAAGTCATACTCACATTATTGAAATTAATGTGCTGTGATGCAATGCTGTGTTAAAATAGTGAAACTTGATGTGAATAACTGAAATCCGCAATGTCACATTTAGTATTTGAGAGATTTGCACTTGCCGTGCCAAAGATGACAGACAGAATAACAGAAATAACAAAAAACAGAATTGTGTTTGAAAATGTTGTGTGCTGTTGTCATTTACCACAGGAAATTATTATTTGTCTGTTAAAACAAAGAAAAACAAGTTGAGAAACACAACCTATTTGCAATTAATGGAAAAAGAAGCAATAAAAGTAAATGTTGATATTCTACTTTTTTGCTCCACAGAAGAGAAAAAGTCATACAACTTTTGAAAAAAACACATTTTCTGATTGAAACTTTTGGGTGAACTGTCCCTTTAAGTGGTTTAAGTGTGGTGTTCTCTCTTCTGTTACACATAGAAACAGTAACATAAAAAAAAAACTTAATTTACATGACAAGAGATGTTTAATAAAGTCAACCCACTCAGATCCATTCTGACAATCTAGATCATTCCAGCCAGCCAAGGTGGGAGGAACAGTCCGACGGTCCCCAGAATGCACACCAGCACAAACATCCAGAGGAATATTCTATCAATCACCATGGCAACGTATTTCCAGTCTTCCTTGACCTGGAGAGGAGAAAGGAGATTCGTTCGTTTCAATCTCATGCTGTATTTCCCACTCATGTCTTTTCCTCTCAGAATTGATTTTTTTGGATGACTGCTTTCCCGTGAGAGCTATTTTTGATAGTTTTTATTATAGTACAAATCTTGATTAAAAAAGTAATACCAGTATCAGAGTCCAGTTTAAAGTGCCTAGTGTGAACCTTGCTAGAAGAATCCTGCTAGAAGAAATCTGTTGTTTTTTGGCTTATAAATACAATCAAAAACATGTTTATTCTTTACAGTTACTTTTTAATTATATTAAAATAAAATATTATGTTTTACATGTTTCTAATCACTCTTACATGCAGTACTTGGACTCCATTGACTACCACAGTACGAAACATGACAGTGGTAGTCAAAAGTGCCCCAGAACGGTTTGTTTTCCTACATTCCAGAACAAAGAAATGTATAAAGCAGTTTCTCCTTCAATGGTATGCAGTAGTGGCCAAGCACTGTTTGGTTACAAGCATTCTTCCAAATATCTTTCTCTGTGTTCATCAAAACAAAGAAATTTAAAAGAGACATAAAAGTCCTTGTGTGTGTTGCGGAAGAACGTTGTACTAGTTTGGACAGACATGAGTGATAAATACATAAAAATAAACACGGAACTTTCATTTTTTTGGCAAACGAAACTTTAAAATATTAAACTCACTGAAAAGTCCAAATCTTCCGCTCTTAGATGATCAGCAATGTATTGAACTCCCTCCAGGGCTTTTATTAAAGACTGCGACAGATTATTGAGTAGCTTTGCTGGATTTTGAGCTTTAGCGCCATCACTTGAAACGTCATGTCTAGTACACATCTCTGTATCGTCATGGTCAACCATCTGCATATTCGTCCCCTTGGATGCAAGACGATGTTGACAACTCCCCAGAAAACTCTGTGTGGCATCCACAAAGACGCTCTCAGCACCATGGCCTTGGATTTCACAATCCGTACACCCAGCTCCATCCCGTGGTATGGTGTGTAGCAGGATACCGAGGGTTTCTTGAAATGATGAGGGACTGGAGGCAAAGACATTGTTTGCGTACGTACACGTGTAATTGAGAACTGGTGTTTGAGGTGTTTGTGTGCTGTCTTCTTGCAGGACGGAATACTGGCTGCTGGGAGAACTGCTGAAAAGCATAGGTTTAGGGGAGGAGTCACGTTGAAGTTGATCCACCTGGGTGACAGACGCCACGCCCACACCCACATGGGGGCTGGGACTCTGCGGTGGGATATCCAGCACGGTGGTCCGAAGAAACGTTGACTGTGTCTCCGACGCCTTGTGCATCATCTCGATGAGTTTCCCACAGTTTCTTTTACCTGACGCAGGTGGACGTTTCATGAAAAGGTAACGTGGAACCAAGTGAAGGAAAAGCTGGCGGACCCAGTAGGGCATTCTGTGCGTGCGGGGGGAACGGTGATGGACGTTGAGCACAAACACGGTGATGATGATGGAGAGAGTGACGAAGATCATGGTGAACAGGAGGTACTCGCCGATGAGCGGGATGACCAGCGAGGTGGATGGGATGATCTCGGTGATAAGAAGGAGAAAAACGGTAAGAGAGAGGAGGACGGAGATACACAGTGTGATCTTCTCCGCACACTCGGATGGTAAGTAGAAGACCAGCACGGTCAGGCATGAGATGAGCAGGCAGGGGATGATGAGATTGATGGTGTAAAACAGAGGAAGACGTCTGATGATGAACGAGTAGGTGATATCCGGGTAGATTTCCGTACAGCATTCATACTTTTTAATGTTGTAGGTGCCCACGGCATTTATGATGACCCATTCTCCGCTCTCCCAGTAGTCCATCTGGTCCACATCGCTGGCCATGCTCACCAGGTCGATCTTCGCCTGGTCGTACGTCCAAGAGCCGAATTTCATCTTGCAGTTCTGCTGGTCGAAGGGGAAGAAGGTGACATCGATGCTGCAGGAGCTCTTGTAAATGGCAGGCGGCTTCCATTTGATCCTGCCGTTGTAAAACACCTGGGCTTTAGTCAAGTGCGTCACGGCGAAGTCTCCATCCGCACTGCAGATCAAACACAAAACCATCAGAGCAATCATGCGAGAAGATGTCTGTCGTGTTAAAGTGGTGTCAGGGTACGTCACAGCGAGCTAAACCATCAATGACTCCCAAATGGGTTTAATTGGCCCATTAAGATTTCTAGTCTCTAGAAAAATCACACAGCTGGGAATTTAAGAAACAAGCTCTATTGAGGAAAGTATATAATGGCTAGGATGTTAGATTTTACCATTCGTTTTAATGACAGGGATGGTTCACGCAAGGATAGTTCAACCAAGAATGAAAATTCTTTCATCATTTCAAGCCTGTATGACTGTCATTTTCTGCAGAACACGAAAGAGGATATTTTGAAGAATGTTGGGAACCAAATAACATTGGGGCCATTGACTTCCATTGTGTGGACATAAAACCACTGAGACATTTCTCAAGATATCTTCTTTTGTGTTGCACAGAGGAAAGAGTCACATACAGGTTTTGAATGACATGAGGGTAAATAAATGATGACCGATTTTGTATTTTTTGGATGAACTATATATATGGTCAGTTGATATTATGTATAAATGAAGTGGTACCGACATTACCGGAAAGTTGTGTAATTTCGCTCACTTCAGCCTGACTCCTATGGGATTTCATAGATCAACACTCATATGTCATAAAAGTGGACGTCTAATTTCCCATATCCGCTCCTTTCACTTTAAAACTAGAAGAATGTCTTGGTTAGGATGAAATGAGCTAATTCAGCATCACAAATGGAACAACTGAAGCATATTACGCTGCTGGAAAACAGGAGGTTAACAGTGCACTGTAAAAAAAATCCCGTGAAAAAACAGATAAAGTACTGGCAGAAAATTACCAGTACATTTTCCTTTATTTTACGGACATTTCCATTAATGCTAAAATGCAAATGAATGCAGTGCAAACTGTAAAATACAGGTAAAACAACTGTAAAAATGAACACGGAAAATTCCTTCATATTAATACAGTATATTGTGCCCTATTTTTAAGGCTTTTTTTTAGAGTGTGTGTAAGAATACAGATTTTTAAAAATGGGCTTGGCTAAAGTCCGGATTGGTAAAAGCCTCACACACTTGTTATAGAGCACAATGTCTGGCCTCCAGATGATCTCAGAGGGGATCCTGATGGAGGTGACATTCTCGTAGTCCTCTGGGTTCCAGCGCAGCTTGTAATCGTTCCACTCCTGCAGGGAAACATGATGCTCATCACTGCTCACGAGCAGCAGGTATGACAGGGGAAGGAACAGGAGCCCAGTTCTAATTAAAAATCTCATTAATGCCTAATTATGATAAAAACATACCTGTTTCACCCAGACGTTTGTGGTCATCATCTGATTCTTCTCGTCCTGATTTATTTTCAAGCAAAATGTGATGTCCGTGCGCATGAGAATGAAAAAAGGGGATCGATCATGGTGAGCATATTTAATTTGAGCATTTTTTCATTATTATGACAGATGTCCATTGGCTTTTGTTAAATAACGGGGATCATCTTTGTAGACTCTGTGGTCCTGTCCTGAAGTGACTCACCACATCAATGAGCTGAGCGATGGATAGGCCAAAGTGGATCAGAACCACATCTGAGATGTTTGCTACAGGACGAGACAGCTTGTTATAGTTACTGAATAAGACCTGGAGGAGTCTTTCTTCTGCATGTGCATGAGCTGGACTGCTGGAAGACACTGCGAAGAAGAGAAGGAAATGAGCTGAACATTTTCACATTTGTATGCACTTACATCATGCTGTTTACCTTTCATGCACTCTAAAAACAGTTGTGTTAAAAACAACACAATGTGTTGTCCTTAACTGAACCCATTTCTGTGTTTCTTGTGACAACATGTTTTGTTTTATTTCTAACACAACTTAACGTAATGTGTTCAAATTAACACATCCATTTTGAGAGTGTTTATAACATTTTCACCCTTGTGATGTTCGAGAAAAAAAATCTGTGTAACGCTATCAAGATTTATATATACAACCTGATTATCTATTTAATAAAAGTTAATAACAGAGTTTCAATTTTAGAGTGAACTGGACCTTTCTCTTAAATCTACACTGTGTAATTCGTAAAAAGGCTTTTTCTATCTCAAGCATTTTTTTGTGAACTGAAAGCATACGGTTTTGCAAAAGTTACAGGTTTCTTTTTCGGCAACGAGTTTATTTGCAAAAACGCATGTTATCATGTTTGTATTGTGTTAGTTAGCTGTTTGTTTGCGTTATTAATACTTAATTAAAACAACCCGACTGTAGTTTGATAAAAAATAAAAAATATGATTTTTGAAAATGATAAAAAAATGTAAAACATGTCTTTATATGATCACGTGCCTCTAAACTCCTTTAAACTCACCAAAGTGTTTGACTAAACACTCCCTCATTCACAACTAACATCACACTACATCAACTAAAGTTAGTCAAGTATAACTCCGACATTACCGTACGGCATCTGCAGACAGACAGTAGAAAGAAAGAATAGACTCCACGTCGCTCTCATCTCGCCCACTTAATGTCAGATTTACTTCCACTTCAGTGCTCAAGAATACCAGAAAAAATTAAAAGCTTTTTTGTCCTCTTGCTGTAATAAAGTTCTTTAAAAAACGACTATAAGAAAACTTGACTTCACAGACAGGCAGATAAGAAAAATAAAAACTTGAATGAAACTCAAAGTCAACGTGACTTTAAAAGGTGCACTTTTAAAAGTCATTCAATATCCAAACAAGTTAAAGAGAAAACCTCTGGCATTGTCTCTCGCTGGCTCTCTCTTTCTCCGTCTCTCGGTTTTGCTGTTTCACTCTCTCTTTCTCTCTGGCCCCTCCACCTTCCAATCTCAGCCTATTAGGCTGAGTAGATGTTTTGTACTGGAGGCTCAACCTTATATGTGAGAATGTACCACATAGAGAGAGAGAGAGAGAGAGAGAGAGAGAGAGAGAGAGAGAGAGAGAGAGAGAGAGAGTCTGTTAGACCGACAGTAAGATATTGATTAAAAGACAAAACCCTTAAAATGACACGGCCAAACACCTTATTTTAGAGTTCTTGTTTACACACTTCATATTTACCTGAAGATCAGTTTTGTTAAGGTGACTATGCAGGCTTTTGTTTTCAGTGAAAGCAATAGAAGAGAGAGAGAGGGGGGGGGTAGAGAAAGGAGGGACATGCAAAGTCAGAGAGAGATTGAAATATGTCTGAAAGTGATCTTACAGTCCAGATCTCAGTCGTGGTAGCCAAAAATCGGGATGCACTCTGCTTATTAATTACAGAGAGAGATTCTGCCCCGGCGAAAGTCCTTGCCAGAATACCTGTGCTGTTAGTCTATGTGATTTATATATATTTATGCTGTATAGGCTATATCTATTATGCACAGCTGCTATGCATGCCAAACATACTGCAGGGCAAAAGCAAACTCTTATGTTGTTTAACAGCACATTCATGTCTTGAAGCGTAGTACCAAGAGCTGCTATCAGGCGATGATTAGCATTAAAAAAAGAGAGTAAATAAAATATTTATCCATGTGCTTTCCAATCCAGCACACACCTGCAATCCACCTAGAGACCATCCAAGAAAATGATTAACCATCTGTCTGGATAGGCGATGAATCAGCCATGTATGACCCAAGATTTTCTGTATGAATAATACACATTTTGTATGAACCTACTGGACACGTGTAAAACAGTTTTAGTCGAGTTGAGTTAGGGTTTGACCACTGACGTTTCTTCTCAAATCAATTCGTTTACGTACTGTAATTGTTGGACACAAACCAGCTGCGAACAGGTATTTTGTGCCTGTGAATGAGAAGCGAGTCATCACCCCTCATAATTTATTATATCAGATGCCATTTGCAAATGTCCACAGAGAACATTGTCCTCCACGCTATGAATTCAACCTTGAATCTCAATATCCAGACATTCATTAAGGTGCTGCAGAAAGGAGACCTGACTCTCTCTATCTAGCTCTCCTCATCCATTTCCCTCGTTCACATATACGCACATGCTCAATCGCAGACATTCAGGATCAATATCATCCTATTGAATCTCAGATTTTACACCCTGAATATGCTTTTTTAATAAATGTAACCACATATAATATAATGTCCGTTTTGAACAATGGACAGATGCGATATGAACCGGAATTAAGTGAGAGTGATTCGATTGTGCTTTATTAGACCGAAATATGAGTTTAATATACCCAATCGCATCACGTGAGATTTCGTTTATGCTTAAAAGTGTGGCTACACACATAACATAACTCAGTCCCCGAACGCCACGTTCACCCTAAACCCACTGAACCGGAGCTCATTTGTAATCAATACTTCGCTGGTATTGGTTCTGGATCCATTGTGTTTTCTTGTTGTTTCAGAGGGTCGCACCTGTTTAGACGACTAGCCCGGCATAATTCGTCTCTGTTATTTGTTTGTCATGGATCCAGAATTACACATGCATCACATCTGAGCCCAGATGTGACCCCTGACCCACCTCAGACGCCACATTTCTGAGGTGAGTTTGTGATGTGTACACATGTTTGACACAGAAAGATTTCAGCTACAGTGATCTAAAACTTACCAAGCAAAATACCCAAGTGTGAAAGGTTATTTACCCCACACAAATCCATTTGCTCCAAATTGATTTTGTGTTAAAACATTCGCTCGGATCTTGTTGGCATGCAAATGAGATTTTCTCTTGGAGAAAGCCATCTCTCCCCTTTTTCTCCCCATCTTCTCTGTCGCCTTGTGGGGATTAACACCAAACAAATTGATTTTTAAACACACCTCCCTAAAGCTTCAAACACACATGCACACATAGACGCTGAGTCTGATATCTATTCATCTATATGATAACAAAGCTGCCAGTGAAGTACTGGTAAAAGGATCTTTATTTCATAAATTGACTGCCCATACAATGTGAAACTCAATATATCAATGAATAATTATATTAGCTTGCCTTTTATTCTAATAGGTGGATAATAAGATATGTTTTATAGATAGACGCTTTAATGAATTTCATTATTCAAGACGTGATCTATTCTTTTATTTTAAATGACCATTGAATGAAGACACTGCAAGTATTTTGGGGGTTCAATAGTTATACATTTGATTTACACATGGTACGTTAAAAATGCATTAAATTCAATCTGAATGCCTACTTTCTTTAATTCCTCTCTCTCTCTATCTTGCTCTTCTCATTTAATTCTGTGTGGCTCCCTGCTGCCATATTGATGAGGTTGTTGGTAAAGGTTCCAGTGGGAGTTTTATGGAAATAGATGGGTGATAATTGCAGGAATACATGATTTAAGACCTTTAGTTCCTTCAGTTACAGGCCCAGATATAAATGAAAAGTCTTTTGGAGCGGCGGGTGATGGTCAGTGGACTATATGCTGGCACGGCACCATTGTAACCATTGTAACCAGTCCATACCAGAACCCACTCCATGCAGGTCTCAGACCACTTTCACGCACCAGCTGGCCTCCGTTACACAATGTGGAGTTTGGATGTTCTCCAGACCTTGACAAATCTCATTAACGGCATGATCCGTTCTGACTGCTCAGACAAACACAATTATGGGTTTTAGGGTCCTCGTTCAGATGGTGACTATTGATAAACTGCGATATGTAATTGTTTTAGTTATCCTGAGAGATTTCTATTTGGCTTTTTCTGTGTTGTCAATACAGAAACTGATTTTCTCAGTCAGTAGGATGATGTCGTGCAAACAAGCCAATCACTGTGGAGTCAAGACAAACAGTGCTGGACCACGCACCAGTGGTCATGACTCAACCATGAACAAAAAGGATGACATTTGTTGGCAGGGGCGTAGACAGAACTATTTTTATGGAGGTGGCCAGGTATGACCCAGTGATTTTATTAGGGTGACCAAAAAATCCTTACAGACAGAAATTCTTTAACTTCTACTGTAATTTACACCAATTCTTCATTACATATAGTTTGCTGGTCAAAAACATACACAAAGAACGTAAAGTAAACAATTTATTTGCAATGCTTTCATGTGCTAACATTATTTTAAAATTATTTGCTAGCTATCATTTGCAGTAAGTTAGCATTTTTTATAGAAAATAAACATTGCAATACCCCAACTTAAACTTTCACGAAAATGTAATTAATAAATGAAATCCAGTTAAACAAGACTGATTTTACTGACCTGATCATTCTGCTAGCGATGAACTTCCATGGTACACAGACAGTACACTGTCACGAAGCGGTTAGCAGCTGTTCAGCTATAGCGCTCAGACTGTTTGCGTCAGTGCGTCACCGTATGACATCATATTAACGCGAGAGTAATGTTCTCGCGTTACTTTCAGTGCATACGCTAAATGATCTGCGCAGCACTCCTTAAACTCTGACACGCATCTTAAGAGTTCTGCTTCGCACAACAGAGGTGGCCAGATAGGTGGCCATCCATCATTCAGGGGTAGCCGTGGCCACCCATGGCCACCATGTAGCTACGCCCCTGTTTGTTAGGTAACACTTTACACTTTTCGAAGCACTACGGTGGCTGACACAGGACTATGATGTCATCACGTTTTTGCTTCTTTGCCGAAGGAGATGACGTATTCACGAAACGCATTCTGTAGAGCAGTTTGTCCGTTTAGGGCTATTGTAGAAACATGGTGAATTCCATGTAAGGGACCTGCAGTGTATGTAGATAGAAATAACTCATTTTAAGGTAATAAAAATGTAAGGCTTCATTATGTAAGGTCTTTATACACCTCTGAACACATAGTTATGTATATTATATTGCATTTCTGTCAATAGAACCTCCAAAAAATTATTATGCACTGGACCTTTAAGCTAAGGGAAGAATAAATTGTTTTGTATACACATTATTCATTATTTGCATGCCTTATGTGTTCTGAAGTGCAAGACAGCTGGGTTCTGTCAAATAAACCTGCACCTGCAACATTTGCTCTGTTCTGCTGCCATGAATGAAAAAACTGTAGCCAAAAGAAGAGAAAGCACATCTCTATCTGAGTCTCCATCTATAACTGATACAAGATATTGCAGGCCCTATATGAAAGTTATTATTTGGCAGTTGATTTGCTCTGCAGTATTATTATTAATATACTTCATTTTGACAAGCTTTGTGTTTTTGCATTTTTGGTCCTTTTGAATACAGAGTTGGATTTTCCCATATGACCTCTGGCGACTCTGTGGTGTCAGTAAATCCAATATCTTGCCAGACTATAGTCAGCAAATACCACAGCTCTCGTGTAACTTCATCCAATAGAGATGCAATGACCCAGCAAGGGCGTTAAGTGATGGAGAAAGAGACATAGAAGATAACAGAAAGAAGGAGAGCAAGAAAATGAGACACATGCAAAGAAAAAAAAGGACGAGGGAAGATGAGTGAAAGATGATTTGGAAGACGTCTGGTCTGAGAAGGGCATCCAGTAAGTATTTGGAAAGCAGAGCGTGTTTTTTACAGGTGCTAATGAAGGCAGGTACTGTGTCTTTGCCCTTGTAGTTTCGACAGCGATGCCAGATTTCTCTGAGGTGCTTCTTTTCTCACCTTAATAAGAGACAGAAATAGACGTGGATGAGACCTGGTCGCCAACTGATCAAATGTATCATGTATTTTTAACAAAAACAATATCTGGAGGAATACATATGTTCAAAAACGCACCTGCACCTGCACACACTGATGCTGTCTGGGAACGTTTAAGGATTTTCCCCAAAAAATGGCCAAAAGATTTAATGACAAAATTGTTTTTTGCATACTGTAGATTCTCTCTGTTAAGAAACCTCAGGCTGCTGTTTGACTTTTCTTTTCCTTTCTTTTCCTTTCCCCTTTTCTTTCTGTTCTTTCCTTCCCTTCTCAAGTTTTAGGTTGTCATTTATCACACTGCCATAAACTCATGGACACATTTAATTGTTCATATATCAGTCACCCGTTCCTCTCATCTTGCACGGTCATGCTCAAATTTGATCCTAAAAGGACAAATCTAAATCCCGCCCTCGTTCCCTGCACAACCCAATGGAGTTTAATCATCCGACGCTGATGAAACCATTTACATCTGCTGGACCATTAAATCTCATCACTGGATCTCTGTCAAAATCTGCTGATCATGTGTTGAGAGGTTAGACAATTATATAGACAAACTTTGCCCTCTAGTGGTTCTTGACGTCTTTACATTACTCAAACAGGTTACAGTGTCTGGTTTGCAATGTTAGAAGTGTCATGATGGAGCTAATGTGACATGCTTTGCATACTCAGGTTTAAATGCTAATCTTTCAATATTTGCATTTGGTTTATAGAGATTTGAACTGAAAAACAGTCAGAGGTGTATGATAGAGCCGGATTACTCTCTTTGGGGTTGAACCTGGGTTTGTTTAACCTTTGTGTGGTGTTCAGGTCCCACAGATAATGCAAACTATTGATCTTTCAACTTCAGACATTTACATTTATTCAAGATGTTTTTCTTTAACCAATATTATATATTTTGTTTTAGTAGGCCTACATTTTATTCATAAAACTGTCAGAGTGTTGCTTTTAAAGGTTGCTTTAAAGATGTGTGATATTAAGGAAGATTAACAGAAATGCATTATTATATAGGCCTACTTGTGTTCAGAGGTGTATAAAGAACTTACATTATGAAGCGTTATGTTTTTATACCTTAGAATGAGCTATTTATACACGATACGAGTGCCCTGCATGGGAGTTGCCGTGTTGTTTCTACCAAACGGACAAACTGCTCTACAGAGCACGTTATGTAAATACATCATCTCTTTTGGCAATTAAACGAAATTCGACATCTTAGTTCTGTGTCAGCCACCGTAGTGCTTCAAATGGGAGGGAGGAGGGGTGGAGTGAGCCGTTGGTTGCAATTCACCATCTCACCACTAGATGCCGCTAAAATCTACACATTGAAATTAATTAAACATCTATTTCACAAAAATGTAGAGTTTATGTCTGTATTAAAAAAACTAAATAATGCCCTGGGTCCTCTATAGACCTGAAAACATTGACTAGATAACAAAAAAAAACATTAGGCTAAAATTGCA
This sequence comes from Triplophysa rosa, assembly GCF_024868665.1. NCBI lineage: Eukaryota > Metazoa > Chordata > Actinopteri > Cypriniformes > Nemacheilidae > Triplophysa > Triplophysa rosa. The sequence continues at coordinate 7,914,166 of NC_079909.1, read as the reverse complement.
TTTAAATGACAGAATCTCTCAGTATAAGATTAGCATATATTATATTATCCCCACTTATTTTAATTTCAAAGTAACAATATAGATCACAATTCTGCCATTTTACTTTTCACACACTGTTTTCAACCCCGTTTAACTTGTTTGTAATCAGTGTTGGGAAAGTTACTCTCAAAAAGTAATTAATTACTAGTTACTAATTACATATTCAATAGTTTAATTAGATTACTGTACAAATTACTCTCTCCAAAAAGTATTTAGTTACTTATTACTAATTACTTTCTATATCCTATATCAACCGTGATTAGTTAAGTGATTCAAGGATAGACATGAAAGGGCTCTTTTAATTCATTCAAATAAATAATATTAAACTACATAAAGTAGTATTATTAACTGACCAAAGTATTACAAATGTGAGAATTATACATTAAAGCATTAAGGATTTTAAAGTTAGACTTTGAATTTTGATGTCAATTCCACTATTACACACACATATATTAGACAAAGTATTTAGTTTAATTACATCAAAAGTAACTGTAATTAAATTACAGAAAAATAAGAGTAATGCCTTACTTTACTTTTTCAAGGGGAAAGTAATTAAATTACAGTAACTAATTACTTAGTAAATAGTTACACCCAACACTGTTCGTAATGTATCGTAATATAACAGCCCCTCTGAGACATCATTAGATGAGAAAGATTTAATAACTGCTGTCATATTCATGCTTTCAGACAGTTCTGGAAGCACCATGACGCTAAAGTTCATCAGAGGTCTGCTGAAAACCCGTGAAGTCACAGACCAACAAAGCAGAGAGGGTGACCTGACCAATAGAGTATGACAGAAAGAAGGTCCAAAACTTGCTAGAGTCTGAAGAAGGGAGCAGCATGTGTGAGAGGCCACACACACACAGTGGTTCAATTTTCTTTTTCCATTTGAGAAGCAGAGGAGTCTGCTGCATCTTGATTTGTCCTCCTGCAGAGGTTCTCTCTGACCTGCCCTGAAAAGATGTCTTGACTACATTACATGCTAAAAGGCACTTCCTTCTCACTTTCTACTACGGAGACTGAAGGGTCAGAATGTGCAGACGTGCATAGACAAGCAGACGTGCGTATCACTTTCTCCTTTGTATTCCTACCTGTTTATGCTGCAGATATGTGTTGGACACCATTCTTCTGTACATCTGAAGGTCCCACGTTTGTCTTTATGGATCTCTCATAATTTGTTTATCCTTGTTCCATTTATAACCACAAACAGTTCTGTTTTAAAAGCACTCTATTGCCAATTGCAGTTGCATGCTGATGTTTTAAAATGACCTCACTTTTGTAAGATTAGAGACAAAATTGCTTTTTGCTTTACTTTAGAGCAAAACACTTTTTACAGAAAGTTAAATGCAGACAGTAGAATATAATACATAGTTAAACATTTCACTGTAATGCTCCTCATTCAAACCTTTGTAAACGGTTAAAATGATGATTATAACTATTTCCACCTATGGTTATTTTGGTACAGTCACATAGATTTAGCCGGTTTATATTATGTTTTGTTTAGAGAATAATTGACTCAACTTGGTGTGTTCTTTAAAAGTTCAGGTGACACTGACTTAATGCAATGCATGGGGTAAAAGACATTCAATTTGTTCCCCAACCATGTGGACATAATGGTGTTTCTGCACATGCTGTGTCCATGGATACCTGTTGTTCAAAAGGTGGACAAAAACACCTGAGACATATTGTTCATGCTATTAAACGTTATCCAGGTGCTTTGATTTGGTGTCATTACTAGAAAAAGGTCATTGTTTAATTTAGATATTTTGTAGCATTATTTATAAAGTAGGCTACACATGAAAATAATTTCTTTATTATTATTTAATGTATAATATTTGCATTTATATTATATTTTTATAATATAATGCACTGTAACATTTATAATATATTTTATTCATTCATTCATTCGTTTGCATATTTCTATGTTTATATCTGTTAAATCTGTCCCCTTTGAGACTATTATGACTATTAAGTTATTTTGGGTTTTATTAGGTGAATATGTGACCTTGTAAAATTGTTTACAGATTTACATGAAGTCTGTCTGTCTTTTTCAGCAATTTAAATGACCACTTTAAAGAACAGTGGTCGTCCCTTCTCATAAAAAGACGCGCAAGTTACATACAGGCTGTTCTTCATGCAGATCTCTTGTGTCGTGCGCACCATCAGAAAAGACATCAACGCAACTAATCTAGATTTATTTTAGCTTTAATATATAATTGTTTATTGTATAATGTACATTTGCTTTAATATCTAAAGGTTCACAGGTTTAAATATGAGTGCGTAAGAAAACTTAATTAAACGTCTCGCGCTTGCGTGCCAAGCGCATCTGGTGTCCAGCTCTTTTGGATAGCGGTAGGATTGGGAATAATCTATCAAACGAACTGATATGTTCCTCTGTAGTATGAGGATGTTATATTGAAGACATTTTGTACAAACCAAACCACGACTAGATTGAAACGTGAATGGAAACTCGATTGCCAGTTTATTATGGTAATTTCAGAGTGTGCGCATTTCAGACTGGTATTTTAACACAGTGCAGCACATTGAATCCCAGTGTATGTCCTTTTTCCCTCATTTACACCGAAGGAGAGAACGGATCTGGATCGCTGAGACTCCTGCGAAATTTAAGTGAGTAGCTAAAAACTTGTTAAGAATTGTTTGGAATGAGACGAATAAATTGAATACAAAGATGGGTGACCATCGGAATGTATGTTTAAATACCGTATTGTGTTGATATTGTATTGTTGTATTGTATTCTGGAAAATATCATTTTGCAGCGAGAGTTTTGTAAACATGGAAACTTAGCATTATTCATTGCTGTGTAATGTGCTGCTTTTATGCAGTCTGAAACCTATAGCTGTAAAAATGTGTTATAAAAGTGTAACTGCTTTTAAAGTTAAGACCTGAATTCAACAATTTAAATTTATAAATAAAATACCTGTTTTAATAGTGTGTATTTCGAATATTCAGTAAGAGGTATGCTCATAAATCATAATCAAAAATATTTTTGATGCTCTTCACTATTTATCAGGTTTCTCGTTTAAATACGAATGCATTATGTTAAACTAACTTAAAACTGTTACTCAGTTGGCTTAAATCAATGTTTTCATTTTGTCAATTTAGTACCTCAAATTATTTATTTTTTTAGAATAGGAGAAACATGTATTATGGAAATGTTTTATACTGAATCAAACAAGTATTGTCAATGATTGTATTTTCTTTGTTTGCAGTGTTGTTGATCATGTCTTCTAATGGATCATCTGATGGTGGATGCTTGATGTCTAGCAATGTGTGTAACGGGAGCTGCACCAAAAGAGAAGTGTCTGTGACCTCATCTGCCATCTCAATGACGGTGGGCATCATATCCAACATTATGGCTCTCTTCATCTTAATCAAAGCCTACCACAGATTTAAATTCAAGTCTAAAGCAGCCTTCCTCTTCTTTGCAAGTGCTTTGGTGCTCACTGACTTCTTTGGACATTTGATTAACGGTTCTCTGGCTATCTACGTTTACGCCTCACAGAAAGACTGGGAGAGATTTGATCTCAACAAATCTCTTTGTGACTTTTTTGGAGTTTGTATGGCTTTCTTCGGTCTGACTCCTCTTTTGCTCGGAAGTTTGATGGCAGTTGAACGTTGTATCGGAGTGACCCGTCCTCTTTTCCACACCACAGCACTGGGACCCCATCATGTGAAGAGGCTGCTGGGTGTGACCTGGATGCTGGGTCTCCTGGTGGCTCTGCTTCCGATCCTGTTTCAGCGGCCGTACCTGGTGCAGCGTTCCCGAAGCTGGTGCTTCTTTCGCCTGCAGGGGATGCGTGACTGGGTTGATGTGCTTCTTCCAATATTGTTCTCTGTGTTGGGTTTGCTGTCTTTACTAGTGTCACTAGTCTGCAATACTGTGACTGGTCTCACTCTCCTGCGGTGCCGGGGACAACTTGACCGAAATCATCATCGCCATTGTCGTAACACATCACACCATTCTGAGATGGTCTGTCAGCTTCTGGCAATCATGCTGGTTTCATGTGTCTGCTGGGGTCCTCTTCTGGTGAGAAAATTATACTGGCTGGTAGTATAAAATAATAGAGTTTTACTTAAAAATGTAGTCATTATTTTACTGTTGCTCCAGTACTGTATGCTGTTTTCTTTTTATACATTAAAAGACATTCTGAATAATGATTACAGTTCTTTTCTGTTTGCATTTACACATTGCTACATGGAATTTGTTATTGTTTGATTATCATAGTTATCATAGTTTTGTTTTCAGTTTTATTTTAGTTTTTAATATTATTTCAAAACGACATTTTTTAAATATGTTCAGTTTGAATGTTTTTATTAAATATCTAATCAATAATTATTAAACATACTGTATTTAATATGTTTTTATGTGCATGTGTCATTTTTTATTTAGTTTGCTAAATGTATTTTTATTTCAGTTTTAGTTTAGTTTGTATTTTCAGTTCATAATTTTTGTACCTGAACTTATAAATCTTGCCTCAGTTTAATGCCGAGGCAACATTTTTCATTTTCTTTTAGTGTAAGGTTTTAAAATAATATTCAGGCCTACGCTTTATTTGATTTCAATAAACAGAAATGATTAATAGTTTTAGTAAACTTTAATAACCTAATTAAAAGTTAATTATGATTTCCAATAGGAATAAATAAATATTCACAGAATTTCCTTTTTAAAAAAACATTTTTGTTTCGTATAACAAAAATTAATTGTGCACAGTAAAAAAATTTTACTGCCCAGCTCTCTGTATATATGCTACAGTATATACGTATCATTTTAAATGGTTTATTATCATGGTTTTGTCTGCAGATAACAAGCATCATATTAATCATCCAGGATCATGGTGAAGATCAGACATCACACATGTTGTTGGTTGTTCGCATGGCAACATGGAACCAGATCCTCGACCCATGGGTCTACATCCTCCTCAGGAAAGCCGTGCTGAGGAGGCTTTTCCAGGTGGCATTGAGGCTTTGCAGTCCTCATGCCAAACTCACATCCTGGTGGCAGGGCAGCACTCTGGGGAGTTCCATGAATGCCAGTAGCTCGGTGACCAGCCGACCAGACTTCATCGGGCTGGATGGACCTTTCCTACCGGATACAGCCATCCAATCAGCTCACCCACTGAGTCTAAAAGAGGGATTTGAGACCTAAATTCACGGATATTCATTATTACAGCGGAAAAGACTGTTTCAGGCATTTATGAGATGTGTCTAGAGAGAATTTGTGTTCATTTCAAAGTTCAGCTGGAGGTCAATCACAGACTGCTACTCATTAGTAGGGGTACATTGATGGCAAAAAAGAATACAATTCTACAAAAGACTAAAAAGCAACTTATTGCATTTTGTATTTTACTTGCTATTGTCTAAATCAGCCCAAGACATTATTTCAATAAAAAGCAGGAAAGTGCAAGAGGGTCCTCTGGCTTTTGATAGTTTGGTTACATTGCTTTAGGCTCTTTTACGTCATCCAAGTGTGTCTTGGAGAAATGTTTAACTATCAACTGATTTTAAGCATGGTTGCGGTTTAATTCAAAGTTTCCCAAACTTCAGATGGTTAAGTCCCCCAAAAAACATAACAACAGCTTTAGGGCCCTCATATTTCTGTGGGTTGCCACAAAATGTGCTAATCATATTCTGGTTAGGATAAGATGACAATAAATATATTGTATTTGTAATACCCAGTGGTTGAAATGACTGAGGTATACTTGGGGGACTTTAGTTGTATATTTTTAAACCAGTTTGGGAAGCACTGGTTTAAATGTTTTAGTTATGTGGTTGTATTGTATTTATGTTAAACCGTAAGCATATAGCTATTTGAATGTCCTGTTATTCCAACACCTAAATGTTGTCTGATGTGTTTTACTGTAAGACTGTAAAAAGAGTAAGAGTGGCTGTTTTAATTATGTATTTTTACATATCTGTGAATTGTTTTATTTATTACAAAATTGGTTCTCATCAGGTCCTCTGTCAAAGAATAAAAAAATGACATAAGACGACTAAGCCAAGTTAACTGAAATGTTTTATTTATTATTTCAGATTTTTTATTAGGATTTCTTAATAATGAATTCGAATTGTGCAATATACTATGCAATTGTCTTTTGTATATTGCATGCAGTTACATTGTATCCTTGTTTTGGTGTATTTTTTATTTCCTCTGGCTATATTTATGTCATTTGTATTATTTCAATTACTCTGTATAGCCTACCGAATGCGTTTATGAGAAATGTTGTAATTCTATTTTGTTGTTAAATATGTTCATATACGCAATAAAAGCGAACCTGAAACATCTGCGCCTGTTTTCTTGCGATAGTGATATCCAGGCCGCTAGAGTGCAGCATCCCTTGCGCGCGCCATCAGAAAAACAAACCCAGCGTGACGTCTGTAGCGTGACCACTTCCGCCTTGTTCATTCAACGCATGGTTCTCTGAGCAGTTGTGTGTTTATCAGGTCAGTAATTAAAACCCTCGTAAATTTACTTTAAATATACTGGATAACTGCTTTGTGACGGTCACATGTGTTGTAGTTGTGTCGTGTGATGTTTGTGTAATGATGTAATAGGGAGATGCGTACGCTGTTATGGTGGCAGTGATGAGCGCTGCATTCACATTATGCGCTGTCAGGATTTCTCTTTATTCCTCCATCACGACGACACGTGATGATGCGTCTGTGAGAGAGACGAGAGATCATTATCATTTTAAATCACCAAACTGTTTTAAAACGTGTGCGACATCAGCGTATAATATTCATTTAACCAATAACAGTGATGTTTTCGCTTTTTGTGTATGACTGCGATGTTGTGTTTGTGAAAAGCTCCTGGCGCATCAGCGGTATTTCACATCCTGTAACGTTGCAAACACTCTACACACACTCTCAATGGGTTCAACTGAACAAAAGATGTACAAGTTAGAATGTCATAGCTTTTGTGTTTGCGTTGTCTTTTGAATGTAGGTGCAAAGCTTTATTTTTGATTTCTTCTAAACAGAGACTTTGAAGAAAACAATAAAAATTCAGAAAAATTGGAATTTTCTTAAATATAAAAGGCCTGAGAAGTTTTGCAGTGTAAATCAATAAATACAAAAAAATATTAGTAATTACTTTTTAGAAAATCTTTTTTTTTTTGTGGTTTATCATGCTATTTTATTAGCCTGAACAGCAGCGCTTATTTCAAAATAGAAGGTTATGTTCTTATTTGCCATACAATTTTTATACATAGACATTTCTATATTGATTTTCCTAGAAAACAATTAGTTGTTTTTTTTATTTATGCTATGCTTAAAGGGATAGTCCACCCAAAAATACATTTATTTATTATAAATCTTCATTTACTCACCCTTGAGTTGTTCCAAATCTGTATGCATTTCTTTGTTCTCATGAAAAAAGATATTTGGAAGAATGCTTATAACCAAAAAGTTCTTGGCCACCATTGGCTACCATAGTAGGAAAAACAACTACCGTTCTGTTAAACACAAAAAAGGATGATTTGAAGAATGTAGGACAGCAAACAGTTCTGGGGCACTTTTGACTACCATTTAAAATTTTCCTACTATAGTAATCAATGTGGTCCAAGAACTGTTTGGTTACAAGCATGCGTCCAAATATATTTTTCTGTCTTCAAACAAACAAAGACATTTATGTAGGTTTGGAACAACTAGAGAGTATGGCTGGGCGATATATCGTGCGATTCTTATGCTCTCCGTTTCTCAATGATTTACGGTTAAATGCCGCGCCAGAGGGCGCTCTTGCGCAGAAACTCCGAATATGAGAAACAGAAGAAGAACAATTAGTTCCAGGAAATGCCAGTGGTCATATTTTATCGCTTTTCTTCAAACTTTTTCAGGTATTTTCATGATAATAAAATATATTTATAGTGATGATGTTTGACGAGTGTTGCTTTTTAAAATGTACGTTATATACGACTCAATCTCGTAGTTTTAGATCGAGCAGTACTTCCTACTGATCGAAGAGCTGTAGTTCACGGAAGAGCTGTGCATAAACCATCGAATCGATTTCAGAATCGATTTAGAAACATATAATTAGCGTGAACCGCGATAGCGGTATAATTAATGCAATTCATTATTAGTGTTTCTTTGTTTTAGAAGTCAATATGAATCAAGAGAAGTTAGCTAAACTTCAGGCCCAGGTCCGAATAGGAGGCAAGGTAAGAAGTGCTGAACATTTACTTGAAATATATATTTTTTGTGAATACTATTATTTTGATTGTCAATTTAAGCAAATAAGTTTGTGCTTGAAAAACAGCAAGTAACCATAAACTGTTAACTGAGCCTTGAAATTCATTAGGTTTAGCACACTGCTTGTTTAATAACGAATTGTGGTTGTTGATATTTTGCTGTTTTGATTTGTTTCCTATAGGGCACAGCACGCAGAAAGCGGAAGGTGGTGCACAGAACAGCGACAGCTGATGATAAGAAACTCCAGAGTTCATTAAAGAAACTTGCAGTTAATAACATAGCTGGCATTGAAGAGGTAAATCAACAGCTCTTTATTGTTGTGCTGGCCTTGTTTCTGTTTTAGACACCATTGATGATTTTATAATGTTGTCTTAAAGGTGAATATGATTAAAGATGATGGCACAGTCATTCACTTCAACAATCCTAAAGTGCAGGCGTCTCTGTCTGCCAACACGTTCGCCATCACGGGCCACGCGGAGACCAAGCAGCTCACAGAAATGCTCCCGGGAATCCTCAGCCAACTTGGGGCTGACAGTCTCACGAGTTTGCGCAAACTCGCTGAGCAGTTCCCCAGACATGGTAAATTAGGATTTTGAAGTATAGCCATTTATAGTTTAATGTTGATGTTTACAAAGTTGTTTTCTTTCTTACATTTCAAGTTCTCGACAACAAAGCTCCTAAAGCAGAAGATATCGATGAAGAAGATGATGATGTCCCAGGTATTAAGTTTGGTGTTTCTTCCATCTTTGAATGTTCATTCTTTCTGGATGAGTCTGAAGTCATTTTCTCCTTTCTCCTCAGATCTCGTAGAGAACTTTGACGAGGCATCAAAGAACGAGGCAAACTGATTACTGGACCTTCAGTAGATGCTGTTCAGGAAGAAATGCCCTGCAGTATTTTTAAACTAGAGTGACAGACATATCATTTAAACACTATACAGTGAACCAGAGACTTTTATATCATAAATTGGCTGTTCCAGACCAGCCTCCTGCACTTATACAAAAATATGGACAGTCAAATGATATTCCAATAGTTATTAACCACCATGCTGAACTAGTCTTAATTTTTTTTTTTCTGTGAATTAAATAAAAATAAAACAGATCAACCTTTTCTATATGTGCTTTGGTTTATTACAGATGCTTTGAGATATGTATTATGTGGTCAGTATTGTCCAAATTATTTGGGATTTTTCACTTACAAATGTCTGTAAATTAGTTTATGCTAAAAGCTATCGTTGAGATAATTATTATTACAGTAAATTCATATATATATATCCATCTATAAAAATATTTATAGATTCAAGATTTTTATTCATCACATACACAGTTATATAGAGAATATACTACCAGTAGTAAAATATGTAAGTCAGGTCAGCTCCAAAGAAAAATATAAAGATAAAGGTCATATGAATCCATATATAAATACTATATAGAGAGAGAGAGAGAGAGCCTCCAAGGTATAAACTATAAAGAAAAAAATATGACCTAAGTATTATATATATATACACACACACATATATGTATATATATATATACTGTATGTATGTGTGTGTATATATATATATACATGCATATATTAAAAAAATGCCTGATTGTGTCAGAAAATGAAAATATTATATTGTTTATATAATGTTACAATACAGTTTCATTTATTTTCTGACATTTTTTTAATGCAAATAAGTTTCCACAGTTTTTTCTGCATAAGGATATTTTGATGGAAAGTCTAATTTTACTGATCTGTTTCCTAAGCACATGAATAGTCATCAAACCGTGTGAATATTCATTACAGAATAGGCTATATTGATGGTGTAACTGTAAACCCTCTGCACCCGCATCGCGCAATGCGCGTTCATCAGGAGCTCCGCGCGGGCACAGACTCTCTGGTGATGAGCGCGTACACTGAGGAGGCGAGAGGATGCGCTGCTCCCGGTAATTACTTCAATTGACTGTATTAATTTATTAAACCTAGTAGTAGTATTGAGTTGTACATTAATATTGCATTCCTCTTAAAGTTTTCTGGGTTTATTCCGGATAAATGGTTGTGACGGGTGATGTGATAATTGGCGCTTGTGGACGGTGTCGCATTGCTGTATTGGCGAGTGTGATGTGCTTCAGCCATATGTGAACACACGCGTTTGCAGCACTGCTGTGCGTCAGGAGTGACGATGTATTTAAACAAGAGTTTCCATGTGAAAAGTATTAAAGATCCTCGAGTCGAGTGTGATCGTCTGCGGTTTGATCGTCTGCAATGCAGTGCTGTCCAGAGAGAATAACCAAACGCGCATTTCTCATCCGTGCAGAGTAACTTTATCGTTGTGGTGTTTGCATGTTCTCACATTGCTGCGTCGCATATAACGTTGCATGCGAATGACGCGACGTCGACAAACTACAACACGCGTTATACAATAAACCAAGCTTACATAGCTAGCGCGCGATGCGCTATTTGTCGCGTCGCCAGCGGTGTCCGAGGCGACGCGCATGTGCTTCCAACCAGATGCCTACTAGCAAGATAAGAAATGTGTTTAGTTGTTTTTGCATTCATGTCATTAATTTGACATCTTTGATACACTGGAAATGCAAATGCGTGCGTATTTGCATTTTGTAGCGTCTAAACGCACCACCTCTATGAACCTTTATTTGCATATACACCCATGCAAACGAGACGTTTAGCACACTCAGCAAATCTTTACTCTCAAGCTGCTTGTGTGTGTGTTGGTGACTTGAATGCGACAAATTCTTAGGGAGCACAGAGACCTTATGTCATCTAATTGAACAACGTGTCAATAATACAAAATACATCATATAATATAAACATTTTTGTGATGATGCAGTACCTTTATAATGCCTAGGTAAATGAGACAGTGAATAATTGTTCACTTTTACTTATTTCTGTACAAATAACACCTTAATAAAAAAAGTATACTATATATAAAGCCTACCATTAGGAAAATAGCCAAGGTATTATTAAAGTAAAAATGTAATAATCATGGGTTTCTTGCCGATTTATTACCATTTGTATTACTAGTTTTATCTACAAATATCATAGCTTCACTATGGTTACCATTTTGGGACAAGGGAAAATTTGTGGTTGTAATAGTTTAAATATAAATAAAAACAAAAAACATGGTTCCTAAAACCATGGTTAATTTTCGTAAAGGTAGCAACTGCAATAAAAAATGTTCTGCCTGTGAAAAGAAAACCCAGCTAAAGTCTGCTTTTGTGATTTACTGTTTTCTGCATAAAATCATCCTACATAATGTAAAGACATTTAAGATATATATACAGTATATATATAACCTGTCCCTCTGAAACCTTGTATCTTCATATTTTGTGTTTTTATTTTTTGCCATAAATCATTATTATTAATCACCCTTTATGTTTGTCACTGGGTTTCTAACCAATAAAAAATATTATAAAGTGCTTTCTTGTCAACTTTGACAACACAGTGTTTAACCATTTAAAAAGCACAGTGTTTTTTCCATTTCCTGAAAACAGTAAATTTGGACATCCGAAATCCGAAAAAAAGACAGTGATGATATTTTTAATAGCGACTTAGTAAGGTCATAACCATAACGTTGTTGTTCATTGTTTGCGACAAGTAATAAAATATAGTGTATTAATCTCAGTATTTAAAATCAGTTATTTGAGTATTATAACTGAAAAATGTAATACTGTATCTCAAAATCTATTATATAATCTATCACCTTTAAACACACATGACCTATTTTTGCCATTTTTATAACTCCTTTGATGCTCCTAATCTCATTTACAGACAGGGTGAGATTGGTTTATAATAATAATTTACAGTAAATACAAGAAATTTGAGTGTTACTGTAGTCCCTGGTATTGACCCCTTTAAGGAGAGAGAAGTTGAGTCATGGCAGCCCCCGGGCTTTTGGGAACTAACTAATCTGACTCATCATTTGGCAGGTCTGTGTTGTGCTGGTCTGAAGGAAGCATAAAGCTCAGTGGGGGCTGAAGTATGAACCATAGGCTTTGAGCTCCCACCACTGAGACTATGAGGCAAGCGGTAACCGCCACCCTGTCTGTGTGGGGAGAGAGGCGTTTCGGGTACTCCACCCTGAAGGACTCCAGCGAGTCTCTGTTGGACGAGCGTAAACTGAGGCCGGGTCTGAAAGAAGACTCCGTCATTGAAGAAAAGGAACGGGCGGAGAATGAGCAGGAACATCTTGAAGCGGTTTTGGGACGTTCAGGGTCCCCTCTGTTGGACACCGGACACCAAACTGGGAGCACAGAGCACCCGGACCCCACGCTAGAGTCATGCACAGAGCGCAAAAACAGCGTGGTGGAAACGTCGGTGGTGTCTGGGGTTGACTTTACTGGGAGGAAGGGTTCTCTTGGTGCTTTGCCCATGCAGCGGTGCAGTTCTCTGGGCACCACGGCACCTCAGTGGATCCCTGATTCTCAGGCACCTGCCTGCATGAAATGCGGCTCCAAATTCTCCTTCACCAGAAGACGGCATCACTGCAGGGCATGTGGAAAGGTGACATCCGCATGTTTTGACATTTGGAATGGACTTTTGGATGTTTTCGTGTTCGCAGAGGGATGAGAAACAGACAAATTATTGCATTTTTGTTTGTTTGGGTTTGCAGGTGTTTTGTGTGGTGTGCTGCGACCTGAAGTTCCGATTGACTCATCTCGGGGGGAAAGAGGGGCGTGTCTGTGTCACCTGTCATTCAACTCTGATCAACCGTGAGTTTTGTGATGGATGTCCGTTATTATAGGAGACAAGGCTGTTAAAACACATTCGTTACAATTCGTATCATCTCTTAAGGGACGATTCGCAAGGACCAGAAAAAGGTTTGGTTCGCTGATAGATTCCTTTCTCAGCCGGAAAGTAGAAGTGCCAACTGCAGCCCCACACACAGAAGCACGAGCCACACACAGAGGGCTGAACTCGCTCAGGCGGTATGAAGGAAAAGCTTTCTGATCACACAAAATGAGTTTTATTACAACATGCACAATAGCTGCCATTTAGTGTTTCTCTGTAGGAAGTGTCTGACCTCGAAGCAGATGAAGTCAGTGGTCTGAGTGGCAACTCCAAAAAACCCTCTCCACCAAAGGACCTTCCCCCTATTCTGACATCAACAGGGGTCAAAGGAGGTATGCATTTTCCCACATACCCACTGTCTATGCAATAGTCAGGATTAGCTTTGATTCACTAATACGGCTTAAAAAGTGATGTTATTAAAACCTATAAAACATATATTTGAACTGAAAGGAAGAATGAACACGCTCTCAAGCAGCACTAGTGGCCTCTAGCTTACCTCTAAGTCTCTCACAGAGCTATATAATACACAGAGCCGTGTCCTGTACTTATGCTGATTTAAAGTACAATCTAATAATGGAACTTAAAATTCATTTTAATTCATAAAGTTGAGGTCTAGGGTAAGGTTAGGGGTAGGTGTAGGGCTTTAAAATCTCAATAAGTTGCCATCATTTTAATAATTTTTATATTGATTTACACTCTGTTATTATTGCATAATGTTTAATGCACAACAATACTGAGGTGTAAATAGTAACGTTCTCTGCCACTATTTATTACTTATAAGCAGTGTTGGGTGTAACTAGTTACTAAGTAATTAGTTACTGTAATTGAATTACTTTCCCCTTGAAAAAGTAAAGTAGGGCATTACTCTTATTCTGTAATTTAATTACAGTTACTTCTGATGTAATTAAACTAAATACTTTGTGTAATATGTGCGTGTGCAGAAGAGGAATTGACATCAAAATTCAAAGTCTAACTTTAAAATCCATGCTTTAATGTATAATTCTCACATTTGTAATTAATAATAATACTTTATGTAGTTTAATATTATTTATTTGAATGAATTAAAAGAGCCGTTTCATGTCTATCCTTGAATCACTTAACTCATCAAGGTTGATGTAGGATATAGAAAGTAATTAGTAATAAGTAATTAAATACTTTTTGAAGAGAGTAACTTGTACAGTAATCTAATTACATTATCGAATGTGTAATTAGTTACTATTAATTAATTACTTTTCAGAGTAATTTACCCAACACTGCTTATAAGTAAATAGCATCTAACTACTATTTCTACTTAATCCAAAGAAAATGCAGCTATTTTCCATTAGTGTAAATAGCATATCGCTAAGAAATGCTGCTATTTTCACTTAGTGTAAACAGAATCTATTGCAATTTACAGTTAGTGTAAATTGAATCTGTCGCTGCCTAATAGTTTACCGGTTCAATACTTTTTACATTTTCTAGTTCGTGAAAATACACTTTGCAGTATATGCTCAGTAAACTAGTGAAAGTAGCAAAAATGTAATAGATTAGTCAATATACTAGTTTCTAGTATATTGTCATTTTAAGTACAAAGACAGGCCGGACATTTACATATAATGTCTGAAAAAATTAAAATTCCAAACAGAAGGAAATGAAGTTAAAACTTACACTCAAATTTAACTTAGAATATATTGCAACTTTAATATATTATATAATGCAGTTTCAAAATGATATGCTTTAAGTGCAGTGTTACAGTAATCATTTTGAGCATACAGTTAAAATATACCAAAAATATATTTTAAAATAAAGGTAAAATCAGCACACTTTCAATTCAAGTATGTTTTTCTAAAATATATATTTTACAATTACAATTATTAAGTATAAGTAATAAGTGAAGGCATGTTTATTATTTGTTAGTATATAATTTGTCCTACTGAAAAATAGTATAGCCTATTTGAAATGCAAAAAAATTATATATTTAATCACAAAGGCAAATGTATATTTTCTTAAACTTAAACTGATATCCTGCCAGTTTAGGTGTTTAAAGTACATAAAAAGTAAAAAGTGAAGTTTGATGCTTTGGGTTTTTTTTACACTTTGTGTATTGAGACATAACACAATGTAACAGTATTACTAAGTAAAAATGTTTCGATCTCTTTTACATAATAATAAAGAATAAAGAAAAACACAAAAATTGAAAATAAAATATATAGACAGAAAAATATGTACACATTTGTATATATATATAGCTGCCATATTATGGCGAGAGGTTGATTCTAATAGTTATACAGTAGTCTGATGCTTTGTCAACTTGTTTTTAGACTACACTCTGGAGGAGAAGAGAACAGAATCGTCGCTCTTAGAGGAATTGGAGAGAGGTCTGGCCGAGCCTCTGGTGTTCGTGCTGAATGCAAACCTGCTGGCCGTGGTGAAGATTGTCAGCTGTACGTTCCTAATGTCTCACTCCACACATGATGGATTTATGGGTTTAGTGATTTGACATGTGGAACCTGTGCGAATCGGTATGGTATATTAAATTGCGATCAAAGCTCTTTTGTAGTCTGTGTAGTCAGTCTTTTCAAACCCGTCACGTGTGTGCGCATGCACGTGTGTTCTCTGGATGCGAGCGCGAGTCGTCTGTGTGCACGTTCTGTACCTCTGATTAAATATAGTGGTGTGTTAATGTGAGTTGCTGAGGTGTCTGTATGTGTACCCACCTGTAGATGTGAACCGCAGATGCTGGTGCGTTATGTCAAAGGGAATGCACGCTGTCGGCCAACCAGAGGTGGTTATTTTACTGCAATGTTTGCCAGAGGAGAAAAGATTTCCAACGGACATCTTCAATCATTTCATTCAGATCTACTGGGATGCCCAGACAGGTAAAACATGTATTTATGCAGGTGCAAGGTGCAGTGACTTCATAGATCTTGACTGTTCACTTTCTCCAAGCAGCAGGAAAGCTTCTGAATCACCTCAGCCACTCTTTGGTGTCCCGGGGGTTTCTGGGTAATAATGAGCACTCAGGATTTCTGTACGTGCGCCCGTCGTTCCAGTCTTTGGAGGGACTGCCTTTACCTGCGCCACCCTTCCTGTTTGGACTTCTTATACTCCGTGCCGAGACACCATGGGCCAAAGCCTTTCCCTTGAGACTCATGCTGCGTCTGGGAGCTGAGTACAGATGTAAGAGAATAACATTTTTGCGTGATTAGTATCGAAATTTGTCAGTTATAATCTTTGAATTTGATTACAAATGACCTCTGATTTGTAGAAACCTATTCATTTAGCTGTTTGTTGTTGTCTTGCAGTCTATCCATGTCCGTTGTTCAGTGTGCGCTATCGAGAGCCTCTCTTTGGGCCGGTCAACAACAGCATCATGAGACTCTTAGTGGTGAGAATGCTTTAAACATTTCATGCGACATCTGCAATGAACTGCACAAACATTACTTCCTGTTTTATCACTTCCTGTTTAAAGTTTTTCACTTCTTTTTTTCTGTTCCAAGGATTTCCGTTTCTACCGTTACACGCTGCCTTCGGTGCAGGGACTCGTGGTCGATCTGGAAGCTAGAAGCACCTGCATAAGAATCCCTAAAACACGCCATCCTGAGGTGATTTATACTGTAATCTCAAACAAAAAAACATGATCATACAACACTCAAAAAACACCTGGAATTAATCCGAAAAAAGAATTTTTATAGATTGTTTTGCTTCTTTTATATAGTTCTTTAACCTCTTGTATTAAAGTACTGTGGTACTATGGTACTGAAATACACTATTTTAAATAGATAGTAAACCCATCAGAACGATTGAATAACACAATTGTAATTGAATTATGTTGTGACTAAAAGCATCCGAAATAAATTAACTCTCTGTTATATTTTACAATCCTCAAAGCTACCATCCTTTGCCTTTAATTTGCAAAATTGTGCATTTTTTCATTCAGCTTCTTGAGGTCTCAACCTGGGAAGCTTTTGAAACATTATTGAATTCATTTTCTTCTATGTTGGACACTTGTTTGGTGCTTTTTATTTATTATTTGGCAATCCATTTAAAAACGTTTTGAAGTAAATATTTCGTTTTCTAATGAAGGAAATTAATATACTGTCACAATTATATTTTTGTCTACAAAAGTAATTTCAGAAATGGAAATATCTTCATACTGATATACCTTCAGATCAAAAGATAATAACAAATAAATTAGAGATGCACCGATATATCGGCCAATATTCGGTATCGGGGGATAAAAGCAAATATTCAAACTATAGGCTGATAGTTTTTAAAAACAGCCGATGATCAGAGCCGATATATCCTGTCAATCAAAAGAGGACAGAAAAATGCAAATGAATTTGTGCTCTGTGTATATAGAACATCGTTTGATATTCAATATTAATAGTCATTATATGAATTAATAACATTAAGAAATATTAATTTAATATTCAGAATCGGTATCGGCAGACATCACTCTAAATAATCGGTATTGGTGGATACATTTAATAACGGTGCATCTCTAAAAAAACAAAACAAAAAAAAAGTGATTCTAAACTTGGACCGGTACTCAATGACTGATTATTGATGTCCCATACTTTTACATTTCATAAAGAATACCATGGAATTTTCATGCATGTCAAAAAAAGTCTTCTGAGAATATTTGCAAATCAGAAAAATTAAAATAAGGAATTTCTTAGCATAATAAGCTTCAGTGGAGTTAAGTGCTTTCATCAGATGGTGTGTGTTTCTCTGCTGGTGTTATAGCTGCTGAAGGCTCTGAATAAATCTAATGAGAGAGTGCTGGCCCTGGGCGCCTGCTTTAATGAGCAGGCAGACTCTCATCTCATCTGCGTTCAGACGGCAGATGGACAGTATCAGACCCAAGCCATCAGCATTCACAGTCAACCTCGCAGAGGTGAGATGGAACACACATGCATGGTCAGTCACATACAGTAAATGATGTTACCAACACGCATGTAAATCACACTTAAAATATACTATTTTCATTATAGGCAATAAAATTGCATAAGTACAGTTCTCAATTACACTTCATTATAAAAGAATGGATCAAATTAAAAAGATATCCAGACACATACAGTAGTTAATGTGAAGAACTATATCCAGTTACTCTGCTAGGAAATATGTGGAGCATACATTTATTAAAATTAATATACATTTAAAGTATATAGGAAAATGGTTGAGGTCGGTAAAATTCCTGATGTTTAGAGATGGTTTGATTTTTAATATCTCATTCAATTAAATACGACCATTTTAAGTGTTTTGACAACTCTCTTGTAATTGATTCAATATTTTTTTATAATTTATTTAAGATGAATTATATATGATGACACACACTTGAAAGCCTTCATTTAAATATGAAAATGCATGGACAGTCCTAATACATGTTGCCTTTCTCTGAAGGATCACTTGGGGGCGCTTTTGAGATGCTTGCAAAGCGTGTTGGCTTTTGTTTTGTTTCAGTAAATTCTCAGTGAATCTAAATCTGTCTTTCTGTTTACTTTTCAGTCACTGGCTCGTGTTTTTTCGTGTTCAGTGGAGCGCTGAAAGCTTCCTCAGGGTACTTGGCCAAGTCAAGCATTGTGGAAGGTCACCGATTTATTCATTTTTTCACTGTATCGTCAATAAACTTCACCATTGTTTCACATTTCCCACTCCAACGTAATGAGCTTATTGTAAAATGTATGTTATTAAGTAAGTTTTTACTATGTTCCTACAATACCTCTCTGAGAGAAACTGTGAGTTTGTGTATTTAGGTCTATGTGCACGTGCTGAGTTTCCATACATCTGCTGGTCATTACAGATGGATTGATGGTGCAAGTAACCATGGAGACCATGGCTGAATTGCGACGGTCTTTACGAGACATGAAAGATTTCACAGTCACCTGCGGAAAACTTCACCCGGCGGAGAGGCAGGAATATGTGCACATTCAGTGGCAGGATGAAGAGCCACGCTTTAATAAAGGGTTTGTATTGACGCCTCTGATCAATTCAGTTCTGTTCATAATGTTTGCCTTTATATCACCTGGTCGAATTAGCAACAGAGATTTGTTTGACCCTGTGCTGGTCTGTTCTGCTGTCCTGTATCCTAGTATAATCAGCCCCATTGATGGAAAATCTATGGAGTCGCTTACAAACGTCAAGACCCATCAGCGCTTAGAATACAAGGCCAATGGGAAGGTCATGCGCTGGACAGAGGTAAACAGGTTTATGCGTTGAGTAGCTTTTGTGCTGTTTGTGTTGTGCTTAAAGGGATAGTTCACCCAAAAATACAAATTCTGTTATTTATTCACCCTCAAAACCTGTTTATGAGTCTTTCTTCTGTGAAACACAAAATAAGATATTTTGAGAAATGTCTCGGTGGTTTTGTGTCCATACAATGGAAGTCAATAGCGGTCACTGTAGTTTGGTTGCCGACTTTCTTCAAAATATCTTACTTTGTGTTCTGCAGAAGAATGTCAGTCATACAGGTTTGGGATGACATGCGGCTGAATAAATGAAAGTATTTTCATTTTTGGTTGAACTATCCCTTTAATAAAACAAGCTTCTTTTTTTCATATTTGCTTAAACTGTACTTAGTTGAAACTTGGTGTCCTGTGGCTGTATTCTTATCCGTTCTATAAATCACACATTAAATTTGTTCATTTTCTTTGAATGTCACAGGTGTTTTATCTTCAAAAAGATCAACATCCAAACGGTCTTAATAACCACACCAGTCACAGCCGGCTAACAGAACGTCTTGCACGGGCGTTCTGCATGGCACTGTGCCAGTCTCTCTGTCTGCTTAAGGAGGATGGCATGACCAAACTGGCACTGAGAGTTATCCTTGATGGGCAAAAGGTGAAATTGTGATGCCACAGTTTAAAGAAATCTTATTTATCCTGTTTGTATGCTTTTAGGAAATAACAGAAATAGAAATTTAAACAGAAAATTTCTGATAGTGCAACGCCAGCATGCATGTTTATCAACCCATAAATACTCATGTAAATATATTTACTTATTGTATATTCACAATTGTCCACAAATATGTGTATATTATGTTTGTTTCGTGGTCATACTGTATACATAATACGTTATATACTTGTGTACATATGTCAGCCTGGACAACAAAACCAGTCTTATGGGTTTCCGAAATTGAGATTTTTACATCACCTGAAAGCTGAATAATTAAGCTTTCTTTTGATGTATGGGTTGTTAGGATACAATAATATCTGGCGGAGAAACAGCCGTTTGAAACTCTGGAATCTGAGGGTGCAAAAAAAT
The DNA here is from genome assembly GCF_024868665.1 of Triplophysa rosa. Classification (NCBI taxonomy): domain Eukaryota; kingdom Metazoa; phylum Chordata; class Actinopteri; order Cypriniformes; family Nemacheilidae; genus Triplophysa; species Triplophysa rosa. The sequence continues at coordinate 7,893,887 of NC_079909.1, read as the reverse complement.
CACAATATTGAGAAAATCACCTTTGAAGTTGTTAATCGGAGGCACTGTAGCAGGCCATCCACTCACAAAAATAAAGTTTTGATGTATTTATGGTAGGAAATTTGCAAAATATCTTCATGGAACATGATCTTTACTTAAAATCCTAATGATTTTTGGCATAAAAGAAAAATCGATAATTTTGACCCATACAATGTATTTTTGGCTTTTACTAAAAATGTTTCTGTGTTACTCAAGACTGGTTTTGTGATCCAGGGGTCACGTGTATGCAATATTTTATTAATCATATGGGTATAGAAAGCTTGTACTGTATACTTCTTGTACTGCACAGAGTCATCACATCTCACCTATTATTGAGTTTTTAACTTGTGGTGGAATGGATTTCTAAAAAGAGATTTAATTGTCCTTTAAGCATTTTACAACTGGAGTTTAAGGTTTTAGGTTGTGTACCACTGAAGTCCAATATTATCTTAATGCTGTGCAGGAGTATTTTATTTAATCTCTTGTCAAGCTTCCCAATATCATTTTTCTTATCTTTCAGATGGAGTTTATGGCAGGCAGTAACGGTCAGCGGTTGCCAGCACCGTATCAAGACTGTCTCAACCAATCACTGACAAGCGTGGTACAGAGTAACTCTCACTACCAGGGTCTCGCTGCCTGCCAGCTGGAGCTCATCTTCTATATTCTTGAGGATACGTCTTAAGAGACCCCGCATGGACCACCCACTGTCACCTGTGCCAATACTTCTAGAAACTTCATCAGCATTACCTTTGAGTTCAGTAGTTGAATATTAAATCCAATAGACATTCGGGTGGTGTTTAGTTGATACCTTACTGCTCACTGTGAATGGGTCTGGGGTTACAAGATCAAAAAGTTCAAGTAGCCATCTAGTTTTCTCTAGTCTAGACTCATTTGAAACATGCGAAAACAAGGGCCGAAGCGCAGCTGAAAACAAATCTCGAGCGGATGACTTTCATTAGCATGATCTGATATCGAAAAGGAGTTTTGTTTATTTTTTCTTGCTGAATCTTCAGTCTTCCATACATGGATCTCACACTGTAGCCATGGCAATTTTCCGTCACACTTCCTGATACAGGCGTGTTCCTCCAGAATCACTGTTCAAATCCCACGTCCCACCCTATTCTCCCGACTCGCAGGAGTGGCCTGACCTCTGCTCTACATTGACGCACACCTGCTTGGAAAAAATGTGCCAGGAATTCAGCCAGACAAAGGCAACACTTGGATAAAAAGGAGCGGGAATTACACGCACAAAATCTAGTGTGTCTTTGTGTGTGTGTGTGTGTGTGTGTGTGTGTGTGTGTGTGTGTGTGTGAGATGAAAAGGCCAAACAGAGCGTAGGATGACTGCTTTTTTCAGGAAGAGAAGAGACTTTTTGTTTACATCCAACACGCTGAGCATACTTGAGATTGCAAAGGATGCCGAGTATGAAGAAATGCGACACAGATTTCCAAATCTGTTGGACTGCCCTTGAAAGCCTAAGAGAACATGAAACACATTACTCCTGCTTCATTCTTGTAGATAGTATGTTAGAAGAAAAGTATTTTAATATGGAGATGCCAAATAACATGACGGGTGAAATTGTAGATTGACTTCCTACAATGGTGTTGAAGGAGGAAATATTGCGTGCCATAAATATTATGTAGAAAATAATCATTATGAAATAGCATAACATGCCTAAAATAAAAAGATAACTATTTTAAAATGTGAATTTATTTTCTGTTTTTAATTGAAGATTTTTTTGAAAGACTTAACCATTTTTTACCAAACCAATCCCATTAGTTAGGAAAACTATTTACAGGTGTAATTCAAGTTTACTGATGTTGACTGTACAGTGTCTGCTATCGGGGGAGAGAATGAAAGACACACAATGTTGTGTATGCGCATGTGTATGCGTGTTGTACTGTGTGCCTCTGTTTAGATGAATAACATGAGCAACATCAGCCGAGGATATGAACATCATCCAGTCGCCGCCATTCCTCTTCTCTTCATACATTGTGCTCAATTATTAATTCTTTTAGATTAACTTAGGACAAAACAATATACAAACAGGGATCAAACTCATTCATCTCCCCATGTACTTAATAAACGTACATATTAAAACTAGCAACAAAAAAAACAAGACTTGAAAACAAAAAGTCCCAAAACACTCTTCGGACACCACAGTGCTTAGTGCAGGTTCTCCTGGTCATCCGTTTTGGGTCTTCTCCTGAGATCTCAGGCTTTCTTCATCTTGCTGTTGAGAGTGCTTCCATTCTCGTGGTGCTTCTTTCCATTGCTGAGGCCGTTCACATGCCTGCCGTGGCCGTTGGACACCGCGGACGAGCCGTTGGACACGCCGGCGCTTCCGTTAGCCTTGCCGTTGTGGGCGAGCTCCTTGCTGGAGTTCTTTGGTAGCCTCCTGCCCTTGACGTACGCCTGGTACCAGAAATTAGAGAAGAGTACGAAGAAGAAGGTCCCGTACATCCAGATGAGGTGGATGAACAGAGGCACCTGGTAGTCGCAGGTCTTCATGAAGTACCACTGGGTTACATGAAGAGACACCAGGACAAACTGAGTCTGGGGAGAAGAATAAGAAAGTCTGATCATGTGGCATGTACGCACTGAGAATCGGGGACAGTTTTAGAGTTTTTTAGGAGTCCAAAAGGTAATAATTCACCCAAACCTGGCAGCTGTGGTACTATTTACTCAAATACAGTACATGCAAGGGAGAATGTTTTGAAGATGGTTACAGTACTTTCTACAAAAATTATTCATAGTGACTTCAAAAGTTTATGATCAAATTTTTATAGTTTTTTTGTCAAATATTTTCATAGTGGTTTTTGTTATAATGCTTTTTTTTTTTAATGTCCAGTGTTAAACTCTCATTGTATGGTAAAATTCTTCAAAATTATCCTTTTGTGTTGCACCAAAAAAAACAGCTGCACAGGTTTGGACACAAATAAATACAATTTTTTATTTAAAAACTATTGAATAAATAAATGTATAAACGGTTTCATCGGACTCGCGCACTGAACCGAAGTTAACTTCCGATCTGTGTTTGGTTACAATATAAAAACGTATTTTCTACTGAATTTATATTAATATTATATATTATAATATTAATATATTATTGTGTATTCACAAATTAAGTTTGGGCCACATAACATTTGAAAGATTTTATTTTGAACATTTCTGTTGTTGCCGCTGAAACCGTCTATAAATAAATACATGTTTTTGTCCTTTTTGAAAATGTGGCTACTATCATTGTATAGAAAATGCCAAGTAAAGATTCTACAAAATCGTCTTTTTGAAAAGAAAAAAACAGCAGCATGGGCTTGGAACCACAAGCGAATAGTTTTCTTTTAAAATTCATTTTACATAAATCATTTTAATAAAAAATAAATGTATTTATTAATTAGTGGTTCCTTTTAGGATACATACTTGGCAAATACAACTTTTTTTTAAATGCTTGTTTTCCATTATTCTGTGAATCAAATGAACATACCAGCTGGATGGCAGTCATGTATTTCTTCCACCAGAGGAACTTTTGGAAGCGAGGTCCAGCGGCAGACAGGCCATAGTAGGAGTACATGATCACATGGACACAAGAGTTGACCATTGCATGGAAAGAGCCCATTCCACCTGAACAACACATTCAGAAGATTATTAGTCATGGAAAGTGCACCTTCCAACTCTGAACATAGTAGCATAGAAAGTATGTGACTTTAGGAGCCTTATTTACAAATGTCTCGAGCTTCAACTTCAATTTTCAAGTCTGGTGACTGTGTAAAAAACATGAACATTTTGACCCCACTAGGTTCACAAGTTGAGTTTAAAAACAGAAAAACTCTCATAGTGCAGAATAAAATCACAGATTCTTCATTTTGGAATTACTATAATCACTGATTTTTTATGATACCTGATGCCTCCTTTAACCTAATTTGAATGACTTTCCACCAGTAACTTGTCGCACAAGTAAACGAGCAGCGGCACTGAAACACAACAACCATGTATGAACAGCTGACCGTGACCCACGTGGACTGACTAACCTGGCGCATAGCTCACACCCCACCACCACGTCCACGGCATGAAGGAATGATGGAAAATGTGCAGGAAGGTGATCTGACTGTGTTTCTTCCGCAGCACAAAAAACACCTGAACACACAACAGCCACATTCAGCACTACATTCACAAACCCATCGGTTTCACATGAAGAGTAGCGTATTCAAATCTTACCGTGTCCATAAGCTCAATGAACTTTGAGAAGAGGAATAACCAGGCCACTCTTGCCATCTTGGAAAAATAATTCATGGTTTAGAGAGAATATGGATATGCAAAGATCTTTGTGATCATTTAAACTGTCATGTTATTTAAAGTAACATCTTACTCGGAGTGCTTGAGGGCTGTCAGAATAATCACATGGGTCACATTTCCACGTGTATCCGGTGGCCCACCCAGACATCAAGAACTAGACCAAAAAAAGTTGAGATGAATTTATTTATGTTAATAGATCATTTAATTTATTATTTATTTGAGAGATACATGCGGTTCAAATGCACATTCAATGTCTTTACCTCATATACGATATATGCAGACAATCCCACCAAGGATAGGTTGTAAATGATCATGGCTTCTTTCAACTGGAAGGGTTTGCGGTTGGCCATAAACTTCGGGCCGGCGTACAGTGCAAAGAAAAGATAAGCGAGCAGAATAGCAGACATGCTGAATGGACTCTCCATGAGAAGATAACCCTTCAACCGTGGGTCTAAGACAAAAAATACAAAACAAAAACAGAATATCTATCATATACAAAATGTCCAACAGTAATAATTCAATTACGTAATTCAAAAGCTAAATGTAAAAAACAGTTTTGCAAAAAAGATATAATTCAGATATGTTGAATATCCTGAATGTTAGCATTTAAGATTACCAAACCTTTTAGTTGTATCTACTGTACATCTCATTTATACAAATTGTGTTTTGCATATATTTCCATTATCAGACATCCCGCTGCCCGGCTCTCTTGATATGGCATCAGCCACTGAGGAAGAAATGATGTCAGGCGACCGCTAGTCCGACTAACATCTATAGTAAACCTGTGTTCAGGAGGTCATTTCATAAGCATCTTACCTCTTCCTGCTGAAAGGCTGTCATAGACCTCCATTATTCTGTCTTTCACCGTCTCCAGCATTTTCACTGATGTCAGCTTAACACGGTTGACTGCACAAAAGCACCTGTGAGAAATACAAAGACAGATGCTATCAATCCGGAAAAACACACAAATCACAATGTATAAAACTTGACTGAATAGACATTGTGTAACTTTCATTGGATTGAATCAGTCCTTTAAGTCAGAAACATTCAGTGGCTAATCTACTTTTGCCTTATCAAGTTAATGGCAAACAAAAAATGTAGTTGGTAAAGAGAGGAATGAATTGTTTGGATCAGGTGACCTCAACAGCTCAGACGGTTACAATGAAAGGTCTTCAAGTGCACGCTGGAAACATGTGACGCTCATCTCGTGTCCATTTAATGTCACCCGGCAACAGGTTTTCTAACCAATGTGACTTGTTAAAAACGACCCTTTCGAAGCACTACGGTGGCTGACACAGAACTAAGATGATGTGTTTGCTTCTTTGCTGAAGGAAACATGGTGAATTTCATGTGAGGAGAACCGCAGTGTATGTAGATAGAAATAGCTCATTCTAAGGTCATAAAAACATATGTATGGTCTTTATACACCTCTGAACACATAGTTATGCATATTATATTGCATTTCTGTCAATAGATCCTCCCAAAATTACACATTGGAGCTTGAAGTAACAAAGTTGCTCATGTTTAAATGTACCTTTAAAATGTAGGTGAATAAAAAACTCTAAACTTTTCCATTACCTCTTTCTCCTAAACACATGTTCTTTCTTTCCTCTCGGCTGATATGGTGTGATGTTGATGGGTGTGGTTACATGAAGGAGTGGAATGGCAGAAGTGATGTAATGTTTCTCTCACATTCAACTTAGTGAAACGCTTTGCCACCTCTATAATGATGCTTGAGTTTTGACTAGAAGCGCACTTACAAATTTGCACATGTGACTCATGAATAAGGAAGGTCTGTTGTTATCAGACATCTGTCCCTGCTACACTCTGGATAAACACAGGAGGGGTTCAGGTGCGTCTCACACACACCTCAAATGTTGACCAGGAATAAAGAGAGTCCCTCCCTAACTACATTTAATTTCACCCCATGATCAAAAGCATTAGATATTTTTAGCATACGAAAACTATTTCAGCACCATTATGACATTTGCATCATTCTCCCTAAATTCTTATCAACTTAATGCGACTTTTGTCCTCATTACACATTACAGTAAGGTTATATTTGTTAACATTCTACAGTGTTTATCAGTTTTACGTCATATTAATTTAGCATTTAAAAGGTGTAGCTGTTAAAGCAACAGTTCACCCAAACATGAAAATTCTGTCATCATTTACTCACCCTCAAATTGTTCCAAATCTGTATAAATGTCTTTGTTCTGATGTACACAGAGAAAGATATTTGGAAGAATGCTTTTAACCAAACAGTTCTTGGACCCCATTGACTCCCATAGTAGGAAAAAAATCTTGATTAATTTCTTTGTTCTGTTGAACACAAGAGAAGATATTTTGAAGAATGTAGGAAAGCAAACAGTTCTTGGACAATTTTGACTGCCATTGTCATCTTTTCTACTGTGGTAGTCAATGGTGCCCAGTAGGGGTGTAACGATACACTCAGCTCACGATTCGGAACATATCTCGATGCTGGGTTCACGATACGATACACATCTCGATATTTTGAACAAAATTCAAAAATGAAACTGAAATTCAAATAACATTTATTTTCAAAATATTAACAATTTCAGTAACTTTTTTTGTTGCACATACAACTTAGTAAGAATTTTTACATTTTAAGGCTTAACTGAACCTGCTGTACTGCAGGTTTGTCACTGAGTGACAACAAATTTTGATTTAGGTTTATTCATAGTCTTTTCACTAAAATGCAATTAAGTTTTAGTCATATTTTAGTCATCCCCATCATTTTAGTTTTAGTCGACAAAATCTACATTATATTTAGTCTACTAAAATCTATCTGGTTTAACTAATTTAATTGGTGTAATTAAATGTTCCATACAAAGATTGAACTGTTTTGACATAATTTACTTTACCTTGGAATTAAATTAAACCAGGTCATTACCTTTATTTTTCAGAAAAGTTGAGTAACTACTGGATATGCATTGTTACAACACAGAGAATATTAGACCATGAACGACATGTAGCAGTTCATTCAGTTTCATTTTGACTCAATTGACTCGTTCGTTCAGTGAAGGGCGTGTTCATTCAGTACATTTAACCAATGAAACGCTCTGACAGAGCTCACACTCAAGCGCTATTGGCTCGTGTCTCTTTGAAGCTGCGATGTCTTTGCTTGAGACAGTAATGAATGAGAAATATCTTTCAAAAAGACATATTACATAAACTGTATTACATTTCTTCAATCATGCAAATCACATACTTGTTTTTTAGCATGTCATTCGATCTTTTAATCTACAGTACGACTCACTTCATCGCTTCTCTGATCGGAACAGCGCTGGATTCTTTTGGCTTTATGCAGCAGCTCACGTTAGCGGATAAACTAATATTGGCACATAAAAACGTTTGTGCTGCCTTTGTAATGAGTTTCGGGGTGACTCGCCAGCAAGTTTGCTGTGTTTTACCGGCGATTGTGAGGGAAAATAAGACGCTTTGTAAACCACTTGGAGACACAGATTGTGTCTTGTGGTTCCCCTTCTCGCAGAGACTTCTCTCTACCGCATATGTGAGATAAGCACACGTGACGCGCTGGCGCAGTGTAGGTATCATCTTGACCGCTCAATAATTAATACAATTAAACATCATATCGTAAAATATCCCCATCTCTCTTCGATGCGCATCGTGACATTTTTGCGTCGCGAAATATCGTAGTACGAAGTATCGTTACACCCCTAGTGCCCAGACCTGTTTGGTTATAAGCATTCTTCCAAATATCTTTCTCTGTGTTCATGGAACAAAGACATTTATACAGATTTGGTCCAACTCAAGGGTGAGTAAATGATGATAGAATTTTCATTTTTGGGGTGAACTGTCCCTTTAACACTAGTTAACATTACAATTGTATTAACTAACATTAACAAAGATTAAAACATGCTAAAGAACTTTACAGCTTATTGTTAGTTCATGTTAATGCATTTACTAATGTTAACAAATACAACCTTATTGAATAAAAAATTACTTGATCAAAAAAAAAATATTTACTAGCATTATGCAGCAAGACAAATGCTACCATGATGTCCAAAAACAGAATAAACAGTTATTTTCACATGATAGTAATAAGAATGTTTTTCTTTTTTGCTTTACAGTAAAAAGAATGGTCTTTAAAGTACACACCACACAATGACACTAGAGAAAACTAAGGCATGCATTCCACATTACCCGGTTTATTCACTAACCCCCCCCGTTAAATATTAACAAACGCAATGAAAGGATGTGTAAACTGGTGCCTTCTTCGCCTTTGGTCTCTCCTCATTTAAAAAACAACTCGTATTAAACTTCAAAATTTTTAGAAAAGAATAATCTTCCACTTTGAATATTAGCAACCGAGTAAACAGAAGTAACACACAGTTCAAGTTATAAAAGCAAACACGTCCAAATGTCCATATGCAATACACACATTCAGTAGTCAAACACATCAGGATAAAAGTTTTGATAAGCATGCATTTAGATAACATATCCATAAATGATTAATTTACAACCTTGCTGAAGAATAATTTGACCGTATCAGTTGGGAAATACAACATAGAGACTCGCTGATAACATACGCACACAAACCAACAGCCTCTCATTGGCCCACCATAAAACGTCCACCGAAAATCTATAGCAACCATAAGAATCATATAAGGGCTCAATAAATGCAATTTTTACCTTCAGCGTCTCTGCTCAAATGAACAAACAGCTTTAATCCCCTGACGCCCACATCAGCAGCTGAAACCTCTGAACATCTCCTCACGGTCTCTGAGTGAAACTCACAAAACTCAGACAACACGACTGGTTCTCTTACATACTGTGTTGATCCCTGGATCAGGGCACACTGATGTGATTGAGATGCTAGTGATGTATCGGGATACCTGCTGGTTAGATGATCAGTCACGTTTAACAGATGACGGGTGGTTACTGATGTCGATCAGAACCACAGACATGTGTCGTCACACAGAGCGACATTCACAAGGAGACGTGCTGTGAACATCAGGTTGAACCGCTTTCACACTATCATGAGCGATTGTTAAACGGTGATAACAAATGTTTGCTTTGTGAATAATTTCTAAGAATTTAAACTATTGCATCGTATTGACCTGCGAGTGGATGTTGGGAGTTGAAGATAAGATTCAGCAGCAGCAGTCTTAACCTTAGAACTTAAAGGAAATGTAGATTTTGTGTACGTGCGAAACGCTATCAAAACTATCCCTTTCAGTCTTTACAACTTGTAACCTTAAAGAATGTTTGTATTCGAATTGTAAAGACCAGAAATAAAAAAAACCTGCAAGTGATTCTTATCTCAAAACGTGTGTCTGTCACTAAACCGTGCCCTCAACCAGGTGAGATGTGAAATATTCAGACCTGAAATTAACTTGATTTCCTCAAAAGAAAATCAGTTAAAGATCAGTACATGAAGTGAAGCACATCTGAAACCAAGCGTACACTCCAAACTGGTTTCCGAAGGCCTAAACAGAGCCAGTTTTTTAATTAATTTAGCTAACAGCAGCTTATGGCGTTGCTCAGGAGCCAATTACCCTCCTCCATCCCCAGCTCCACATGACATTTACAACATTTACAATGATTTTGTTTTGAGAATTCGCAACATGCAAAGTGTGGCTGAAGTGTTCAAATACTCGTTTAGGCCAACGACAGTCTACACCTTTATACCCCCCCTTCACCCTTAAAATGAACACTTGGATGAGCCAACAACACATGATCTCAATAAAAAGCTGAAAGAAAGTAGTGTCTTATCTGATCACAGCTGCCAATGTGGGGGGAATCTAATGTGCGAGATATGAGAGGCATCTGTAAGACATTTCAGAATGGAAAATGACAAGACTGTGTGGATGTATTGTGAAGTTTTGGCATGCCTGATGTACCACGTGCCTAAAGAACTACAGTACACACTCACAGTGAGGCCCTGATGGCCTGTAAGATTCTGAAGGACAAACTGGTTTGACAGTAGTGCACTGAAACACATTTACACTACTTTTGGGAGAGATCTGTAGTTAGTAATATGACAACACTAACCACAATATTAGCATGCATTTAAGTTAGTATACTGTAAGTTTATGGAAGACAAAGACAGATTAAATGTGCAAATGTACAAACAAACCAACCGTACACATAATGTTGCCTGGCAAATAAAATACAGAGGTCTGTGAATAAAAAAAAATGCATGTTTGGATAATCACATTTGTGCTACACAACCCGAATACAGATGACAACGGGATTCTTTGAAAACGTCATGTACAGTACAGTAGTGTTTATTTTTTTTAAAAGTTTGCGGGAAAATTTTCAGTCTCTGACTCAAAAGCATTAAAGAAGAATCTCATGGAAACGTTGGGTCAGACAGTACAAAGAAATGACACTTACAATAACAAACTATGTACTGCATACATTTTTTGACTATTTTAAGGATAAGATGTTTTGTATTGTGACATTTAAAAAAAAAATGTAATTACCTTTTTATTAAAAAATCTTTAATGAATTGAATTACCATTTTTTAATTAAAACACTGCATCTGCATTGTGACATTTTTAATAAATTAAATTACAGTTTATTCATTTTTTCACAATGCGCGAAATTACCCATTATGCCTTGCGTATTCGCGTAGGGCTGATGCCTAAGGCCCGATTCACATTTCGCGTCTTTTCCGCGCACATATTCGTTATTTTAAATGCAGACGCAAATAGGGGGCAACGCGGTCGCGACGCTCATGCGCTGCATAGAGATGGAAATAGTTTAACTTTTCGGAGTGTCGCGCGGGTCATTTGAAGAGAGAAACAGGCACGGCTCGCGTTTGCCGCACGGTTTTAGACGTGAAGTGTGAATTGGGCCCAAGACTTCCAGTTCGCCACTTGATCCCATTAGTTAGGCATTACCAAGTTAGCTTGAAAGCTTTTAAATGAACGTTATAATAATTTTATGTCATTTAAAACAGCACAATACCAAAGAGAAATGTCAAAATGATTTCACAGGGGTCGCACGGGCATGAGTTTTTAACCTAGACTGTAAAAAACAACTTTGTTTCTCACCATAAGAAGTTGTACAGCGACATCTACTGGGATGATGACATTAAACTCCAGCCAGCAGGCACATGTGATATATCGTCTTGTGTATGAAGATGGCCACGAGCTTTAAATTTATAAAAACACTTTACGCAGCATTAACATTGGATGAATTCTTTGCCATAACCATCAACAGTTCAGATTTCTAAAGCGGAGGTTGCTGAGTCCAGTGTTCTTAACGGGGAAGTCGTAATCTAACAAGAAGATCTTGATACCCACACCAGATATAAATAACCCTGAACACATCGCGTTTTATCTTTTATAAAATAACACAGTATTGGAGACATCTAGATGCTTCAGTGTGACTGGTTCTGGTATGTCATGTAGCGATACAGCTGCTGTGTTGTTAAACGTGCCTTTATTTATAGAGCTACAATGTTGAATTGGCCAAACATACACTTAAATACATACCTTACATACAAAATACTTTTAAATAGTGTGTATTTCCTGCGTCATCCAATGTGAATACGTATGTTTGAGAACAGCGCAACTAATATTAAACTTAAACTTCATTTGATATTATAATAAATTATTATAATCTCACTTAGCCCTGGATGTATGCTTTATGTGTTAATAGTGATGTACTATGCAATAACAATAAAGTAATATTGTTAACTATATAGTAAACTTACTGTGGCTGTTGTGGCAGCTTTTTACCGCAAAAATTCTTAGAGAAACTTTATTTTTAACCATTACCAGAAATGTCCTCTAACATAGTAACAAATACAAAATGGAAGTGCGGAGCATCAAACAGGAAGTCACTCGCAGTAATGGCGCCTTCCATGGAAACGTCAAGAAAAAGGTGGATAATAAAAAAATAAATACTAATATGGTGTAATATACATCATCATATACACTGAAAAAAACAACTAGTATTTAGTTTTTTTATTTATTAATTTATTCATTAGTAAAAAAAACTGCAATTTTTTTTATAAATTAACACAAAAAATGTATTTACAATTTTTTTTGTGGCAAGTTGTTGAAGACAATTTTTTAAGTGTTTAAGTAAATCGTTGTTTTTTAAAACTCGTTTTTTTTCAGTGCAGTGCGGTGCGCTAAACTGTCATGAAAATATCACAATGCAGGGCTCTAGAGTTTCTCAATGGTGCGACTAAAAAAATCTGAGGTCGCACCGGTGCGACCAGCCGTTCGAGGGGAAAAAAGTCTCCGCGAAAGTCTCCTTGTGGTTCAACAGACACATTAGGCCCATATCGTGGTCTAAACCAATCAGAGATAGTGAAGGGCGGACCCAACCTCTGACTGGCCATGATCCAGATATTCCTGTACGTGTGTGTATGTTTAAAAATGCGTGTGATGCAGTTGTACAGAGAGGTGAGTAACCTAGGCCCGTCAGATAAACAGAGTGGATGTAGCCGCGGATGATGAAAGAAGATAAAAAGAACGATTGACAACTTTTTCGTTAAGAATGTTAAGTTAAGGGCCGATCCGTCCGAAAATCATAACCAATGCTCTGACACGCTAGACTGCGACTAAATGGTCTCATTTTGCGACTATTTTTCCTGCCAGTGCGACAAGTTTTTCTTAATGGTCGCACCGGTGCGACTGCCAAACTGATCAATATATAATTTTTGCGTATTATAAATTTAATGCGCAGAAATGTTATATTGCGCAGAAATTTTATATTGCGCAGAAATGTTATATTGCGCAAGCTGCGCATTCAGTCACTCATTTTCGTCTCCCCTCCTTCAACCATTCACGTATCTATCAGTGCCTCGCCCCCAAAGACGTAATTCGTGGGTTACGGGTAAGAGGTGAAGGACCAAAAGAGCAGACGAGTGAAGCGCTCAATCTTGCAACTGAAATAAATATGCAGAATACAAGAATTTCCCCTGCTAAGGTACAAAACAGCAAAGATAACGAAATGTGTTGCAAGTATTGTATGCATGTGAAGCTAATGCAGGAAACACGTGTTTAAACTTTAAGCACAAAACTATTGTATAAAGCTCTCTAAAAATACTGCAAAGCCTACAAAATGTTATACATCACGCTAAATACTATTTATTTGTAAGTCGCTATATAGAAGCCAAACGTGTATCAATGCAGCTTTCATGAAGAATAATCACTAAAAGCTTTCAGGTCTCGCGGGTTGTTTGAGATATGCGCGCCCAGAGAGTCAGAGCACAAAATACTAAACGGAGTTCTCTTTCACGCCTTCTTACTCTGAAACGGACATATAAACACAAAATAACGTAAAAATTCCCACATTAACAAGAAACCTTGTAAAGGTATTCAGTTTCGTGACCAGTTAGGAAACAAAACACGTCTGTTCCAGTATATTGCGCGAGCTCTTAAAGGGGCGGCAGCATAATAAAGATTTACATTTAATGTACACAAACTGATGTCTAAAGATCAGACAGGAAAACAGACCAACACAATGACCATTTATGGAAAGGTCTCCCTCATCAAAGCCTTTCATACAGACAAAATTAATGCACATTAACCATTGCACATTGACCTTAAGGTTCCTCAAAGTCCTGTTCCCCTTCCTCCTCCTCCCCCCCCCTCCCAACATATGGAAAACATAAGGCCATATCCGGCCCTTTACGTGTGGTCTGTTAGAGTTAGCAGGCAGGCGTAAAATGACACGGTTGCTAGTAGAGATGGGGAACCACCCTGCTCTCAGCCCGGCTGTCATGTGACCAGAACTCATGGGGTCAGAAGCCACAAGCAGAAAGACATCTTAAACAAACAGCAAAATCTTAACAACACTACAATCTGTCCTTTAGTCTTGGACGGGAAGAGATAAAACACAGTAAATTATCTGGCAACAATAACTGCTGCTGCTCCAAAGCCCGTACGCTTGTATTTCCACTAAACACTTCCATCTACGGTCATCACAGGCACGGTTTAAGAAGTCAAACTTCAGCTAAAACTACAGCGAGACTTACAGAGAGAGAGAGAGAGAGAGAGAGAGAGAGAGAGAGAGAGTATTAAGGGTGGGGTTTTATGCGAGCTGTGGCAACATGCATCCTGTGAATGAATCACTCGCAAACAGGAAAACGTTTCGAGTTAATAATACACATAGGAAGAGAAAAATGGTTGAATAGACCCAAAAAAAGAATCATTTAACATAACCAAAAAAGCCCTTCTGATCCACTATGGGGTTTTGGACTCTTAGGACAGTCTGGAAAAGTTCATACGGAAAAACGTCTGGAAGAAACAAACAGCTCACCTTATAAACTCCTGCCTCCTCTACGAGTCCCGATCAGTCCCGGTGGCCCAGTCTTTTCTTCTCCTTCAGCGTCTGCCCTCTCACTGCTGATAGAGGAGAAACCAGAACAGCGGTGGTGAGGAGACGAGAGACAGAGAGAAAGGCAGAGAGAGAGACAGAGATAGAGAGAGGGCAGGAAAGAGAAGTGGAAGGAAAAGAGAGTGAGTGTATGTGTGTGTGTGACTGGTACGGCTGGCCTCTGGTCCCTCCCACCCTGACTCACTCTGTGGATGAATAACTGGCTCTGAGGCAGCAAACTGGAGGAAAACCAGAGAGAGAGCTCTGTGTCTTACACCTAATGCTAGTGGAGTAGTCACTTTTGACAGAATTGTTCACCTTTCAAACGTGTCACTTTTACTCATGTTGTTCCAAACCCATCATGTCTTTTTTAAAGAATCTTCACATATATTTTTCCATACGTCAACGGTTCAGTGACTGTGGACCTTAAAAGTAATAAAGGCCAAAAAAGCTGAACACATCAACATTAACAAATGGTTTATTTCAGTTTAGTTTTTTATTTTATAAATTGTTTTATTAAGATTTTATGTAGGATCACAGTAAAACAGTAATTTAATTCTTATTTTTTTAATGTAATATTGTAGTGGTTTTATAAATTACTTATCTGTGCATTTTTACTATATCTTTTTAATTCATGTGCCCTCATAATCTTTAATATAATAAAAAACGTTAAAACGACCTCTCTTCACGTCCTGTCATGAGTAATGGCACGAGGGCTGGGCTATCGAAGACTCATTTCTGGCTGGGAAAAATAGTAGCGATAAGCAATTAACAACGACCCAATCAGTTCTTGATGGACAAAATCAAGTTCCAACCTACATTTTATTCTCATTTCAGAAGCCGGATATCCGTCTTATTGCTGAGGCAACATTAGACATTTTCCTTCGGTTTACAATACTTATAGTTATGCCCATATTTTATTTTATTTTAATTAACAAAAATAAATGGCCTGTGGAAAAAAAGACAGTTACCAGGGTGATTGAAGTCTCATGATTTTTGCAGCTCTGTTTTTGCATCGTTTGAGGTAGATGTCCTGGCTGCAGGGGTGGGACAGCAGACCCTGAAATGCGCTCAGCTATGCACACAACTCTCTGCAGGGCTTTGCCGTCTTGGCTGGAGCTGTTCCCATACCACACTGGGTTAAAACACTTTCTATGGCCCCTGAATAGAAAGTAGGGATGGGCATTTTTGATAAAATTTCATTTCGAGTACTGGACAGGTTTGAAAAACGAGTACTTGATTAATTGGGGGCGGGGCATTAGAGGGGGTGGGGCGTGTCCTCTCATGGTGACAGTGAAAAGATTTTAATTACAACACTGATACAGAAATTTATGTTGATAAAACTACAACAAGATTAAACTGGCCTACTTTCACTACCTGAGGTCTGCCAGTGAGAAAATCTTGGATCCAATTGCAGGGTGAAGAATTCAGGCCAAGATTCAGGAGTTTGGAAGTTAGCTTACTGGGAACTGTAGTATTGAAAGCTGAGCCGTAATCAATGAATAGCAGCCTTAGGGGCGATTCACATTTCACGTCTAAAACCGCACGGAAAACGCGACCTGCGTCACTCTCAAAAGTTAATATATTTCTATCTCAACGCAGCGCCAATGAGCCTATAAAAATGTGCGCACCCCACCATATGCGTGTCGCTCACTATTCACACCCTATTTGCTCCCTAAAAGACACGAAATGTGAATCGGCCCTTACATAGTTCCCATTGTTGCTGTCAATGTGCGTGAGGAAAGAATGCAGGACGTGAGAAAAAGCATCCTCAGTAGATCTATTGGGATGATAGGCAAACTGAAGAGGGTCCAACGTACTGTATAAGGGATAGAGGAGCAAATGTTGTTTTTTACAAGTCTCTCAAAGACCTTCATGACTGTTGACGTGAGGACAACTGGACGATAGTCATTCAGGCACGAGGGTTTATTGTTCTTAGGCACAGGGATGATGACAGATTTTTTAAAGGAGGAGGGAACAACGGAGGTAGCAAGGGACTCATTGAAGATTGATGTAAACAGACTGGCGAGCTGATCAGCACAGGACATCAAAACGCGACCAGAAATACCATCAGGCCAGGCTGCTTTCCTGACGTTCACACGCTTTAGTGCCCTCCAAACCTCGTCCTCCGACACGGTGATAACATGATTATCGCTGCTCTGTCTGCTACTTTCTGACGCGCTGAGCGGAAGAGTCGCGGTGCCGCGATTGCATCCAAAGCGGGCGTAGAAAGAGTTCAACTCGTCAGCCAGCGACGGATCTGCTCTCACCTCTGCAGAGGATTTAGTCCTGAAGTCACAGGTGGTCCTCAGTCCTGACACATGTGTCGGGAGTCATTGAGTTGAAAATGAGACTGTAATCGTTCCCTGTAGCGGAGTTTGACGTCTTTAACTGTGCGGCGGAGAGCATAGCAAGATGCTTTGTACTCACTCATGTTCCCCGACAGGTTACCAGTGCGTTTGTTCACAGCACCATGTATAATTCTGTCCACCCACGGTTTCTGATTTGAGAAGGACCTTATCGCTTTTGATTCAGTTGCTTGCTCGGTTAGTGCATTTACAAAACTTAATGCAACATCAGTGAACTCGCTGACGTCAGATGAACTCGCCCGGAACATGTCCCAGTCGACGTCATCAAGAGCCGCCTGTAGCCTAGTTTCTGAATGGGATGACCAATGCGACTCTACACCAGGGTCTCTTGAACGAGCCTCTGTTTATATTCCGGTGTGAAGAAAATGGCGGCATGGTCCAATTTGGCAAAAGCTGGTAGTGAGCGAGCTTTGTAGGAATTCTTAAACTGTGAGTAGCAGTGATCCAGCGTAATTAGGCCCTCGTGTTGGACAGGAGGCATGTTGGTAAAAGTTCGGCATGACCCGTCTGAGATTGGCTTTGTCCCCCGCGATGATAAAAGCAGCATCAGGATGTTTGTTTATGTAGCTGCTGAGCACATCGTGGAGTTTAGCCAAACCGGTGTCTGCCTGTGGTGGAATGTAAACAGCAGTAACAATGATCGATGAGAACTCCCGGGGCAGATAGAATGGGCGGTGAGTAATGGATAGGTATTCCAGATGAGGCGAGCAGGAGTGCGACAGAGTGGAGATATTCCTGGGGTCACACCATTTCTTGTTGATCATGAAACACACTCCACCACCTATGGTTTTACCAGCCTCGGCTGTTCTCTCCATTCGTAAAACAGAGAAGTTATCAGACGGCGTCACAGTAGTGTCCGGGACCGAGGTCGTGAGCCATTTTTCTGAAAAACAAAGGATGTTACAAAACTTATCCTGGCTCTAAGATCGTCCATCTTATTCTCCAAGGATTGGACATTGGCGAGTAGAATGCTTGGCAGAGGAGGGCTGTGTGCTCTTTTCCTCAATCTGTTGCGAATTCCGGCACATTTCAGCTGTGTTTCTTGTTCCGTCACCTCAGGGGGGTTTTCAAGTTGTTCGTTTCCTGGTTCCAAAGAATCTCAGATGGCCACAATGAGTTAGAGGATAAAGTGTCCCAGAACAGATCAGTGCAACAGTAAGCATCTCAAGGTGCTTTACACAAAATGCAACAAAAATAAAATTTATAACAATGCAGTCATTTCACAAAACCAATTTAAAAACCTCAAATTCACTGATATGCTAGCCGAAAAAAGTACATTTTCAGTGAAGATTCCAGAATTTGGGGCCCTTGGAAGAAAAAACAGATCACCCATAGACCGCAGACATGTAGGGGGAACAAGTAACAAGCCGGCTTCACAGGAGCAAAGATTACGACTTGGGGTGTAAAAAGTGAACAGATCACTTAGGGACACAAACTGCCTACGATCTGATAGGAACAACTTGAACCAGTTTAAGACATTATCAGTAACACCAAAGACAGTTTCTAAGCGCCAAAGTATAAGAGAATGATCCACCATGTCAAATGCTGTGCTGAGGCCGAGAAGGATCAGAATTGAGAGACATCAGCCACCATTAGCAGGTCATTAGTGACCTTAAAGGGACAGTTCACCCAAAAATGAAAATTCTGTCATCATTTACTCACCATCGAGTTGTTCCAAACCTGTATATATGTCTTTGTTCTGCTAAACACGAAGGAAGATATTTGTAAGAATGTCAGCCACCAAACAGATCTCATCCCCCATTGACTCCCATAGTATTTATTTTCCCTACTATAGCAATAAATGGAGGATGAGATCTGTTTGGTTACTGACATTACTGACCACCAACTTTTTTATCTGAGCCCTGAACTGTATACGACCCAGAGCGCTGGTTTCACTGCCATCTACATCTATAATATTATTCGCAAGCTGAGGCGAGATATCAAGAGAGACTCTGTAATCATAAAGGGGGCTATTGTTGTGCACCACCCGCTCCAACCAGAAGGACAACAGAGAAACACACCCTTCGACACAAAGACAGTGTCTCTAACAATCTCGGTCCCCTGTAAAAAAAAACTCCTCCAGACCAACAAGTGCACAGCCATTGGCTACCACACAAAGACCATTATTAAAAACAGCAAGAATCATTTTTGCATAAACCCTGTAACCTAAATCTGAAAGCAATACCACCAAATTCATGTAAATTATCGGAACTATGACCAATTTAAGGAATTTGCATGAACTGAAATAAATCTACCCAAATGGACCAGGTAGCTTATTCTAAAAATTATTTGATTGTCAATGTGTGGTATGCTCAACAACCCAGACTTTACAAATTCGACACATGGTCCAAAGTTTAAAGTCTTGTTATAATGCCATTGCAACATCACATTTTTTCCTCAAACTGAGAAACATTTGCCCATATGTTCAAATGACGATTACTGTACATCTCAGGTTAAATATTACATGACATAACACACAGCTGAAGCTACTTTTCATTTTACAGAGATCATAAAAGTGACTTAAGACACAAAGAAATGACAACAAACGATGATGGTGATCAGAGCATGACACGCAGGTCAATGCAACTAAATTACACCTGAAATCTTACAAGCCCACAGTGAAATCTGATTTACACAGTTCCACCAAACATGCTTCAAAATATCCTCTTTTGTGTTCTGCGCAAAAAAGAAAGTCTTACAGGTTTAAAATGACAAGAGGGTGGGTAAATAACAAAATAATTGTTATTTTTGGGTGAACTATCACCTTATGCAGCAGGGATCGTGAACATATAGAATCCAAATGATGAATTTAAAAGCACATTTGTATGCTTTGCTTTTTTTATTTATTGCACGCTTGATATTTTACACAATTGTCTTCTACTTTTATACATGCAATCTACTTTTCATCATCGCGCACAGCTTTTCATAGCATAAACATGAAGTTTAATAGCACTGCAGAATTACATCTGAATTTCACATGGTCACCTAATTTGAAAGACATTAAACTGGGGAAAAATACCATATCGACAAATCAGTGAGTAAACAGTGGGAAAATAAATGATGAAGTTGTATTTAGGTTTAGGTCTCGTTTCAAAGGTCTAGGTCTATGGATTAATCATTAACAGATTCAATGAATCACAGTTGATGCTTTACAGATGTATTACAGGGAAATCAATATGGTTTAACTCGAGTCATTAGCAAACACCCAAAGAATCTTCAGATGAGAGTTTTCACTCCGACAGATTGAAACTGATAATGATTGTTGTGCAGGACTGGAGACTCGCAAGCAGTAGAGTCTGTGACAGGTGAGCTGGTGGTATAGTGAACTTAAAGTTCAGTTTATACTCGCCGTAGGCTACGTGTCGGTTTTCATTTACACTTCTGCGTCGTTGTCCGCGTTGACAGGCAATGACCACTAGGCATCAGTGTCCACGCACGTGTTGCTTGTGTAACCAAGACAAGAGCCGAAGAAGCAGCTCTTTTGAGAAGCATTAGCAGTGATAGCGACAAGTAAACAGTCACTTTTGTTGCAGCTTGAGATGGTAAGTACAGAATAACAAATAATTTACTAAGATAATTCATTTGGAAAATGCGTTTGAGTAAACATGACGCTATCGCAGAGTTTTTTGCCTTGAGGGAGGGGTTCAAACAGACCAATCACAGCGCTTGTGGTCCGCGTAGGGTCCGCGTTGAGTTGACGCGTTGTTACATTTTTGGAGAGGTGCGCGTCAGGCTATGGCTACGGCGTAGGTCCTACGCACGAGTATAAACTGAACTTTAGGCGGTCTGTGTCTCAGAAAGTTCTAGCCTGCTGGACCAGTCCAGCTACCTGTGTTTGTGTGTGCGAGTACAAACTTTGTCCCCAAAAGTGACAACATCTGACTAAACCTCAGTTTAGGGACACATGGGGAGACCGCCCATTTAAAAAATTTCATCTTGTGAAGTTGTTTTTCTCATTTTTTATTCATACAATTTAAATTAAGCTTTCCTTTATGGGTAAGGTTGGGGTGTGGGTTGGGATAACAGTGATTACAATTAGCTTTATATAAAAACAACTCTGTTGAACATCGCAGTGAACGTGTAAGTTAAAGCGTGTCATATGGCGCGAATACGTGTTTTTCTGTGTCTTTGGTGTGTTATAAGTTGCCCATGCATGTATTAGACATGTAAAATTGCAAATATGTAAGCGTCGGAACAAAAGATGCATTCTATCTAAAAGTGAATGCTCACCCAGACCTGCCTGAAACGCCTCGTGTAACCACACCCCCACAAATCTACATCAGTTCGTGGTATGATTTGACTAAGACCGCCCAAATGTATACGCATGTAAGGTGGGTGTACCTGTCAGTACAATTGCTTTTGAACCTGATGTTCCAAATATGGTAAGAGGCGTTACATTTCCATCACACGCTTGCAGTATTCGACCAATAACTACGCACTGGTTAACTGGCCAATCATAGCACACCTCGCTTTTCAGAGCGATGAGCTTACAAACATGAACGGTATGTGGAAAATACAACGTTTTTGAACCTTAAATCATGTATACACATTGCATTACATCTAAAACAAACGATAATATTCGTTTTAGCCGTGTCATATAACCCCTTTAAAAACTAGATGAAATATGGTTTGCGATGGTATGGTTTCAATAAATCTCGACACCTCCTGCTGCCCAAACAAGCCGTGCAAGAACCATCTCCATCCTTCAATCACAGCAAAATGTAAAAAATGTGTAACAACTACAAGCATCCTGTGACCTGAGGTACCAGAAACAAAAGCTGATGAGAGAACAGACGAGATGTTATATGTACCGTTTCATTATAAGTAAAGGAAACCTAAAAAAAAAAACTTCACCGGTGCTGCTGACAGTGCCGTGAAACAGAACTAGGCCACAATCACAACATTCAGGTTAAAGCATTTAATTCAGACCGTCTTTTTTAGATTTGCCCTCATTTCCTATTTTTACATCTACTGTAACTGGCACGCAAACAATATCACACGAACAGATGTGTCCACACACGCAGACAGGAAGAGATACAGTAAACACACCGGTGACGTGCAGCTCTCTGGTGAGAAACATTGCATCACTTCATTTGATTAATCTCTTCATGTGCGATTATGATAACCCTCAGTCCTGCCCACGGGCATCTATGACAAACAAAAGCAACCAGTATTAAACTGTTTTATATATTGACATTTGATCACTAGACAGGCCCGAGTAAAATCTGCTGGTTTTTTGTTCTGAGGACATCTTTGGAAAAAGATTTAAACTTAAAGGCAGAATAGGTGATCTGTCCAGAAACATTTTTTGTCATGCTGGTTGTAAATCTCTTTACATCCTGATAGCAATCAAGAAGTATATTGGTCAAATAATATTTTCATAATTATTAGGGCTGCCCTCGACCAAAGATTTCTTTGGTCGACTAGTAGTTCTTCATTTAGGCCATTAGTCGACTATTCGCACGTTTATGATATTAATTTAAATATTTCAATAACCATGGGGAATGGGGACATCAGATGATGGTTTAAGCTTCATGTATGAAAAAGATATTTTATGTAACATTGCTAACATTGTTCTAAATTACAGAGCTATACAAAACCATTATAATGAGCCTTTGAAATATAAATTAAGCGCTCAAGTGCAAGCATAATGCAATCCACTGTGACACCGCCACAAGTTATGATTATTCGTCTCAAATAATATTTTTCTAGTGAACTAGAGAAAATTGAAAAAAAAAGATGGCGTAAATATAAATTTTAGGCAAACGAACCAAAACTAACATATTAACAAACTAAAATATTAGCGCAAAAAATAAAAAGGCCTAATGAAACCGTTTTTTCTATGGATCAGACTGCAAAAATAGCCTAGAATAGGAGTATTTTCTTCAAAAACAAAACGTAGAATATAAAATAAATTGTAAATAAACGAATAAATAAAAATACAGCAAATTGAAGCACTTAAATGAAAACATGTCAGTGGAAATAATCAACCAGACGGCTTTAAAACCGAAAGAAAACTCTGAGGTCAGAACGCAAAAAATAGGAATAAATAAATATATTCAATACATTGTATTAACGAATGAATAAAATATAAAGCAGTAACCAAACACTACAACAATATAGACCATTAACTTAACTTGCCTCAGTTTTTCCTTTGTTTTCAACGTCTCTGCCATATCATGCCCTTCTTCATAAAGACGGGCGCACCGGTTTCACGGAGAACACGGAGATCAGTTTTCCCAACAGTAAGGCCAAACTTATGTTCATGCGACATTCCAAAACACTAAATGAAAAAAAAAACACACTAAACACTCGAACATAAATACAAAGCGCTCACACTTTGTCCTGTGATCCTTTATTGATGCGCTTTCCGTTCACGTTCAGGCTCTTCGGCATTTATTTACATAATACGCTTTATTACGGTTGATACTGAATCTTAATGAATTAAGCCAGATTTAGCTTTCTGGAATGTCGCAGGAACCCAAGTTTGTCCACACCGCCGGAAAACTGAGCTCTGTGTCCCGCACACAGTGAAGCCGACACGGCTGCTGTTAGAAGTGCACAGATGGCACTTCTGATGAGGGATGCAGCGCATGTGCTTAACAGATCTGGCAAACGTAGGATTGCATATTCCTCATTTTTAGCCACCATGTTACTCTAACACCCTTGGACAAATAGACATTTAAACATGCTCATAATAGCATTCCTTTATCCAAGTTAACGGTAGTGTAGAGCGAACGGCTATGTAAAGCGACTAACGTATACAATTTTTAAATGATATGCAGACAATCGACTAATAGAAATTTGTTCGAATAAGTGTCTTCTAGTTGAATAACGAATAGTCGACTGAAAGGGGGCAGCCCTAATAAATTATATATCGTCTGTGAAAGGCATAGAACCAAAAAACGTTCGCCCAATCAAAACGTTCTGGCCGAACGCTGTGACTGGTCATGTGTACATTTTAAGCCGACATATTTTGCATACCACTGCGCACCCTGTTCACGCAGACATCATACGTCATCAGCGCGCTCATGTCTGCTGTGTCAATGTAGGGAGAATGGCGGACAAACAGCAACAACCAAACTTTCCTGCGGAACCGACAACAAGTAAATCTCCAAAACTAAAGTCAGTTTTTGAAAAAGCATTGATGAAAAAACGTCTGGATCATGAAAGAGGAATAACTCAAATTAACATCGCTTCAGCTTTTACACGATGGAGACAGCTCCGACAGGCAAAGGGTCTGAAAGACGATACCATGGTTGCTCTCTTTCTTTTGGACATGTATTTACATGCTTCGAGAAGAATTTCATGGATTTAGTCGAAATACATTCATGTGTTTGGAGGAGGCGTGGCTTTGGACGGCGAATCGCATAGAGGGTGGGATTATGATTTGAGTGCTAGCAGGCTAAAGTTAGCACCTTTCCAAATCAACCACTCCACCTTTAAAGGGACAGTTCACCCAACAATAAAAATTCTGTCACCATCGAGTTGTCCCAAATCTGTATATATTTCCTTGTTCTGATGAACACAGAGAAAGATATTTGGAAGAATGCTTATAACAGTTCTTGGACCCCAATGACTACCATAGTAGGGACAATGACAATGGTAGTCAAAAGTGTCCTACATTCTTCAAAATATCTTATTTTGTGTTCAACAGAACAAAGGAATTTATAAAGCAATTTTTCATTTATAATCGTGTTAATGAAATAATTTTCCATACTCGCGCTCAGATATTACCAACACACTAAGTAACTCGGTTTCATTCTTTGGAAATCCCCCCCCCCAATTACTATCAGATACTATAGATCTATGAACGGAACAGGACAGCACAGCTCTTCTTCAAACAAATGAAGTCGCAATCATGGCACCGAGAGACAGAAATGACACTCATTCCAGCCAGTCAAGACTTAAATTATTTTTTGTTGACAGCCCTGACAGAAAACACATTAGTCAACAGTTTCTATTGCTTCAGAGTTTGGCTTCATTATTGACAGCAAAAGGCAAGCTTCATGTAAATTCCTTTTGACAGCCCAAGTGACAGACATTTTCGGCTTGTGGCAACACAGTTATCCTCTTTTCCTTGTCATCGACCTAAACACAAACACTGCCCAGCCTCCACCTATTGGCTCACTGTCTAAATGGAAAATCATGAGTTTTATCAACAAAATATCTTCTGTGTGAATGTTGGAGAAGAATGAAGTGCGGTTGTGTGATTGAAGTTGATTTAAATACCCACGCCAACCCCGAATCACTTCCTGTAAAACTTGTCATGACGGTCGTTCGACACATCTTTCTCATCCCCCACCCTCGTATGTTTACCATAGTCTCTACTATCAACAACACTGTAGTATTCTCATCTCTATTTAAAAGCGATAGATCGCCCAAAATAAAAATTCTGTCGATTTATTCGCCCTCAAACCTAGCATGTTGAAACACAAAAGAAGATATTTTGAGAAATGTCTCTGTGGTTTTGTGTGCATATAATAGAAGTCAATGAGGGTCAGGTGTTGTTTGGTTGCCAACATTCTTCAAAATATCTTCTTTTGTGTTCTGCAAAAGAAAGTCGTACAGGTTTGGAATGACACGAGTGAGTAAATCAGAGTAAATTTCACTCGAAATCAGAGTAGAAAATGTCAAACAGAAACCGATTCTGACATATGAGACCAGGAAAACTACAGCATGGGACATAAAGAATGAACATGTGTGTGGGTGTGCTGACGGAATGTTTTAGGAATATGAAAGGGTGTTGAGGTAGTGGTTTAAGAGATGTGACAGCATGAGTGCTGTTAGCAGGGCATTATAAGGTTCAGAGGAGGTTGTTTATGGAAACTAGCGACGTGAACTGAGGGAGGTGGAAAGTAATAAGTGAAGCCCCTGTTGGCAAAACCCCTCTTACAGGCCTGGTAGCTTAAAAGTGTGTGTTTACATATGGAATACTTCACCCGATCAGCTCGCTCACACAAAAACCCTGTATGGTTCTGACTAGAATAAGTGTGAAAAGTCCCAGAAAATTAGGAACGCAGACCTGAACCGATGTAGATTAAACTGGATTGAATATACATGCAAACGAACATTTTTCAAGTGTTGTATCCATCGCACCCAGAAACAAACAACTGAAACCGGGGGTCTCTCAAATTTCACTGCTGCTCCCTGCTTTCACCTTCTGACAATGCACTATGGAACTATGGCAACCCCTGACAATACAAATGATACAATGTATTGTCTAATATTGGCGTTGAGGAGACTGGAGGCATTTTAATACGCAGCGAGTGACGGTGGGTATTGTTTCATCAAGCACTGCGCAGTAAAATAATGCCTGCAAACAGGTATTTCTCCATTTACTTTAGTGGAAGAACACAAATCTCTCATAAACTTCATAACTGCCCCAGAATAACCCAAACAGCAACCAGTCTGACACACAGACCCTGTCACACCTCCAAACCTCTAAAACCTTTATCATGTCACTCAACACAACGGTGAGATTGCCTTACAGGGTGCAAATGAAAACCAAACATATTGCTAGAAAGCCATATTATTGCGAAACGTGCATAAATTAAGGAGTGACTAAAAAGCTTAGTGGTTTTCAGTACAGATTACATTTCATAATTCTAGTCAGACAGTACGCCAATCTTATCTATACTTATATTTGTATTTCAAGGGGTCACATGGCACGAATACGTGTTTTTCTGTGTCTTTGGTGTGTTATAAGTTGCCCATGCATGTATTAGACACGTAAAATTGCAAAAATGTAAGTGTCTGAACAAAAGATGCATTCTATCTAAAAGTGAATGCTCACCCAGACCTGCCTGAAACGCCTCGTGTAACCACACCCCCACAAATCTACGTCAGTTCGTGGTATGATTTGACTAAGACCGCCCAAATGTATATGCAAGTAAGGTGGGCGTACCTGTCAGTACAATTGCTTTAGAACCTGATGTTCCAAATATGGTAAGAGGCGTTACATTTCCATCACACGCTTGCAGTATTCGACCAATCACTACGCACTGCTTAACTGGCCAATCATAGCACACCTCGCTTTTCAGAGCGATGAGCTTTGTAAACAATCTGCGCGTTTCAGAGAGGCGGGGCAAAGAGGAGATACAAAGATGCACGGTATGTGGAAAATACAGCGTTTATGAACCTTAAATCATGTATACACATTGCATCACATCTAAAACAAACGATAAGTCCACTATTTGTTCGTGACATATATTATAAATAATATATACATGTTTTTTCCAAGTACACCATGTAATATACATCTGCGGAAAAAATTAAGAGACCATTCCAAATTTTCATTTAATCCGCATTTCTAGTATTGTGGTCATTTCAGTCCAGTGTCTGTTGAATTTCAACAAAATCAAACCTCAGGAGTGACAAAGTCATCCAACAGCAACGTGAAAGACTGACAGCATGGCAAGACGCATGAAAACTATGATAAAAATCAAGGTTATCACATAAAATATCCCTAAATACAAATATTACAGTTGCGTTGCTTAAAAGTGAATATGAACTCGTTTTCTTTGCAGTATTTCGAGTCTGAAAGAATACAGCGCATCTTTTCTGGGGGGTTTTTCCCGTTTCTCCAGTTTTCATTTTCTGCAAATAAATGCAAATAGATTCAATGTTTTTATTTGAAATTCTGAAATATTGTTAGTAGTTCACAGAATGAAACAAAAATGATAATTTCACCTAAACACATACCTATATACAGTGAGGGAAATAAGTATTTGATCCCCTGCTGATTTTGTAAGTTTGCCTACTTACAAACAAATGAAGGGTCTATAATTTTTATGGTGGGTTTATTTTAACTGATAGACACAGAATATTTAAAAAAATCAGGGGAAAAAAATGTTATATAAAGGTTATAAATTGATTTGCATTTCAGTCAGTGAAATAAGTATTTGATCCCCAAGCAAAACATAACTTTGTACTTTGTGGAGAAACCCTTGTTGGCAAGCACAGAGGTCAGACATTTCTGATAGTTGGTCACCAGGTTTGCACATGTGTCCGGATACATTTAGTCCACTCCTCTGTCAATCTTTAAGGTTTCTTGGCTGTCGCTCAGCAAATTGGAGTTTTAGCCTCCTTCACAGAGGTTCTATAGGACTAGGGTCTAGAGACTGGCTAGGACATTTAATGTGCTTCTCCTTAAGCCACTATTTGGTTGTCTTGGCAATATGTTTTGCGTCTTTGTCATGTTAAAGGCTCATCCATGACCCATCTTCAGTGACCTAGTTAAGGGGAGGAGGTTCTCGTCCAAGATTTTACGGTACATGGGCCCGTCCCTCAGCCCCTCAATGCGGTGAAGTCATCCTGTATACCTGTAGCAGAGAAAAAGCCCTAAAGCAGAATGTTTCCAACACTGTGCTTCTCTGTAGACATGATGTTCTTGGGCTCATAGTCAGCATTTCTCTCCCTCCAAACACAGGAGTCCATTTTGGTCTCACAGCAGTGCCAGCACTTTCGCCAAAGCCTTTTCTGAATCATTTTTATGTTCATTGTCAAACTTAAGACGAGCCAGGCGGGCCTTCTTGGGCAGGAGGACCTTGCGGGTGCTTCAGGATTTCAGTCTACTGTGGCATAGCGTGTTACCAATGTGTTACCAATGTTTTGCTTGCTAACTGTGTTCCCAACTGTCTTGAAATCATTAACAGGCTTCTTCCGTGTAGTTCTGGGCTGATCTTTAACATTTCTCATGATCATCTTTACCCCATTGGGGAAATATTGCAGGGAGCTCCAGAACAAGGGCATTTGATAGTTATTTTGTATATCTTCTATTTCCAAATAATCACACCAACAGTTGTCTCCTTCTCACCAAGCTTCTGTCTGTAGCCTATTCAAGGTTTGTGCAGGTCTCCAATCTTGTCGCTGACATCCTTTAAAACCTATTTGGTCTGGACCATGGTGTTGGAGAGGTTGAACTGGAAGATACAGATTCTGTTGGCAGGCATCTTTTATATACATAACAAGCTGATTTAGGAGTACTTTCTTAAAGTGACAGGACTAATCTGTGGTCCATATAGGCACATAACCAATCTGTGGAGCCAGAATTCTTGCTAGTTGGTAGGGGATCAAATACTTATTTCACTGACTGAAATGCAAATCAATTTATAACCTTTATATAACATTTTTTTCCCCTGACTTTTTTAATATTCTGTGTCTATCAGTTAAAATAAACCCACCATAAAAATTATAGACCCTTCATTTGTTTGTAAGTAGGCAAACTTACAAAATCAGCAGGGGATCAAATACTTATTTCCCTCACTGTAGTAGATTCAGAAAAACTGAAAATAATTTTGAAATGGGCTCTTATAGTTTTCCGCAGCTGTATGAATTCACTCTCCTGACATACAAATTGATTCATACAAATTCTGTGGTTTTGTGACATCTATACATGAACATAATGTGTGGTTTACAAATATTTTCATATATCAGATTTCCACATGGCTACTGAAGTAGAAAGGAATTAAGGCCGGTCACAGTAGGTAAGAGCTGTGATGCCTGAGAAACAGGTATGTGACAGGGCCACTGTTAAAGAATGATAGGCATTGAACTACAATGTGATTGTTTAATCCAGTAGGTCCAAACAATGTGTTTGAAGAGCGGGAGTGTAGAGCCAGCAGTTGTACCCATCAAAAGACTAAATGACACATGCCACAAACATTCTCTTTGCCTCCTTTTAAAGTACTTACTCACCACAACACAAAATACTGATCAGTGTCACTATCTTATTCGATTGTAATTTGGTTTATTTCCATTAGCCGAAATGAATGAACTCTAGTTGGCATTGCCCGTAATACTAAAGACTAACTACAAATATCACAGTCAAAACGATTTAAATCGTCTTTAAATAATTTTGCAGTCAGATGACTTCAGTAATGTGACAATAAGCTTGCATGTCTATATGTCATACCAGTACACAGAGAATAGGGAAGAGATAATAGTACTTCCCTTTTATTAACAGAACAAACACATTTTGAAAAGGCTTTGTGTCATTACATTCCAAGTGCATTGAAACTATCTTAAAATTGACAATGTATAGACTTGCAGACTATCAAGTAAAACTTGAATACTATGTGTTAGGCATTGGCCATCTCAGTCTTTTCTTACAACAGCGCACAGCCCATAAACTGAATGCTTTTATTTTGTTTAAAGGGTGGCTACTGACCATAAAAGAGATGTTATTGGCAGGTATCATTTGCTCTTTGCATGCAACTAACAGAACTGTTAGAGGAAATGTACGAAACACTTGACAAGTGACAGTATCTTTCAACACATGAATCGCTTCTCTCATGTTCGGTAAAAACATTATCACTGACTCATCCATAAAGCAAATAATCGTGCCGCTGAAAATATAACTTTTACCAAGTTGTTTTCCCCCAATAAACCTGTCAAGAGTTCTCCGTGTTACAACACACAGCATTTTCCTGTAAAAAGTATTTTTGTATAGTAAACACTTACGTTTGTACCGTAAATAGACAGGTAAACAAACGTCAAAAGCTTTCACAAGAAACACTGCTGAGGGAGTCACCTTCACCTGTCTTTGACAGAGGTCAAAGATTTCGGAAAGATAAAGCTCATCCACGTCTAGAGTCCAGACAGTAATACACCAGATAAAACGTATACCGCAAGGTAAACTCTAAATAAAGTCATGCTTACAATCATCCATTATGCTGAGTGCATTTAAAGTTAATTTTGCCATCTGATAATGGTCCATCAGTCCGATTCCAGTTTTGAACTGGAAAGAAGGATAAAACAGTGACGCACTCTAAAGGAACGAACACATGAATGAAGGTGGGACGTCATGATGCACTGACCTGGACAGATTCCGGTGTTCGTGGTCTCAGGTATCGGTCGATCTTTAAACACTCGGTTGGCTGCTTCAGATCGCGACACACCTGAACTGAAGGCAGGAAACAAAAGGATCGTGAGCTAACGTTACCATTTAACCAATCGGGTGTTTCCAGAGGCGGAGAAAAAAACAAGTTTCTTTACTTCATACAAAGAACGTCACATTTCTGCGTAAAGCCACGTGTGGACGAGCAACTATCTTTCAAATGAACGAGCTCTGTGTTCACCTGAACCTGACAAAAAACTAAGCTCGTTTCAATTTGTAGCAGAACATATTTTCTCAACTCTTAACATAACATTTGATTAACAAACTCGTTTTGTTAATGCAAATGTGTGTCAAATACGCCGTTTCGTCTAACCTCCGGAGAGAAACGCAATGTTCCGATTTAGAGGAAGAGCAACCAAAAAAAAAAACAAGAAACTTCACACATGTCTACACGAACAACACATGTTTCCTTCCTTCCTGGTTTAAGATGTTACCTCTCCGAAGACTGAATGAGAAAGTAGGGCCTCGCTCGGAGTTCTTCAGGTGGGAATGAGTGATGCAGCTGCCCTGTCGTGTTCTCGAAAAACCCGTTACACTTTTTTTCTCAACTACGCTACGAATCTGTTGTAGGCTCTGACAGCGCGCGAGGGGGCAGGTCATAGGCTGTGTCGTAAAGAATATGGAGCTGCCTCTTTAGGGCGTCACAGGTGCGCGCATTATAGGCGCCGTCCGAGTGGCGCTCTACTAAACACGCTGCTCCACTTTAAGATTTGAGACACAACCATTAGTCATGAGAGACTAGTTCAGAATCATTTTAGTTCATTTAAATGGAGGTAGTCTTTATTCAAAACTTGTACATTGGTGTATTATAACCCTACGGTTAAAATAGTGTATACTTAAGTTATGTATAATATACATTTTCTGTTTGTTTATGGTACTGTATGTGTCCCTTTCTTGCTATTCATGTACAAAACTGACATCTTTTATTTTTCATACTAATATATATTTAAGATTAAAACGTCACAAACGTTGTTCATGTGGCATTTGTGCTTGAGTGTAAACTCAAAGTTGGGCTTTGAGAAAAAATTCAGGAGGCTCGGCAAATATTACACACATTAGCTTATTTAGTCAAAACCCAGGAGGAATGACAACAAAACATTACTAGAGGATCAACCAATTTTAATAACAGATAAAACTGTAATAATTATTTGCTTTTTTCCAGCAAGCCCTTTCTTTTTCTATGCATTTTTTTGTCTATTTGAATAATACATGATGCTGTAATTTGACTACTTGCCAAATATGTCCAATAAATTCCTTAGTATTGTTTTGTAAATTTTGTGCCATACACCTCATTTTTAATGGTTTCTTGAAGGGGTCCAAGGATAATCTGGGGGGCAATGCCTCCCCCTAGTCCCCCAGATCCAGCCCTATTTGTAGCTATCCGTTTGTATTCGTGTATCTGTTGTATTCATCGGTTCTGTCCTTTAGGTGTTGTTACAAATTCTTAAAATTGACTGAAGTGGGACTTAAGTGTATCATATATGATGTGAAAATATGAAAACGTGTAGCCTTACTGTATGCATTATTTCGGTTTGTTTATGGTATTGTATGTTCTATCTATTTGCATGTATTTAGCTATCTATCTATCTGTCTGTTTGGTTATCTATGTATTTGTCTATCTGTTGTGTTCATCTATTCTGTCCTTTAGGTGAACTCTTAAAAATGACTGTTCTTCTGCAAGCTGTGGTATGACACTAATATGACAACATTAAAGATGTACTGATTTATTATGAGTTTTCTGTTTCCCAGAAATTTAAGGTAGTACACTAAAAATTAAGGCATTTGGATTGGTGTCTGTTGGAGTTTATACAAGGCACTTGCACAAATAAGTTTTATTTGAAATAGTTTTCTACACTGTTCTTCATTGTTGTCACTCTCATTGCTACACTGTCGATTGCTGTCTACAGCAAGTTCACTTTCCTTAGAAATACACCAGAATATACAATTAGACACTCAGTATTACTGTACAGTAGCTGCATCTGCAATCTGGATAAAAACTACTTTTTATATACATACCTATGCCTATATTTTTTAATCTATTGTATGTATGACTGAGTGCTTGATAGACTTCTATAACAGTGCAACCTTAATATATTGCACAACAAATAACATAATCATGTTTAAAAGCTTAATCACCTGTGACCCTGCCTCTGTCTCTCCACCTGGGCTCCATCTTGGCTAGCTGCTTCTGCCTAAAATGACACAATTGGTGGTGCATGGCATCTGAACAAATCAAAGCTCTCATTTTAACCCTCAAGTGGTGTTAATTACAACTGCACTAATCTGCTGTTAGTGGACAAATTTGGGCACATTGTGATTCCATTTATATTCTACATAAATGTCATAAAACTATATATTTTTCTTTTTAATAAATGTAAAATCTTTATATATTTATAGTTGTATGTTTATTTGGTGATTTTTATGTTATTTGTCCGTTGTAGTCCGCTTGCTTCACACAACTGACGTGGTTTAGATATCAAAAGCATGAATGTTTCTCTGACAAGGTTTCTCCGCATCATACATGGGAAATGGACAAAACCTCAACACAAGTTAGAAAGGTTTATTAATCCCTACAATTGGGGAAACATATTTGCCACCTTTTACACAAATGCAATACAAATATAGACAATGCATAAAACAAAACAATAATTAAAAATAATTATAAGACTTCAGCAGACCTTCTAGAGTTGAATACTGAATAAAATTCTTAGTCCACTGAGTTCCGTATGCGATGGATGACCCTCATTGGACAGAATCATTTTTAGTCTTCTTATCAACAGTGACCTCCAGTGAATCTACTTTAAACTAAAGCCAATCACTGAGCCAGCCTTCTTAATCCTTCTATTTATCCCATTTTTATCATACAGTATAAATATTTGTAAGGCTGAACTTTGACATTCAGCCAAAGACTGAACTTCTGACCTTCAGTACAAAAGTAAACTTCTGACCACCAGCCAGCCAAATCTTTATTTATTCCATATCTGTTATAAACGGTGAGAAGTATTTTAATTCAGATACTTTGATTTTATAATTTAACTTTAACTTTAAATACAAAGACCTTTGTGCTAGACTTGCCTCTACTGATTTTTCCATATGTCAGTATTAAGGAAACGAAATACTTCTCTCTAGTGGTTAGTGATAGCAATTACATTTGTACATGAGCACATCAAATCAAATCTCTTTATTGTCACACATCATGTACACAAGTGTACTGAATGTGAAATTCTTAGGTACAAGACTGTTGGCCATGGCAGTACAAGCAACAAGATATGGAAAATGTACAATATACATAAACAACAATATACACACTTTTACACAATATACATACATTTACACAATATACAATAAATAATTAATATATAAAAAGTAAATAATATATACGTTGTGTATTTAGAAAGATAATTCATAGCTGATAGATTTAGAGGTTGTTTGTTTCTTAATTTTCTTCACATTTGTAGGTTACAATTCATCAGAATGAATTTTGTAAATTAATATAGATCATAGATTTCTTTGCATTCATTTAATAAATTGATAAGTATAGGCTTATCTTGACATTGAATTCTAAATTTCAAAATGTTTGAAAATACTGTATATGGTAAATCAATGTATGTTATTAAACTCATTTTATAAATTAATTAATTAATTTAGGTTTAAAAGTATACACGAAAGAAAGAAAGAAAGAAAGAAAGAAAGAAAGAAAGAAAGAAAGAAAGAAAGAAAGAAAGAAAGAAAGAAAGAAAGAAAGAAAGAAAGAAAGAAATTGAGTTTGGATTAATGCATGAATCCCAGCATTCCAGACTTGTTGGATGAAATCCTCCTGAGTTGTACATTCTTTGCCAAATGAATGAAGCCAAAACACAATGAAAGTTTAGGGGGTGTGGCAAAGGATGTGGCTTGATGTAGGACTGGACTTTACAGACTCCTGCTCCTCCCATGCACCAATGAAATCTTCCCTTTTAACTTCATACTGCCCCGAACACACATAACACGCACACACAGACACACACAAACAGACAACGGGCCTACCAGACAAAACCAGGATGTGACATCATTCACAGAAAGGGAAGCCACATAACTTTTCTACTTGTTGTTTTGATCCATTTTCTTGGGAGGTTTTCGTACAGTAAATGTAACCGATGAATGGGAAGAGAAAGAGTCTTTGATAGTTTGGATTGACACTCTGCCCTCTTGGAGAAAAGAGGAATTCTTTTCAGGTTTCCCACAAATCCTTCAACATTCCATGTGTCTTCAGTGGGACTAGAGCCAGGTACAGCAGGGAAAGAAATGTTTCTTTTTCTCTCTAACCCCTTTTTATTTGTTTGTCTGCTTTCATTTACAACATTTCAAGACTATCTGCTCTCATTTATGTCTCTTTCACATGGCACATTTTGAGCAGCAATGTTAGATCTCATGTGACGTGGGTGCTCGGAGAAAGCGTGATCAGACATGCCAGTGTTTGACGTGACTGGAGGGGGTGGAATAAAACCTCCTCTGTCCAATAGATCCATTCATCTTTTGAAGGTTAGAGCAAACCTTCACAGCTCTCTTTGGTTTGAGAACAGGGTGCTATATTGTGTTGATTGTAATGTCTGTACTTTTAACAGTTCTAAAAGAAAAGAGAAATGATGTGAAGAAACAATGTGAAGCAATGTTCTAATTTTACTCATCAAAAATAAAGCAAAAAGAGGATGGACTCGAAAACAGATACACTGCCATGAGTTAAATAAATACAGATTTGACTGCAAAACTGAAGAGAAAAATTATCTCCTTCTAGTTATTTGGAACAAACACAGGAAAATGGTGATGTAGATAACACAAGATATTATCCTTTAAAGGCCAACATAAGTGCATTGAAAGTGCAGAGGAAAGGAATATGAATAGTTTGGGCGAGGGTCCTTTGTCCACTTTTGTATGAGAGTTTATTTTATTCAGTCAGTAGCTAAGAAACACTCAGATTCATTCATAATATTATTAAACAAAACTTAATCCCACATGGTACTGATAGGCGTTTAATGGATATGTCATTTACTCTCATTTTCTCTCTTTAATGTTGGTCATTGTAGGTTAGACCTCCCAACCCATTGACATTTTCTGTCTGCAATAGAAAATGCCAAATCCATTTATATTTTTAATTGCACATAAACCTGACATAATGATCCTCACGATGTTGTCTAAATTGATACCGAGATCATTTTATTAGCAGGTGAATAAAGCATTGAATAAAGAAACTGTAAAGATATCTGAAGCATTATCAACTAAAATGTTCCTAAAATGATAGTTCAATCAAAAATAAAAATCTGTCATAATTTACTCACCTTCTTGTGATTTCAAACCTGTACGACTTTCTTCTGCAGAACACAAAAGAAGATATTTTGAAGAATTTTGTTAACTGGCCCCCATTCACTTGCATTGGTGTTGTCCATATAATAGACGTGAATGGGC
Source organism: Triplophysa rosa (assembly GCF_024868665.1). Taxonomy (NCBI): domain Eukaryota; kingdom Metazoa; phylum Chordata; class Actinopteri; order Cypriniformes; family Nemacheilidae; genus Triplophysa; species Triplophysa rosa. The sequence goes on along the minus strand of NC_079909.1, from coordinate 7,857,536 downwards.
GCCAGTGCTGTTCAGTTACCAACTTTCTTTAAAATATCCTCTTTTGTGTTCTGCAGATGAAAGAAAGTCATTAAGGTCTGAAATGACAAGAGGGGGAGTAAAGAATGACAGAATTTTTATTTTGGGGTGAATTATCACCAATTAATTTTCTTGGTTTGGTCCCAATGTTCCTTTTTGTTACTATTATTATGTTTTTTCTTTTTTGTTGACATTTTGTAAAATCTTGTACAGTCACATGGGTTTAATTATCACTGCTACACTTGAAATCACATCTGGTTTCTTTTATTGGAGGATAGGATATGCTGCTCTAAGTCTCATATCAACAACACAATGTTCTGACCAGATTTTGTGCTGATCAGGCATTTCCAAGATTACTTTAGCCATTTAAAAGTCCAGTTCTAAGGCATTACATTACTCTTTTTGCTCTTCAGAAACTTCCCCATTTGATTGGACCCAAGGAATCAGTGTAAACAATCCTGACTGGTGGCCAACCTCTCCATCAACCTCCTCAGATTTCCAATGGATTTTTGCCTGGGACAGGTTTTCAGCAAAGATAAGACGTTTCGGCCTCGAAAGCGTTTCGAACCTGGAACACAGCGCTTTGAGCTGTATAAAAGAGCCCAAGCTTCGTTGAAATCAGGCCTGGACCTTAGGAAAGTTGTGCAGCTGCCAGAAGGGGAGAGCATTAACGATTGGATAGCCGTGCATGTGGTGGATTTCTTTAATCGTATCAACCTCATCTATGGGACGGTCAGTGAGTTCTGCTCTGAGAAGACATGCCCCATCATGTCCGGTGGGCCACGTTATGAATACAGGTGGCAGGATGGGGATCAGTACAAGAAGCCCACCAAGCTGCCTGCTCTTATTTACATGAACCTTCTGATGAACTGGATCGAATCACTTATCAACAATGAAGACATCTTTCCTACACGAGTAGGTGTGTTGTGGGTGAAATCCAAAATGTTTCCACAGACAGGTTCACCAGTTGGATTGTGTTGACAATACTGCTCTTTAAGTTATCAAGAAATGCTGTTTGTAAACCATTTTACCACCATAATCGGACATATTTCAGAGTCCAATAGGATATTCATCAAGAATCAGGCGTTTTTATTGACTGGATAGTAAAATGTACGGTGGCTGCTAGGTTTCAGTGCTGCAACGGAAGAAAACACATGCAAATAGAAAAAACACTACCAAACTCAGAAAGCATCTTCATTAGTTTGGCGACACATGCTAAACAAACACAGAAACGCACTGCAAATTCTCGCAGCACAAACAAATATAGACATGCGCTGCAAGTGTCACAGATGACAACGGAAGTGTTTCCGGGGGACTCCAAAAACTGATGCACCTGGCTGGGACGTGCTTCATTTCACTGTGTCCATATTGAACAATTTAAGTAAAAGTTAAAGGCTGTGCTTACGTTATGATAGCTTAATCCAAAGGGCTAAGGAAACGTATGTTAAGAATGCTAAAACAAACAAGCAAAAACCAACATTTAACGTGATCGACAACTAAGAGTATAGAACCCAATATAAATTCTAAAGCTTAATGCTTTTTTGACTAAAGGTTGTAAGCTTTCCATCTAGTGTCTTTGGTAAAATGATGCCCATCCCAGCCAGGTGCATCAGATTTTGAAGTTTCCCTCAAACACTTCTGTTGTCGCCTGTGACACTTGCAGTGCGTTTCTGTATTTGTTTGTGTTGCGAGAATTTGCAGTGCGTTTCTGTGTTTGTGTTGCGAGAATTTGCAGCGCGTTTCTGTTGCGAGAATTTGTAGGGCATATGTGTCGCCAAACAAATGAAGATGCTTTTTGAATTTGCTGTGTGTTTTCTTGTGTGACATCTAGCGGCCACCGTAAAAATGCATGTCAAAAAGTATAAGAAAACAGAAATAAAAAACATTATGTACAATGGAGTACAATGTCATGAAAGACTATGAATACAATTAGTTTTGTTAAGTGATTCCCACCAAAGCCTAACATTTTAATATGCTGTGATACAAGGGTGACACTAGTGTTCTTCTATTCGTAGGAGTCCCCTTTCCTAAGAACTTCCAGCAGGTCTGCAAGAAGATCCTGAGCCGATTGTTTCGGGTGTTTGTACATGTCTACATTCATCACTTTGACATCATCTGCAATATGGGGGCGGAAGCTCACATCAACACCTGCTACAAACACTATTATTACTTTATCTCTGAGTTCACCCTCATCGACCAGTCAGAGTTGAGGCCTTTGGTGAGATAGATGTGTTTTCATTACAGCTATAGATTAGAGGGGCATATGTCAATGGGGGAGGAGGTAATACAGGAGGAGAGATAAATGATTGACTCTCAAATTGTGCTAGAAAATAATTACAAAATAAAATATGATTAAGACAGTGTGCATCAAATGTATATAATCCGACAATCAGTTCCCTTCAAAATATTTGACAGAAACAGCTAAATGACAGGACACTGCAAATGTATTATGCTGTTTTTCTAATGATGTTCTAATAACCCTGTTTCTATCTTTACAGAAAGAAATGACAGAAAGGATCTGCCACTGAAAGAATGTGGAGAATGGATGTGCCCTGGCACAAAACTCAAAAACGAGCCAGTAAACTAATCATTTCAAACATTTAGAACAAAACAACAATGTACTGTATTTAAATTCTGATCTAAGATCAAAGCCTTGTTTGTTTATTCTTACATAATTCTGTGTTTCATTCTATTATGGATCTCAAATAGTTCGAAATTCGAAAAGAATAGTTTATCAATCAATGTCAACTATGAGCAACAAAAAACAAAAATTATTGACATCAAATGTTGACTTGAGTTCCATTTTAGAAAATTTCATAATGTGACTTGGAAGATATTTGTCCTTCAGGGAACTTTTCTTGAAATTGCATGTTCTGAACTAATAATAGTAATAGTTTTAGAGCAGGTTACATTCTTGCTGTGTCGTGTCTGACTCTGTAGGGACAGACGCCTTCTCTAGTACCTTTATATAACCAGAGCATGCATGTGCACTAAGAAACCATTATATAGGGGCAGTTGTGGCCTAATGGGTAGAGAGTCGGACTCATGACCAGAAGGTTGCCGGTTCGATTCCCAGGGCCGGCGGGTAACAACTGAGGTGCCCTTGAGCAAGGCACCTTACCCCTACTTGCTCCCCGGGCGCTGCAGTGATAGCTGCCCACTGCTCCGGGGGTACGTGTGTTCACTACTCTCTGGATGGGTTAAATGCAGAGGTCACATTTCGTTGCCTTGTACATGTGCAATGACAATAAATTGAATCTAAATCTAAAAAAAAATCTAAATCTAAAATTATATGATGCCTGTGACTGATGATGAACAGTACTGATCAATACTTTTCGAATTTCAGATAGTGTTTTAAAAATGTGCTGTTTTTATTGCATGTAAACCAGTTTCAAATATATTTTTCTTTTGACATCTTTTGACTTCTTTTCCTCAAGAAATTACATTTTTGGATGGGACCTTGGAAAATCACATCTGTGACTGATTGATTTTTATTATGTTTTATTAAGTCCATAATATTACATACAGGTTAACACAATGCAATATGCATTAAATGGATACTTCACCCAAAAATAAAAATTCTGTCTTCATTTACTCACCCTTGAGTTATTCCAAATCTGTATAAATGTCTTTGTTCTGATGAACACAGAGAAAGAAATTTGGAAGAATGCTTATAACCAAACAGTTCTTGGCCACCATTGACTACCACAGTTGGAAAAACTACTTCAAAACTACTGTTGAACACAAAAGAAGATATTTTGAAGAATGTAGGACAGCAAACAGTGCTGGGGCACTTTTGACTGTCATTTTAATTTTTCCTACTGTAAACCCGAATGTTCAAAGAAATTAAACAGTTTAAGTAGTGTAAACTTAATTTTATATAAAAAAAATCCTAACTTAAATGTTTTGAGTTCCTGTAACTAATTCTTACTTTTGAGTTAGTTTAACTTAATTTCAACAAGTTAATTCAAGATGATTTGTTGAGAATGAAATTCAGTTCCCAGCATGCTTTGCGTGAGACTGCATTAGGAAAGTAAATTTTGAAATGAAGTGTTATTTTATGAGTTTTTAGAAAGGAAAAAGCCTTGTTAATGATGAATGTTCAATTATCTTGGATATTTAGAAGAGTTTGTTGTGTTTTTGACTTTTGGGGTTACCATCGTTCAGAAGAGTGGTGCTTATGCTTAGGTTGTGTTGGTGTGTTGCATCACTCTCTGTGAAGGCTGTTTGTTAATTGTTGATGCAGCTGAACTGTTTAGGTTGTCTTAAGACCTTTCATTTATTTAGCTGTAAATAAAAAAAGTTACTTTGCTAAATGTTCAAAATTAAAAGGAGTCAACAACAGTACAACAAACTCAAAACTGACTAGTTTTGCTTACTTAAAATTGTTCAAAATTAAAAGGAGTCAACAACAGTACAACAAACTCAAAACTTACTAGTTTTGCTTACTTAAAATTGGGAACATCATAACTCAAAAAAAATTGATGTAACTGATTACCTCAAATTTTTTGAGTTTTCCCAACTTATTCGGGTTAGTAATCAATGGGGTCCAAGAACTGTTTGGTTACAAGCATTTGTCCAAATATTTTTCTCTGTGTTCAACCAAACAAATACATTCATACAGGTTTAGAACAAGTAGAGAGTTAAGGCTACAATACACTACAAGACTTTTGCTCAGATTTTGCCCAGATTTTCAGTCTGGACTTGTTGCAGAAAGTCTGTGCCAGTCTGCAGATTTTATCAGTTAGTGTGTATCTATCTGAAACTTTCAAAAAAAAGTGTATTATGTCTAGTAGTGTATTCCAGCCATGAGTAATTCATGACAGAAATTTCCTATTTGGGTGAACTGTCCCTTTAATTACAGCATCTGAAGTATGTGCAATAGCTGACAGAAATGAATCTAACCAATTTAGTGTAGAATAAAAAAGATAAAGCTGCCTTATAACAAAATATGGGAATTTATGCTATGGGTTAGGATTACAATGTTAAAAAAAGAATCAAATTGTTATTAAAAGGAAACTGCAAATAGTAAGCGAAATGGTCCTACGTGGGAAAACTTCCAAAGCCGAACACACTTCACGTCACCGCACGTCACGCTTTGGCGGAAGAATTTTCATAAAAGGCATTGGCTTGGTGGTAGCAACAGCATTAAAAGACAAACTTTTTATTTTTTAATGAACTAATTATACCAGTTTAAACATAACATGTAATTTAACCAATGGCAAGTATTGCATTATTCAGCTAAAACCTAACCAGTTGCGTCACTCGGTGTGAAAAACGACATTTGTTTAGAGCAATATTAGATGTAATTGTTAGATCACCAGTGAACAGAAATATAATGTTTAATTGATTACTTTCTACCCCCTTACTCTGCTCAAAAACAAAAAAGAAAGTACTTTTTATAATTTTCATTATTATTATTTTTCATTTAAAATGATGATTTACGTTTTTATTATTTTCTGTGTATTATGTTTACAAAATTGTTATACATAATATTGAAATGCATCCCTTGTACTATTTTCAATATAAATGTTTATAATAATAAAAAAAACATTCCTTTAGAGCACGAAATATAAAACCTAACGTTACTGCAGAAACGTCATGAATATTAAAAACGTTCTTCATACGTTCATTCGTAAACCAAAAGTGGCTTCAGCCACGTATGTAATCAATTATTCATGAGTAGAGCCTTCTCCGTAGTAGGATTGGTGAAGCTCCCACAGTGGCGTGCAGCAGTAGGAGGGCAGTTGGCGCGTTTCGGGTGGCTCTGTGTTGTTCTCCAGCCCTCACTGCTCCTGCGGAGGATGGCTATTCGGCTGCAATTTCCAGGTTTGATTTTTCTTTAAATATACGTGGCTTCACTGGCTTGGATGTATAACGTTACCATGGTACATATGCGCCTAAGCAGCTCAGCTCGCTGGTGTTTGCATCTGTGTGATATGTTAAAGTGTCTTTTCAGGTCACTTAATACGCGTCAGAGGTTTTTGAAACGCTCTGTGGCTTTTTGGTCGCAAAAATAACATTTCTGTGAGTTTCGTGTTATAGTTATATGTTAGATTATAGTCACGTGAAGATTTGTAACTCACCGCTGTATCACTTACAACATTGTAGCTATTAGGTTAGCAGCACTATTTCATTTCTGCCGGCGTTGCGACACAAATGTAGCTTTTGGACACTTGTTGCTTGTCTTATTTCTTTTAACAGTTCACATGTGTCGTCAGTTTCCTTTTAAACGTAGTATTGACTTGTACTGTGTGTTATTTTTTTTAATTCCTCGTCTCTAATGTTCCCGCCTATTGCAGCGAATCGTATTTATCGGCGTACTGTTATATCCTAGTCTATGTTTTAGATGTCACGTCATTCAGTCTTGTCCTCAATTATCTAATTCGCTATTTTATTTAAATCGAACTGTAGCTATGAAAAACAGAAGTCTGTAATATCCCGGTTTGAACGTGCGGGATTTCCCCTGTCAATGACATCAGGTAATAACTTGACAACGTGTCACAAAAGCGGGAATATGGACGGAAACTATATCATTAACAATAGTATGAACATGATGTCACCTCACTAACTTCGAAAAACCGGTTGTTATATTTTGAGTACGCTGAGGTAACGGCTGATAGATGATATCTCACGTCACGAGCTCTTCTTCTTGAGGCGCTGTCGCTCGAACACTCTCGAGCGGTTTCGGGAATGATCGTGTCACGGCTTCAGTGCTCGTACAGTGCACAGGTACTAACATGTATCACAACAGTACGCATGTTCTCTCTGTTGTATTTATAAGTGTTACACGGTGTATAAATAAATAAACTTGTCAGGTGCTGTCTGCATTTTGTGTCGGCAGTTTTGAGACGCTAAACATGAAAGCTTTGGTCAGTGTGTGAAATCTGATAATTACACACACACAGTGCGTGCGAATGGCATGCTGTGACGCACACATGCAAACTTCCTCTTTCGCTGTAGTTCACGTTTAAAGTCACAGAACGGCGAGAGTAAAAGTCATGAATATAGTAATGAAGCTGTTGTAGACATTCGTTTGTTAAAGGGGTGCTGCAACGGTGTGTCATGCATTCTGACTTCTTTACAATGTTAAACATGCTGGCTTCTCATGCTTAACATGGTCAACTTGTCAAAAAACTAGTTGGGTGTATTACGTAGTATTTCTGTGCTCGATACACTCCCCCAGCGATTGTACAGGTTTCGGAAAGTTTTTTTCGGACATATAAAACTGTTTCGTAACAATTTTTCTTAGTCCCTTATTGGACAATTCTCCCGGAAAAGCACGCGGCACGCCCACTACTGGTGGGCGATACTGTAAAATTTGGTATGGATCCGATACCAAGTAAATGCAGGGCCGGTATTGCCGATATTGATACCGATATTGACAATACTTTTTACTTTTAGAAGCATTCACTTGAACTTACATTTACTTTCCTGTAGATGAAGTCATGATTTATCAGATGAATGCATCATTAATATGCTAAATCTGAATACATTTTCATGATCACTAAAATATTTTGTGATTTGTGCTCTTAATGTGCCTGCAGGCTAATTAATCATGTGCATGTTAAAACACAGGAGATATTTTAAATAAATTTTGTTCAGTGTTATGTTTAGACACAATAATAGAACAAATTAACATGTCTCCCTTTCATTACACTTTTTAGGAGAATTTATGAATTATAAGTGCACACATTTGTTTGAAAAACAAAGTAAATAAAATGCTTAAATAATAAATTACTTTAACTCTCAATCTTTGGCTTTTTACCCCCAAAGCCCTACTGCCATACATCGCAGTTCGCAGTGTTTTTATTCACAGATAACTCCACACGATGCTCCTCTTCTATCTCCTATGCTCAAAGATATTAATATTAACAAGATGCGCCACTACCGTTACGATGAATGGGGATTAATGGAACGGTCAAAATGGCTGCTCGCGCGAAGAAAGCCCCGCCTTATAGTAAAACGAGCCAATCGTCAATCAGTAAAGACTGAAGATTTTCTGGGGCGGGGCTCTCGTGAGGCGCTGGCCAGCCTGTGCGCAGGCGCAGTAGATGAGGCGACCTCGAAAAAGGTGATTTTTAGCGCAATGTAAGCTTAGCAAACCAAAGTTATGGTACAGTTCATGTCATGTTTAACTATTGATCGGACATATGCTGTTTAATTGTGCTTTTTGCCAGCAATTTTCGAAATCTCTACCTTACCCCATTCAAGTAGATAGGCCTGTGGACTTACGTCCGTGACGTAATTAGCTGCCCAGAGGCGTTACAAACATGGCCGCCAAGTGACACGACTTCCGTAAACGAACTTTGCGCTGCTGAGTCACGTGATGGCGGACAACAAAACACAGCAGCGCAGAGGAGCAACGTGTGCAAATTGCAAAACTATGTGTATGGGAAAAAGGTTTTCTATATTATACAATTATTAGCTACATAAGTAAATAAATAAAATCAGTAATAAAAACGCATTAGTATCAATATTTTTATATTAGGATCGATCCTTTTCGATACAACCTCTGTATCGGAAGTATCGATACTTCAGGATCAATCCGCCCACTCCTAACGCCCACGCGGCAGCAAGGAGAGCAGGAGAAGGAGCATGCGCAGACGTCACTTTCACTTGTGTGCAGGAGAGAGAGAGCATACGTTTGCGAAGTTCAGGTGTTTGTTTGTTTACTGCATCTGGGTGATGAATGTTATATAAACGGTGGATATAACGTTGGATTTGGAGATTGTTTGAAACTGATATATGGAGCCGTCCTAGCGCTAAAAGGTGCCAGACATGAACCGCATGCGGTGAGTGAAACTGATGTCTGTGTTTTGTTGGCTCTCTCTAAATCCTTGGTGTTTCGAGTCTGACGTCATCACGCAACCGTGTTTTTAGGCAATTTTAACAATTATGGGTAGTTTAGATGGTTAGAATAAGGTTAGGGTTAGGGTAAAGGTTTCGTAAGACTTGAAACACCAAGGATTTAGTCAAAACCAACAAGCCACGCCCACGGATCTGACTCGAAACACCAAGGATTTAGTGAGAGCCGTGTTTTGTTGGCAATGGGTGCACACGTGCTTTAGTTCAGCCTGTGGGGGTGTGTTATAAGTTGCCCATGCATGTATTAGACACGTAAAATTGCAAAAATTAAAGTGTCGGAACAAAATATGCATTATATCTAAAAGCGAATGCTCACCCAGACCTGCCTGAAACACCTCGTGTAACCACACCCCCACAAATCTACTTCAGTTCGTGGTATGATTTGACTAAGACTGCCCAAATGTGTACAACTAAGGTGGGCGTACCTGTCAGTACAATTGCTTTGGAACCTGATGTTCCAAATATGGTAAGAAGCGTTACATTTCTGTCACACGCTTGCAGTATTCGAAAAGTATTTTAACTTTGTTAAAAATCCACGCGTTTCAGAGAGTCGGGGCAAAGAGGAGATACAAACATGCACGGTGTGTGGAAAATACAGCGTTTTTGAACCTTAAATCGTGTATACACATTGCATTACATCTAAAACAAACGATAATATTCGTTTTAGCCGTGTCATATGACCCCTTTAATTATCTTTCCTTTGCGCTCTCTCTCTCTCTCTCAGATAACCAGTAGCAGTCTGTCATCTGGTCAGGTGGAGAGCTGTGGTCCACTGTCTTATGCCCCCTTCACTGCCTCCCAAACCCCTACAGGTACATCTGCTTAGTGCTAATGTTTCAAATACAAAATAAAATGTTGCATAAAGAACCATTATGTAAACAGTTTTAATGAACTTTACCTACCAATACCTTAAAGTAGCTGTCAATGTATATTTAGAGAAATATGGAAAAGACAATACTTTAGAATATTTAATTTCTTTAGCAAAATTAATATGGGAACGTATTTAAGGTTCTGTTAACATTTGTGTTTTTAATGTTTGGGTTAGGAATGGAGAACAGTCAACCAGTGAACATCACAGATCCTGTTACACGCCGGAAGAAGAAGCGCAGAACTCGGGCCTCTGACAGTTTCACTGGCAAATTTAGTGGTACTGAATCAAAACAGTTCATCACAAAAGATTTATACCAAAAAATAATCGTGACAATATGTTTCTGGTCTTTGTTTTCTTTCAGCATTACTCTCTTTGCCTTATTCTCAGCATTATGCAGGCTGTAAATGAAAGTTAGAGTAGGCTTTTGAAAGCAAATGTGTTTTGAAAACCAATTTTCGATTGCACTGTTTGGTACAGTGTAAATAAACTCTCCTGTGTGTGTTTGCTGTAGATCTGTACAGGCTGACTGATGAACTGCTGGGTCAGGGGGCTTATGCTAAAGTCCAGGGATGTGTGAGTTTACAGAATGGCAATGAGTATGCTGTGAAGGTGAGATGTCAACATTGTTAAACTTGGTCACTGCTTCCACAAAAGAAACATACCTTTTTCTCAAATGTTATTCAAGCACCACATTAGTCTGTAAAACAGACTAATTGAATGACCTCGCATGATTTTTTTCTCTCAGATAATCGAGAAGAACGCAGGTCACAGTCGCAGCCGGGTTTTTAGAGAGGTGGAGACACTCTACCAGTGCCAAGGAAATAAGTATGTTTTTCTTCCTCAGTAGTCAATATGGGATAGTTCACCTAAAAATGGAAATTCTTTCATCATTTACTCAACTAAACTAAACCAAACATTAACATTAACCAAACAGATCTCTTCCCGCATTCACTGCCATAGTATGGAAAATAAAAACTATCTATCGGAGTCAATGGGGGATGAGATCGGTTTGGTTACTGACATTCTTCCAAATATCTTCCTTTGTGTTAAACAGAACAAAGACATTTATACAGGTGAGGGCGAGTAAATGATGACAGAGTTTTCATTTTTGGGTGAACTATCCCTTCAATAAAAACTGAATTTAAACATGATTATATTTTGTAATAGTTATGTGCATACGAAGTGTAAATTATCAAGTGCATTTGTCAAGTCAACTGTATATGTTGTGTTTCTGCAGGAATATTCTGGAACTCATTCAGTTTTTTGAAGACGACAACTGTTTTTATCTGGTTTTTGAGAAGTTACGTGGAGGTACGCAGAGTCATAAAAACTCTCACCAATACATTCTCAATTTTAGTAAATCTGTCATTCTTCTGTTCTCTCAGGTTCTATTTTAACGCACATCCAGAGTCGAAAATACTTTGATGAGAGAGAAGCTAGTCATGTTGTCAGGGATATAGCAAACGCTCTTGACTTTTTACACAACAAAGGTAAATACTACAGCTTTACTCCGACCATTGAACAGAGTATGTATGTTTATTAAAAGTCACCTCGCTCTCCATCCGTAGGAATCGCTCATAGGGACCTCAAACCTGAGAACATCCTGTGTGAATATACTGATAAGGTAATCCATCTTGTTTGTTTTTGATAACATATATGTGAGAACAAGACTTTCAGATCTGCTCTATTCTAATTGTGAAATGTGATGTGTGTCCTTACGTTCAGGTGTCTCCTGTGAAGATCTGCGATTTTGACCTCGGCAGTGGAGTCAAGTTGAACAGCGCTTGTACCCCAATAACCACCCCTGAGCTCACCACACCGGTAAACACGACCTTAAATTTGCTCTCACAGAATTGAACTAAGTAGCATTTTAGAGTAGGAAAGCATTTAGTAAGTGGTGTGTTCTGCTGTAGTGTGGCTCGGCAGAGTACATGGCTCCCGAGGTGGTTGAGGTCTTCATGGATGAGGCTTCGTTCTATGATAAGCGCTGTGACCTGTGGAGCCTCGGGGTCATTCTCTACATTCTCCTTAGCGGGAGCCCCCCCTTCACAGGCCACTGCGGCACCAACTGCGGCTGGGAACGAGGAGAGACGTGCCGTGCCTGTCAGGTAAGACGCGCTAACTTGCAACAAGGTGATGCGGAAAGAATTCACTTTACCCCCCTGGGGACTTAACAGTGTACTGTTCTACTCTTCAGAACAACTTGTTTGAGAGAATTCAAGACGGAAAGTACGAATGTAGGGATGGAGTTTGGGCACAGATCTCAGACGATGCCAAAGATTTGATTTCACGGCTGCTAGTGCGAGACGCCACTTTACGGCTGAGTGCCGCTCAGGTCCTGAAGCACCCCTGGGTGCAAGGGGTGAGTTTTCTGCTCTTTAGTTATTTATGAACCTTACTGACTTAATATTAAAAATTGATTAATTTCATTAAAGAAATATTGAAATTTCAGATGAAAATTGTATTATAATGTTGTTTTATTTTTTTCACGGAACTCAGACATTTTAATGAACATCATGACTGTTTTCAATATAATGAAAGTGAATGGGGTCTGGAGTTGTCATTCTTCAAAATAAGCAAAAAATGTCAAAACAAGTTCATTAGCATTGTGTCCAACTGTGCTATTTTGTTTTCAGAATGCACCTGAAAGAGTTCTTTCAACACCTCGTGTTCTCCAAAGGTATTTGAATTCGATTGATAGATCCACTTGACTTAGATACATTTCTTGGTGTCTGTGCAGTGTTTCTAACCATGTCCCGTGCTGAACACGCAGAAACTGGAGCACTAAAGACCTCACGCAGTTCGCGGCAGAAGCCATCGCATTCAACCGGCAACTATCTCAGCAAGAAGAGGAGCAAGAGGACTTTGGGGCTGTTGTCTGCTCCATGCGACTTTCACCCCCGTCTAACTCTAGATTAGCACGTCGCCGAGCACAATCTCAGGCACTACGCACCAATACCTAACACGTGCTTGTGGCACAGGTGATTGAATGATACATGCACACTCATTTATGATGCGTTACAATGCTTCACATATATATATATATATACTGTATATATATATAATCTCTGCTGGGCAGCGTAGCCTCTATGTAGCCATACAACACACTAACTCGCACTAGTTAGCAAATTAGTACCAACACACTAATTTATAGACAACACAAGTGCTGACTAGGAGCCAACTAACTAAATATGCACACAAAAAGAAATAGTTTTGCATTTAGTGTGCTGCAGGGTAATGTTTGTCATCCCTTTCCTGCTTCCAGAGTTTTGCGATATGTGTTTTAAGCATCTGAAACGGTGATATTTAAATATTTATTACAACATATTTATGGCTGGATGTGTTTCTCAGCTACATATAAAAAGGTACTTGGATGTGAGGGAATTTATAGACTTTAATTTTGATGTTATTACATCAGTGATGTTTTAAATGAGCATTTCCATTTTTGTAGTTGTTTTTAAGTATTTTAAAACCCACTTAAAATGTATATTTCAGTTACTGTAAAGCACTGGACCTCTTGTTTTTGTAGCTCTTGGCTTTATCTCATTGTTATTGTTGAGTTGGAGTCTATGTGAGCTATGCTTTCCGATAGCAACATACTTTGAAAGATACTGTATTTAGCTTTATTAAGGTGCTGATGAAGTATCACATACATTAGTTACTGTCAATATAAAAGGTTAGTCAATATTACACAGGAATTATTTTTTTCTTTTGGAAAAGTATATTTTTTAATGTATATTTCAGTATAAAAGTATATTGCTTCTCTTTTATGAACGGTTTTATTTTCTTTAGAGTGACACAAAATATTTTATTGTAAATGTGCAGTATTTTTCTAGGAATAAGGACAATAGTAAGTTAGAGTAAGTTATTATTTTTTGTTTTGTATTCACTGGAAATTGTGCCATATTTGGGGGCAGAGCCTCTAATGTGCTTTCCAACTGCAAAAATAACTGCAGTTAAGTGAGCCTATGTTTGCCTTTTGTATTATAACATTTTAAAACGTGATTTCTTCCTCATCTTCTCTCAAAATTCTATTTGGTCAACATTTTGTGCATGCGTTTGGCTGTCTATATTATGTATGTGTATTTTTGAGGATGTGTTGGGAAACATTTCATATACTGTAGGTGACACTGGACGGCGCTACCTCATCTTTATGGCTATGCAGTACTCCGTGCTTGTATGATTTTACAGACGACTTTGTTCAGGAATGATATCAATGGAAGCGCCGTTTAACCCCAACAAAACTTTGGGATTTATTACAAAGCAGTGTTCATTTCATTGTTCCGGTTTTGAAAAAAATAAAGCAGTTTGCACTCAAACAAGGAAACAATGTCTTTATTAATAACACCAAAAATTATGTTAAGAAAACTGACACAAATTAAAACTACAACTGCCATTTATAGGGTACTATCACATGCATAACATTAATAATATCAGGTTACTTTGAATTTGAGTTTATATTTATGCGTTTGGGAGATGCACATATCTGCAAGTGGCAATCATTTTTTATTAAAGATATATATTTGATTAGCTTGTGTGCTACATGGGAATCAAACCCATGACCTTGCGTTGAATTAGTGTTGTGCTTTACACTTTTATAATGTTAGCATTTTGTTCTTATACATGCTGGTCAATCTATATTCTTCCAACATGTTCGACCATAAACAGTGTATTACCCTGTTCTTCTGAGTTCCTACAGCCACATCATTCCCATGGCAACAAAGCAAGCCTTCATTGCCAACTAAAACATCCAACAACTGCTGATACCAATATTTTTGCTGTCCATCTTCCCAACAACAGTGATGATGGAGAAGCATGTACAAAAACTAACATACTGTCTACTTAATAGCAAAGCCAGAGAAAAAACATGAAACAGTCTTGGTATCTTAAGTCATTGTTTCTCGTTTTAAGTGCCTTTAAATGCCCTGATGTATTACCATAAAGTAAACATCAGATTACGGTCTAGAATCCAATCAAACTAAAGAACACATCTGTGCCATTTCTCAGTGCTTTATATTATCTTTACTGTGGGCACTCAAAATAAACCCAATAACAAACCCACAGTAGTCATCTCGGAGTGAAGTACAGTGTGTTGAGTTTGAACTCGACAGCGCCTCGTGCGGTAATGAAGCGAATTGTTTTGCATTAAAAGAATATCGTGAGAGAAGCGTTCAGATGTGGACCATTCGCGGCATCCATATACTGTCAGCGACATGATGCGCTCGTTCAGAATCTGAAGTTGAGGAACATGACGCTTTTAAAAAGAGGACAGGATCAGTCAGCTCTTTTATCTTCCGTCGAGTTTAAGGTATAGCCTACTGAATTTACTTTTACCCTTTACGTTTTTGCATATTGATTATTCATTCATATCAATAAGACGCAGTGCTATGTATATGGTCGGCGTTGACTTTCGATGTTTTGTATTTTTTAACAGGCCCATAGGCAACAATTAGCCTATAGCCTAGTTTTCACCATTTAATGTCAGTTATGCATATTAGTTCATGGTACATTACAATGTTAACAATTACAACTTTTCATGTTAAAAATGTATTCGAAATTAACACGAAATAAGATTAATAAAAGCTGTAGAAATATTGTTCACTGTTAGTTCATTTTAATGCATTGACTAATTCTTAACAAATACAACCTTATTGTGAAGTGTCACCATATTTTTACCATGTTTATGTAGACAGATAAATTGACATATTAAAGTTTTTATCATACTAATTTATAGGGTTTACAAAATGCCATAGGAGCATTTTAGGCTCTTCGGCTATAGATGAACCTACATTTCTTTAGAAAACAACCTACCGGTGTTTCAAAGCGCCCAGGAGAGCATCACTTCCAGCCTTGTAAAACTATTTTACAAATAGTGCCTTATTTATAAGAATTTGTACACCGATAGTGTGGCTTATATATACACTGTGAGTGTTCATTTGACCTTTTTTAACACTGGCGATTTTGCTGTGAGGATTATTAGAAAAAAGCACAAATGAAGCCTCAGTAAAGTATGTATTTCTTCCTCTTAGCCTTTTAAAACAGTTCTGATGGTGTTTACTGATGATCAATTTTGATCATCTATGTAATTTTAATAAATTAGTTGCTCCTTATATAGATTCAGCCCATGAATAATTGTTTGTGACAATTTGATATTTAAAAAGAGGAATGCTTAATAGAAACAGAAATGTTTATAACAATATCCAGCATGTGCAATAGACATATCATCATAAAACATGTTTATCTGTCACACAAACACACTGAGTAATAAAGTTATATGGTACTGTAATCAGACTCTTCTGGTCTTGACAGCATTAATTGAATTGGCCCTGCTGCTTCCATGACACACAACCAGGCAGGAGAATATATGAGGATCGACGGATATGTGAGGATATGGAAAAAGCCAACCGTTGTACAAATACATAATACTCACTGTTCTGTTTGATATTTTTGTCTCTTATCTCTCACACTCTTTTCCCTCTCCCTCCCTGTGATGTGTGATAAGGTCAATGTCATTTAAAGAGGATGATTTTCTCTGATGAAGATGCCCGTCCTGTTCTGAAAAAGGATGGTAGGAGGAGAAAGCTCCGTTCGCAGGGGTTTCCCTCCCCGGCACTCTGTTGTGCTTGCGGTCTCTGTATCATGCTGGCAGGCATTAATATCACCCTGGTAGGCGCTCTTGCCTTTAACAAACTCCTCCCCTTCAACAATCCTCCCATCATTATCGGACCCATCCTCCTACTGGTGGCCTTTTCATTTTTTGGCATGTGTTGCATCTATAGCCGTCGCCCCATTGCCCCTCCCTCTCGTATGTCTGCGGGAGGGGACCGCTGGCCATCAATGAGGATGGAGATGGAGAATAGTGAACCCACACTTCAGGATACCACGGCCATCCAACTCAGTCCAACAAACTCTCCAAGCCCCTCCTGCCGCTGCAGCCCCACCCACCTTCCTGTTGCACTGCCCAGGGGACAGAACACCATTGATGAATCAGACTCATAGTTTGGGCCCTGCAAGACTGCGCAGCTTGAAGGAGAGCTAACGCCTGTCTGATCTGGAATCAAAATTATATTTCTTGACATGCATGGGCAGACGTGCAGCTAATCAGACGGGGCAAATTATTTTACAGGGGCAGTAATAAATTCTGTTCAGCATCATGAGCTTGCAGTGTCAGTCCTGCCTTTGGAGGAAGAATTTGGTGTTAAAATGAGAAAAACGTTGAATGACTAATTATCTCAGAAATGAAAGGAAGACTGGCTAATATAGGATTATCACGGGATCCATTCTAAACCATTTGATCTAACAAACTCATCCTTTTGTCTGACAAAGCAAATTGAATGTGATCTGAAATGTGTCACTTAGAAATCGAAAATCAGGAACAATTTGGGCTGATAGGTGAGAAATTCAGTTCACCTGGAAAAATGTGAGAAATTGCTAAGGAAATGAGTTTTGTACAATTCTACAGTTGTAACTTTTTAGGAAAAATGTTACATTTCATATTACATTTATGCCATATTGATAATTTAGTGGCCATGAAAGACTTTCTCTAACATAAAGATATTGTGTGATTTTGTAAATTTTCTGGTTGTTTTTAAAGAATAAAAATGGTAATATTGCTGTACTTATTACTATGTACAGTATAGTGTGACCTATGAAATACGCTAATATCAAGTAAATAAAGTAACATAATAAAATAATTTGAGAGAATTTATCATTTTTTGCATAATACGTTGTTGTACCATTCAGTATTTGTTTATCAATAAATATAACTGAGAACACACTGACTAGCATCTGTCTCAGTCACTGAACTTTTGTCTATTTTAAATCATTTTAATTTATTTATTGTAAACAAATAATGAGTATGTTGTAAGTGCATTGTTGGAATGTTGCGTACTGTTCACATAATGTTGTTGTCAACATATTTACCACCACATCCACTTTCCTTCCTGTCTGTCTGGAGTCATTAAATAATCTCACTTGAAACATCAACAACAAAATTGAATTTGACTATCTGATTGAATAAGGGAAATGGTCAAAATTATTTAAATGTAACCCTCTGCTCACATATAGTATTGACAACCCCATGCTGTTCAAAAACGTGACACAAAAGCTACTGCATAAACAACAATGCTACCATGTAGAAAGCTTTTGTGGTTTACATGTATGTATTTGGAAGACGTTTTTACTCCATGGGAACAGGACCCATGACCGCCAATGCACTACCAACAGTAGTTGTCAGATGGCATAAAAACGTATCAAACTCAACCTGAGCAGGTTTACATAAGAAATCCTCTCTTATCATGAACAAAAGTACAAAGCAAAAATGTGCTGCTAGTGCTTGTAAGAGATCAGGCCTGTTTGTTCAGTTGTGGTCCAGCACCATCTGTGTACACAACACTTACTGCTGTGGACACCGAAGCAATTGGTACACCTCCATCCTTTGGATCAGGTCCTGATTTTTTTAATGTACAATTATACACAGTCATTATAGATGCTATTATAGTTCACTGCCTAATCATTGCTTGTTCTGCATCATTAAACAACTTTAATGACACATGCACTTGGATTGAATGAAGGTCCCTGCAAATCTGTTTAGTAAACATAACATTTAGGTTGTAATACCTTTGGTTACAGGCCTGTATATCAATGTTTTGAAAGATTCAATGTTTTATTTCTATGTCCATTTTTAATGGCTAACTGTCATCATAGTGGGTTCAATGACCTTCATTACAGTAAGCAACCACAACATTGTACTCGGTATACTAATCTTGTTTTAAGACCAATGTTTTTTAGAGACAAACACTGAACAACAAATTCAGCCATATACAGTATACATTATATAAGTACTGATAGTGTCCTCTGTGACACAATGCCAAATCGAGATTTTCGGTATCACAAATGTATACAATAGCGGCGCCTAGTGGTTATACATATGAAAACAGGCTATGAATTGTTACTACTAATAATAATACGGAAATGTGAGATTTCTGCTGCGTTTAATGCATAGATCTTATGTGCTCAAAACATTCTTAATATGTACCACAAAATAAAGTAAAATAAATAGTCTGCCCAAAAAAACAAAAAGCTAACTTACACTACACGGTCATACCACCTGTTTTACACTTACATTTTACTTTAATAATAAATATAATAATAGAAGAATCACTATTGTAATATAAATTCATATTGACACATAAGTGTGGTCTGTCTATACATAGTTTCGGTCCAAAACTTCCATATCATTGTTCAAGTAGCAACTTATACAGTACACATGCCTTTTCCTTTCAATGTAGGATGCCCAGTCTGTCCTTCAACACACACGCATGCGCAGACGTTTAGTTCCCGTGTCGCCATGTCTGACACGCATGCGCAGTATTGGACTTGAGCGGCCATATATAAGCTCGTGAGCCTCTTGTCCCGTTCCACCTTCAGCCATTTTAACAATGTTGGGTGCTGTGGGACGCTGCTGCACCGGGGCTTTGCAGGCTCTCAAGCCCGGGGTGACCCCCCTGAAGGCTCTCAAAGGAGCTCCGGCACTGTTTTCTCGTAAGTAGATATCATTTCTTGTTTTTAACGGTTCGTTTTAACGCAGCTCTTCTGACAGCAACGTCACCGCCGGCGCGAGACAGCTAAATGGCAGCATGCGGGCTTCAAGCGCAGGCCGCAAAATTCTAACGTCATTTTTCACTGATTGATTTTACCGTAACGACAATCTGCTTGTTGATTCACGATAGATATTAACTGCTCTAATGTTATACAGCAGTCAATGAGAGCG
Organism: Triplophysa rosa; assembly: GCF_024868665.1. Lineage (NCBI taxonomy): Eukaryota > Metazoa > Chordata > Actinopteri > Cypriniformes > Nemacheilidae > Triplophysa > Triplophysa rosa. The sequence goes on along the minus strand of NC_079909.1, from coordinate 7,838,007 downwards.
AGATTTTCTTATTCGTTACAAACCATGAATGACCTTTATGTGTCATGAAGTAGAAGCTCGCGGTGCTAACTGCGTTACAAGCTCGCGAGGTCATGGTACAGATAAACATGCGAATACTTTTAAATGCAAATGCTTTATAAAGAATTATGTTCATGAATCAATTCTTTCTGTCTTTAAATGCACACGTGCAGCAAATAGATTGCATAAAGACATATTGACGTTGAATCTTCCTAACGTCAGAACATTTCCTGGCGTTACGTTCATTCGCAAGCATGTTTTGACTAACGAAATTGAGAAGACCAAGTCAATACAGACAGTTTAATACATTTATTAAATAAAATGTTGGTGTCATTGGATGTTCATTGGTCCATGTTCCTATGTCAGGCAGGGATTATGCTGCTCCAGCCGCAGCTGCTGCCGTCGCCAGCGGGCGTATCGTCGCCGTCATCGGTGCCGTCGTAGACGTCCAGTTCGACGAGGATCTGCCCCCCATTCTCAATGCCCTGGAGGTGGCCGGCCGTGACTCCAGGCTAGTCCTGGAGGTGGCTCAACATCTTGGTAACAAACTATTCTCAATAATTGATACAAGTAATGGTTTATAAATTAAAAGTTTAATCCACATTAAAGAGCTTCACAATAAACATTTTGTTTTTAGGGGAGAACACTGTCCGCACCATTGCTATGGACGGTACTGAAGGACTGGTGCGTGGTCAGAAGGTTCTTGACACTGGTGCGCCCATCAGAATCCCTGTGGGACCCGAGACGCTTGGCAGGATCATGAATGTCATTGGTGAGCCCATTGATGAGAGAGGACCAATTTCCACAAAACAGTGAGTATTGTCCTGGTGCTTTCCGAGACTTTGTTGTTCTTTACCAAGTATGTTTGAGATTTATTTGCTAGTTTATCAACGAAGGAGGCTTTTTATTCAATGCTTTTAGAGTTTTAAGGTGCTGCAGTTGTTGATGTGGAATGTTGTGCTCCGTTCCTCAGGACTGCCCCCATCCACGCTGAGGCCCCAGAATTTGTTGAAATGAGTGTCGAGCAGGAGATTCTGGTCACAGGAATCAAGGTCGTGGACCTGCTGGCCCCCTATGCCAAGGGTGGCAAGATTGGTATGTGACTCCCCAATGCAAACTAGAGTAACATTTAAATTAAAGGCTTATGTCTGTGCACAAGCTAACATGTTCTCTGATTTGTTTAGGTCTCTTTGGTGGTGCTGGTGTGGGCAAGACCGTATTGATTATGGAGCTGATCAACAATGTGGCCAAGGCTCACGGTGGTTACTCCGTGTTTGCTGGTGTGGGAGAGAGAACCCGTGAGGGAAATGATCTCTACCATGAGATGATCGAGTCTGGTGTCATCAACCTGAAGGACACCACCTCAAAGGTAACGTAAGGCATTTCTTTTTCTTCTGGCTTCTTTGCCCAAGTAAACGAAAAGGAATGAAGGCAACCATCTATTGTCATCACCATGTTGTAACTACCCCCATTAGGTGGCGCTGGTGTACGGACAGATGAATGAGCCCCCAGGCGCCCGTGCCCGTGTGGCTTTGACTGGGCTGACCGTTGCCGAATATTTCCGTGACCAGGAGGGACAGGATGTGCTTCTGTTCATCGACAACATTTTCCGCTTCACTCAGGCTGGATCAGAGGTCAGGATTGTTGACGTCTGTTTTTGCAGATGTGAACCTTTTTTGCTCTTAACCTGATGGTTTTGGTTTGTGTTCTGTAGGTGTCTGCCCTGTTGGGTCGTATCCCCTCTGCTGTGGGTTATCAGCCCACACTGGCCACTGACATGGGTACCATGCAGGAGAGAATTACGACAACCAAGAAGGGTTCGATCACATCTGTGCAGGTACACAACCGTAATCCTATTGGCTTGCAGAACCCCACACTTCCCGTTTCTCTGTATGACTTGCAGTGCTGACATGACATTGAAACTGTTTGGTTTCTTTTTAGGCTATCTATGTGCCTGCTGATGACTTGACTGATCCTGCTCCCGCTACCACTTTCGCTCACTTGGACGCCACCACTGTGTTGTCTCGTGCTATTGCTGAGCTGGGTATCTACCCCGCTGTGGATCCTTTGGATTCCACCTCCCGTATCATGGACCCCAACATTGTCGGATCTGAGCATTATGACATAGCCCGTGGTGTGCAGAAGATTCTCCAGGCAAGTTGCGGTGAATATGGGGTTCTTGGGGGTCTTCATATTTGTAGCACAATTCATAATCGATATCTTTTTTATATATTTTAGGACTACAAGTCCCTGCAGGATATCATTGCTATTCTGGGTATGGATGAGTTGTCTGAGGAGGACAAGCTGACCGTGGCTCGTGCCCGTAAAATCCAGAGGTTCCTGTCCCAGCCCTTCCAGGTTGCTGAGGTCTTCACTGGACACTTGGGCAAACTTGTGCCCCTGAAAGAGACCATCAAAGGCTTCAAGGCTATTCTTTGTGGTGAGTTTTGTTCGTTCTTATTGCTCCTAGATACATCAAGATAGTCCAGGTCTGTTGGTCATGGTTCTTCAGTTTTATTCATAGCATGTTTTTTTTCTATAGGCGAGTATGATGCACTTCCTGAACAGGCCTTCTACATGGTGGGGCCAATTGAGGAGGTCGTCCTGAAGGCAGAGAAACTGGCTGAGGAACATTCGTAAATAAGTCACTTTTAAATGTCTTGGGGGTGGGCTGAATGGAAAGGAGGAGCACTTGGTTTGTAACGTCACATTCAAAATGCAATTGTATCTTTATCAATGGTCATCCTGAAAGTTCTATTTAATGTTTCCAATTAATCAAGATGGAAATAAAACTGTCTTGCCGTGAACAGTTTCTTTTTCTTGACTCCTATTCCTTTGTAAGGTTTTTTTTTTTGTAAATTGACTGCAGGTTAATTTACATTTGTAAAGCAAAATGAAAGTTTAACTAGAACAAATTCAATCCTAACAGGATACGTTTAAAGCTCAATAGAAAATTTTCAGCACTAGCAACCCTGTTTATCAAAGCACTGGTCATCTTTAAAGGAACCAATAATATGGATATTCTCTGAAAAATCAGATAAAATGAAGCATGGAGAAACCATCCTAATTTTAAAACCGGTTTATTTTGTAATCTGCCATGAGAACCACTTTCACAAAATGTTTCCATTTAACAAACACTGATCTAGTATTGCTTGACTTTTATTTTTTTAAAACTTCACAAATGTTTTTCTCACAGGACATTGTAGGTGATTAGTTTAAATGGTTTTCCTGTTAGTACTGGTCTGAATGGCAGAGGTATAAATCTGAAATAGTTTAAAGACATACAAATGTAAATTTATGGAAAAATTAAAAACACTTATCTAGCTTTAAATATCCATGTTCACTTGTTCATAGTGCAAATCAATTTAAGAGAATCCTTCCATTGATTCAAATTAAATTACAAATCTTAAATTGACAAATACAAATGTTTAACTGGTAGAATTTGTATTATATTAACCTTTACTTGGCATGTATGATTCAGATTTTATTCAAATGCAGCTCTAAATGTTTTCATAGAATACTAGGTAGGGACGTATGTATAGTAACGTATGAATTTATTTGTTTCCAAAATAATCCATTTCAGCATTGTTTCAATAAATTTCAATAATTGTTTATTTCATTAGAATATGTTGGTCCTTTCAAATCTTCAGCCACATGATGGCGTCATTGCACAGTAAACCAGAACGTGTCTAAGCCGTTATTGATGTTCAACCAATAACCTGAGGTTTTGTTACATGACAGAAGTTGAACAGTGTTATTTATCATGCACATTTTATACTGAACTTAGTCAATGAATTATTACGATATTCCAGTTTGACCTCGGGTGCAATCAAATGCCCCGATTTTGGCAGACTTTCATATCACACACTATCCTATCAAAAGGCAATAAATGATAAATGCCATATCAAATGATTATATTCATACAATCAATAACTCGAATGAAAGCTCAAATCACCAGCATTGGTGTTTAAAGACATAAACGCCTGCCAAGTGTTTCCTTTATTTTACACATTTGTAAGCAAAAGGTTCGCAGGACCCGTTCGGCCTATAATCACTTAAAAAAAAAAAAAACTAGAAAGATTTTTCTCTTCCCACAAACATTGTTAAAAAATCTTCACCTGGCACGTGCAGCATTTCATCATCATATCCTATCAACAAGTCAAGGCCACAGGCTTGCATCAACTAAACCTTGACATCTTGATTTCTGTGACTCTATTGGCTATGATATGGACAGGTTGTTTTACGTTTTATACTGCACTAACACTTTGTTTGCTACTGTTTGTAATTTGAGTTAAGTGATAATAGCCAAAACAGAACAACTGTTTAGATTTATAATGGATTTTGGTGCATTATCAGTTTGTAATAGGGAGTAATCCCGACGGCATGAAGTCAAAAGAATGTGTTCCTCTGCTGATATTTAGATCAGTTAATGTTTTACAAAAGAAGGCTTTGTGCCAGTTATGGCAACTGCCATTGCAAAAGCCTCCAACACCTATGCATGGATATGAAATGGCACAGCAGTCCACGTTGCTAATGCCCTCAGGGATGTTCACATCACACATTTGGCTGGTCTAACAGCATCTTTGAGCAGCAGGTAGTCAGAGATGCACGTGGGGAGGTAAGAGAGCGGCAGCCAGAAAAACTTCGCATCCCACCCCGGGGAATAACGGGTACGAGGACGGACGGCCGAGACGGCGTGCTCCATGCAGCTCACCACTTTCATCAGATTGCCGTCTGGCATGTTGGAGAATTTCTCTTTCATCACGTTTTCCACTGATTGAGAATCAATCGAGCAAATAGAATTACAACATATTACATGGTCCAGACCAATGCATTCAATATGCTTCATGTATGAAAATAATACATATATTCAAGTCTCAAATTCATTTACAACATATAAACGCACACATTCAACATGTACCTTTGTGAACATAATCATGTCCATATTCCTCTTTGGTCTCCTCTGGCATCTTTTCCCAAAGCTTCTTCACATTTCTAATCTGCAGGTCAACATCTGTCACGTTGGTTTTGAAGAATCCTGGTTCAATGCACAGAACCTTCACACCAAAGTAATACAAGGTCCTCCTAAAATATAACATTTTGCATCATAATGCATCAAATAATTGAACGTATTGACTCTCAAAGCCATCTGCTCTACCTGAGAGTGTCATTAAAAGCTTCCACGCCATATTTCGACACAGAATATGGTCCACCGAAAGGACTGATTCTTCCGAATACGCTTGCGACGTTAACCACACGACCTCTGGCCTTTTTGATGAGCGGCAGGACGCTGAGGGTCACACCGATGACCCCATTAAGGTTGACATCCAGCATGTTCTTATAGTCTTGCAGTGTCAGCCAATCATCAGGGCCCGATGGTACAGCTACACCAGCATTATTCACCAAAGCCCATAAACCTGCCGAACACAGAGTTGTTTTGTTTTTATATTTCATCAACGATACAGTGTTTTTGTTCAATTCCAGGCACAATGTACAATGTAATTCCTTACCCTTCTCTCCAACCAGGTTCTTGATAAAAGCAAATGCTTTATCAATGCTCTCAGACTTCGTGACATCCAGATGGACGGTAGACAATCGAGACGAACAAGTCTTTTTCAGCTCCTCCTCTCCCTTCTCTGTCAAGCACGCTGCCACAACGCAGAATCCGCACTTATCCAGATGGCTTGTGAGGAGCTTTCCAAAGCCAGAGTCACACCCCGTGATGAAAACATGCTTAGACCCTCTGTCTGGAACTCTTTCACGCTCCCGGTACCATCTCACAATGTAATACAGGACCACCAACCCGCAAATGTACAGAAACATGGCTGTAAAAACATCAAGCACACAGAACATTTGACTGAGAATGTAACTGTGGTACAAAACTCTAAACAGATCATTTTGTAACACAGCTAACCGGTCATTCAAAACCTATTATCATGATTTTATCAAATTTTTGTGTCAATACTGAGGATCATTTTTATGGCATCATTTTGAGGATCATTTTATGTAGTATGTTTTGCATGGTGGCTCATCACACACATGAACAATGTTGGATTAATTTGGTTTGACAGCAGATACTTAAACGAAACCTGCAGTTATAAAAAGAGAGAAATGTGTACGTTAATGAAATCTTAATTACTGCATTATATTATTATTATTCTCTAAGCCAGAGGCATGGGAACTGCCTCACTCCCATCCACTTCAATGCCAGAGGAATAGGCCCTGGATGAATTTGTCTTGTAAATATCACATAACCTTCAGACTCAATGCAAATGCAATTTTAATTTTCAAGAGTAGGGGACACAGTTGCAAAAATGATGGTTGTAACAGGTATTACTGTATTTTGTTAGTCAGAAACGTAATAGATGATGGTCATACTGTACATGTTCAGGTGCAGTGTTGGTCAAGTTACTCTTAAAAAATTAATGAATTCCTAGTTACTAATTACATATTCAATAGTGTAATTAGATTACTGTACAAATTAATCTCTCCAAAAAGTATTTAATTACTTTCTATATCCTATATCAACCTTGATTAGTTACATGATTCAAGGATAGACATGAAATGGCTCTTTTAATTAATTCAAATAAATTATATAAAAGTACATAAAGTAGTATTATTAACTGACCAAAGTATTACAAATGTGAGAGTTATACATTAAAGCATGGATTTTAAAGTTAGACTTTTGATGTCAATTCCACTATTGCACACACATACAGGTGCTGGTCATATACAGTAATTAGAATATCATCAAAAAGTTGATTTATTTCACTAATTCCATTCAAAAAGTGAAACTTGTATATTATATTCATTCATTACACACAGACTGATATATTTCAAATGTTTATTTCTTTTAATTTTGATGATTATAACTGACAACTAATGAAAACCCCAAATTCAATATCTCATGAAATATTGAATTTTGTGAAAAGGTTCAATATTGAAGACACCTGGTGCCACACTCTAATCAGCTAATTAACTCAAAACACCTGCAAAGGCCTTTAAATGGTCTCTCAGTCTAGTTCTGTAGGCTACACAATCATGGGGAAGACTGCTGACTTGACAGTTGTCCAAAAGACGACCATTGACACCTTGCACAAGGAGGGCAAGACACAAAAGGTCATTGCAAAAGAGGCTGGCTGTTCACAGAGCTCTGTGTCCAAGCACATTAATAGAGAGGCGAAAGGAAGGAAAAGATGTGGTAGAAAAAAAGTGTACAAGCAATAGGGATAACCGCACCCTGGAAAGGATTGTGAAACAAAACCCATTAAAAAATGTGGGGGAGATTCACAAAGAGTGGACTGCAGCTGGAGTCAGTGCTTCAAGAACCACTACGCACAGACGTATGCAAGACATGGGTTTCAGCTGTCGCACTCCTTGTGTCAAGCCACTCTTGAACAACAGACAGCGTCAGAAGTGTCTCGCCTGGGCTAAAGACAAAAAGGACTGGACTGCTGCTGAGTGGTCCAAAGTTATGTTCTCTGATGAAAGTAAATTTTGCATTTCCTTTGGAAATCAGGGTCCCAGAGTCTGGAGGAAGAGAGGAGAGGCACAGAATCCACGTTGCTTGAGGTCCAGTGTAAAGTTTCCACAGTCAGTGATGGTTTGGGGAGCCATGTCATCTGCTGGTGTTGGTCCACTGTGTTTTCTGAGGTCCAAGGTCAACGCAGCCGTATACCAGGAAGTTTTAGAGCGCTTCCTGCTGCTGACCAACTTTATGGAGATGCAGATTTCATTTTCCAACAGGACTTGGCACCTGCACACAGTGCCAAAGCTACCAGTACCTGGTTTAAGGACCATGGTATCCCTGTTCTTAATTGGCCAGCAAACTCGCCTGACCTTAACCCCATAGAAAGTCTATGGGGTTTTGTGAAGAGGAAGATGCGATATGCCAGACCCAACAATGCAGAAGAGCTGAAGGCCACTATCAGAGCAACCTGGGCTCTCATAACACCTGAGCAGTGCCACAGACTGATCCACTCCATGCCACGCCGCATTGCTGCAATAATTCAGGCAAAAGGACCCCAACTAAGTATTGAGTGCTGTACATGCTCATACTTTTCATGTTCATACTTTCCAGTTGGCCAAGATTTCTAAAAATCCTTTCTTTGTATTGGTCTTAAGTAATATTCTAATTAATTTGGGATTTTCATTAGTTGTCAGTTATAATCATCAAATTAAAAGAAATAAACATTTGAAATATATCAGTCTGTGTGTAATGAATGAATATAATATACAAGTTTCACTTTTTGAATGGAATTCGTGAAATAATCAACTTTTTGATGATATTCTAATTATATGACCAGCACCTGTATATTACACAAAGTATTTAGTTTAATTACATCAAAAGTAACTTTATAAAATGGTCAGTTCTGGTCCTTGATTCTGATTGGCTGAGACGAGTTCTAAGACGTTATAAAATACCCCCATTTATAACTGAGGACCGCATCATATTTCCTAAATATCACCTTATTTACTTTATTTTATGAAACCTTGCGACACATATGGAGTAACCGTTTCATAAAAGCAATAAGCTTATTGCTTTAGTAATAAATTTACAGAAAAAAATAGAGTAATCACTTACTTTACTTTTTCCAAGTGAAAAGTAATGAAATTACAGTAACTAGTTACACCCAACACTGTTCAGGTGGACACTGCCCCTACCAATTAAGACTTATAAAAGACTTATCAAATTATAAAAGTTCATTAGTGAAAGTGTATGTATTGTGAACATGTTTTAACTGTCCATTAAATGTTTTCCATTGAGAGAGAGAGAGAGAGAGAGAGAGAGAGAGAGATGTCCCTTTTGGTGTGAACTTCGAAATACGTTGTAGAGTTTAAAAAGTTACTCTTTACGGTGTTGTGTTGGCACCCTATTTAATCCAGAATAACGAAGTGTTCCGGTATTGGAACAGGCTCCTTTTCTTTTTTTCTTTTGATCTTTTCTCCTGTTTGGCCACAGAGAGGGAGGAAGGGCAGCGACCTGTCTTTATTTTTGCCTAAAGGCCTCTTTGATTTTTTTAAAGGTAAGCCAGTGTCTACAAAAAAAGAGAGTATTTTTGTTTGTTGTTTTGTTTGGGCCGCTCCTGAGGTAATAATTAATTTTGAACTGATTAATTTCTTTTGTCTTAACTGACACTTAAAGAATAAACCGGCGTCATAAAAACGCCTTAAAACGAACTTACTGTTGTGATTTTTGAGACGAGATTGTTTTCAATTTTATCACTCTTATTGTACGTCCTCTCGTACCCCTACATTTAAACTGGGGACGTAACGGTAACCAAAAGAGAGATGTAAGGTTATAATAAAAAATGTGTTGGTTTAGTCCAAGGTAACTGGGAGAAGGTGTCCCAAGCAACCGTCCCCAAGTCTCCCCAAATATCAAAAAGTGACATTTTACTTTTTACACAATATCTCGCAAAATTTTGAACTTCACGCAAATTAAATATATACGTTATTTACAACATTCAGCCTTATTTAAATGTTGTGCGTCAACGTTATACGTAGTGCAGATAATAATCGGACAGTTGTAAAAATGATTATGTAGGCCTATTATTAATGATAAAGTAGTTGTGTGTGATTTTAAGACTTAAAAGTATTTATATATATTCTGCGCAAGAACTGCGGCTGGTAGGGCACAGAAGTTACACAAGTCATGTGACCTAGGCACGTTTAAGGCCATAAACATTGTTAAAAAAACGAAACATGTCTTTTGTTCTTACGTATCACATGCACAGTTTATGTTTCGTTTAGTATATTATTTCATGCTGAACAGAAACAAGTCAATTATAAGTTGTAGCAGTTCAATACAATAAATGTTAAAATAATGTAAATAGAATGTAGAATAAGAAAACACAGCTTAGCAACCTGTAAGATTCTCCCGAAGAGACTTCCCGATGTGTTCCCGGTGGGATGAGTTTGACTATAGAGTTCACGCAGACTGAACTTGAACTCAAGAAGCCACTTTTAAGTTTATGCGCAACACTGTCTGATGCCCCACCTCCCAATGTCTGTGCATTTATCTTCCTAAAGTACCGCTCACTGCAGACTCTCGCGCGATGACGCACGCGTGAAAATATTCCAGTCGCGCGCAATCTCATGTTAGACAGCAGAGAGCGCAATTCTACAACACAAAAGTTTTTAAGATTTCAATAAACTTTTAATGTGCGTGAGAAGAGTAGCGAAGATTGGATAAACGGTTGGAAACTATTCATACCACATGGTGGAATTGCATACAACTTTTTTTCACGTTTTTTTCACGTTTTTTCAGTTCAAGTTATTTTACTAATTTGGGCTTTACTTCATCGACGTGTCCTTATTTACCCCCTGACACATATGGTAAAGTTCATAGGAAACAGTTATTATGAATCTTTGGAATTAAATTTGGAAATTGGTTTTGCGGTTTTAATAACCCCCCAAAAAATGTGGCAACAAAAAATTTCACTCACAAATAAACTGTCTTTTCCGTCACACATTTTTGTGATTAACGTGCAGATTTAACGACTTAAACTAATGATTTATTGACAAGGTTTGTTCAGCCAATCTTTCTGCGTTTACAGAAGCAGTAATACAGATCATGTTAGTTTAAAGCAAAGTGCATAAAGAGGTCAGCTGTGCCCTCTTCTTGCGGGACGGAAACACAGTAAGAGCGTTGACCTAACAAACCTTTACCTCACTTTAGTCTATCAGAGAAACAGTTCCCTGAACTATATCTGTTCACCTTTAGAAATCTCACATTTCATAGTAAAGTCAGTCCGATTCAATACTGGCCTAATGTTTAATGTGACATTATTTGGTTATTAAAATGTTTTTATCATTCATTACCCTTCCTGGCCTATGACCTCTTCTAGCAGTTTGAGGTTCCAGAAAATCATAGATGTGGAACACAAAAGAAGATATTTTGAGAAATTTCTATGTGGTCTTGTGTCCATACACTGGAAGTCAATGGGGGTCAATGTTGTTTCTTCACTAACGTTCTTTAAAATATCTTGTTTTCTGCAGAGGAAAAAAGTCAATACAGGTTTGGAATGACATGAGGGTGTGTAAATAATGAAAGTTTTTTTAGTACTACATACATATATATACTGTGTGTGTATATATATATATATATATATATATATATATATCCAGTATATATATTTTTTTTAATGCATTATTTTAGTTAATTTATACTCAAATGTGAACAATATACACTCTTAAAAATAAATGTGCTTCAAAAGGTTCTTCGATGCAATGATTAAGCAACGAGAACCGTTCGGCGCAATGGTGAAAAATGGTTCTTTGTGGAACCGAAAATGGTTCTTCTATGGCATCACTGTGAAGAACCTTTTAAGCAGAAGAGTGTAGGCTAGTATATGTTAACACACATTAAACAATAAATAATGATCATAAATATCAAAAAATACATTTTTTCATATGTCAGTGCATAACTGCGGAAATATCATCATAATAATGCTCATATCCTGTGAGCACATGTGGCTGAATGGTTAACTTTATTTTTTTCAGTGTTTGTCTAAGGGGGTCATTCACCCTCTGTGGCAGGACAAACCTGCAGGACAGTTACCCCACCTGAGCCAAACCAAAGAGAGTAATATTAACAAGATGCATCACTGCCATTGAAATGAATGGAGATGAACGGAACGCTCAATATGGCCGCCCAAACGAAGCTTTGCGCATGCGTAATATCTAAAGCAACATGAAAAATAATATTTTTAAGGGCAATTTGATCATAGGAAACAAACGTTATGGTACAGTTTACATCATTTTTAAATGTTGTTTTTAAATATGTCATTTAATTAGGATTTTAGCCGGCGATTGAGACAATTCACGCCTTGTTTGAATTACGTAATAACTGCCCGGAGGCGCGTTGCAAAGATGGCCGCCGAGTGGCACGACTTCCCTAAACGAACTTTGGCCAAACCAACCACCAAATGTAACTACACACACAGTGTTGATAAAGACGTAAGAGCTTCACCACTGCACATCATTCAATTTCACTCTGGGAGCTATAAAGATATCAATCCACACTTCATCCAGAACATGTCTGGATTTTAGGAGGACCCTGAGAACATTTTTCACAGCGAAATTAACCATTGAATGGTTTAAATGTGGGATTTTTTCTAGGATTGTCAAATCAGGATTAACCTGGTAAGTATTTAGTGTCGGGTTGAAATTTTAAATGATAAACTATATTCCTCTGTGATAATTTCTAAGCAATAATAATGGAAAATATTTCTCTAAATTTTAAAAGTGAGAACAATGCCAGGCACCGTGAAGCTGCGCAGAGTCAAGAGGTTTGGAAAAGAAAATGATGGTTATGAACTTTCAGATGAGGGTAAACTGTTCATTAGTAGGCCTACTATTGTTTTGTTTATTTTTGTAGTGCCTTATCATATAATTTATGAAATGCAGACATAAATGAAAATGTTTTTATTTTGTGTGTTACAGAAACAAATGGTGATTATATGTAAGTTCTGCTTTTTAACATATACATATTCTTTTATCTCAAATAATTTCTTCTTAACTGTTCTTTAACTCTAAATGTCTTTGTGTCTTACAGGACAATGGCATCATCTAGCAAGGATAACAAGTATAAAATCTTTGTTCCTTTTGAGGATGGAGGTTTAATTTCTCACATTTAATTTGAGCATCATCTTTTCATCCCCAGGTCCAAAAATGACAAGAAAGAAGAATCTGCTATTCGCGTGGGCTTCTTTCAGCTGGTAACGCCTCTCTTTAAATACACCTCTCCTATGTTAGAAAAGCTGATCAGAGTCTTCATTTATATTTAAGTTGTACAGACAGTTGTTTTGATGCAGGATTGAACAAAACACTGCAAGATCGTGGGCACCTAATTTTGACAGCATTAGTTAAAAAGTATAACTTTAGGTTAAGTATTGGATTCCTATCTATACACTAGGGTGCTAAAAACAATGTCTAATATAAAGAAATTAGCAGACCATTCTTCAGCTATTTTTATTCTTGCAGTAGGCATAAATGTGTCCTGTTAATTTCTGAATTTAAACTAAAACTAATGTTTTATATATAGCAGGGGTGTTGCTAGACCCAAAGCTCTACTGGGGCACAGGCCCCCATTACTTTTCTATCACGTTTTTTCTTAAAGGGGTCATATGGCGCGAACACGTGTTTTTCTGTGTCTTTTGTGTGTTATAAGTTGCCCATTCATGTATTAGACACGTAAAATTGCAAATATTAAAGTGTCTGAACAAAAGATGCATTCTATCTAAAAGCGAATGCTCACCCAGACCTGCCTGAAACGCCTCGTGTAACCACACCCCCACAAATCTACGTCAGTTTGTGGTATGAGTTGACTAAGACCGCCCAAATGTATACACAAGTAAGGTGGGTGTACCTGTCAGTACAATTGCTTTGGAACCTGATGTTCCAAATATGGGAAGAGGCGTTACATTTCCGTTACACGCTTGCAGTATTCGACCAATCACTACGCACTGGTTAACTGGCCAATCATAGCACACCTTGCTTTCAGAGCGATAAGCTTTGTAAAAAATCTGCACGTTTCAGAGAGGCGGGGCAAAGAGGAGATACAAACATGCACGGTGTGTGGAAAATACAGTGTTTTATACATACAAATATAAAATATAAAATACAAACGATAATATTTGTTTTAGCTTTGACATATGACCCCTTTAACTCTGCACAATACACTATACAAACTTCCCTTTCTTAAACCACTATTCCTACAGTGCAACAATAGCAGGGAAGGTAAACATTTATGTATTTAAAAATACTTAAGTATCGTTAACATACTAAACATAAACTTTATAAACATGTTTGCATGCACTGTGAAAATAATGAAAGCGGAGAGAATTGTTTTCTTGCACATCTGCATTCATTACACAATGATAACAATGAATAATTACATCTTTTCAAGAATTTACAATTACAGTATTTTATTCATTTTATGGCTCAAACTAATATAAAGAGCATATTTTATAAAAAAAATATATACTGTATTTTCTGGTTTCGCAGCCAAGTCCAAACAAAGTTGGTTCATTCTTTAACCAATGTACTGCATTAAACTGTACTGTCAACAGCACATAGTTATCTTTTTATGCAATGTCCTAGAACTAGAAAATTAAATATTAATTATATTTCTGAAAGTACAGAACACAAATGTTCTTCAACAATACAATTTTACAGACTTGACAAAGGTTTACCTGAGACATTTTCCTTTAATGTCTGAGACCTGACTGGCTGGGGATGTACTGTAGTTTGTTGATCAAGTTTTACCTCCTTCAACTCATCATCTCCTTTCTGCTTCCATTTCATGCTTCTGATGTCCATCTACAGGGGCTATTAATGATCAATTCATGAAAGGGGTGTAGCGACGCCATGCTTGTTTATAATGCATATAAATATGAGGCACCATTGCTGACATTGTGCTTTCTTTGTGATGTCTCCTGTAGTTCCGCTTCGCCAGTTGCAGAGAGATCTGGATGATGATATTTGGGAGTTCGTGTGCGGTTGTGCACGGCTCAGCTCAGCCGCTGATGCTGCTCGTGTTTGGCCTGTTGACCGACACCTTCATCGCCTATGACATTGAGCTCAATGAGCTTAAGGATCCAGAGAAAGAATGTCGGAATAACACTATTCAGTGGCGAAACCTGACAGAAGAAGAAAACCTTTCTCTAAACATGACCATGCCATGCGGGTAAGAGTATGAAAAAACAAACACTGGAAAGGCTTGCACATTGTATTGTAAATATATATAATCATGTATGCTCAGTGATATAATAATAATTGTTATTATTAATATTTTTAAAATAATAATTAGCTGTTAATTCATGCTCTCTCGTAATACAGTTATTTTATTCATACTCAAATGTGAACAACATAGAAGGCCTATATGTTGAAATTAACATTAAACAACTTTAATATAAATGATATCATTATCTTTAATTGTTATAATTTGTTTATAATTATATTATTTTTTCATTATTATTCATTGTTCTCTTTAAATATAATAAGTAAAAAGTCTTTTATTGTAATTTATAGTTAACTGTGATTATACGCAAAAAATGATAGCAAAAAAAGATCAGTTATTGTCAGTAATTGAAAACTACAATCTTACGATTTGTTTCTGCTAAAAGCTGTATAGTAATGAAGGCATATTTCTCTTTTTCAGGCTGTTGGACATTGAATATGAAATGACCAATTTTGCTTATTACTATGTTGGCATTGGAACGGCTGTTTTCATTCTTGGATACCTCCAAGTATGTTTTCCAGTCTTTTCGTATTGTTTTTTTTTTGTAAAAATGAAGCAAATGAGACCCGGGACAACACAACCAGTCTTATGAGTCAAAAAATCAAGGTGCAAAAAATCAAAATATTGAGAAAATTGCCTTCGAAGTTGTTAATCAGAGGCACTGTAGCAGGCCATCAACTCACAAAAATAAAGTTTTGATATATTTAGGGTAGGAAATTTACAAAATATCTTTAATATCTTTACACAATATTTCCCGTGCTACTTAAGACTGGTTTTGTAATCCAGGGTCACATATGCAGAAGCTTGGCCTAACCTTATTACATTGCTAAAGAGATTCAACTGCAGGATTCTTCATGTTTTATTTTTGTGTGGTTTGCCTCAGATCTCTCTGTGGGTCACGGCAGCAGCACGTCAGATTCAGATCATCAGGAAGATGTATTTCAGGAAGGTCATGAGAATGGAGATTGGTTGGTTTGACTGCACGTCTGTAGGAGAGCTCAACACACGCATGTCTGAGTAAGCACATGTTTGTGAAGCTGCTTTAAAACAGTGGGCATTGTGAAGAATGTTCCATGTACCATCTCATACGATCTTTACCCTAGTGACATCAACAAGATAAATGATGCCATCGCCGATCAGGTAGGGATTTTCATCCAGCGATTCACCACATTTGTGTGTGGATTCCTTCTGGGCTTAGTAAGGGGCTGGAAGCTCACGCTGGTCATTATCTCTGTGTCTCCTCTGATCGGCATCGGAGCGGCTCTCATGGCTCTGGTGAGAATAAAGAGAAAGTGAAAAAGACTAGTAAACTTTATGGACTGAAATAAAATATTTTGTTGACCTAAATGTCTGCATGTTCAGTTTGTGGCAAAACTGACAGGACGTGAGTTGCAAGCTTACGCTAAAGCAGGTGCCGTGGCAGATGAGGTTTTGTCTTCTATACGCACGGTGGCAGCGTTTGGCGGAGAGAGAAAAGAGGTGGAGAGGTAACTGATGATTCAATCTGAAGAAATTCAACTGCTATGTAATGTCACTTACCACATATCCATCCATTTCTGTTTCTGTGCAGGTATGATTGTAATCTGGTTTCCGCCCAGCAGTGGGGCATCAGAAAAGGTTTGATAATGGGATTCTTCACTGGATACATGTGGCTCATCATCTTCTTGTGTTATGGACTGGCTTTCTGGTATGGATCTAGTCTGGTATTGAACACACAAGAGTACAGTCCAGGAACATTACTACAGGTACTACTGTATACACCCACATTCAAACCTATGCAAAAACACACTACGTACACTCAAACCGTTTGTTTGGATTTCCTCAAAAGTTGCTGTGTGTGTGTGTTTTGCATGTACTGTAGGTGTTTTTTGGAGTGCTCATAGCTGCGATGAATCTGGGCCAAGCGTCTTCTTGTCTGGAGGCCTTTGCTTCTGGAAGAGGAGCTGCTACCATTATATTCGAGACCATAGATCGCGTAAGCACCCCGAAGACATCTGAATCACAAAAATACAAACATCACAATCTCAAATAAAAGCCAAGTTCATTCGTGGTCTTAGATCTTTGGATCCCTTTCTATACTAAGAGAAAAAACCCCAGAGGACAATTTTATTGCTCATAATTTGCTCTTTCATGTCTCAGGAGGCTTGATACAGTTCTTGGTTTTGTTTAATTTCAGTATTAACTTGAATAAAAACAGAAACAAATGAGATTTTTTTTTAAATAAACTAGTATTGAGCTGTACAACGACTGTAGATCGTAGAGGTAAAATGTCAGGATTTGATGAGAAATACTTGAGATTATATTGAGATTCTTTTGATTGCAGATTTGGCAAATCTGAGCTCAGTTTGTGACATTTTGAGATCTCTTCTGAAACTCGTCTGAGACATTTGTGAGAATTTTGACTCTTTTTCTCAAGAGAAATGTCTGGGATGTAAGGACTTAAGCCAACATTTCCATTTGCTCTCCATTTTATCTCATTGATGTCTAAGAGAAACAAACAACTGAGATATTAAAGGTCCAATGTGTCATTTTTTGGAGGATCTATTGACAGAAACACGATATACATAACTGTGTTCAGAGGTGAAGCATTATGTTTTTGTTATCTTTGAATGATCTTGATCAAATGTTCCTTGATCTTCAGGAACCAGAGATCGATTGTCTCTCTGAAGCTGGATATAAGTTCGACAAAGTGAAAGGGGATCTGGAGTTTCATAATGTGACATTTCACTATCCATCTAGACCTGAAGTAAAGGTAACATTTCAATTCACACCAATACAGTGACATCTTCTCTTCCTCCATCTGGTCCAGATGACTCTCTGCATCTCTTCTCACGTCTTTCTCACAGATCTTGGATCAGCTCAGTTTGCAGGTGAAGTCAGGAGAAACAACAGCATTTGTGGGTCCCAGCGGTGCTGGGAAGAGCACGACTATCCAGCTCATCCAACGCTTTTATGATCCAAGAGAAGGCATGGTAAAAAAAAGGTTTTACATATTGTCAGTATTATTCATGTATACGATTCATAATTCATGGAAATGTGTGGTGGTGTTTTTTTACTCAGGTTACATTGGATGGTCATGATATCCGAGGTCTGAACATCCAATGGCTTCGTTCTCTGATTGGAATCGTGGAGCAGGAGCCGGTTTTGTTTGCCACCACCATTGCTGAAAACATTCGGTACGGACGGCCTGGGGTCTCGACTGATGACATCATCAAAGCAGCCAAAGAGGCTAATGCTTACAACTTCATCATGGACTTACCACAGGCAGGAGACCACATTACTTAACTAGCTGAAGACACAATACAACATTTTTAAACAAAATTTTCTTTTTCGTTTAGAAATTTGACACTATGGTAGGTGAGGGTGGAGGCCAGATGAGTGGCGGGCAGAAACAGCGAATCGCAATAGCCCGAGCGCTGGTGAGGAATCCCAGAATCCTCCTCTTGGACATGGCCACATCAGCTCTGGACAATGAGAGTGAAGCTGTTGTACAAGAAGCTTTGGACCAGGTCAGCAGCACAAACACAATCTGCAAACAGTGATCAAGAAAATCTAAATCATCAGGTAGGACGTGACATAACCTCTGTTGAAGGTCCGATTGGGGCGCACCACCATCTCTATCGCTCACCGTTTATCAACAATTAAGAATGCAGACGTGATCGTGGGCTTTGAGCACGGCCGTGCTGTGGAACGTGGAAAACACGATGAGCTGTTGGAAAGAAAGGGTGTCTACTTTACTCTGGTCACTCTTCAGAGCCAAGGAGACAAAGCACTCAACCGAAAAGCCAGACAAGGTGAAATATTGCTTTTCAGCTTCAGTACTCAGGTCGTTTCACATGACGCGTGTCAATGTTCTCCAGTACGTTGAACTCGGTAGATCAAAGCATCAACTACAATGTCACAAAGTTTAAAAATGTCAACTTTGACCTTGTTTGCTGTTTTGTAGATCAGCCAATTATTACAGGACCAGCAATGACAGAACCTATTTTGCACCCAAGTTTGTAATTTTTACACATTTGCCTCGGTCTTTTAGAGAACACACAAGCAAGGTTATATCATTTACAAAAACTGAAACTAAATTTAATAATACCATTTGTTGCCTTGGAATTATAAGGTTGTATCTACATTCTGAGCAGTTGTGAGATAGCGAGCTTCAAAGTTTTTGCATGCCATTTGACTCTGTGGATGAAACGTTTTAGTTTTTCCAAAAAAAGTTCCCAAATGTACACAACGTATAGAGAAAAATGTAACGAAAAAACATCACACAATATAAATAAGAAAACATGAATAACTAGAACCTTATAATTCCAAGGTGATGATTTGTTAACTGAAATAAAATAAACTTTTGGCCTAAATATTATTAAAAAAAAACTATATAACTAAAACTAGAAATGCTGACTTGGCAATAAACTGAAATACGTTGAGACTCTAAAACATTAACTGGAAAAAATAGAAACTAAACTAAAACGTATCATAAAAACAAAAATGATAAAATAAGAACTATATAGCAATATAAACAAATAAATAATTATATTATAAAAATACGCAATAATTACAAAAAAATCGAAAATTATTACGAAAACTAATAAAAAATTCAAGCTATTAAAAATAAAATAAAATTGCAATAATAACTCTTCAAAGCAATAAGAAATGTAATAAGAAACTATTTTTATATTGCCAGGTCTTGAATTCCTCATTTCCTCTATTTACCTTCTTGTATTCATTTTTAATGAAGTGTTATTTTGGCCTTCTTTATCAGAAGTCTGATGTTTAAACACTGTGTACGCACAAAATGGGCATTAAAATGTTCATGCACACCTTTCCAAGCACATATCAGGATTTAAAAAAAATAAACGTTTGTAAATATATCTGCACCCATTAAAATGGATAGGAAGTGTACACTTTCTTGCTATCTGGTAACTTTCTTCTATCACTCCATCAGCAACGCTTAAAATAAGGTCAATGTGGTGAACGACACAATGATGTGGCTCATGTGAAATGAACTTTAATGGGTTTTAATCCTATTTCAAGTTGCTCAAATGAATAAATATTCAAATAAAGTGATTCTAATCTTCCACTGACTCTTCTCAGAAATGGAGGAAGAGGAAGGTAGTGACCCAAATGCAGAGAGGAAGAGCTTCAAAAGAGCGGGAAGTTATCGCGAGAGCTTGAGGTAAAAAATGGTGAAATAATTCTTTTATTGTTAGACACAGAAAAGCAATGTTAAACTTTCTTTGTCTCTCCATCACTCTCTCTTTCACAATCTTTACAATCCAGGGTCTCTATTCACCAAAGATCTCGATCCCAGTTATCAAACATCATACCTGAATCCTCTGTGGCTATCGCTGGAGAGCTTGGCCCTCGCTCACACTCTGAAACCTGGGTTCCTCAGGAACTCAAGGTTAGCGTTCAACAACACCACAAGCCTGATTCCTTATCATTTAATGTGAGAGGTCGACCGATATGGGTTTTTCTCTGGCCGATATTTAGAAACCAAGCCAGCCAATGGCCGATATATGAGCCGTTTTTATTGGCCGATTTACTTCTTTCCACCTTCATCTCATAAAATCTAACGGTTAAGTAATAAGAAGTGATACAGAATATTGCTTTGTGTTTATGTTTGTTGGCAGACACTGATATTAGTCAAATGGTCATAATCTAAGTGAAAACAAAAATAAAAAAATCACTCATATTACACAGCCTGCTGCTCGTAACTGGGTTTTTAGTCATATTTAGCTTTAAGCCTTTTTCTATTTTATATGACAGTAGAAAGCCTGACAGGAAAATAGACGCTATTGTGGTCGAATGCGGTTAAACAGCCACAAAACATCGCCTACGGACATAATGCCTAAACAAGATTTAAACTTCGGCTGAAGACTTAAACGTTTGGTTTAATGACGAAAAATGTACCAAGCAAGCAGAATGTTTTCTCCCCGTTTCAAATTTCTAACACACACGTTCATAGATTAAAGAGACAGCTCGCACAATGGGTCCAAGTAAAGTCGTTTACAAATGTGTATATGCAACAATTGAAGATATTAGAAGACACATATTTTGAAGTATTCAACACGTATTTATACCGAAAATTCTTCAAAAAGAACACAAAGAATGGCCTTCTCAGCTGCCATAGTTCAACTCTTGCGACATCACAACAGGGTGTTCAACCGCACCACCGTTTCCGTTTAAAAAACGTTTTGCAACGTTTTGTCGGGGCTGAACGCAGCCCAGGTTTTGGTACTCATGCACACATGTAGCCCAAACTATGTGGTCGAAGGCTCGCTAACAATAGAGTTCCAAAAAAAACCTCGCATTCTCAAGTAGCATCATATTTAATCAATGAAATATACAAGGCTAGATTAAGAACGAAGGATAAAAAGAATTTAAGTCTTACCGTTTTCTTGTGAAGTTATCAGGTAGTTAAAAAGTTAGCATGCAGAAGGGAACATCACAGTGCCGCAAGAGGCAGCGTCGTGTGTGCCACGACAACGTTTAGCTGCTCACAGATGAACCTCGGCTCACAGATGAAATCGGCCCGATTAATCGGCCGGCCGATCAATCGGTCGACCTCTCAGAACATCGCACAAACATCTTACACACATGTCTGCGTGTATGCAGAGCACGCTTCCCGATGATGACGCAGAAGAGGTGGAGCCAGCCCCCGTGGCCCGTATACTGAAATATAACCTTCCTGAATGGCCCTACATGCTGTTTGGAAGTATCGGAGCAGCTGTGAACGGAGGGGTGAACCCGGTGTACTCTCTCCTCTTCAGTCAAATTCTGGCGGTGAGGATATGTTATGCTTTTTTCATCTCTTCTGCTCAGTTTTGCAAGTGTCTCCTTTGAGCATGACTGTACCTGTATCCCTACCTGCAGACCTTCTCAATGCCTGATCCTGTTGAGCAGAAGAGAGAAATCAATGGCATCTGTCTGTTCTTTGTGCTCGTTGGTGTGATTTCTTTTTTCACACAGATGTTGCAGGTGTGTCAAGATATTCATTTTGATCAATAACATGTACAGATTGTGTTTGTGAGCTCCTTAGTGTCAGTGGCATTGAAAGAACTTTCTTTCTTTCTCAGGGCTATTCGTTCTCCAAATCTGGGGAGTTGCTGACTCGTAGATTGAGACGTCTGGGTTTCCAGGCGATGTTGGGACAGGAGGTTGGCTGGTTTGATGATCATAAAAACAGCCCCGGTGCTTTGACCACAAGACTGGCCACTGACGCCTCACAAGTTCAAGGAGTGAGAAAAGTTTATTAGTGTTAATCATAGATATGCATATATAGATGACACATTTGACCGACAAATATCATCACCATCTCCATCTCTCCAGGCCACAGGTTCTCAGATCGGCATGATCGTGAATTCTCTGACCAACATTGGTGTGGCCATCATTATCTCCTTCTACTTCAGCTGGAAGCTCACGCTGGTCATCCTGTGCTTCCTGCCCTTCCTGGCTCTCTCTGGAGGATTCCAGGCTAAGATGCTCACCGGATTCGCCAAACAGGACAAAGAAGCCATGGAGGTGGCAGGGCAGGTGAGCTTGTAGACTAGACTCACTTGTAGGCTGATGTACAATATCATATGTTTCACAGACTTGTCTTGTTTCTTTGTGCAGATATCCGGCGAAGCTTTAAATAATATCCGCACCATCGCTGGCCTGGGCAAAGAGCGTAATTTTGTGGAAATGTATGAGGCACAGCTGGAAGGCCCATACCGTGCTGCCAAAAAGAAGGCTAATGTTTATGGCGTCTGTTAAGGTTTTGCCCAGTGCGTGATCTTTATGGCAAACTCAGCATCTTACCGGTTTGGCGGATACCTGGTTCGACAAGAGGGGCTACACTTCAGCTTAGTTTTCAGGTTTGATGATAACAGCGAAGAGGAGATTGTTCAAATATGTGTGTGGAGTTAAAGGAGGTTTTGAGAGCTGTTTCTGTAACCGCAGGGTGATTTCAGCCATCGTTACCAGTGGAACAGCTTTAGGTCGAGCATCGTCTTACACACCAGACTACGCCAAAGCCAAGATCTCAGCTGCACGATTCTTCAAGCTGCTCGACCGCATCCCGAAAATTAGCATCTATAGCTGTGAAGGAGAGAAATGGGTAATTAACAATCTATTTGTAAAGGAACTCTCAATGACGTAAGGAAATAACTAACTAAAACTATTTAACAGCATCTAGTGGTGATGTTGAAAATTGCAACCAACGGCTCACTCCAACCCTGACACAGGACTAAGATGTCGTCACGTTTTCGCTTCTTTGCTGAATGAGATCATGTATTTATGAAACGCGCTCTCTAGCAGTTTGTCCAGTAAGGGCTACTGTAGAAACAACATGGTGAATTCCATGTAAGGGGACCCGCGGTGTATTTAGATAGCTCATTCTAAGATAATAAAAACATAACGCTTCATTATATAAGGTCTTTATACACCTCTGAACACATAGTTATGTAAATTATATTGCATTTCTGTCAATAGATCCTCTTAAATATCACACATTGCGCCTTTAATGCTTTTGATTAGTTAAATATTTGGAAAACCCACAGACAAACATGAAGTGTGGCCAATAGTAAGGATTTATTTGATCAAAATAATTAAATAAAAGTCACAAAATATGGAGATACAAGGTTGCTCAACAGCAATGAAATACTAAATATTGTTATGTGCAATAAAGAACGATATAAAAAATAAAAGTTCTTAAATATAATAATGCAGACAAAAGGCTTGTTTGGCTTCATGTGGCGCCGCAAGAATCGACAGGCGAATAACATCAAGGTATCGCGAGAGCGATTCCAAAGAAAACGCCTTATGGTTTTTCGAATCGCTCTCAAAGTACTTTGATGTCATCCGCCTGATTCTTGTGCAGTCGCATGAACTCGAACAAGCCTAAAATAGTGGGGTTCCTTAATGGACTTCTCAGTTCTTTTCAGTAAAATTTCCCCTAAAATTCCTTATAAGAAATAAAAATAGTCAAAAATGAGACAAATTATATTGATTTAAAATAAGAGCAATGCATTTAAAGGGATACTTCACCCAAAAATAAAAATGTCATAATTTACTCACCAAATCTGCATAAATTTATTTTAGAGAAAGATATTAGGAAGAATGCTTTTAACCAGACAGATTTTGCCCCCCATTGACTCCCATAGTAGGGAAAAATACAATGGTAGTCAAAAATGCCCCAGAACTGTTTGCTGTCCGACATTCTTCAAAATGTCTACTTTTGTGTTCAGCAGAACAAAAAAATATAAATTATTTTTTCCTAATATGGTTTTCTACGGGGGGGGGGTCTGAGCAAATCTGTCTGGTTACAAGCATTCTTCCAAATATCTTTCTCTGTGTTCATCAGAACAAAGACATTTATACAGATTTGGAACAACTCGAAGGTGAGTACATGATGACAGAATCTTCATTTTTGGGTGAACTATCCCTTTAATGTGGATAGAAATAATTTTGATGAACCCTTTTAGAACTTTGAATGTGAACCCTTTGTACATGCACTACAAAATTGTCATGCATTATTGAAAAGCTAGTCTACATTGTAGTTTATTCTGACTAAAACCAAGGCTAGTTGCCTCTCTCACTAGCGTTGTCTTTAATTCTCTTTTGTGTTTTCTCTCAGGATAATTTTAAAGGGGACATTGAGTTTCTAGACTGCAAGTTCACGTACCCCTCCAGGCCAGATATTCAGGTTCTGAATGGGTTGAATGTGAGCGTCAAGCCCGGTCAGACTTTGGCTTTTGTGGGCAGCAGTGGATGTGGCAAGAGCACTAGTGTTCAGCTCCTGGAGAGATTCTATGATCCTGATAAAGGCCGTGTGGTAAGAAATCTCAAAACATTCGCTTACGTTGAATTCCATTGTTAACTATAATTGAATGGTTGTCTTAATTCATTAGCTCATTGATGGCCATGAATCCAGCCGGATCAATGTTGCGTTCCTCCGCTCTAAGATCGGGATCGTCTCCCAGGAGCCGATTTTATTTGACTGCAGTATTGCAGAGAACATCCGTTATGGTGACAACCAACGAGAGCTCAGCATGAATGATGTCATCTCAGCAGCCAAAAAGGCCCAGCTGCATGATTTTGTGATGTCACTTCCTGATGTAAAGTATTAGAGAATGTTCAGATTATCCACATTTAGGATTTACACAACGTTCATGTCTGATTTACTGTAATACAAGGATACTAAGGACACTTGTCATCTATTAAGATAAATCCACTTTAGCGCATTTTAATGCATTTTTCTCTTGTGGGTTTGAAAAAATGCTTATTGTTTCCATCCCTCCTTTACACAGAAATACGACACAAGCGTTGGTTCCCAAGGTTCCCAGCTTTCCCGTGGTCAGAAGCAGCGTATTGCCATCGCTAGAGCGATCATACGAGACCCCAAAATACTTTTGCTGGACGAGGCCACCTCAGCACTGGACACAGAAAGTGAGAAGGTAAGCGGCATAGAAAAAAGAAAATCTTTATTCTTCTAACTTTTAACTTCTAACTTGTATTTTTGTGTCAGACTGTGCAGGAAGCCCTGGATAAAGCGAGAGAAGGCAGAACTTGCATCGTCATTGCTCACCGTCTTTCCACGATCCAGAACTCTGACATCATAGCCGTGATGTCACGGGGTTATGTAATCGAGAAGGGTACTCATGACCATCTGATGGGTCTGAAGGGAGCATACAATAAACTCGTCACAACTGGAGCTCCCATCAGCTAGTGTCATATCAAGCATATACTGTATCTCAAAAACTGAGGAAAACGATGTACATCCTTCTTATGATAAGACCAATATATCGTTGTTGTCCTTTCAAAGCCCCAAAACTCAAAAGTCACTGTTTTTCAGTAAATGGAAAAAACACTGTACTTTTTAAATGATTAAATACTGTGTTGTCAAACTTGACAAGCCCTTTTGAATACTTCTTATTGGTTAGATATTTTCAATAAATGTGACTAATAATCAAAATTTATGATTTTTTAAAAATAAATAACAATCACGAAATACAGAGATACATGGTTTCAAAAGGACAGCAGCAATATCCAACAAATGGTCTAGCATGCCTGTTTTACACAGGAATCTTTTTTTTTATTTTGAGTACATGTTGTGTGATTTTTTTATAACCTTTTAATGCATGAATTATGAAAAGCTCAGTCAGGATTTTTCTCCGTGTGTTTTCATTGTTCTTTAGCATTTATACCATTTGAGTGGACATCTGAAGTGACAATGTATAGGATGATGGAGCTGTGTGCCTTGCAAGGGTCGATGTAAAACTATGCAATCAAAACTCATGCATATGAATTTTGATGCAAGGGTTCATATATGATTTAATGTTAACATGAAATTATCAAATGACCTCAATCCTCAAATAATATAACTGAGACTATGGGTTGATATGTTTACTATGTAGAGACAAAAATATACGTATTATACTTTATTTAAATGTACATTAAATTGTAATTCACTGTAAAAACACACAGGGATTAGATCATCTCTGATATAATATCATGGAAATTAACATTTGTAAACATGTTCATTGTTTAATGAAGATTGAAAACAAGAATTTATTCATGCTTATTGTATTCATTGCCAAAATATTGTATTTTGTATTTTCATGTAAAGCATTCAGCATAAAAACAATACTTTCAGACTTAAGGGTCAGGGGTTGAAATCAGTGGAAGGAATGGAAAAATAGACAAAATTGTGCTTTTAGGCTGATAGTTTTAGAGGCTTCAGTCAAGAACACAGATCTTCAAAGATCCTCTTTCTACTACTTTGTTGTTTGTTATATAAAAGATGTAGCCATCTTTATTGACTTCATAATAATAAATAATCAAATAAAATGCCAATACTGGTGCAGCCTTTTTTATTTATTAAACAGTAATACTAATTTAGTATCTTAGTAAAGCAAAACATACTACATAGATCAAACTAATCGCATTATTTTAACAACATAGCCTAATAAAAACGATTTCAGCTGCAAAAACATAAACAAACGTTACATGGCCCAAATTTAATTTCCTGTTGACCTCCGCAAAGAATCAATAACTGTGGAGTAGTTTATTTAATTTAGGCTAATACAATTAATATACAATAAAATCTTAATAAGAAATCATATTGATATAAATTAAATCTAAAATTATAATTATTATAACCAAACACAGACCGGAAGTTAACTTCGGGACAGCGCGTGCGTCCGTTGAAACCATATTGGTTTTAGTCAGAGACGTGCAGGGGCGTGTGTTCAAGCTCAAGCCGGTGCGCAACGGTGTGAACGACACGTTTCCTGGAAACGGTTTGCAACAGGGTTTGAGATGCGTTTTCTCTTGTTTGGTGGGCGTGTCAAGAATGTCGGCCCAATCAGCAGCAACATGTGTATAACACACGCGGTGTTAAAGAGACAGCTCGCACAATGGGTCCAAGTAAAGTCGTTAAAGTATGTCCGCTGCAGCTCGGTATAAGCAACAATTGAAGATATTAGAAGAGATGTATTTTGCAGTATTCAACACGTATTTATACCGATTTCATCAGACTCCGAAAATTCTTCAAAAAGAACACAAAGAATGGCCTTCTCAGCTGCCATAGTTCAACTCTTGCGTCATCACAACAGGGCGTTCAACCGCACCACCGTTTCCGTTTAAAAACCGTTTTGCAACGTTTTGTCGGGGCTGAACGCGGCCCTGCTCTCTGTGCAGTTCAAACGTGTCTCTCTGACACAGCAAGTTGTCTAACATTTCACCCGTTTCGTCAAAAAATCGTTCTATCATTCCGATATTCTGTGCTGATAAAATCCGAGTCATGACCGCAGAGGCGATAGCCTGAGACTGGCAGTGATTATGAACCACACGGTGTCGAATCTTTCTGCCGGGCTCGATGATTAAAAATCCCGCCCGGAGCGGGGGTCCCGGTGTGGTGGTCCGCTCCTTCACATTGTGTCTGACGTAACCCGCGTACAGCTGTATTAATCGGGCCAGACCCGTCCTGTAAGACAGCCGCAGAGATTCGGCTGTACCTTTAGGAACCGACGCCAAACGAATCCCTTGAATCCTCATATGCAGATGAATCGCAGCTCCATTAATCCACTGCTTAATACCGGAAGTGTTCAGGTGACGATCCAGGGTCATGCTCTCGTACAGCTCGATTAAAGCGTATTTCAACTTCTGGTCGTAGAGTTCAGTTATTTCTCCCATTTCGTCGACGTCATTGGCACTTTTAGACACCCGTTTGAGGTATTCGCTTACAATGCTGCTGATTTCTGAGGAGTTTTCTGTCCCGAAAGGTCTCGTAAACGGGTCACCGGTCGCATCTGTCCAGCCGATAATACCGGACACGAGAGATTCGAGGAGGAAAGATAAAGCCAGCGCCACGACTCCGACTCCACCGTAAGAAACATTTGTGCTCCGGCCGAAAATTGAAGTGAGATTTGTGTCTAAAGCCGAGAGCTGGTCTGGGGTCAGGTGATGTTGGATAGACGCGTACTGCAGGTTGAGAGCAGCGCTTGAATTGAGGGACAGAAAGTTTGAGACGGTGTCGTCCAGGCTGATGTCAGGGATGATCCGGTGCTCCTCAGCGACACTGTAAATACTGTCTATAGTGGCTGGAGATGGAGTACAGGGATGATTCCCCATGGTTTAGATCTCTTCTGCGGTCCAGATGAGTCAAACATGAAGGTATTAGTGAGAAAGGATAGTGCTAAAGTACATGCTTTAATCCACACAAAAGCAAACATTGTGACAAGTGAAGTTAACCATTAACACAGATTCAGGTTACTTTATCAAATGAAGACGAGCAATTCCAGCGTCATGTGACATTTTTAGTCAAAACTTGAAATATAAATTCTCAGAGAATTACCAGTATATTGAACCATCTGTTTGTTAAACCCCTGCTGAGAAAGTCCAGACATCAAAAAATATCAGTCTCATTCTATTTTAAAATAGGGGGGAATTTGATGTGTTATGGGTGTGATAAAAAGGACGCGTGTTTTTGAGAGGCAATTTAGGATTTCTGCGAATTAAAATGTACAAACCAGAAGCAAAAATACCCAACAAATGGAGAACGGATGGCTCTTCATAGACCACAAAATAGTTGTTTTAGTTTCATTTTCAACATTCTATTAATGAGAATATGATCTGTTATGGATGTGACAATTCACTTGACCATGGAAAACTATTAGTAACAAAAAAATGCTTTAAAACTTTAAGTGGTAACACTTTACAATAAGGTGCTATTAGTTAACATTAGTAAATGCATTAGAGAATATTAGCCAACAATGAACAATTTAGTTTTCCAGCATTTATTAATCCTTGTCAATGTTAGTTCACGTCAATACAGTTATTCATGTTAGTTCATGGTGCTTTAACTAATGTTAACAGTGACAACGTTTGTTTTTAATAATGTATTAGTAAATGCTGAAATTAACATGAATTAATATTAATAAATGCTGTAGTATTGTTCATGTTAGCTAATGCCTTAACTAATTGTTAACAAATAGCACCTTATTGTAAAGTGTTACCCTTTAAGTCCCGGTTTCACAGACACGGCTTAGCTTAAACCAGGACTATGCCTTAGTTGAATTAAGATATTTGTCGCTTTTATAAAAATACCTTAGAAGAATACATTACTGGTGTGCATCTTGAGACAAAACAATGGCACTAATATATTTTAAGATATTTCTGGGCAAGTTATATTCAGTTAAGACAGGTCTAACCTTAATTTTAGTCTGTGAAACCAGGCCTAAAAGATACTTCCCATAAGTATTTAAACCAGCAAATATTGACACCTGACCTATCAGTATGTTTAAAAACTTAGTAAAAACATGATTTTATATCTTAATATTGACATTTGTATGCTTCTTCCAAATCCTGTAATTGTTGTTGGTAACATTTGTTTGAGCAGGTGGCTTGCACTTACAAGAAATAACCATGGTTTAACTACAGTAACCATAGTTTTACCATGGTATATGCATTAAAACAGTGGAAATACAAATGGTAAACTATCGACCAAAAAACATGAATTCACTTTTACATAAACCCATTAAATAAAACTGGTTCAAAACTTATGATCACACTGTTCTCCTTACAGCTCAACACCGCCAACCTTAAGCATGAATAATTCTCTTTATTAATCCTGCAATTTTCATGTTTGTGTGCCTATTTGAACCGCTCTGTATTTTTAAAACTCCCTAAAATCCAAATACTAGGAACCATTGTTTGAATGCGTTATGTTAAGAAAATGTCTAAATGGAACTTCAGCAAAAATGTCTTGTTGGCAGATGTAAATGCATGTGAACACTAAAGAGTAAAAACAAAAGAACCGTCAGAGATCTTACCTCTTAAATCAGTGAATGATTTATTCCAAAACATAAGACAAACAGTTATAACAACATTAAAAAATACTTATAAAAGTTTTTTTTCTCCAAACACGGACAAAGATTTCTTGACGATTCTGAAAAAATGGAAGCAGACCATCAGCACAAGAAGATCTAGAGATGATGGACTTATCACCGTTGTGAATGAAACTGCAGCGAGGGTCACACAGACCTGTAAAAACAGGTTTACAGTGGCTTTGGGATCCACACAACAAGATTGTAGACAGCAAACACTTCATCCACAGAAGTCTGTGATAATAGAGGGATAAGATGTCACAACAGAGTCTGCATGACATGAAGCTTTTAATCGCTGTAATTTAAAGGCTCGGTTATACCATTAAACACATATTGCACTTATGTTGCCATGCCAACGCTTACTGTGTCATCACTTAACATGCAGCATGCAAACAGTCGGCTGACAGTCAAAAAGAAATAAACACAGCTTATTAAACAATGTACACACATTTCTGTGCTTGCAATTTCAATCCAGCAGCCTGATGCATAAAATTGCGACGTTGGTTGCAATTAACTAAAAACCTCAAAAATGTACGAGAAATGTTTTTGAACGTGTGCCGTTCCAGTAATAATATAATTATACAGCATCAATCAAATCCTGACAAAATAACATCCAGTTGCACCTTCTCATGCAGCTTATAACAATATGTGCAATAGAAATACTGTCCCGTTTCAGGCCCACTTAAGTAAAAGCCCAAGATAAACAAACAACAGTAAAAAATAACGAATAACCATTTGTGTTTGGGAAGCGGGTCATGCATATAATTCACATGAAACATCCAGTCTGATGTGTGCAGTATTTGTTGTATGTGCCTTTTAACAATAAAGCCACCATAATACCAAAACCTAAAACCTCTACCCACCACCTCCAGTTCAGCACAGATTTGTCTTTAACAGTGGCCATACACATTCATTCACACGGTAGAAATTCACGCGTATAAAAAATGTAAACATCATCATTATTCCAGGTACAAAAGCATGTGGGAAACAAGTCAACAGTCCATGGAAAACTCACGATGCAGTGAGTTCAGTGCACGCAGATGAGTTCCAGATGACCCGTGTGTGGACTGCATGCTTCACATATCAAATCTGAAGCAACCGTGAAACTGTTCGCCTTAGCACCCGTGAAAATGTTTTTCATTACTTTAGGTATCAAATAAATTGAACGGGAAGTCACGCAAAGTGATGTGAGGAGTACATAAATGCATTCTGAGGGTAAAAACAACACGCAACCAAAACCCTGGGAACTCTGAAGAAAAAAATGGTGAGGTTTTACCCATGAATGTGAAGAAATCAATGACAAGATCATTTTTAGTTGCAGAAAATGTGACAAGTGAAACAACTGCAACTCTGCATCAACAAATATTACCGCATGAAGCATTGAGGAGGGACTTTTCACTCTAAAAACAACTTGATCTAAAAATCAAGACGTAAAATAAAATCTGGTGTAAAAGTATTGTTTGCTTTAAAGCATGAAATTTACAATGACTTTTTGGGGCCAA
Organism: Triplophysa rosa; assembly: GCF_024868665.1. NCBI lineage: Eukaryota > Metazoa > Chordata > Actinopteri > Cypriniformes > Nemacheilidae > Triplophysa > Triplophysa rosa. Next base: position 7,806,373 of record NC_079909.1, on the reverse strand, counting down.
TTTGCACTACAAACTTCCATGGCAGACACACAAAGACCTTTATTCCGCCATAAAAAGATCATTTCAAACGCTTTTGCAACTTCTTGTCATGTGGGTCTTCTCATGTAATATTCCACAATGTGTAATTTTCTTTCACAATCTATTAAAACTTGCAGCTTTTAAAGTAGACCTGCCCACTTATGCAAAAACAAAGAACTCTCGAAACAGATTCAAATGTCATTCCTCCGCAGGCACACCGAACGCACAGAAAAAATTTACTCGCACAACGTTGCTCTTTTTTGGTCTACATACATACTTCAAATGTGCATAAATAAAACCCAAAAGCAAAAATTCCCTGCTCAAGACTAGCTTCACTTGACATGTTATAAAACACAGCAACTTCTCTCTGTAACTGAATTCTGCGCGGTAACAAATCACACAAACGATCTCAGCAGACGCCAAAGCAGATGAAGCTCTGCGGTAACAGACTTCACTTTGTTGATCTCTCTTTCAATTTGCCCTTTTCTGGACTCTGAAGCTTCTCCAGCTTCGTCGTATCCGTGGCCGTCTCTGCGATCTCATGCGTGGCTGTTGAAGCATCTCTGTCCATGCAAGGGTCTGGCCGAGGGTCACTCTGACTGACCGCCTCTTCCTCCTCCTCGTCCGAGCAAAACTGCCACTCATCTGCTTCTTCGCTTTCAGATCCCTGCACGGCGATCTGCGGAACCAGCGGGTTCCTTCTCACCTCGCACTCCTCCTCCGACTGCACATCGCTTGTCATCCACACCGGCCTGGTGCTGGTCTGAGCAGGAATCTGTGGGGCTCTGTCGTCCGGCTCATCGAAGCTCACTTCCTGCACAGCTTCCTGTTTCTTAAAGGAATCCCGGCGCTCAGATAGATTCAGTTTGCGCATAACGACGATCTGCTCCATGCGGTCACCTGACCAGTCCCTCAACCGCTGTCCGCACAGGTACCCGCCGAACCTGCCGTGATCCGCCTCTACCTCAACGTCACCCGGAACATCCATTTCACTATGGGGGACCTCTAGCGTGTGCCTGCGGGGGGCGTGAGGTTTTTTGTCGGCGTATAAAGCCCCCGAGAGTTTCTCTGCGGACTGGACTCTCTTCAGCAGAGGGGAGCGCGGGGGTTCGGCGCTGCGGGGTCTGACCACGTGCCGAATGATGGTGGGGGGCGAGAGGGTCTTGCCGTGGAAGGAGTGGTGAAGGGTTTTGGAGATGCTGGGGAGGGGGGAGGGAGAGCGCTGGGGAGATAGAGCTTGCGGAGAGGAGGTGCAGGCGAGAGGCGAGGGCGGGATGCTGCTGGTGGACTTCCGTCTTCCTACTTTAGTGTAGCGCTGGTTGGCAAGTTTGGACCCGAGGCCGTGCAGCGTGCTGGGGCGCATTTGGACCGCCGGTGAACTCGGCGAGCTGGAGGAACATGGTGAGGTGGTTTGGGGGACGCCGGCATCTGCACGAATGATAGTTTTATTAATTCTCAGTTTTAATCATGTAAAGGTACTCTTAAACTTAAAAAGTTAATACGTGAGGTCATACCGGCGGTGTGGTCTGGGACAGGACTCCGGCAGGGTGTGGTGGGTCCAGAGGAAAGACTGTGGGTGGGAGAGCCGGGAAGACTCTCGCTGGAGGACACCGAGTGATGCAGACCGGAGGAGAAACTCCGGCTGCTGTGCATGACTGTGCTCTGTTTAGACAGCTTCTTTAACACGCTCCGTCTCCTGAGTGAACGCAACAGATTTATCAGGTTCACACATGTGCATCTAACTATTCTCAATGCATCTATACTGCATAAAAACAAAAAAAAACTGCACTGACCGATCCTGATTGTCCCTCCATTTGCTTCTCTTACAGCGGCGGGCCATCTTTCCTTTACAGCTGCTCTTGCGTGCCGGCCCGATCTTTATAGACGTGTCCTCAAGAGCGATAGTCTGAAGGGACACCTGGTTTCCACTCTGCACATTAGACATAAAAGAACAACAAATGTTTACTGAACTATTCAAATCAAACGATTTGTAAAAGTGGATTTACGGGCATGTGAGAACAAAGATGACAGTATTGTTGACCGTTTCCGTACCTTCAACAGAAGCTCCATCATCTCTGTGTGCACCAGACCCTGTACAGACTCTCCATTCACATGAGTGATCAGATCTCCTGCTCGCAAACCCGCCTCATGAGCCGGGCTGCTCTCCTCAACACCCTGAGCGAACCGGAAAAATAAAATCACCTGAACTCTACACTTTTTGGGCGTATTGCTTGTAAACCTAACGTATCACTCACTGAGACCATGTGGTGTATGGTGTAGATGTCGCTGGTGCCCATGTAAACCCGAATGGTCTGCAGGGTGAAGCCGTATTTCTTCCCAGAGCTGTGGATGATGATTGGGGGGCGGAGCCTGCTGATGCTGAGTGACAGGTCTCGGTTGGGGGAGGAGTCTCGAGATGACGGGTTAGAGGAAAACGAGCGGGGAGAAATGGAGCGTGCATGTAGGCTGCCACTGCCGTCATCTGGGGGACAAAAAAAAGATGAAAATGTCACAAAAATGTGAATTAAAAACATTTAATACTAAAATCAAATGAAGAGTTTGGTTCCAATATGACATCACTCCGTTTTTAATTCAGTTTTGATTTAAGCAGAAATAACTAAAAAACACAGCAAACTAACGCAATAAAAACATGATAACATAATAAAAAACATGATTTTTGAAAAAGTTCTCATTCTCATTTTGGAACCAAACTCTTCAAATACAAGTAAATAATCTAATAATAAAGAAATTAATAATTATAAATAATATTACAGCTTTTATACTTCTATTTAATTAAAAATTATGTTTTATTACTATACACTCTTAAAAATAAAGGTGCTTCACAATGCCATACAAGAACCTTTTGTGTCTAAATGGTTCCATAAAGAACCTTTAACATCCAAAATAAAGGTTCTTTGTGACGTAAAAAGGTTCTTCAGATTATAAAAAGGTAATAAAGAGATGGTTCTTTAAAGGACCTCTGACTGAATGGTTCTTCGTGGAACCAAAAAGGCTTCTTCTATGGCAACCTTTCAAGCCCCTATTTTCAAGAGTGTATACCACATCATGTTCCAGGAGGAGGAGAAGACTGTTTCTGCAGTGTTGCTATGGTAACAGTGTTTGGGTCCTGACCTGGCGTGATAATGAGAGAGAGGGTGGACACCGATGCAGACTTGGGGACTTTGCGTCCTGGCGAGAGACGCTGCCTATCAGGCGTCTCCAGCTGGTTGCCGAAGCACTGAGGACTACCTTGTTCCCTTGGCGATGAGTGTTTTGTTCCAGTGCTGTTGCTACGTAGTCTGATTCGTCGCAGGTTGGATACGACAACCTCAGCTGCAGAATTAAAGGGTTTATATCAGAACGCAACTCCATGGTACCAAATTTAGCACCATCACTGCCAGAAAAACGCCCCTGATGAGTGTAACCATAATGAACATTGCTGGAGGAACTCAATGAACCAGATAAATATAATTACTAATGATGAAAACTATTATTTTATTAGATTTTTATTTTTCATTTTCTCCATTTACTAATTTACAAATAAATTATTCAAGTACATTTGAAACCATGTCCTGGTGGAACAACCCTCACAAACATAGTACATATGTCAAACATGTGAAGATCATTCACCCATTAATGTCCTGCTTTATGACATGACTGACTGACTGATAGTTAAATTCAAACTTACCCTCATCATCTGTAGACAGAGCAAATCGAGGCATGGCCTCCAAACTGTGTGTGCTGCTCACCACTAGAGGGCTCACAGCACGCTCGGGCTGAGAAGAGCTGGAGGAGGTTCGAGGCCTCAGGCTGCCAGAGATCAAACACAAAGAGTCTGACTGCTGCCCAATAACATCTACCGTCCTTTTACATTTATGAATAAATGTTGATATCGTAAGTCTCTTTGGATAAAAGTGTGTGCTAAATCCCTAAATGTAAATCTAGATATGTTTTATTGAGTGCTTTCTATCTTTGAAGTCATTTAAATGGATTGTTCAACCAAAAATAAGTCATTTTCTCACCCTTGTGTTATTTCGAACAGTCTTTCTTCTACAGAACACAAAAGATAATTTGAAGAATGCGGTAACCGAACAACACCGGCCCCCATTGTTTTCCACTTTATGAACACAAAACCACAGACACATTTCTCAAAATATCTTCTTTTGTGTTCAACATAAGAATGAGTCACACAGGTTTTGGCAAGATCGAGGGTGAATAAATGATGACAGAATTTTTGGGTGAACTATCCCCCAAAAATATACGTACATGCAATGGGTTGCAAAATGCAATTGGTTGTTGCATGAGGTGCCAATTTGTGTAAGCTAAACATGTATGAAGGGTAAAAAAGTATAAGAACTACTTTAAAATGCCACATTCCTTCAGAAAAACTGGAATATAATAAAGTGGGTAATGTAGGTGTGTAGCAACAGAACTGTGAGTGAATTACAGATTTGTCATTTTCAGGTAACATGTATTAAATGTAGTGTATGAAACCAAGTATGAATCGAAAATGTGCGCTCTCACCTGGCTCTCTGAGCAGAGAGTCTCTTATCTCCAGTGGAGGCCTGCCGTTGGATCTCTCCATGGCAATGAGCATCTCTCCCTTCAGCCCGGTCCTCAATCTCCTCACTGTGACTGCGGTCGGATGAGAAACTCAGGTTGGATGGGGTGGCCAGATGCTCAGTGCTGCTGTACACCTGGAAAATAATCGATAATAAATGACAGAGGAAAAAATGCCATTCTTGCAGAACAAACCTGTCATACTGGTATACCAAGTGTTCATGCTTGCTTGGTCTACACATCACGAGTCGCATGTTAGACGCTATGAAATAAAAATTGAATGAAGTTTGTGGTATTATAAGTGCATGTTTTTTAATTAAATTAAATAGTGTACGGCTAAAAGTTGACTAATCGATTTTTTCCCACAAAACTTATGTAAAAAAAAACTTTCGTCCAATCAAATTCTCTCTAGGATGACATTGAGAATGTCCCTCCCCCAATACATCTGCCTCCAACCACAACAGCAAGTACTGTTATGACTCATATTTCAACGTTACGAAACTGACCTTTTTATTTTAAATATTTAGATGACACGCACTCATCCTCAGAAAGGAGAAAAGCACATATCACATGGTTTCAGAGGGTCCTTGATCATCTTATTAAAGGGATAGTTCACCCAAAAATGAAAATTCTGTCATCATTTACTCACCTTCAAATTGTTCCAAATCTGTATAAATGTCTTTGTTCTGATGAACACAGAGAAAGATATTTGGAAGAATGCTTATAACCAGACAGATTTTGCCCCCCATTGACTCCCATAGTAGGAAAAAATACAATGGTAGTCAAAAGTCCCCCAGAACTGTTTGCTGTCCGAAATTCTTCAAAATGTCTACTTTTGTGTTCAACAGAACAAAAATAATGATAAAGCATTTTTTCCAACAATGGTAGTCAATGGTCAATATAAGCATTCTACCAAATATCTTTCTCTGTGTTCATCAGAACAAAGAAATGTATACAGATTTGGAACAACTCAAGTGTGAGTAAATGACAGAATTTTCATTTTTGGGTGAAGTATCCTTTTAAATATTACAGTAAGATGGAACAAAAGCCAACCTTGCTAAATCGATTTGACCAAGAGGAAAATCTGCGTATTTCAAGGGAAGACTCTTCATCGTTCGTTTCCTCATCTTCATCAGAAGCCAAATGGTGATAGCGTTCAGAGCGTGCTACACGGGACGAAAACACAATGTCAGGGGTCAATAAAAAACGAATGACTGCATCTCAGTTGATGAGCTGATATTATCAGAGCTCTCGGCTGCAGGCGTTCACCAGAGACTCACTGTCAAAATAACTCGTGTCATCATCTGCCTCCAGCTGAGGGATGAATTCAGCCTTCTGACGCAGGAGTCCGTTCCAGTCCAGACTGTTGAAGAACATATGCTGCTTCACCTCTTGAGTTCCACCTATGAATTTGCATACATTTTTTTTATAATATAATGATAATAATGGTTTCTCTCAGTGTATAAAACATCCCTCTTTCAAGCCAATAGATCACTTACATAATCACTCTTATCTATCGACAAAAGACCAAACATCAGATACAGTTTAGTAGCAGTTTCGCTCGGCCCTGACTGCAGTTACGTAACCAAGTACCTGTTCCGAGTCTCTCCAGTGGGCTTTGTTTCAGTAATCGTATGATCATGTCCTGAGCGTCTACAGGAAGGGCATCATCTCCATCTGGCCAGATAATCTCATCTGCATACAGAACACTGTGTATCAAATCCTGTTCCAGCGGTTTTATTTTAAGACAGTCTGTAAAGCTTCCTCATCCTTTAATTGGGATCTGTGTCTCGCAGGTTCCCAATGCAGACAGATTCATCTGGACTCACCGCTGACCACCTGTCCGAACAGCTTTTCCGGTGTGTCTCCGAAGAACGGGACACATCCCACCAGGAACTCGTACAGGATGATGCCCATGGCCCACCAGTCAACAGGTTTACCGTAGCCCTGCCGGAGAATCACTTCTGGTGCGATGTACTCCGGTGTGCCACAAACCTATACAGCAGTGAATCAACACATCAAATAGCAAAATAGAGATTCGTAATAAATTTATACAATATATTTTTAAAAGTAAAAATGAACAAATGGTAATTAAACTAATAAAGGTTTTGACTATAATCCACACTATGGCCTAACGAGATGACACGATATCATTACAATGACAAAGCTATTTTTGTCATGCAAATCTATCCAATCAGGAGAGGGCATTCTTTGTGCCCCATAGCTCCACCTACTGAGAAATCTCATTGGTCCAAAATTGGCATCATCATGTCATTTCAAACCTGCATGACTTTCTTTCCTCTGCAGAACACAAAAGAAGATATTTTGAAGAATGATGGTAACCGAACAACACCGGCCCCCATTGACTTCCATTGTATGAACACAAAACCACTGAGACATTTCTCAGAATATCATCTTTTGTGTTCCACACATACAGGTTTTGATTGCCATGAGACTGAACACGTGACAGACTTTTTCTGAAATAGTTTGTAGTTCTCCTCTTATGCTTTCGATCATACCAACAAGCCTTACCTGCTTGTCAATGAACTCCCTGGTGTCCTTCTCTATGTGGCCTTCATACAGGTTGGTTGTCATATTCATGAGGCCGATTTTGGAGAGCCCGAAATCAGTGAGCTTAATATGTCCCATAGAATTGATCAAGAGACTGCGAAGGGTCAACATATCTGTTAACAACATTCACATTCACAAACAGTTGCATATTAACAGGTTTCTCGTTCGTTTCTCACTTGTCTGGTTTGAGATCTCGGTGCACGATGCCGTAACTGTGGAGGTACTCGAGTGCCAAGACCGTCTCTGCGAAATACATCCTGGTCATGTCCACAGGAAGTGGTCCCATGTTCTTCAGCAGTGTAGCACAGTCTCCACCTGAAAATCAAATCACAGACGTTATTGTTTATAGAACACTTCCTGCATCACCGTGAAGTAATAAGAATGAAAGTAATATTGTTAAGTGCCTGACCTTCCACATACTCCATGACCATGCACAGGTGTATCCGTGTCTCAAAAGAGCAGAACATGCTAACTACAAAGGGGTTCTCTGCGAACGTCAGGATGTCTCGCTCCACGAACACCTGCTGTATCTGGTTCCGCAGAATCAGGTTTTGTCGGTTGATCTTTTTCATCGCGAATCGCTGGCGAGTTTCTTTATGCCGTACCAGATACACGGCCCTGCGGGACAGATGGAAAACATAGCGACCTTTAAAACCAGCAGGCTGTTTGGGTGATTCTGGCAGCTACCTGCTTTTCAAGATAACAAGATGATGTACTGAGTCTGGATGAGACTAAAGCTGGAAGATGAGAGTCTCAGCCTCAGACGGACCGCCCACAGTCTATTCACCATCTGGGTAGGGTTGCACCAAGCATTCGTACGTTCTGACTTAAAGTGGAACGTCATGTCCACACTAGAGGCTTAGTAACTCTGTACTTTATTCAGCTGCACCATTTATTTCTCAAGGTAAATATACAAACAAAAAAATGTTCTGCTTTTTAAATTGATAATGATGACCCCTCCTATAAATGACATGTAAAAAGGAAACTTCTGATTGGTCAATCAAAGTATCAATGTCAAGGTGGGGGGGGGTTCTTGGGTGAATAAACAGCAATGAAATCCAGACTGTACGGCGCAATGAAATATAAGCCTAAGTGTGACTAAGAAGAACATTTTTTGGTTCAAGCTGAGAGTGTGTCCTTATTCTGCCGTAATCGTATTCATACTTCGGGCTATGATTTGCTTACCCATAAGCCCCATTACTGATGAGTTTAATGGTCTCAAAATCACTCTCCAGTGGTTTCCTTCGTGGCGGTGTGGGTAAGGATTTATTCTGCTGTGAGAAACAGGAAGAGGTTTATTGTTAGTGACATCCAATGAACCTAAGTGAGGTCATTTTCTGCTTCAGCTCATTTACCTCGCCACACTCTTCAGAATCAACTGTCAGTGTCTGGCCTGAATCGTACTGTTCCTCTAACTGCACAACTTCTGTCACAGAGATAAGAAACACAATAAAATGAGCCAAAACGCAGAGGGTTTCTACACGACAATATAATGTGATGTCAGATTTCGCACCATCAAGTGGATGTCGGTTGAGCCCCAGCTGACTGATTATATATCGGGGAATATCTGTTTTGATGCCCTGGCCGACCTTCGCGTGACCTTCTGCTGCATCGAGTAGATGGTAGAACTCCTCAGGGTTAAACTCCTACAGAAACATCCAAATAAAATCAGGAACGCAAACCTGTTTGTACTTGTTAACTCTTTCCTGACATTGTTGAGATTTTTTCATGATTTCTGACACAATGCTTGATGAGTTTTTTGATTTTCCAGGTTGTCACTGTTTTACAATAGGGGGCGCTGTTACCAATCATCTGAAAGAGTACGGCTACAGATCCAAAGCAAATAACAAATGCTCGGTCTTAACAAAATCTTTGACAAAAAACACATGCGTTTTTTGTTTAAAATATATTTAATGAAACCTACCCACATTTGAGAATGGGTAGAACAACAACAAATGAAGACAGAAAATTTTGAAAATATTCTGGGGTCCAAAGTTTATTAAAATGATCAAAAATGGGTTCTGGGTTAACGTGATGGCAAATGGCCGCATTTCTCATTAGATCTCAGAAATAGTCAATGTATCTTACCAGACACTCCAGCAGTCGTGCAGGACGCGAGATGATGATAAGAATCTTCTTGACCAGTTGAGTGATAATTGTAACCTCTTCACTCTCAGAGCGCTCCAGAGCCTTTATAAACAAACAAACACAAATAGATCATGTCATTATTTTAGTTGTAGTTTATATAGTTCATACAGTTTATATAGTTATAATATTCACAATAAAGTATCACAGAGATGACGCATTTTGTGTGCTATGATTGGCCAGTTAACCAGTGCGTAGTGATTGGTCAAATACTGCAAGCGTGTGACGGAAATGTAACACCTCTTACCATATTTGGAACACCAGCAATTGTACTGACAGGTACGCCCACCTTACTTGCGTATACATTTGGGCGGTCTTAGTCAAATCATACCACGATCTGACGTAGATTTGTGGGGGTGTGGTTACACGAGGCATTTCAGGCAGGTCTGGGTGAGCATTCGCTTTTAGATAGAATGCATCTTTTGTTCTGACACTTTAATTTTTGCAATTTTACGTGTCTAATACATGCATGGGCAACTTATAACACACCAAAGAAAACACGTATTCACGCCATGTGACCCCTTTAAAAGTCTGAAATGAGGTCTGTGGTTAACAAAACCTCTAAATATTTTCACGTTTTAATCTATGACATAAAACGCATCAGTTATCACTCGCTCATGATTTTTTTAAAGCTTCATTGCGTCTTAAAAATGACAGTTACTAACGAGTAAAAATACATAGGCTTTCGGTCGAGGTAACCAGTGCGGCGCTAACTTGGTTGGCCTACAAAAATACATCATCCCTGAGGTACTCTATTGAACAGGGTATATACAGAAATAATGGAGCTAAATGTAATACTTTTTAAGACCTTTTTTAAGACTTTTTCCATACATTTTAAGACCTCATCACTACTTCAAGTTTTAATTGTACATTGGCAACACTTTAACTTACATACTATATACTGATTGTAAGAAACTAAACAGTCTTAGTTTGTGATAACTCCTTATTAATGCAACATAATTCAGAAGGGTGGGAACGAAGCTCCAGATAATTAATTGAGTGACTAACCCAATGCAAGGTTTATTAGAAAGAGAAACTAGGCTATGCTAATCGCCTTCCGACACAGAGCAGTACACCTCACAGTTATACTGTTTTGCACTATTTGCCTGGCTGGGGGGCTGCTTTAGAATTTTAAAGTTTTACCCGCGGACACCACTGTTGAAAGCTCCTTCTTCACTCTATTGAGTTTATGAAAGCTTCAAAAACAGCATCATTTTGTAATATTGTAATTAGGGATGGGCATTTTTCAATAATTCCATTTTCGAATATTTGAGCTCATAAAAAACGAATATTAGAATATTGGTTTATTTAAATTAAGTTAATAATGAAGTAATTTAGTCACAATTTCACATCAAGCTTATAATTATCATTAAATATTCATAATGAATTAATATTATATCCTGTATATCATTTTTTTATGTTGCAAAAATAGAAAAATACATAAAAACTGCATTTAAACCTGCGCAGAATGGTATAATACAAAAAGAAAACAGACAAAACAAAACGCAACGTATATTGACAGTCTGTGATATATGGCTATCTTGTTTAATTTGTTTTACATGTTCTTGATAAGAAAAACAAGCATATAGGTCTATTTTACTCTGGTGAAATTCTGTTCAACAAGCCGACAGCGGAGAAAACGCGCTGCTCTTCTCTAACTCCCGGAAACAAAACCCAGATCTGACAAGAATACCTGGCTTTATTGTTTATAATGTTGATAATAAATAAAGTAAACGGGCTTGATACCTCATGCCCACTGTTAAGATCCTAAAAAAATACCCCACAACAAAGACGGAGCCATAGTGCTTGATTCCCTGATTACGTCATCTGAGGAAGATATTCTGCTGATCAGCACATATATAAATATTGTTTTCTTTGTCATTCACGGTCAGTGTCTGTCTTGTTTAGCTTTGCATTGGATATGCATCAATAAATAAGGTAGGCCTATTTATTTCAACTAAGGTAAGGAATTACAGCACGTTTTAAAACAAACAAAAAAGCATCCGTGCAAATTTATTTACAGGCTGTAACTTGAAGGCGACGACCCTATTTGAACTTCTAGAAGGAAAATTCTTGCTTTTAGGTATGAAAAAATGTGCCAGTCTTATGTTAAGGCCAAATTCATTAACATTTGTTGAAGTGAAATGTACATTTTCATGTTTCAAGTTGTTTAAATTAGCAATACTTAATATATTTTTAACGAACGAATATGAATTTACTAAGAATAACCGCTGCAAACAAGTAATGGTAATAAATGAATTATTATTGTTAATCATTTAATATTGCGTTGATATTTTTATACCCAATGTAAGTAATGTTAACGAATTCTGTGGCTCACCAGTTTTGAAACATTTTAATATGGTGATATTAGCCGAGCATAAAACACGATGCGGGCATCCGGTGGGTGTGTAAACTTAAAATATTTAAACTAGCTTGCAATCTGAGTGAACAAAGATTTAGGAACACATACAAATGATTTTTTATATTTTCTGTACATTAAAAAATCATTACAGAAGAAGTGAAGAAGCGTTAAATAAGACCTGACTCTAAGGTCTTCAGTAACGGTCACTTAACCTTGTGGTGACGCAGTTTTATTCTTATGAAAAATAGGAATATTCGAATAGCATTTTTAATATTCAAATAGTTATTGCGGATCGAGTATTTGAATATTCATGGACATCCCTAATTGTAATATGGTCTTGATATCAGAACAACGTTCACATTACAAGTTACAAGTTAAATCTTTGGTAATGAACTACATGTAAAAGATGCAGATTCACACAGCTTAAAACTTCATCCTGTTAACTTTTGCCTCTCTATCACTGTTTGAAACATAAAATTGCAGGTAACTTGCTCAAAAAATAGTTTCTGGTTGCAGTCTTAAATTGTATAAAACCTAATTCACATGAATCACTACTTGGCACCCTGAACCAGAGGTGGGTAGAGTAGCCAAAATCTTTACTCAAGTAAAAGTACAAGTAACTAGAGAAATTGTTACTCAAGTAAAAGTAAAAGTCACTATTTTAAAAATTACTTGAGTAAAAGTAAAAAAGTATGCAATGAAAAAACTACTCAAGTAGCTAGTTACTTAGTTACTTGGTATATGATTATATAGGCCTACTACATCAATTAATATTAACGCCAATATTTTAATATTACATTTTCATCAATATTTTTAATTATCATAAGCAGATATCTTTGCAATATACTAGAGAGACTAAAGAATAGACAAACACAGAAGAGACAAGCATTTCTGTAAATTTCATCTAGTCCTGATGTCAATGTAGTTTACACAACTTATTTAGAATAATAGACCATGTCAAACTAAAGCATGAACTAAACTCAGAGCATTTCCTAAGATGATCTAGAACATCTGCAGTGCTCTCTTAAATGAAATACACATTTTTGAACAAAGCTCATGTTTTCTCGTGTTGTGTCACGTGTGTGTTGTGAAACGCTCTTACTTGTAAACAAACAGTAAACAGTGAACCACACGCCCATCAACAAGTTTTCTTCCTTCTGTTCTTCAAATGTATATTTCTGCAAGCCCACGTCTCTGTGTCTGACAGGTAACGCGCATGTTGCTGTGTCTGACGAACAGGTCGCGCGGGTGCGCGCATATGGCGGGCATTTATCATTGCTGGCAAACAATATGACACATTTGCAGTTTTGATTGTATAGATATAGATTAATATCCACTTCATCCAACGCTCTTTGTGTTCTGCGTGTTCTTAAGTTTCGCGCTACGAGGAGTGAGTAATCCTGCATTCAGATGATTCAGATCGTGCTGCGAACTGAACAAATCATTTGAACTGATTCATTAGCCTATTCAAATGGTTTTGCCCATTGTTCAATTAATGCTTTCAAAAGAATCGACTCAAAAGAATCGATCACTCGGGAATGCCCGTAAAAAGAGACGACAACCTTGAAATAAACAACGCGTTTTAAAAAGCATATTTTAAAATGAAGGAACGAAGGAACGTCACGCAATGTAAGTTATGTAACGAAGTAAAAGTACAGATTTTCTATTAGAAATTTACTCAAGTAAGAGTAAAAGTACACACTTTTAATTTTAACTTAAAAAGTACATTTTTCCAAAATGTTACTCAAGTAAATGTAACGAAGTAAATGTAGCGCGTTACTACCAAATACACCTCTGCCCTGAACCACCCTAATGAACTTCACAGAGACCTCTGGATTTAAGCCAACCGTAACAAGTCTTGACATATCAGCACACTTAAAAGGCCATATGAGCAATAGGGCTGTGTATTGGCAAGTGCCTCCCGATACGACACATATCACGATAGATTGGTCACAGTACAATATATTGCTATGTATTTCGATACGATACACATTTGCGATATATTGCAATACTTTAAATAGAAAATGTAAAAAGTAGAGCTAGAAATACAACATGCTGTGCACCACCGGGGGTTTTCTGTAAGGATAAGTGTAAAAACATCCCTTACCTCTGCAGAGTGGCCATGATGTGCGATGCATGGACCTTTAGATCAGAGGTTTGGGTTCTCAAACTGTGGATTGCGCCCCTCAGTGGGTAGCACAGGGGAATAAGGTGGCTCACGCAAGTCACTTGGCTGTTGTGGTGCATTACAGTTAAAACACTGAACATGGGCAGTATAAAACCTCTGGTTCATCCGTGCTGTAAATGCGCTGGTGTCACATCCGTGAAAGCACAATAAATGTCATTGTTACTTTTCTTAATAAACTTTTTGTCTAATGCACTGCAGTAGCCAAGTGACTTGTGTCATGACTTGCGAAGCCTACAAACAGCATTATTTGATATAACTCATTACTCCATGACTTCTTTTGAAAACCAAAGCACACCCACACATCAGCTCTGAGAGCTCCAAGCGTCTTATATTTTTTGCCATGCCACTTACTTTCGGCCGCATGTATATGACATGATTTAAAAAAAAATTATCAATAGTAGAGGTATCACTATCGAAAAAAAAAATATTGCGATAGTTACATCTATCGATATTTTTGCACAGCCCTAATCGGCAATAATAACTGCTGATATTCAGGGTCAGAAAGAGGGAGGATGAAGGTTATATAAAACAGAAAATGACAACTGTATCTGGTGCAGCAGCAGATGACTAACACAAGCAGACTCCAGGGAAACATAAAAAAAGTGCAGAAAACGGCCCGTTTAACCTCCCTGCAAATACCGGCTATATTAAACCAACGCACATCATTACAGATCCATCAAAAACAGCAGCATAATGCGACACTCATCAAACCCCGTGTCTGTCCTGAACGCAGGAGCCTATGCTTGTGACTGGAATGTTTTTGCTTGTTTGAGCAGGGGAATCTGCTGGCTTGTGGGATGTGGGCGGTAAATGAGCACAACATGTGCACTGGTGTTACAGGATCAAAATCCTACCCATGCACTGTGTGAATTTTTTATCAACATACTCACTGAATATATGGATTTAAGGGACATTGCACCCTAAAATGAACGTTGTGTAAACATTCGTACAACCTTATGTTGATTTGTTCATTTTGCCAAACACTAAACGAGATGTTAGATGTAATGTTAGGGAGCGACAACATCCGTTTTAACCACTTTTATTCTATATAATGCAATGAAAGTGAATGGTGACTGAGACTACTGTCATACAATTTTGAAACATCCTCATGTTCAGTAAATGATACCAGAATTGTATTTTGGGGTGAACTATCACTAAATAATGCAATTGATGCAAAAAAGTGAAACATATTCAAGTATCATATATTCGAAGCAAAAAACATCTGCGACAGAATACACAAAAACAGCATTAATCTGTCTTGAGCCGCTGTCTCCTCGTGTAAAAAGTAAAGGAGTCGAGCTGAGTAAAGGAGATCACCCTCGGTCAGGCGACTCCTACGATAAACTAAAATTACTGCATTTTATGTATTTGACGAAGCTGAACAAAGTGAAGATGATGTGCTATCAAATCAGCATTAAAGAGCCTGAAAGTCCGATGAGACGTATGACTCATGTTTCACAGACGGCCAAATGCCACCGCAAGAGAGAAACATGGATGATTCTACCCCAATATGAACGTCACATAAAAACGATGAAGGCATTCTTTTTTTAGCGCTGAAAGTCATGATGGCATCTAGTCAAGCAGACGACAGCGTGGACTGCAAGTACAATGACATGCAGCCCGGCTCGTTTTAATAAGGACCGGCTGCACTGTTTACATGAGCAAATACCTGGTTACGATTATTAAAGTAACAATACTGGGTTTTTAGGAGGATCTATTGAAAGAAATGCAATATAATATACAAAACTATTTGTATAAAGACCTTACGTAATGAACCGTTAAGTTTGTAATACCTTAGAATAAGCTATTTACATACAGAGCGGCCCTACATGCATTGAATTCGCCGCCATCTTTTGTACAGTAGCCCTAAAGGACAAACAACTCTACAATGCACAATTTCTCTTCCTCTCCCCTGCGGTATAGTTGTGAAACGAATCGCGGATGATCCGTGATCCATACAGATCGTACTCTATGGTTCGGAACGCATGTGACCTGCGGATTAAATGTAAGTTTATTCATCATTGAGTAAGAGAGTAAAACGCGGTCTCTCTACAGTTTTAGAGCCAACGCGCTCTCGCTCTCAAGCATCTGGACGAGTACAATATTACAGCGGTTCCAGATAAACAATGACGATCAAAACTGCTCCATCACACAGCTAATATTAGAACAACAACAACAACATATCTTGGTTCTAACAAACAGAAAAACCAATGTTACTCACATACTGATCCAAATCAAAGCAACCTCCTCGGGGGTGATTTTTAGACAATCTTTCTCTTCAACGTCTCTCTGCTGGAAAGTATCGCCATAGATATCTGTGAGTATCTCTGCTGTAAAGTCTTTATAATATTAACGCAGGTCCTAGCTCCTGCCTGACTTTCATCCTTTTTATACTTAAAATCCAGACCTTTCATTTTATGTAATAAATAAGACATAGCTCTTTCCACAGTCTTTCTAATGCCCGCATGATCTCTTCCCTGCGTCAACATGAGAATAGGGCTGCAGCTATCGATTATTTTAGTAATCGAGTATTCTACTGATTTTTCCATCGATTAATCGGGTATTCGGATAATAAGTACTTTTTCTTTATTAAAGAGCAATACTAAATATACAAGAGAAAATAAGACAGGTCTCTTAAAATGAACAACTAATTTGTTTCCTTTTTAGAAAAATATATATATTTATTGCTGAAATTTCATACATTAATATCTGTGAAAACTAAACCCATTTAGTACATTTCAATGCCATATCACATTCAAAATGCAATATAGGCCTAATACAAATGTATAAATATGAAACATTAAGAAAAATAGAAAGAATAATTTCAAAGGTAAACAACTAACTTCAGCTTATGCATGATGCATTTAGTTTATCTAAATTAGTTTTAGTTTATTTTTTACTATTAAATAGTAATATGTCCACATAAAAATACTGAGTTAACCACACTTTTATTTTGGCAGGTCGTCGGAGTGTGTTAGCTTCACTCAGTAAAATGTTCATGAAATAAACTCTCAGAGCAACTCTGGAGATGAAGTTCATGTCATCATAAAGCGCAGACAAATTCATGAGCATCACGCGTGTAGCATGTTAAACTGTGCAGTTCATTCACTCAGACACGCAGAACATGCAGATGACATGTGTAAATAACAGGATTCTGCATCCAATAGTCCGCATCTAGTTTTATGGACTCAATGCAGCCGGAAAACAAGTTTCACTCGCAAAATAGACTAAAACTAAGTAAAATAGCAGTTCACCATTTCAATAAGCTATCACTTATGTATCAGCATGAGAAATACGCGTGAGCGTGTGAACAGACTAAAGTGTGTGTGTCTCATGGTGAATGCGAGAGACTTGAGAGCCCTGTAACATGAATAGAGTTTAGCGGACTGTGCGTCAGTAATAACGGTCCATGGGGAAACGCAGCGCTCCGTGTGTAAATTGCTTCTATGATTTTTGTATTCGAATTACTCGAGGAATCGTTTCAGCCCTACATGAGAACAACATCTTTTTGGACTATGGTGGCCACCATCGTGTTTGGACTCAGCGATTCGTTGCAAATCTATAATACAACGCTAGTGGCCGCTGTAAATCAAAAACTGCGCCTTTAATGAATAAATAACAAATAATATGAGGGATTATTTGTGCCGCTTAATGAGAAATTTTTAATGGAGCAAGATTGTACAAACACAAGGAAGTTAAAAATGTAATTGTCATGCACCTTGTAATCCTTAAAGGTCCAGTGTATGAAATGTAGCGGCATCTAGTGGTGAGGTTGTGAATTGCAACCAGCGGCTCACTCCACCGCTCCCCCTCTCTTTCGAAGCACTACGGTGGCTAACACAGGACTAAGATTTCATCTCGTTTCGCTTCTTTTCAGTGCATTTTCAGACTTTAACAAGATTGAGGGCACATGAATTTTAAAAAGAGCTAAATATCATACAAAAAATAGGAATTGTGATTTTTTTATTTCACTGGGCCTTTAAACTTATTTGTCGTATCTGAACTGACATATTCATACTGGTCCAACCCCAATTCTCAACATAAAACCTTTGGAGACAAAACTGTGCTTCTATAAGAGATCTAAGAGACACTGAAAGAGGCACAGACTGACACAACCACATACAAACACAAAACCACCAGATATGACTATTAATCACTGTAAGTTCACGTTAAAAGACGTACGGCAGTCACAAGCGCAGTACGACTGCAGAATCAGTGGACCTGCGGCTGGCACCGCTGACTAAGGCTGGTGGGAAACACTTTAATAGCCTCTTCTATGAGCACGACATCCACAGCGCACCAGCGATCTGACAGCGCACGCCGAGTCTTGCCTGGGGTTGTCTGAACGCCACATACAGGGTGGGCGTAAGGGTTGCTATGGAAACTAACACCCTGTAGTTGCAAAGAAGAGCACGGAGCTTGAACGAGGAAATGTAGATTTCTAATCAAACCCTAAGCTGCAGGATACACGCGTACCCGAGACGACGCGCGATTAGCCCGCACGCAAACGCTCACGTGTATGCAAATGCATGTGGCGCTTAGGGAAATGAAGCCCAGGAAAACACCAGCCGGAGTGATGACCAGATGATAGACGTGTGAAAAAATCTGAAGAGAATTAATGTAAAAATCACCCTGAGGAATGAGTCACATTTCACATTCTTAAGGGGAAGTGGTCACAGTTACTATTGAGAATAAGATCTTATTTGCTCATAAAAGACAGCAGGGCTGACAGAATACAACATTGTGCTCACATCACTGTCAACCTGACCGCCCTGGCTCAACGCCACAGCGCCACCTAACCACAATAACCTGCCAAACCACCTCCTGGTTTGGTAGAATAAAAAAGGTTATCAAACTGACTTTGGTGACTTCGACACAGCAGCAAACTACAGCTGCCAGTTTTTTATGGAAAGCTAAAATACATAGTGTCTAGTTATGAAAAAACGTGAAAACCACTTCATCCATGCAAAGCAACTTATTTTAGGAAAGGGCTGTGGAATACGTGTTATATGTTCAAGTCATTGTTTATTAGAGGCATCAAACGTAAGATTGCCGCCTCACCTCGTGCAACAATTTCTCCAGTTTATCCTGCAGCTCTATGAAGTACAGGGATGTGATCAGACCTTGCTGGGATTTATCCAGACAGTCTCTGGCCAGCTCCACCAGCTGATGCTGAATAAACCCCAGAACTCCATCGCCCAGAGGCAACGTGCTGTCTAGAGAACAATGCCGGATGATGTCCAGCAAATGCTCCTCCATCTGAGCCGTGGCCTGAGGAACGACAGAGCGAACGTTTAGCAACACTCGGAGGACAATCATTTGGAGGTTTCATCTATTTAGCAAGCAGCGCATACCTTTGGAAACCGCTCCTTGTAGACATGATTCATCATTATAATTTCATTATCAAATGAACCACTTGTTCGTCCAGGGCTGAAACAAGGAAGGAAAAGATTTGTTTTGTGGGTTGTAAGTACTGTTTATTGCACACATTGCAGATAACATTTAGTCAGTGGTTCCAACAGTGCTGATATTTAGTATAATGGCACTGAAACGTATCTCAGTTCATCCCTCTAAACAGAGTTCTTAAGTCCCACTTCACGTCTTGCGTCTCACAACAAACTGGATGCGAATTTCAAAGTCCAGTGTTGAATTACAACATTGTGAATTCAGTCTCATGTTCTCTGACTCATCCGTGATGGAGGTTCTTTAACAAAGCCTGGGATTTCATTATTAGTCATAAGTCCACTCATCTGAACACAGGCCTAACAACAAATTGCACTGAACGTTATTAAAGAAATTCATTCTGACGTTATGCGTTAGTACATGAACAACAAATGTGAAACACCAAGATGAAGTTGGGGAAATGAGATCGGGAAACTCGTGTTACCTCGCATGAACACAACTAATGGCTCCGATACAGTTGCTGTTGTTTTAATAAAAACTCCTAAAAACAACACTCAAGGATGTAAAACAATTAAACCCTAATGACCGATCACCATCAATCCATTAGTGCATGCGTTTGTTTACCTGAGGCTACGTGACCGGGGTCGCATAAACGGAGAGGGCCGCCTATCTTCCTCGGTCATGCTTTCAGAACTTCGGAAGTGTTTGAAAAGGAAATGAAGCTCGTCCTGTGTGGGTTGGTATGGAAGCTGGTGGAGTCGTTCTTGAGATGAGGACGATGACTGAAACAACAGAGCATTAATGCATAACACGTACACGGCTACAGTTTACAAACAACAAGAGCTAAGAACCAACGACAACCTAAAAACAACCTCAAATTTAACAATAACTTGCATAACAGTCTATATCTTTGCACTTTTGATGTTAAAAGAAACACTTTACTTGAAATTGAATTGGATGAATGGAACGGAGTTGCAAAATATTTTTTTAAAGGGATAGTTCACCCAAAAATGAAGATTCTGCCATGAATTACTCACTCTCTGGTTGTTCCAAATCTGTATAAATGTATTTGTTTGGATGAACACACAGAAATATATTTGGACGAATGCTTGTAACCAAACAGTTCTTGGACTCCATTGACTACCATAGTAGGAATAATAAGGGTGAACTGTCCCTTAAAAAAAATATCTTTTTGTGTTTCAAGAAAGAAAAAAGTATGTAATGAAAGTTACAGAATTTTCATTATAGGGTTAAATTTCAACTATAACTGACACCACATACTGGATTTATAAATACATACTGAGACGGTTGAGCTGGGAGGATTTGTGCCGTAACCAGAAGATGGAAGTGAAGCCAAAGACCACCTTCTCCCTTCCGCTCTATAGACAGAAAACAAAGAGCATTTTTATGTTGATTGCTATTGTGTCCGTGTTTTCATTATGCAAATAATAACATTTTAAGATTCTCAAAATGTCTGTGGACAGCTGCGGTCCATCTTAAAAACACTCCTCATGAGCAGATGCTTTCAGTTAGAGAAAAGTTTGATTTGCATACAGAGGCAGGCAAAAGTCATATCTTGTTAGCTGGAGCGTTACACAAAGGAAAACCACGTTGATACATTAGCCAGAATTTCATGAACAGTATGCAATAAATACAGAGTAATATACAGGGTGATTGAAGCATGACTATAATAGTGTGAAAAAGAGATTGGCTACCTGTCAGCTCGAGCCAGGTGGCTGAGAAAAAATAAAGAGGGATGAAAAGAGATCAAATAGATGGAACGCTTATAGTGAGGTCTATAGAGAAAGAGCCACTTAATAAGAGTCAACTCCACATAATAAGACCTTGACAGTGAGCCGACAATCTAGTAAGTGTTAATGAATACCAGGAGAGTTGGTCTAAATCTACACAAGATGAATTGTTGTCTATAAACCGAAGAAGAATAAGAAGGTTTGTCTACCTGCGGGCGAAGGGGAAGTTGAGCGAGCAAACAGCAGTGGACACATTTCGTGGGCTGTCCAGAGGGCTGCTGGCTGCTGGAAGAGGAACAAGAGGACATTTCAACACAGCACGGCGTTATGTAAGATGCTGGACTTAAGAAACGCCACACAGTCACTTTAGATGATTCACAAATCTGATAGTTGAGGACTTTAATCTCACTTTGGAAGAAAAATGGATATAATAACAACTACTTATGAGAATGCTCTAGTTTAGATGTGTGATTTTTTTTTTTTATTCCACTTCACAGACAGCTGAAAGTCAGCCATTCATAGGCCGATTTTTGAAAAACAAGTCTAAACATTCTGGCACAATCAAAACTTTGACCTGTTTGAGCAATCCAACATAGCAACACATGCCCAACCAATGGCGTGAGAGGCTGATTTTTTGGCTTTTGGTAGATGTCAATTAGCTTTGAAGCCATCTAAATGCTAGCACACTTGGAAAATTATTAAATGTGTCTGTAAAATATTTCAAACTAACAGTCTCCCTCATACATGAATAAGCAGCAAATTATATTGACTATTTGCACTGCACTCACTCATTTATCCAATCAAATTGAGAGGTCTTCAATATTTACTGCCTCAACTTTGTGCTTTAATAGGAAATAATTTAACAAGAAAGAAAACTCCACTTTTGGCTGTGCAAAATATTAAAATTATTCAAACATTCAATTTGATTTATAGAGTGCTTTTCACAATTGTTGCAAATCAGCTAAACATACATCATAATTAAAAACTACTAATAATACAAGGATATTGTAAAATATTGCAAACATGCATATTAGGGCTGGGCGATGTGACGATGTCATCGTATATCGCCGATGTCTTGCAAATATCCCGATGTCAATTACAAAAGACAGATACCAGACGATAATTGATAATAATGGAAAATACGCATCATAACATTATCATGCGATGTAAGCCTGAACGTTAATGTTCATATGCCCAAGCAGTCAGTAACAGTGACAGAATTTTGGAAACGCTGTTTTGTTCGGTCAGTTGAAAGTGCTGCTGTTTTCAGCCGGTCGCTGCACAGATAGACCAAGAGAAAGACGAGCTGCGTCAGCAAAGCAAAACTTCACGCTCGCGGGGCTGTATCGGTGTTCGAATTGTCCTGTCAGATTTTCCTACCGCAGGGCAAAATTTAATATAATCTAAACCACATCGACAAAATAAACAGGTAGGATGATTTTACAATGCAAAATACCCTGTCAGATAGTCCTACCATCTTAAAATAAACACAAAATAATTTACAGCGTAAATACCCTGTCAGAGTATCCTACATGTAGGATTAATTTACAGCATAATCAAATTGTACTGTGGGTATTAAATAATATGTAGAATGATTTAACAACGAAAATACACTATCATATTCCCGTAGCAGTATAAAATAAACAGGTAGGATGATTTTATAGTAGGGATGTAACGATTCACTCAGCTCACGATGCGATGCGATTCACGATTCTGATCTCACGATGCGATTTATTCACGATTTATTTTTAAAAAATGAGTTGAAACAAATTAGAAATGAACAACTTCCCTTGCATTATTTCTTAAATGCTTTACGTTTCTTTGCATAATAAAATAATGTTTTATTTCAAATAACAAAAGTAAACTGCGATTTTATAACAAATTAATAATAGAAAAAGTCTCTTTAATATAAACAAACTAATACTGTCTGAGCTTTTCTTGGATTTTTTTGCATTTAAGAAATATCAGCATCCACGTTTAGGTTTGCAGTGAAAATAGCGGCCCCTGCTGTTCAAAGAATGTATTGCGATTCAGTTCAAGCCTCAACCGAATTGAATCGTCACTCATTATAACCGATTTTCAACCGGCTCACGGTGAATAGTTACATCCCTATTTTATAGCGCAAAAAATATGACGTAACATTGATGTGCGCGTGCCTGGTAGGATAATCTGATGGGTAGGATGAAATTTCAGGACACCTGCAACATTTTTCTACTGCATAAAAGCTATGGTTTATCTACGCGCTTTACCTGATGAAGAAGTCACTGGTTTGTGCGCGTGGCGTGCCTGTGTGTGTGTGCACAAGTGCCTGTGTGCTTGACACTTGGCGGGTCCGGAACGAATTCCTTCGCGGTCCGTATCCGCAGATTGATCGTCTGCGCAACATTGCATGAAGTCGATATTATCAGATATCGCGATGATTTTTAAGTCTAAAAAATATATTTTTTTAAACGCATCGCCCAGCCCTAATGCATATCGCATTGGTTTGCAAAAAACAGAATGATTTTAATACTTCAAAAACGATGTAGTCAAAGTTTAAAGTTGATGCAAGAGTTATATTTTTGTTTTCAGTTTTATTAATAGTTTGAATTAGATATTTTTCGTTTTATGTTCATTTCAGTTTGTTTTTTGCTATGGTGTTATGTGCTTTTGTCATTTTATTATTTGTTTATTCTTAATATTAATTTTATTTTCATTTCAGTTTTAGTTACGTTTTATTTTTCAGATGATAGTACCTCAACTTAAATTTATTTCAATTAATTGCTGAGCCAACATTTCAAAATAATACCAATATTTTACTTGTTTCAATTACCAGAAATGCTTTTAGTAAACTATAATAACCTCTGTGGATCCAGACAGCAGCGAGACATGCAAATGACGTGTGAAAGATGTTGAAGAAATGTGAAACGTGTTCCTTACATAATTTTTAGGTTTAAAATATTTTTTATTTTCGTTCAAATTGATTTTTCGAACTCAAAGCATTATAATGTTATTTAGCAGATACTGCATTATTTACAAAGTTATCGCATTTTTCTTCAATATCCCGGAGACCAAATCTATAAGGTATAATCCTTGAGCAGCTATCATAACATACATAGGGGGAAGGGGTGGAAAAGCTTGTATTACTACAGGTACATCAAACCTCTCAACAGTCACTGCCCAGCTCCATGTCAGCTGTACGTGCAGTTGCAGGTGTCATGTGACAGCGAGTATTACCTGTGTGGGCAGAGAGAGGTGAGAGAGGGCGGGTCGGCGACGGCGTTCCAACACCAAGGCTCTTTCTATTACTGCTGCGACAGCTGTAACACACAAAAAACACGGGAAGAGAGGGATTATTACAAACCTTTCATCATAATCCATTTTAACTCGGATCCTTTAAGTCATTGTAATGAAAAACAAAGTAAAATCAACAAGATTGATAAGGAAAATGCAGCTCTCGGCTCTTCAAAGGGTTAAATTATGTTGCTCTGCTGGTTTAGGATAAAACAATGCTGTAATGTTTACAGGCACTGGTGTGGCAAGACTTCAGACCGCACTGGGAATTCGCAGCTTTGGAAATCAGAGATGGTGTCCTTCAACACAACTGTCATTTGCATTAGTCAAGACCCCCTGGTGAATCGAGTTAAGCATGTGATATCACACTTATTCAGGCAACACCTCTTGCAGAAGCATGCATGCAACCTTCACGTCTAGCTTCAGTCTGCACACACAGATTACAATCAATGCACAGACAGACAGCAGTCTTTACAACCACTGAGCGACGAAAAATCTCATATGTTTAAATAAACCATAAGGTTATGCATCATGTAAAGCTATACATCACTCTTCATAGTGTGTACATTATTATTTCGCATAATTTCATAGATACGCTCGAACTGAGTAGATTACACACATTTCGACTCGATGGCTAAACATGCAGCCTAGGTAGGCAGCAGACTACGATTTGAGACGCAGCCATTGAATTACAGTGTGCCCCATAGAGGCATTACATAAATCGACACACGTGATGACAGAAGTTGATGCTGCAGTAAGTTTTAATGCATCTAAGGTCGCATGTTACCTTTTGGATCGCTTGAGCATCGCACCAGTCACAAAATGAGATTTGCTGCTGCCAGGCACAGCGCTCCAATAATTTGGATCAGACATCGCGTTGGATAACCGCGCGAACCGTCCAAGCGACACCGAAACACAAAACCCAAACGAAGTGTCGAATCATGAGTCCACGTCCTGACTGGATAAATCCACGGGAGAGGCGGAGGGGAACGCGTCTGGTTCACAAGGCTTCATCTCGCTTCTGCGTCTTTTGTGCGACACGCTGCTGCTCGCGGGACTCGCATAGACTCGCAGCGCAACTTCCACAAAGTTGAGAATTCCACGTTATGCGTAAAGCATCGTCCGATATCGCCACGAGCTGGCGGAAAAGTTAACGATTTACCTCCGATGATTTCAAAACGGGGCTAGCATGGGATAGCACGAGTAAGCCCGTGATTTTGAGTAAGATGCTCGGTGTGTTGTGGTTGTTGTTTCTCTGGTGTTGATTGATCCGCCGGGTGATAAGCTTGGGATGTACCATTAATTGTGAACAGGGGGAAACGAATCTTAGTTGAGAATAAAAGGTCTTTGTTTTAACGGACTGGCACATTTGGAGACCAAAATGGCACGATTCTACGTAACTAGTCCTTGAAATATTATACCAGGCGTATTAATATGTATTTTTACATCTAAATGTAATGTGTTAACTAACGCATGGGGCGTTTTACATATGGTATGATCTGAAGCGAGCGTTTCCCCAGTGACGTCAGACCTTCACGCGAGAGCTAATCAAAACAGAGCTTCTCCTTTTACATTTAACAAACTAGAAGTAAAACATTACAGGGATGGGCGAGTTATATTGGGCATACCTGTGGGGTGGGGGGATGGGTTAAAAAAGCTAAAAATGAGCTAAAAGATGAATTGTGTACTAGTCAAAGACATGCCATATGGGCAAAACTAAAACCAACTGCTTGTGGTATCCATATAAATCAGAAACATATATAGTGGCTTTTACAGATATGAGAGTATTTCCCCATTTAACAAAAACAAACGAATGAGGTGTGTGTCCCGTTCACTAATTATTTCATCCAAAAATAAAAGTCTCAATTTTCATGTCATCCCAAATGTGTATGACTTTTTTCAAAAGAAATTGAATGTTAAAAATGTCACTTTATGTACACATGTCCCCAAAAGCTTATAAAATGTGCCAAAAAGCACATACGTCAATCATAAAGTAATAATTCTTGAGATAAGGGATAAATCATGTCTTATACAAAATCTTTACGTTAAAATTTCACAGATCATAAAAACAAAAATACTTAATTTAAATCTAAAGAAAATATCTACACTCAATGCATACATCTTTAAATATTTTCATTTTGGATGCCACAGTAGAACACATGGTCTGGTTAGTTTTGTATTTTATTATATTATATTTTAAACTAAACAATGTGGAAGTCTTTGCAGTCATAGCTTTAACATGTCAACTCTGTCCTCCAAGTGTGATCATTTCTGTCAATAGATGTGGGATAAATCGTGGCATTTATGCTGTTTATTAAGGCAGCTTCAAAACAAAATGGCTCCGCTGTAAAACACGTGGTTAAGATGGAAAAATATTAAAATTGGTCAACTTTGTCAGATTTATTATACCTGATAGATTTAACTTGTAAGCTAATGGAGTTGACAAGTAATAGTGTAAAAAACTAATGTACAAAAAATGTAGACAACTTAGTTCCTTTACTGAACACCATTATTAGATAACTGAGGGCATAACAATGTTGTTGAATAGATCACATTGAAAAAGCATGCTTAGTGTGTATGACAAAGTTGACCTAAATTACCTGTCAATTAAAAAAGCATTTTTCATAAAAAATATATATTTTATTAAAATGCCTATATTTTATTCATATTTATTAGCATTTTGTCTACAAATATATTGATTTCTAATTGAAGTAGTATTAAAAAATACTAACATCTAAATTATCCTTAACATCCTAATTATCCTTATCTCATGTTTTGGTTTTAATTTTACTAAATAAGCTCAAAATGTTATTCGTTTTCTGACACACAGTTATCGTTTTGACTTAAAAGACCTTTATGATAGGAGTATGTGCTTTTTAGAGCCTAAAGATTTTTGGGACCTATATATTATGTAAACTCAATGACTAAATGGCATTTTTATTTCAAAACTGTGTTCAACTGAAGATGGAAAGTCAAACATCTGTAATGGCATTCGAGTGAGTACATTTTTATTTTGGAGTAAACAGTTTCTTTAAAGGTCCAGTCCTGTTACTCTACAGGACAGTTTCAATATAATTCTGTCATGTGAATTAGCTCTTACCTCCAGGGATGAAGGGATTGTAAAGGACTGCAGGGGCTGCCTGGGCTGCATGGACTCAGGATGATGGGACTCTGACTGGGTGACAAACTGAAAAGCAAGACACGTTCACATGCATTAGCACTCTGACTAAGTGCATGTGGCCTGTATGTCTGTGTTGGCGTGTCCTTGTGCTCTTGGGTTATGCTGCAAATCAATGTGCTTTTGGGAATTTAGTTAAATGGCATAATGGTACAGATGATGCTGATATAAAAGAAGTGAATGAATGAACCGAATGAATGGGGTTCAATTGAGTTGTATGAGGGGTTGTGAACAGGGATTTCGAAGGGGCAGATATTACCATGTCAAACCTGTTGTAAGCTATGTTTCAACCATATTTTCTACCAGACTTAACATTTCCTTACTGGAAGATATCACTGAAATAGGCATCCTCAGAATTCTTGTCTATGTGACAGCCCTAGGCTTTCTTAGATGCTCTTCTCTGCCTGTCAATTGCGTGCTTGAATTTTCCATCAAGTAACATGATTTCCACTTACATCTCTGATGCAGTATAGTGAACAAGCCACGTTACACGTTTAAAACAATATAATAAGTATGATTAAGAGCTAATATGCAACATGATTCATATAATCAGACACCTCGCAGCTTTTGGTTTAGAATATTAAACGGCTTATAGCTATTAACCGTCACAAAATCTCTAATTTCACTGTTTCATCAACCCTTTTCTATCTGGTCTGTCAGGAGAAGCCCGTCTGCCAGCATCACTGCAGTCAATTATACTTTAAAATGTGACTTTCAAAGTTATATTCTGTTTACTGCCATAACTCGCAGTTCCACTGCAACCGATGCATTAGCGGAATCCAGATAAAACGCCAATAACAGGAACCAGGAAGCACGTTTCTAATGTTTCCTTCATGCCATTCAATGTTGTCATCAGGTTAGCCTGCTAATGTGTATTCAAACTAACCAGACAGGTTGTAAAGATGTAAAGCACAACATCACTTAAACTTAAAGCAGAATTAATGGAGCAAATCGAAATGAAAGAACACAGAGTTTCATGACGGTTGAATGCATGTTCAACGGCATGCAGCCAGGTATTGATCATTGTGATCTCGATGAGGGTAATGTTCGTTTTTACTACTGGCACGGCTAGACTATGTACCAATATACACTGGAGAGTATGAAATGAACTTTGCTGAACTTGGTTTGCTTAACAAATTTGTATGTAAGTGACCTAAAAGCTAACTGAAACGTTAACAATGCATGACTGTCCAAATAAGGCTGCCACCGTCTGGCAGTTTGTGTGTGCCCACCGCACATTGCAACGGATAGCAACGGGTGCTGTAAAAGTGTGAAGATGTTGTCATGGTGAGGAGAGAGAACTGGAGATGACCGAACTGTGAACACTACCCCCCTGCGCTCAACAATCTGATGCTATGGCGTTTTCAGCCATTCTCAGTGCATCCGTGTATGTTGTATGGAACACGCGTATTTTCTACTGTGAAGTAGATTTGCTGTGATCCTTTTGGTACGAAATCCTTATAAATCAGCAGTTATCCATTTCGGAGATGCTCTGCTGAAGAAAGGCTCCGGAAGTGCGCTCCTACATATTGGGATTGAAAATGCAGTGGGCTGTGGGGTCGGCTATATTCACTCGGAGTGGGAGGACAGGGTTGGAAAGCTGCAGTGAGCAGCTCTGAAGGCAGGCTAAGGGAAGTGTCAGAAAAGCAGGAAAACATTGCGAGGACGGCACGGATGCGATAACGCAAGTGTGAGAACACTTCAACTCTTATTCGCACTCAAAGGCTCGGACCTCATAGTAGGATCCTGAAAGTGTGATTGGAGAGTCAGCGCCTATGCCACTGAACTGTTATGTGATGTCTACATCAATGATACAAGGTGATGTGGAATAAATCCAATAAAATGACAGATGGCAGCAAGGGAAAGTAGTAAAGGCCATTCCAACAGTCCATGTGACCTGACTGTCCGGCAAATGGTAAATATAAATAATGTACCAACATAAGGCAGAAATAGAAGAAGCCAAGTAAGAGCAGCCATAAAACTGCAAAAGCACAGGTTAAAGTCAAACAGATAAGCATAGGCTTCTGTGAATAACACTGCATTTTTAATGGCAGGCTTTACAATCTAGTTTAAATGCACGCGCTGTAGTGTTATTGTATTCTTCACGGTCATTGCGCATGAAACAAAAGCCAAGGTTGTGTTTGCGTCACAAAATTAGCAATTTAATACACAATGAATCTATTTGTTTAATAATGTAAAACCGCAATGTGTCCATCCGTATTGTTATTTTTTGTACTTACTGCGCATGGAATCTGCTTCCGCGAATAACATTACTTGAGTAACGTTATCTTTCGTTTCCGTTTAACGTATTTACAGTAACACACGATTTAACACACACGAGGAAGAAAATAATATATTGTGTTAAAATCTCTTTCTCTTGTTGCCAATCTCACCAACTCATTAGGGGTTTCCCCTCAAAGCGAGGCAATAATTCATCACAAAATTTCAATAACGAAAGAAATATTTCAGCTTACTCCAAAGTGAGGGAGGGGATTTTCAGTTTGTCTCTCCTCTTCATCTTTAATCAAGTGGAAGTCAAAATCCTCGGGTTTGTAGGCGAGACAACACAAGTGCTGTCAAAAACGCATCGTCGCGTAACATCTGACGAAACTCCGCGCGCCCTCCGTTACAACCGGCGAAAACAACGAGTTAAAGTGAAGTCATGTTTGTCAGTGACTGTGGCACCGCGCGCGAGAGAGATGATTGAGATTGAATGTTGCGGTCACCTCTCCCATGTGATCGCACGGGGGGGAGGTGTGTGCTTCAACAATACACTGCTGTCTGTCTCATCATGATCACAAGTGGAAAAACAAACAACACCAAAAAAAAAACACCAAGAGACCACTGAAAGCTGCGCCAGGGCCTGTCATTTTAACATTTCTCACACATTTTATTTTAATGACACATTAAAACACACTTATAGTTTTCGTTGTTCAGCTCTTAACCAATCTTGGCTGCGTGACAGTAGTGTGTGCAGACATCTATCTGGCAAATGTTGCTTCATAAATAAAACTAACATTACATGAATTCATGTGCAACTTCTTATAACGTGAGTGTAAAAAAACTCCCTGATCGTAACGTGATCTGAGATTGTTTTAACCTAAGAACCAGCTAAAAACTCTGCAGCACTGCATAATATAGATCTGGCATATTGTCATTTCCGTCGGCAGGAAATTTGGTAACGTTAAACGTTTTGGGGCTTTCCTTTCTGCTCTCTTTCGCATTGTTGAGGACTTGAACACTGCAAAATAAGAGAGAGCTGAGGTCTCTCTGTTACCATAGTGATGAGGACCTACCTTCTCCTCTCCCTTTCTTTTTTTGTTGATTATAAATGGGAGATGAACAGAAGTGAACTCAGCAAACACCCAGCATGGCTATCTGTGTCAAAACTACTTTCGTTTTGAGATTAGAAATGACACGTTTTTTGGTGGTGCTATGCTGTATGTAGTATTATGTAGTTTTATATTTATGCATTATCATACACACAGACACGATACACATTTTATATTTATGGAGAGCTTATAAAATAGGCAGTCTTATGATAAAAAGTCTCTCAGCATAAATACTGAATCTGATGTCACTGTTATGTTTCAGTTGTTTTTGTTTTTTAAGACGTTGCAATACATGATAACATGGGGAGTATTTCGAATACACAGAAAATAACATTTATTTGTCTTTTAATCTGTAACATTCAGCAAGTGTCAAGGGGATAGTTCACCCAAAAATAAAAATTCTGTCATCATTTACTCACCCTCAGGTTGGTCCAAATCTGTATACATTTCTTTGTTCTTCTAAACACAAAGAAAGAAATTCGGAAGAATGTCAGTAGCCAAACAGATCTCAACCCCATGTACTGCATATAGTAGAGAAAATAACACTATTTAACCATATAACCAGTTATATATTTAACCACAAGATGGCGCCATACTGTGACATTAGGCCTTATGGTCGAAAGAAAAAAAATGTGTTTTTGCTTATTTTATTCACTGTGTACATGTGTATATAACGTTCATTTAGATACACCAAATAATTATATTTGAGGATGACTTTTTTAGTACATTTTCTGTATTCATTTCTGACGCGCGTAAAACGTACAAAAGTAATAACACGATGGTAATATGAACACAAAAAGATGTTTAGTGTTTTTATTAAACTGTTGTTTAAGGCAAAAAGGCAGGTTTTTACAACATTTAACACATTTTTTAAGTTTCAGAGAAAGTCACCCAGAGAGGAAACATGGGTTTTCATTTCCATGAAACTTCAGTGGCCTATTTACATACGTCCTCATTAAACAAGACATAAAATAATGTTTTTGAGGTACTTTAATCCTGTCTGACGAAGCTTCTGAGAAGTTAAAGGCTGAGAATCACATACACTTCTATTATTATTATAGGCTTATAATAATATTAAAGCGCTTAATGTATACATAGCAGCACAGTTACTATTAATAGCAGTTAAGGAAGCAGTTAATATCACTCTTACATTAACCACAGACGCGGTTAATTTGAAGCTTTCCCTTTTACCTCACCCACAAAACTCTTATAAAAACTGAAACCAAAATGCCCCTGATCATTCGTCAGAAAGCTGCATATTTGACTGAGAACTGACACAGTAAAATACACAACTCTGTCAGACTTGAAATATGGATATGCTAGTAAACATATAGATAAAAACGTGGCTTTTAGGTTATTAAGAAAGGGACATACACGTTTTTAAAGATGTTTTATATTATACAGCTTGATTTGTGTATTTTGACTATAATCTTGTATCACAAACCAATTTTATTCAGCTTTCTGTTTAAAGGTTTGAGGGTTTGCGCGTGTTTAGCAACAGGGAGTTCAAATGAAATGAGGATGTAATGAAGTCACTTTCAGGGGTCAAATCCTGATTACATGAAACATGGTTTTACTCCAAGTCGCCCACATCACATCAATGAAAATCATTTTTAAAATGATTCTCGATAGCTGTACAATTGGGCTTTTAATCTCGTGCGCGTAAAATAAAACCTATCACACCTCTGTGTTCACACGAAGGTGAAAGCAAGATCTTCCTCTGTGAGATGATTAAAGGTGTGTTAGTGAACCGTGTCTTTTCTCATGAAGCGAGAGCTTCCCCTGTTGATCTCGTGTTGTGGTTTGTGGCGATGCACTACTTGACACCTCATTCTGCCCCAGAAACAGACACAGATAAATGCGTACAGAGTTAAACTCTTGACGTGAAGTCCTCATGACTGTTAAAGTGGTCATTCTGAGCTGCTCGTGTTTTCATCGTCTCTCATATGAGCTTGTTGTTGTTTTTCTGGATATGTCTGAACACTAGTCGTGATGGGGATGAGAGTTGTTTGGCTGGTGCTTGTTTTTCCTGTCAGTTTGGTTAAAGGTACAGTATGTCACATTGTTTTATCTGTTGTAGCCGATTGTATCTTTGGCGCACATACACCGCAGAGAAAGACCATATGGAGATTCGTTTGGTTTTAGAGATGACACAGATTATTTTGATAGTTGCCGGTGTGTTAGATGGTGAGTAGATTTTATCAGAGCTGTGAACTTGACAGACGTCATTCAGCAAACCGCCATTAAACAATAGGCTGTAAAACCACAGCATGTAAACAAATGAAAGGAGCATCGCATTTATGGCAGTCGTAATGGTGTTGTTGTACTGAATATGAGCATGGTTTTTGTGTTAAATAACTTACTAATATATATATATATATATATATATTTAAAGCAACAGGATGCATACCTACAACCAGCCCACAGTGTTTCAAAAATTCAACCGGACAAGAAGAGGACTTTACTTGTAAATGGGAGGACAGAAACATTGAGCAGGATACAACGTACACCCTCTACATATTGTGAGTTTAACCAAGAATCAGCATTTTAGCAACATTTTCTATGTGTCTAAAAGTATTTCATGTAGTTTTAACAGCCTTTGTGGACATTAGAGCTAATGAAAGAAATGCATTTACATATACAGCCGTCAGCCGCTATAGACCGTTTGCAAAATTATTTTAAGTTGGTATGAACTTACTATCTATAGGTATGTGTTTAGGTGAAATGATCGTTTTTGTTTCATTCTGTTAACTACTAAAAATATTTCTCTCGTATTTCAAATAAAATATTGTTTCTATTTGCATTTATTATGTGAAAATGAAAACAGTAGAAACAGGTGAAAATAACAGAAAAGATGCTCTGTATTTTTCAGACTTCAAATACTGTAAAGAAAACAAGTTCATATTCACCTTTAAGCAATACAACAGTAATATTTGTACATATATTTAGGAAAAGTTCAAAAATTATATTTTTAAGTGATAACCTGGATTTTAATGACAGTTTTCTTTTGTCTTGTCATGCTGTCAGTCTTTTACATTGCTGTTGGATGACTTTATGTCACTCCTGAGGTTTGATTTTGTTGACATTCAACAGACACTGGGCTGGAATGACCACAATACATCTAGAAATGATGATTAAATGAAAATTTGGAATGGTCTCTTATTTTTTCCATAGCTGTATGTTTGCACTGTATGTTTAATAAATCTAATTGCCATTCTTTCATGCTGTCTACAGTGACAGCGAAAGGAAACATTTTGTTTTGCAGGCGAACACCAACCAGAAAGAAAAATACCTTCTTTTGGAGCAACTAGGAACCATCTCTAGAAATATGGAGATATGGGTACAGAGACAAGTGGGCAACCTTACCTGCAATTCTACTAAAATCTCTGTCATCTTCAAATGCTTAGGTAAATTTGATCTATTAATTCATAAATATGTATTGATATTTATTATATATTTATTTATATCCAGTTATTGTTTTACGGCTCATGTTCCACAATTGTTTTTAACTTTGTATTCTCACCTGACAACAGCCAAATACAGCAAACCTAAGATTAACAGCATGACAAGGTCAGCTGGCATACTGAATCTTACACTGAGCAAACCGAAGGATAACAAAAGTGTTATATATGAGATCAGATGGAGGGAAAGAGGAGCTGAATGGCAAACTGTAAGGCATTTCAGGAAATCTGATGTTAATATAGTTGCATGTCCTGAACTGAAGCTTTTGTGTTAATGTGATGTGGTTTAACATTGCAGGAGACTTTTGAAACTGAGGCAAGCACTTTCCAAGGTTAGTCTTCATCCCCTTATTCTGATTTTCAGTGGTTTTATGAAAAACATTTGTAAAAGTAAAAATGTTAAAGTTATTCTGAATAAAAACTTGACAGATATTTTACCTGGACTTTGATAAATGTATGATTTGTTTAAATCGTTTGAATGTTATTAGTTTATGTACACATGTCTATCCTTATTTAACATAAAAATGATTGAGGTTGTTTTGTTTATAGACTTCTATACGCTATGGCTACAAAAGCAGGCTGTTTACCAGATCCAGCTGAGGCGACAGGCCAAACCGCTGTTACCAACATGTGATTCACTACAAGCCCTCTGGAGTGACTGGAGCATCATGGTGGACGTTCCCATAGGTACGATTTAGTTTATGAATCCTCACAACAGAGCACAAAGAGCTTTACTGTAAAAAACCCTGGAAAAAAATGTAATTTTCCGGCAGATGGGGTGCCAGTAAAATAACAGTTTTGTCACATAAAATGGTAGGTTTTAAAGTTTTGTAAATTTGCAGTCTTTTTCTGTAATTTGATGTTTT
This sequence comes from Triplophysa rosa, assembly GCF_024868665.1. Classification (NCBI taxonomy): domain Eukaryota; kingdom Metazoa; phylum Chordata; class Actinopteri; order Cypriniformes; family Nemacheilidae; genus Triplophysa; species Triplophysa rosa. The sequence continues at coordinate 7,771,265 of NC_079909.1, read as the reverse complement.
TTGCCGTATTTCAAAAATACACGGTAAAAGAATCCTGTAAAAAATGAAAATTTCTGGCAGCTGGGGTGCCTGTAAAATACTGTGAAATAACAGTTTTTTGATGTAAAATAACATTTTTACATTATGTTGAAAAATCTGTAAAAAACAGTCACATTCTATAAAATTACAGTTTTTTACAGTGTTGATTTATGTGACAAAAGCGCCCTAACTATAGGTTAGGGTTGTATTCATTTTTAACCATGGCTAAAGCCACGTTTACACTGTAAACTTTAACCCAAAGCTTACAAAAGGTACAGTGTGAAATTATGAATCAACATACAACATATTATTGAAGAATAAACCAATTTCAAGTGTGCAAAACCTTTTTGTCAACAAATGCTGCAATTTCACAATCTCAGTTGTGTTTCATTTAAGAATCAATTTAAATGAAAGACAAATGAAATGTTAAATGAGACGATTCTCATAAAATTGTAAAAAAATGGTAATTTTACAGATTATATTCTTTTACAGATTTGTATGTATCTTTTGAAAAAGACCACAAATTTACAATAAACCCAGGGAGAGAATGTAATTTTACAGGGGAAAAACGTTATTTTACAGTTTATTTCTGGAGTTTTTTAACAGGATTTCTTTTTTTACAGTTTATTTTTGAGGTACGGTCAAAAACTATAAAATTACAGAAAAAGACAATAAATTTAAAAGACAAACAGGGAAAACAATTTAATATATATCTTTATATCCTATAATTTTACAGGAAAAACATTTTTACGGTTTATTTTTTGTTTTTCCAGTTTACAGAAAATTTCCGGGGTTTTTTTAAGGAATTTTTGTACAGTGTTGCTTAGGAGTAATAAAAATAGAAACAAAAGAGACCATTGTTAAAATACACAAAGATTATGGAGTTGTAAAATAAATGTAGAGTGGAAATCTGGATTTGGGTAAATTTGATGAGAAATGTTTCAGTTCATTTTAAAATATTCAACAATATTAACTATTTGTTGCATATCTGGCAAATCTGAGCTCCGAGATCTCTTCTGAAACCCATGGAGACATTTGTGAGGTTTCTCAATAGAAATATCAATTTAATCTCACTGACCTCTAGAAGAACTAAATGAGATATTAAAGATCCCAAATGTGATTTTTCTTTCTTATAGTTTGGTTAACAAATGTCACACATTTCTACAGAAATTCGCCTTTCACCTAAAGTACGCTGGGAAGAAACACAGAACACTCACAGCAGGGATGTTCACCTCATGTGGGATGTAAGTACAAAAGACAGAAATGTTCTGTATTGGTTGGTGTAGTATGAACAGGTGTTCCAATAGCGCTCAAATGTTTTTCCTGTAGGCTCCACCTGCTGAAGAGTCTGTTGGAGGGGTAACGTATATACTGACCATGTCAGTTTGGCCTTGTGATAAACCCAAAACACTTAAACCCATAACTGTCAATCGAAGCTTCCAAACCTCAATAACATTTTCTGAGGCTTGGGTGTCCATCATCGCAATGAACAAGGTTGGGAGTTCACCACCCCAACTGATCACCATTCCTGCTGTGAAACATTTGAACCGTAAGTGTATTTATCATAAATGCAAATTACGTGTTAGAAAGAATGATGTGTGTGTTCAATTATCGCAGAAGTAAGTGTAAGGTGCGAGGTTTAAGATGATGAAGAGCTACCAAAACAGAATAAAAAAAGAATTCACAACATATTTTACATCCGCTTACTCTTGTGACGTATTTGTGAGTGAGACAGTGTGAAAGAAATGTAGAGCTTCACAAGACATCAATTGAAATGGAAAGTCAAAGTTTAAAAGTTTAAATTTTCAATATAACTTCTAAGTCCCTTTATACAGATTATAATAAAATGTAAATGAAAAAACACTGGAAATAGTTTTTCTCACGAATTTCAGACTGCCCCAAACACCAAAGAAATTCAACCAAGACCAAGAAAACCTGTTTGGAATGGTACAAGCTGGAAGACGGTGAGACTCGATCACAAGCCGTAAATACCTCAAGCAAAAAAACTTTTAAGGACATTGAAAAAGGTAAAGATATTGTCATAAGTGATCCATCTGATATTGAGATATTTATGTGTCACATTTATTCACTTGTGTCTGATGTTGACCACAGAGGTGGAAAACTTTGTACGCCATTATTACTTTCTTCACACCAAGACCAAAAAACATCGGACTGTTGCCATGTGTCCTTTTTACTCACAGGAGGGAGGTACGTTCAGATTTACATTTATGCATTTGGCATATCCAAAGCAACTCACATTGCATTACACTACACATTTATAGATGTACGTTCAGATGATTTTAAATTATTAAAATGAATTGATCTTAGTATCTGCTTTGCATTGCATCTTAACTTTTGCATTTGTTGCAGTGCCTAGTAAAGGTCCAGACAACGTGTTGTTTTTTAATGTGACATACGATTCGGCTGTGGTGAGCTGGCTTTCCATTCCTGTGGAGAATCAGCGTGGCTTTCTGCAACAATATGTCATCTGGATATCTGGACAAGAAAACACAAGTATGGCGAAGATTGTAGTATCGGCGTCGACACAAAACATGTCTGAACTGAAGATGTCATGCTCTCTGTTCCTCTTGTTTCAGCACACCATCAGTTACCAGCAAATGAAACAAGTTTCTTGATCAAGAACCTCCACCCAGGAGTCTCTTACACGGTTTCCATAGCCGGACAAACAAAAGCTGGAGAAGGGCCGAACTCGACGGCGAACTTTGAAACCCCGTCAATAAAAACAGGTATTCAGAAATGAGTTGATTATGCAGGACTGGAACATTTATTTAAAACGCTGGCTTTGTTTTGAATAAACACCACGATGAGTGAGAACAAACCTGCCAACAGCAAATGTTCTCTTCTTTCAAATAGCCTTATCATGGCAGGACCAGACCATCCTGAGCATCTGTGTGGTTGCCCTCTTGTGTACAATAATCTGCTCAGTGGCTTTCAGAAGGTGAGATTACCATATGAACTGATGTCAGTGATTCATCATATACATCATTATATGATATACATGAACTAATATGATTAAAGTCCCCGTGAAACGGAAGTTGCGATTGTTTTTACTTCCGTATTCTGACACATTTCTGAGTGAAAAGGAAATTTAAAGGTGAAAACTAGTGGGAAAACTAGTTTTTCACTGCGAATTGATTGGATGTGTACATTACATTTACAATTAGCAGACACTTTTATCCAAAGCGACTTACAAAGAGTTTAAGGAGCAATGAGCGATATGTCATACAGGAGCAATAATGCAATAGGTGCCAATACAAAGTTACTGGTTTCAAGAAAAGCTATACCTGTTGAGAGAAAGAGAGAGGGTTAGTTTTTTTTTTCATTTGTCTGTCAAGTATTCACAGAAGAGATGGGTTTTAAGTAGTTTTTTGAATGTTGTGAGAGATGTGGTTGACCGGACCAAGTTAGGAAGAATGTTCCACCAGGAAGGAGTTGTGAATGAGAATGAGCGGGAAAGCGATTTACTGCCCTTATGGGAAGGCAGTACAAGACGCCGCTGGTTTGCTGAACGCAGGGTTCTTGATGGGGTGTAGGAGGGTATGAAAGTATGCTTTGAGATTACCAGGGCCTGGACAAGGAGTTGTGCCGCATGCTCAGTGAGATAGGGTCTAACCTTTCTAATGTTGAATAAGGCATATCGGCATGACCGCGTTGTCTTTGCAATGTGATCATTGAAGGACAGCTGTTCATCAAATGTGACTTCGAGGTTCCTGGCTGTTTTGGAAGGAGTGATTGTGGTATTGCCAAGTCGGATGGTGAGATCGTGTTGCACCGCGGGGTGTACCGGAAACACAAGTAGTTCTGTCTTGGCAGGGTTCAGCTGGAGGTGATGCTCTTTCATCCAAGCCGAGATGTCCTCTAGGCAGGCTGTAATGCGAGCTGCTACAGTGGTATCGTCTTGGTGAAACGAGATGTACTGTAGATCTGGGTGTCGTCAGCATAACAGTGATAGGAGAAGCCGTGTGCCCATATGATGGGTCCCAAGGATGCCGTGTAGATGGAAAAAAGCAGCGGTCAAAGCACCGATCCCTGAGGGACCCCAGTGATCATGTAGTGAGCAGTGGACAGGGAGCCCCTCCATGACACCCTGAAGGATCTGCCGGAGAGGTAGGATTTGAACCAGTGGAGAGGAGAGCCTGAGATTCCTAGAGATGACAGGGTTGCTAGCAGTATCTGGTGATTGACAGTGTCAAACGCTGCAGATAGGTCTAGCAGAATCAGGACTGAGGATTTAGATTCCGCCTTGGCTAGCCGCAGAGCTTCTGTGACCGATAGCAGTGCAGTCTCAGTGGAGTGGTTTGTTTTGAAGCCAGACTGCTTGTCATCCAGTAGTTTGTTCTGGGATAGGTAGGACGACACCTGGTTGAAAGCTGCCCTTTCAAGTGTTTTTGCAATAAATGGGAGGAGAGAGACAGGTCTGTAACTGTCGGTAGTAGAGGGGTCCAATGTGGGTTTCTTCAGTAGGGGCGTGACCTGGGCCTGTTTGAATGTGGATGGAAAAGTGCCGGTGAGCAAGACGTTTTAGCTGTGGTAACACTAGCAGAGAAAGAGGAGAGTAGTGACTGGTAGTCCCCTAGGTCAGCAGGATTCTTGGTCTTCCGCCATTTCCTTTCAGCAGCCCTGAGTGTACTCCGTTGTTCATGGAGGATGTCAGACAGCCAGGGGCAGGAGGGGGTGGCGTGAGCTGGTCTGGAGGACAGATGACAAAGGTCATCTAGATAGGATGTAAGTGTTGAGCATAAGGTGTCGGTGGCAGTGTCAGCATCTAGAGATGTAAAGTTGGAGGGAAGAGAGGATGTCACTTTAGCAGAGAGGGTGCTGGGGGAGAGAGAGCAAAAGTTCTGTCTAAAATAAACGGGTGTTGGTGTTGGTGTAGTGCATATAGGAAGGAGCATGTTGAAAGTGATGAAGAAGTGGTCAGAAATGTGAAGAGGTGTGACTTGAATGTTATCTGTGGTGAAGTTACGGGTGTAGATGAGATCAAGCTGGTTTCCTGATCTGTGAGTACATGCTGTGGCGAGGCACGTGAGGTCGAACGAGGCGGTGAGGGTGTGGAAGTCAGAGGCATAGGGTTTCTCTAGGTGGTGTTGAAGTCCCCAAAGACTACAAGAGGGCCGCCATCCAACGGGAATGATGAGAGCAACACATCAATGAAGTTGTGAAGAGGACCTGGGGGGCGGTAAACTACAACAACACTGAGCTGAGTGGGAAAAGTGATATTAACAGCATGGTATTCAAATGAATAGTTGTTGCATAGGGAAGATGGTGTGGAATATTTCCAATTATTGTTGATAAGCAAACCCGTGCCTCCTCCTCTTCCAGTTTGGCGGGGAGAGTGAGTGAAGGAGTAGTTTGTGGAGAGAGCAGCGGGTGTGGCTGAGTCTTCAGGACGAATCCATGTCTCAGTAAGACCTAGAATGTGAATGTCAGACTGGCTGGCAAACGCATGGATGAAGTCAGTCTTGTTCACAGCTGACTGGCAGTTCCAGAGCCCCACAGAGAGAGACAGAGGTGTAGAAGGGGAGGTGTGAATGGGACGCGCGTGAGAGTGAGCGCGTCGTGCCTTGCATCTTGGGTGAGAACGCTGTATGCGGTGGAGTACAGGAATAAACTTGAAACACATGATGTTAGTATACACGTAAATAAAAACAAAACTTATGTTAAATATAGTGATGTGCCTTGCCGGTGTCTTTGCTCGGCGGAGTCGTGCAGGTAGAGTCGCAGTTCTTTACTCTCGTCGGTCTTCACACGAGGAGGGCTGACGCTACCGCTGGCGCGGTAAGGCACTGCTTAAGTATGTGTTGAGATTAGCGCGAACAGAATACAGCTGGAACACGCCTTCTCGATTAGCCTGAACGACCTGAATGGGCCACGGATCAAACAGCAATCAACTTGCTCCTTGCTTTTTAAGTGCAAAATTATAATGTCAAGCTGTAACGAGCGGCTAACGGCAATTTAATGTGACTTCAGTACCAATAGAACAAAAACGCTAACACCTTAGCAATCAGTCAACGAATAACGAATAATTAAATAAACAAGCTCAAATAATCTTAACTAACAACAGGCAACAGTCCAGTTCAACAATTAAAACAAGGTAACCGGGTAAATAGCAGACTCACGCACTACCGCAGACTTGTGATGATATTCACTTCTCCTGTGTAAAAACAGCTGTTGCATTGATTTTGAAATGAAACTGGCAGAAGACTGACAGTTGAAGGGGAGGAGTTAACGGATGCTACGTCATTTGAGATGGATAGTCATTTCAGGGCGGAAGTGGATTCTCAGATTTTAACTGAAGATTATGAGGGTACATGAATTTTAAAAAGAAACTGACCCACATTGATAAGCTATTTACTATAAACGCTGCAATATTTCATGAAAAAATAAGAATTGTCATGTTTAATTTCACTGGGACTTTAAAGGCAAAAATGCCAAAAGTGAACATTACTAAACCAGTGGACACACATGGGCAATTCCAGTGTTATGGATGTGATGTTTTCACTCAAAACTTGAAATATAAATTCTCAGAGAATGTATTTATTACCAATTTAATGAACCATCAGTGGTCCAGAAATAATGCACTTTTAAAAAAATTGTTTCTTAGGTTTAGGAGCAAACTGTTACCAGTGGTACCCAGTCCTGTGATCCCTGCAACAGAATCCATTTTTCGACATGATCAGGTCAGCCACATGAAGATTTACTTTATTTTTAAAATCATTTTTTGACTGTGTTGCATATTTAAATGAACATGACCCAAATTTCAAAACCCCCAACACTGTAAGCAGAAAAAAATGTGGTAAGGTTAAAATAACATGTCCTTACCAAAATATGTCCTATCAGCATATTGACAATATCATACCTCAAAAGAACGGCCAGTGTCTGTTAACTTGAGTGAGGAAAGCTATATCTAAAAACAAAAGCTGGACGGGTAATGTCTGTTAACTGCGGGTTTATTCTGCAGGACCTGAGACAGTTGACGGAGGAAGTGCACGAGGTCGTTCTTCTGCAGCTTCAAGAGCACAACAAACACCCCCAAAACACGACCCCTGAACAGAGCACTTTACTGCAAGACTTTGGACTGGTTATGTTTGAAGAAGAGGACGAGGATGATGAGGAAGGAGTTACTGACTTAGGCTCTATGAAATCTTGTTGCTATCCGAATCCTAGTTACAGAGGACAGGTGCTGCATCTGCCAGATCCAATCCACACGACCGAGAACATTTTTAAAGAGAACGACACCGAATCCACGTACAGAAATGGCATGTTCTTTGAAACAAGACTTCTGGAGTGTGATGAAACATCATTATAGTTATGACAGGGACTGCCAGGCCCAACTTGTGCGTAATGATTTTGACAAACCTTATTATTACGCAATATGCCAAGTTCAGTCAGTAAAACATTTCTGAAAATTTTCTTTTTGTGCAGTTAAAGTGCACATGACACATAACACTGGAAATAACCCGTTTCTGAGAACACTGTAAGATTCTCGGCAGTTACTGAGGTTGCAAGTGCCTCCCCGCTTCAAAACGTTTGTTGTGGTCAAAGTGACGTATTCTGGATTTTCATTATGTCTATGAAGCTTAGTGCTTATTTGTGTTTTCAGTAGGCCTATAATATTATGTTAATTACATAAAGAGTTATTTGGTAATGTTCATAATACAAATAACATGTATTTAATATGACATTTACATTTAGTCATTTAGCAGACGCTTTTATCCAAAGTGACTTACAAATGAGGTAAATAATAGAAGCAATTGGAGCAACATAAGGACAACAAAAAGCATAAGTGCAGTAAAACTGGTCTCATATAGCCTACCACAGTATACAAAGCTAAGTTTATTTTTAAGGATAGAAAGAGTAGAGAAGAAATAGAAGTCAGAACTAATCGGTCAGGTGCTACTATGAAACATAGATAGCCGAGTAATTGGTTTATATTACAACATTCATGAGAGGTGAGTGAACGTCACTTCAGATGCTCTATGTGCAGTGTTATAGTACAGACATGTACAATACAATACTGATACACATACACATCAAATACAAATATACATATAATACACATGAGGGTGAATGCAGGATACATCAGAAATATATATAGAAGCTACAAATCACACACTTTGGATATATGCATCATATTCAAAAAATGAACAAAAAATTGAATACTCTGTTAGGCTTTAAACTTTCTGTAAAAGGTTATACTTTGGGTAAAACCGTGTATGACTGTGGCAGCGAATGTGCAACAGGGGTGTCAACGAAAACGAGTCTGTATCATTCCATACGTCGTCACGTCCACTAGAGGACGCAACACCTCTGTGCCCTCTTCATGAACTCGGTACTGAGGTGTTTTTTTGACAAGAATGATTAAAGGATTAAAGAACATGATATAGGCCAACAAGACAACATCCTCAGATCTCGCAGCCTTTTAAATCCCTCACTGCTCGTGTCTTGTTATTATTATTAATAATAAACCTGAATAAAACAAAATAGCATAGACTGCAATGGTTTGGACAACCAACCTGGGCCCTGTTGCATAAACTTAGCCGCTAAGTTTTATTGACTAGCAATTAGTTAGGACTAATCAGTTTTACTTTTCATATTTCAATAAGCCTAATCTACCTTTTTATGTAACCTATTTGAAGTTATGACCAGTCTTGATGAAAAAAATGAGATGAATAACTTCTAAGACTAGTCTAAGCAGTTTATGCAACCGGTCCCTCTTCTTAAAACGACTTATGATCTTAAATGTGACAATATAAGCATAGGATGCATGTCACACGAGCTGTTTGACTTGATCACATATTAGTGACTGTTTAAACTGCCACAAACAGGTTTCATTCGCGCACACACAGCCAATCTAATGTTGTTTTTAAACGCATCATTATGTCAAAGACGTACCCCCGATGGTACTGTCCTTTGATTCGGTTTTCTTCCCACCTCTGCCTCGTTTTCGATTTCAACATGGCAGGGGAGTGAAATCAGTCTTAGGCAAACCTATGCAGTCTGTCCCGGAGTCTTTGGGTCCGAGTCCTTACATGACTCATCCCAGATCATCAAGTCAAGTGGCTTTTGTCATTTCAACAATATACAGTACAGTACACTGTGAAATGAAACAACGTAGCCCCAGGACCAAGGTGCTATACAGTACATAGCCTACATGAGACATAATCACACAGACTACTTAAAGTGCACATGTGCAAGTCTGTGCAAGTACAACATTAAGTGCAAAAAAAAACCCAGACATTGAGTGCAAACGTGACGTAAACGTAAACCACAGTACACAGTGTTAAACATCAGAGGTAGTGAAACATTGTCCATGTACTCATACTAATGTTGCGGCAAAAATATGCGAATAGGGCAGTTATTGGTGCAAATGTGCAAACAGGGTGTAACAGTGAAGAGTTTGTTTCCAAAATGAGAGAACTCCGTTTTTAAAATAAATAAAAAAACATGTTTTTTAATTGTGCATTCCAATTAATATCAATCAAACTGCAGTTTAATACAAAAATAAAAAATACAGCTAACTAACACAATAAAACAAATAAAAACATGATTTTTGAAAAATGTAAAAAAACTGAGTTATCTCATTTTGGAACCAAACTCTTCATTATTCTTGAGTCTTTTTATTTAGGAGTCGAATGGCTTGTGGAAAGAAAATGTTGCACAGTCTGGAGGTGAAGGCCCGAATGCTCTGGTACCTTTTTCCAGAAGGCAGGAGGGTGAAAAGTGTGTGAGAGGGGTGATTGGGGTCAGCCACGATGCTGGTGGCTTCACGGATGCAGCGTGTGGTGTATATGTCCACGATAGAGGGAAAAGAGACCCAGATGATCTTCTCAGCTGTCCTCACTGTCCGTTGTAGGGTCTTGTGGTCTGATGCGGCACAGTTCCCAAACCAGACAGTGATGCGGCTGCTCAGGATGCTCTCGATAGTCCCTCTGTAGAACGTGGTCAGGATGGGGGGAGGGAGGTGGGCTTTTCTCAACCTTCGTAGGCTGCTGGCCTTTCTTAGTGATGGAGCTGGTGTTGAGGGACCAGGTGAGGTTCTCCACCAGGTGGACACCAAGGAAATTGGTGCTCTTTACGATCTCCACTGAGGAACCGTTGATGTACAGCGGAGAGTGATCGCTCGATTTGTCTTCCTGAAGTCAACAACCATCTCTTTAGTTTTGTCAACGTTCAGAGACAGGTTGTTGACTCAACACCAGTCCGTTAGCCTCTCCTCTCTATATGCTGACTCGTGTCATCGGCAACCTTGATGATGTGGTTCGAGCCGTGGGTTGCTACACAGTCATGAGTCAGCAGTGTGAACAGCAGAAATGACTGTTTTGCTTATAGGTAACACACGCATCTTCTGCCAATCTCATTTTAATCTTGAGTATTGCATACTTCGTTTCTTCGAAGAGTATTTAGTTTGATCACATTTATAAAAGAAAGATACAGCTGTACAATTATTTCCAAAAATAGCTCCTGGAGGCGTGCTCCATCTATCAGTTTTAAACGATCTGCAAATCCAGCATATATTATATGATGAAAAAAATTAGATGAATTTTTTGATAAATTAGATGAAGGTTATAACTGCCGGTTATAACATTCATCATCGAAATGCAGTGAACAAACAAACACAACTGAACTTCCGTAACCCGAACAAAGTACATTAATAGGCAACTCTTGCTGGTTGACGTGTGGGCGTGGTCTCACTCTCGCTGGTTGACGCGTGGGCATGCTTTTCTGGGAGAATTGTCCAATAAGGGACTAAGAACCCTTGTTACGAAACAGGAATTCATGCTCGAAAAAACTTTCCAAAACCTGTAAAAACCCTGGCGGAGTGTATCGTGCACAGAATTACTACGTCATACAGTCCCAATCCGCGTACTATCCGTCCTAAATAGTAGTCGAAATTAGAATTAGTATGTCCCAAATCATAGTATGCTGAAATTAGCATTCGGAAAGTACCTGTATGATCTACTGTTTCCGGTGAAAATTCGAAGTGCAGATCCATAGATACTCCAACGGCTGATATTACACACAACTCACCACGAGTAGGCGGAGTTTAGTGACGCTTCAAAGCATTAATATAATTAAATAACTGATGCTTCACTGAATTAATAAATGTAAGTTTACAGTAAACATTACATAAGATATAACATGTGAATAAACACTTAAATTTAAAGAAGAGCTGAATTATGATGATCATGTCTGTTAACAATCACAGTGTTGTCTAGGCAACAGCAGCCACTTCCTCTTTGTGTTAATACGTCCCACTGCATGCATATTGCTTTGCTGCACACTAAAATGTATATACTTTACAAAAACAGTACATACTTCAAGGGCATAGAATAAGTAGGCGAATCTCTCTCTCAACGGCTCTGGACTGGCCTGGGGTTGTCACCTGACAAAAGAACGAATGACTCGGACTCAGTAGGTGAACTAATCATTTATATTTTTCTGTACACAGGCTATATTGAGCTTACATGCGACAAAAGAAGGAATGACTATGGCATGAAGTCTTCAGAGGTGAGCAAACCATTTTTGTTTCTTGTACAGAGTGCAGAGCTGTCAGGAAAAAATGAGTTAAATGACTGTTTCTTCATAACTTGTCCCTGACTGCAATATAATTTATTTTTATGACAAATCTGAGCATAAATAGACGTTATGGGGTAATTTGGCTATTAACATGTAATGTTAAGTTAACTCTGCTCAGATTAATGAAATGACTAAAAAAAAGGTTTGTTGATTCTAAAAGTGAGTTGCTCCAATATCATTGGTCTTGAAAAGTGGGTGGGTCCGACACCCATGCAAACATCTGAAAATATCCAAACTTCCCATCACTACTTCTTGAGCAATGCAGCTCCCTTCCTTAAAAGAGTGACTTAAGCACGAGCCAATGGAGTTGGACGTGAGGTTTGTCAGAGCATATGTTTGGTTGAATGTACTGAATGAATACGCCCTTCATCAAAGAACATCAAAGTACAGATGCAATGCAAAGACCCTTGTGAAAATTTATGAATGTGTACCAAATGATTAATATTACTTATGAGAGCAAACGATTGTGTTTTGGTCATTGTAACCACTCATTTAGACCTTTATTATGGATAAGTTGAAGTTATTTGACAAAATATAGGTTAATATTTTTTTACTATGCTGGGTCTACAAACACCCTAAAGCCGCCATTCGTTCAAGCATCAATGTCCTTTGTGCTTGCAGAAATAAAATAAAAAAGAATAACCCTGATAGCACATATACATCTGGGAGACGTCTATTTGATCTCTGGACTTACACTTGCAAGACATACTGTATGTTTTTATTGTTTGCTCATCTGCAATATGTCTCTGAGACATCTACTGTAAACTATGTATCTGCAAAAACTGTGTGTCTGCCATGTTGTCTTTACAGAATTTGGTCATGACTACACATTTCTTTTACAATTTTTTAAAGTAACCTACAACATACAATATCAAGTGTTATTTTCTGTACAGTATGCATGCAGTGAGGAATACCCATAAGCCCTTTCACCTCAATATTTCAAGTTCAAAAGACTGTTTTGTCATTGTGCTGCTGTACACATTACACGGATATACACATTAACAAACACATCAATAAATACAGTATATCAAAATAAAAATGTAAATTAAAGTGTAAAATAAGTTCAACAGTACAGTAAGTATAGTACAGTCAATAAAACAGACTGAGATTTTAAATCTGTGGATATTTACAATATTCCATCATGAAGTTTACAATATTGTTATATACAGTAATATAGCTCCCAATATCTGAAAAAAAAACTCTATGAACAATGTACACAAAGTTTTTGTGTAATATAGTTAAACAATATTTGAAGAGTTCAGATGCAAAAGCCTTTATGCCATCTGGCATTTTTCTTATAAAATCATTTTTTCTGGCTCTGATGTTTATATAAAAACTTATTTTATCTTTAACGGCACTTATAGAGTCTTTTGCATCTGGACTCTTCATTTACAATATTTCATCATGAAGTTTACCATACTGATGCATAACATGTGACCCTGCCTGTTAAAACCAGGCTAAAATCTCAAAATCTAAGATTTAGATAACAAGCTTCAAAAGTTTGATTTTACCCATTAATTTCAATATGATTTCAACCTTTGACATGGCCTTACTTGGTCAATATTAAACACGTTCTTCACATTATGAAGGATGATTTTAATCAATCAGAAAACATGATTTCAGCTGGGTTTTCACAGGCAGAAACCTATAATAGTTTACAATATAAATAGTTTGTTTTTACATTTTAATACTTTATTTTGACTTTGTATTAACAAGTATAAAGACATAAAAACAAACAAACAATTAATGCTAATATGATGAGATGACGGTGATATCTCGTCCTGTAGTTGACCATCCAGCTGACCCTAAAGAAAGAATTCAAAACATTTCTTCTAACAATACTATACAAAACAAGACCTTCCAAGCATTATCTACTCAAAATAATATGAATACTTAAAATATAGATATTGAGTACTTTGGTTTAAACGAATCAATGTTACTATCCAAGATGTAAGTAATGTTATTGGTCACCTGTTTTGAAACCAGAGATGACGCTCGATCTCGTCCAAACTGGGCCGATTATCTGGATTTTTATCAAGACGCCATTGAAGCAGGTGTCTACATTCTGTTAAACAAAACATATAGTCCTTGTCTTCAACATACAGAAGAGAAAATCACTCCCTTGTTAAGTCTCTTCATGTTGTTTTGCCTTCAGATAGAAAATCCGATAGAAATGTCATCGTTGATGATCTCCTCTTTGTTGGTGAACGGCATTGAACCTGACAGGATGTTATATAGTGTTATTCCTACAGACCACACGGTCGCAGGTCTCGCGTGGTACCGCCTTACGAGAAAACCTCTGGTGGAGCATATATGTCAGTCCCTGAGAGATGAAAATGAAAATAAAGAAAAATGTCCCGATCCAAAGGCACCACTGAAAATCCTTGAGGTCTTTTCTGAAAACTCTTTGTAGGCAGAGTCCTTTAGATAATCTCCACAGACGAAATCCAGGAGCTTGACTTCACGAGTGTCTGTGCGGATGAGGATGTTTCTGGCTTTACGTCTCGGTCCAGGACTCCTCTGCTCTCACAGTGTTTAAGAGTGTTGACTAGCTGTAGCATCACCCCCTTGGCCATCTCCTCGTCTGTGTCTTCGCTGCGGTCGGAGAAGTCAATGAGATCTTCACAGGGATCAGGACGCTCCAGGATCATCACGTAATGTTTCGGCAGCTCAAACCATTCCAAAAGGCGCACGATGTTGGGACAGGCCGGGGGTGAACTCAACACGTAACATTAATGCCACCTCCAATGGCATTGAACCCTGTGATAAAGGAAGATGTTAGTTTCATTGAGCTTTCTTTAAAGACTGAATTCTGATGTACAGTGACCCCCATAAAATTTGACCCCCCCAAAATTGTCCAAATTCTTGTTGCCTTCATTTTAGACACTGAACTGTTCATCATTTCAAATCGAACAAATTGCTTTTTTATGTTTTGCTTGAGATGTGTTTTGTGTGCTATTGATATTTTGTTGTTTAATGCAAACACATTAATAAAGTTACATGCATAGTGTGTCTGGATATTTTTTGGGTCACAGTAAATGTTAAATAAACAGATTCAAAGTGGAAGTTTCAGGGTCCTCCACCATTTCTGCCGATTCCTTAGACACGTACTTGATGGCAACCTGCAGAGCAAAAAAACAATGACACTGAACTTACAGATTTCTGCGTTTAATGTGAATTTTCTATGAGTGTAAAAACTGTACTGTTGCTTTTTAGTTCTGCTGAGATCAATTGTCAGTGATCAGTGTCCTATGGAAATCACTTTTGGCCACTACTATGTATACATTTACACATTTCAAAATATGAAAAATGATACTGACCCACATCTCCCCTACAAGTCATGAACATTGTATTGCAACATTTGAATAATGCATTATCAGACCGGGTCAAAGGTCTTCTGGACCTGTAGCGCTTGTTCCCTTCATAAGGTGTTTCACTCCAGTGAAGGTAACGTGAGGCTGAAATAATAATAGCATTAGTTAAAACAATAAAAAATAAATTTGACCGTGTTTGATTGTTACAGTAGTACAAAAAGGAGGGGCGAAAACAGGGCACGTTACTGAAGACATGATCATTTTTGATATTAATAAAACTCGTGTTAACAACAATGATGTTTGCCTTTTTGACATTAAAAACAAATATTGCTCAAATAAACGATTCGGACATCGTCTTTAGCTATGTAGATGGTAAAAGCACTTGCTTGGTATGGTTAACTTGACAGCGCAAAAACATACTTCTCGGCCCAAAAACTAAAGCTAGTTTTGTTTTGTGTGAGATTGTATTAGAAATAAACTGAAAATAAATGATAAACAATGTAAGTTAGTTAACACACTCGAAAGCTGACAAGAGTCGCCTGATATCTCCCACAAAGAAACTACGTGGCGTACTTTTAAAACTTTTAAAATCTGAACAGATTTTTTTAAAACTAGACATCATACACTCGCAGACTTTTTGAAAGTTTCAGATAGAAACACACTAACTGATCAAATCTGCAGACTGGCACAGACTTTCTGCAACAGGTCCGGACTCAAAATCTGGGCAAAAATCTCTGAGCAAAAGTCTTGTAGTGTATTTTAGCCTTTAACAGTTGGCTAATAAAATGAACGTTGCAACTTGTTTAATGCAGTATGTGTGTTTGCATGGTAGAAAATTATATAAAATAATAAACTAAAACGAATATGTTTTGTGTGAAGTTAAAAAAAAAAGTTAACTAAACATGTGTATTTTGTTATGTTTATTTCATACAAGTCAAACGATTTGTCTTATAAAGGTCAAAATAATAAAACAAACGTTTATGATACGTACACGTTTTGTCTACTAAGATTACTTTTACTAATTATTTCGACTCTTCCCTGATAAATATTTACTCATTCACTTGCACGTGCTTGTAGGGGAACGTTTCCACCACTAGGGGGCGCTGTTGACGTACGATCCGGCAGCCAACGAGCATTTCTGATGTCTATGGCCCATTTCAGAGCTGTTGAAAAACAGAGTTACGACACACTCTGATCTCGCAGCCGCGCAGTCACGTGATTCACGGAGCTCTCAGTACTTCCAAACTATCACCTTGTTTAAATGGGTGCAGTGTGTGGAATTATAGAACCCTTGACACGAGTTAATTTCGCATTACATTCTCCCACATAGAAGTCTATGGGAGTGTCGTAACTCTCTCTTTCAACGGCTCTGGAAGTAGAGTGACAAGAGTTGCCATGGTAACCATCAGTCCCACTCTATCAAACTGTCGTTATGCAGTTAGCTTTTCTACAAAGCATTTGTAAAACAGCAACATATTGATATCAAATCATAGGCCGTATCTCTCATGAAATTAAGACTTACGTCTTTATTACAGTAGCCTACATAAGATTTCAGTATTTGCTGCTGCGGTCAGTGGCCCGTAGGGGGCAGCAGATTACAAATGCATGAGGGAGTAACGTCAGGTCAATGCAAGTGAACACACTGTAGTGTTCACGGGGTGCAGATTACTTGAGAAAAATCATCATGAGGAGAAATTGTAACATCAGAAGCGCATGCTTATTTCGTGCTTTTGAGCAGCTTGGAAACAACGAGGCCGTTCCAAAAAACTAACAGGACTATGAGGGCGACAAGCGGAGAGCCACTAGACAAAGGAGAGCTCCATTTCCACAAAAACACCCCATAACGGAGCAAACAAAGCCAAACAACTGTTTTGACAGCTGCGCTGCTGACTGACCATCGCCATTCAGACAGGACATATCGGATTTAACCGAACCTCTGCTGGAAAAACAAACTAGAGTGCTAATCGATTTACTTCTGTGCAAAATGGGGTGAGTGAGTGAGTGAGTTCACTTTCAAAGCGGCTTTTACTACAAACGTCCAGAAAAGCGACGATGATTTGCTGTTTAACGGCGCGGTTTATCTCTGTTTGACACTCAACTGTTGTTGTCATATCTGTGTAAGTTTCGTATGGATTCGCGTTTTGGATAAGTTAAGAAAAGACGAAAATAAACGCACATACTGGCGGTGTTTGAAAATCTAGTGAGCTACCGAGCTAGACAGCGTTTTTGGTGATCATTTGCTTCGAAGTCTACCAAAATGTCCAAAGTAATGTCCAAAAAATGCTGCACGCGCCAGTGATGACTAAGTTAGATCTCACGAGATTTCAAACAGTATAAACGCTGTTTTATGGGCATGTGTTTTTCATTTCCTTTCAGCTGTCTGCAAAATATCTTTGTTGTTTCACTTTTGTTAAATGCTGTTCTTTTGTGACCTAAAACAAATACATTGCAATGTTATGAATGTTCTCCTCTCTTATAAGCTGCATGTAATACTTGTGCTAAAAGCAAACGAAACACCAGGAGCCTTTTATCTACAGAACACAAACCTTCATTCATCTTGCGAGTAATTTTTTGCTTGACTGAGAAGAATCACCTTGAAAATCTGGAACCAGATTTTTTACAGTATGTAATATGGGAAGTTTAGTATACCCGGTATACTAATGTTTTAAAATAACCCTAACGTACTCGGAATTGGAAGAAGTCTTATTTGACCTCACTTTGCATTAAGTTTAATCATTTATTAAAATGCACTTTTTATTGCAACAAATCAAATCATCATAACATCCCTGTTTCCTTTCAGTAAACGCTTGAGACGTGTGGCAGATCGGCTTTATTGACACGCATTCACTGCAGAGGCGAGAGAAGGTGAACTGAGATTGGCCTCGCATGCTCAGAGGAGCTCAAATGGCACTCCGTAAATACATCTTGTTGCTAACAGACATTTCCCAGTAATTGGGTCTGAGGATCACATCGGCCAGATGTGAAATTTTAGAACTGTGTGCTATTACCCAGCAGGTGATAAGGAGTCTCTTAGCAGTTTATTTTTTACATTATGCTGTTCATTGTTTCAGCATTTGCCAGATTTGGTCATTTTAGTGGTATATAAAGAAGTTCAACTGTGCTTTTGGGAACAATCAGGTCTAGTGAATACTACAGACCTTGGAGCTGAGATTTACTATAGACGCTGGGAGTTCGACCTTTAGTTTTGAATGCATCTCTACTGTTCAACAGAAGTGCTTGATAAACACTTTTCACACCTGTATTGCCTTTTCCGAGGTGCTCTGTCCGAGATAACCTTCCCGTATGCCAGAGTGATTAAGCATTGCCAAAATGTCACTTTGTCCTCTCGAGGTTTACCGCAGGACGGAATGATGCCCAGATTTTGCTTTAGAGTCTTAATGGTGTGGTGGCACAGGTGTGACCTTCTTTGTGTGGATGGTGATGTGTCAGAGCCAAGTCTGGTCTAAATCTTATCTTGGACGGAAGAATGAGATTTAATGAGCGATTATGAGATGTACTCACTTGATCGCTTGCTGTTAGCATCAGCCCATTACTTACTTTTTGGCAGTGGGTTCCCTGCTGGCGGGGCAGAGGGATCAGGAGGTGTTATGGTGCGCATATCAGAGTTCAGCGAGGATGGTGTGGTGCAAAGACGAGGAGGAAAACGCAAGTAACTATAGCTGCAACACCCTGTGACATAATCTTCTGTCATCGGCCAATGAGAGTTAAGCAGAGGCGGCTCCAGTAGTGCTCTCTGATATCCATTTCATATTCCTGGAAATTCACTGACTTGGCTTTTCACACGCCAACACAGATCATTTTCGTTCCTGACTCTTTCATCTGAGATTTCTCTAAGCAGCATGCACTGAAGAAGTGTGTGAAATGGATGGTCAATACTTGGCAAGTGTGTACTATGGGAGTTCTTCCATCAATGCCGAGAATGCATTGCTTACCTGCATTGTGCAATTAATTGACACAAAACTGCAAAGCTAGAAGTGTTTACATTCACATGCGTGCACTGCATAGAGAACGATTCGACCCTTAGAGATGATGCATATCTCCTAGGCCCTGAGGCCTCTGACGGTCTATTCTAGTCTGCCTACTCACTCCATTTTTTAAACTCTTGTAGGTATTTTGTCTTAGCAAGGCACAATGCAACAAGTTTCCAGTGACTCGAGTTGTCAATTATTCTGTCCATGCTAAATACGAACGTGTTGACGCAATCACATTTAATTAGATGTTTGATTATTATATTATGGATTTTATGTTACGAAAGCAAGATTTTGGTCAAGTGAGCTGAGAAATAGAAACCATTATTTAATACTCGAGTACTCGGACGCGATCGCCATTGACGATCGATGATGAAAACGATGATCATTTGGGTCTATAAATATTTTTTTTTGTTATAAAATTATTTTCTTTCTTTCTGATTGGTTATGCTGGCATTTCGTGTGGTACCCAGAGTTTTGATTGGTTGCGTTGCGAGAGTTTGCGGTCCAGAGTCAAGTCCGGAGCACAGAAGGGCATATTGAAAGTGAACAGCGATGCCTGGTTTCACTTTAATAAACTTGAAAATTCTGTCAACTGCAAAATGTGCAGCAACAAGCTGCAGACAAAACATCCAAACTACTACAAGTTTGATTCGTTATCCTCTAATGCTGCGTTCCCACCAAATGACATGGTAAGTCAATGCAAAGACATCCTGCGGCGCGAATGACGCGGCGCAAATTGAGCGTTTCGGGCAAGTTGAAAAATCTGAACTTTGGTGAAAATTCACGCCGCGTTAACCAATCAGGAGCTTGTGACGTGATTATGACGTAGCGAGCGGAGGCAGAAATCCGAAACAACAATGGAGGGCAAAATCATCATCGCTGTATGTGGATACCTGGAGCTGTACGATACATCTTCTTACTTTTATCGAAACAGGAATAAAAAGGATCTTGCTTGGAAGAAAGTGAGTGAGGAGGTCGGACAAAGCCCCTCCCATGGCACAAATTCGCGTCTGTTGTGAAGTGAATTTCACGCGCAAATGAAGCGAGTAAACTCAAAATGTTCAAGCGTCCAACTACGCGCGAATAGCGCAATTTATTCGCACAAGTCGCGTTTGGTGGGAACGCTCTATAACACTCATGCGAGTGGCGCGATGCAACGTGGCAAAACGAAACCGAACAAGGTGTTTTGTTGCATCTCTTCGCGCTGCATCCAGTGGGCACAGAATTTCTGTTTATAATGGGTTCTAGTGCTTTATTCGCTCCGTTCGCGGAGCAGGGCTAGCTTTTTCAATCCATTCCCATGGAAGCTGAGCTCGCGTGGCGCTTGCGCTCCCGGAGCAAAGCGAGCATTCCTCTGCTCCGCAAGCACACGTCACCGTGTGCTCAAGTTCATAAGGCCCGATTCACATTTCGCGTCTGAAACCGCGAGGAAAACGGTAGCTGCGCCGCTTTCTCTTTTGCGCTGCACTCCGAAAAGTTAAGCTTTTCCATCTCGTTGCGGCGCTAAAGCGCCTAGAAAAATATGCGCACCGCGACCGCAGAAAAAAAAGCGAAATGTGAATCGGGCCTAAGAATGGATTAAAACACGCCCCGGACACACCTAGTCCCCTCTAATACCCTGCCCTCAGTTAATCGAGTACTCGTTTTTCAAACCTGTCCAGTACTCGAAATGAAATATGATCAAAAATTCCCATCCCTATTTGAGGTCTGAAAAATACAGAGCATCTTTTCTGTTATTTTCACCTGTTTCTCCAGTTTTCATTTTCTGCAAATAAATGCAAATATAAACAATTTTTTTACTTGACATTTGGGAGAAATATTGTTAGTAGTTCACAGAATGAAACAAAAATGATCATTTTACCTAAATACATTCATATAAATAGTAAATTCAGAAATTTTTATCATCACATTTTTGTCAATTCCGCGCAGTACTCTGTACTTACAGTCCCTGTGAACCGGAAGTTGCGATCGTTTTCTGACGCATTTCTGAGTGAAAAGGAATTTCAAAGGAGAAAATTAGTGGGCATGGCTTGCGTTTTTTACTGCGAATTTATTGGATCTATAAAAATAGCTGTTGCATATTGAAATGAAACTAGCAGCAGACTGACAGTTGAATGGGAGGAGTTAACAGATGCTCCGCCCAAGCCCTCTTATTTATATTATTTGAGATGGATAGTCATTTCAGGGCGTAAGTGCATTTTCAGATTTTAACAAGATTATGAGGGTACGTGAATTTTAAAAAGAAAATGACCCACAATTGATAAGCTATTTACTATGAACGCTGCAATATTTCATGAAAAATAAGAATTGCAATTTTTAATTTCACTGGGACTTTAAGTATTGTAATGTATTTCCAAGTGAAACTGAATATCGAACAACAAATAGGGCCTATAGCAGCTGTCCTTTTCATTGTCTGCATAAACCGTCAAACTGACATTATCAGAGAAGGAACACCACTTCAGAGCGCACGGATAAAACTTTTATAATAAACGTTTTATAATTACGTGAAGAAGAGAGCTTTCATCAAGTCACATCTGGTTAGACCAGCAACCTGGTTACCAACCCTGAGCTTTATCCATTGACACCATACTTGTATCCTTTTGCTAACAGTGTGGAATAACCAGGAAATTTGAGCCATTCTTGCAGATCAGAAAACCTTATTCTCATCATCATCTCGTATTGATTTAGTATTAGGACGTGATGATGTCAGACAGAATCTCTCCCCGGCCTACCGGAGAGCTGTGCACCTTCATAATCAGATCTGACCGTGACGTCCCACACTTGACCTCGCATTAGATGCTCGATCACACACCTGCTGTGCTATTGACCTATATCAGCCAAAGAATAATGAAACTGATGGCATCCTGATGAGGAACTGAATAATGCAGTGTGTGTTGTATTTTTTTGTCTCAAAGGGAACAGCCACTATTCAGCGCCAAGGCGCACGTTTTCCAGATCGATCCGGCCACTAAACGTAACTGGATTCCGGCCAGCAAACACGCTGTCACCGTCTCGTTCTTCTACGATGTCGGCAGGAGCGTGTATCGCATCATCAGCGTGGGGGGCACTAAGGTGAGAGACCTCGTCTATAGGCGATCGAATCTAAATCTATTTGTTCCAGTTTTATTTATCAAAAGATATGTTTCTTTTGTTGTTTTATGTAATATAGGCGATTATAAACAGCACAATTACACCGAATATGACCTTCACAAAAACATCACAGAAATTTGGCCAGTGGGCAGACAGCAGGGCGAACACAGTTTACGGCCTGGGATTCACCTCGGAGCAGCATCTTCAACAGGTAAATGTTTATTGATAGAAAGACATTTTTATTTAGGAATTTTCTTCATTAAATATGACTTTATTCAAAATCACTGACAATAATTTAGACTGTAGTTTGTGATTTAGACTATATTTGAGACATGTTACTGATGTGTAGGATATTGTATTATACAACAGATTCGGATTTAAAAAATACAGCATTCCAGCCATGCTTAAATAAGGGATATAGGCCTAGTAATAGTAAGTCTTATTTTATTGTTTAAGCATACTTGTTATAAAATAACTCATTGTTTTCAATTGTGTTGTGTGCAATTGTCTGTTCAGTTTGCAGAACAGTTCAAGGACCTAAAGGAAGCAGCTCGGCTCGTTCGGGATAAATCTCAGGAAAAGTTCGAGTTGTTGAGTCCTGCTTTAAACATCACAACTCCTCAGGTAAACTCACCAAAACACTTACTTCAAGCAAAACACCACCTGTTAGACGCCTGACTGAAAACAACATGGTAGCTTGCCGTAATGATTATAACTTAGACATTTAATAACTCATGTCGTAATATCTCAGTTGCTCAATATAGTTAATGTGCCAGCAGATTCCATTCCATCAATATTAGCTGCACAAACGATAGAGCGGCGGATCATCTGGCCTTTGGGGATATGACATCTAATGCAGCTGTCCTTATGCTTGGTACATTCAAAATTTAATATGAAAACTACTCGGCAGTTTTTTTTATTACAGACACAGAAACTATTAAATTGGGTTTAAGATTATTAATTGTTTTTGCAGAAGAGGCATTATGTCTTGATTTTGCTCTGGGAAGCAAAGTGAAGATGTAGGCGGTTTTACTGTGTTTATTGTTTTTCTGAATGCTTATGAAGCGTGTTTGTGTACGTTCTCAAAGCATGTCTTCACATGCCAGGTGGTTACACTGGTTGTAGCGGGTGTGGAGCGAGTTATATAACACTGCGGGGTCTCTGAGCGAATTTATAAGCAGTGTTTGTTTAGCTTTACAGGAAGCTGATCATTTTCACTTACTGAAAGTGACATTCTATGATAACTATCATACTTCATTCTTATAGATATAGTTCACCTTCAATATGAAAATTCTATCATCATTTATTCACCCTCAGGTTGTTCCAAATCTGTATAAATTTCTTTGTTCTGTGAACACAAAGGAAGATATTTGGAAGAATGTCAATAATCAAACAGATCTCATCCCCCATTTACTGCCATGGTAGGAAAAATACATACTATGGGAGTCAATAGGGGATGAGATCTGTTCCTTCAAATATCTTCCTTTGTGTTCAGCAGAACAAAAACATTTATACAGGTTTGGAACAACTTGAGAGTGAGTAAATGATGACAGAATTTTCGTTTTTGGGTGAACTGTCCTTTTAACTTCCCGTAGACCTCCACAAAGAATCAATAACGGTTGAGTAGTTTATTTTATTTAAAGGTCTCATGCAGAGACTTGGGCTTGTTTATTGTTTTATACTGTTGTATGAGGTCTACTTATGACGTTCGCTTGGTTTTTACATTCAAAAACATCAAAATCAATAAGTAATAGGCTATTTTCTACCCGGGTTTTGAGGCCGGTTCGACAAACGCTAGGTTTTAATGGACATGCCACATCGAAGACTTGGAAGTAAAAACCCACTGCTATGATTGGATGGCAGTTTGCGTAGTAAACTTAGTTGGAGCCTTATGTGAATTTGGTTAGAGACGTAACGTTAGGTTACACATTAGCACCATTCGCAGTTTTCGCACAGTACGGTATTAGTATTATCTGGAGACCTCGTGTGATTTATAAATGACCTCCCCACATCTGTATTTCATGTGGCACATTCGCACGGGATAAATGAAGCCTGTGATTTTACTCAAATTTATGGACTTATTTCCCAGATATGATGGCAAGGCTTTGCGTATAGTTTGTATAGCCTATAGTTGTATTGCGTTTAATGATATATGACCGTACATGTCAGCATTTAAGACCCGTGATCGCGAACCGGACAGAAGATCACCGCGATCGCTGGTCTCAAATGTTACGAGAGTTTCCATGATTAATAAACAAACGGGAGACTGCTGGTAATGCGTTACTGTGTTGAGAACGAGCTCCACGGCACGCAGCACGCGCTTCATGTATTGTACGTGAAACCAGAATCTATATTAAGTCTGCTTTTCAAAACTTTGGCCTAGATATGCATGATATATTATCGGCCGATAAATGGTCATATTTAATGTTATCGGTATCAGTAACGGCCGGATAAAAAATCAGGCCAAAATATACTATACACATACTTAAAAAAAAAAAAAATGTATAGACAGTGCGATGTAAGTCGCGTTTGGATAAAAGTGTCTGCCAAATGCTTAAATCTAAATGTAAATATGTATTAAAGTCAATAAATAATATTAAGATACAGTATATTAGTGGTGCAACAGATCACAAAACTCATGGTTCGGATCATTTTACTGATTTTTGGTCCCATATCTGATCATTTTTCGGATCAGCTAATGTAAATGCTCATCATAGTTTTATTATTATATATTATTATAATAATGACTATAGTAACTTGTCTTTGCAATCAATAAAATGCTCAAAAATAGGGGCGATAATAAAGATTTTAATAAGAATTAAGTTGTGAATGTACCCTGAAGACATCAACAGAACAAACTGGAGAGAGAGCGCGTGCACGCTAAAACTCTTTTACTTTATGATGAATAAACTTACAGTTAATCCACTGGTCACATGCGTTCTGAAACGTAGAGCACGACCCATACGGATAACGGATCAACCGCGATCCGTTTCACATCTACAGTATATGTTTGTTCTACCAATAATTCCTCTTAGGACAAATCGCAATGTCAGATTTAGGGTGGGCCCTGCGGCTTTATAAAGTGAGGCGCGTCTTTATACAACTCGAGCTGCAGACACGTGTCGTCTTTATACATCGCGGGCTACACAGACACGCGTCTTCTTCTGTTCCCCATTTTGCGGCGTCATAACTTTTGAGCAACAGCGAAAATGTCCATTCCGGAGCATCTCTTCTATGCGGCTCAGTCGAAAGATCGTTTCAGCCGATTTTCATGACAATCAGTCACAATTTCTAGGACTAGAAGCGAAAAAACGCAAACTGTACTTTTCAAGATGGCCGCTACTGTAATGGGCGGAGTCTTAGTGTAATGCATGGAATGTGTGCCGAGTAGAATTTTTGTACATCAATGGGTTCAAAAGTTACAGCCGTTTGAAAAGTGAATTTTTGAACTGCTGGTGGCGCTATAGAGTGAGTGCTAGAGCCACATGACTAATGAGTACCACCTATACGAGTGTGCCAATTTTCACCATTGTCCTACGTACGGTTCATAGGACTACCATTGGTTAAGAATAAGAATAATAATACTGACAAACAATACAGGCCATAGCCCAGGGCTAGTCAACTGGCGGCCCGCGGGCCAAATGCGGCCCGTCAATCATCTTTACCTGGCCCGCCTTAACATTTCAAATAAGTGGAGAAACTTTAAGAACGGTGTGCTTTAAATGCACGTCCTCCTGAGACGCCACATCTTTAAAAGTCCAAAACGCTGCTACATTCAATACGAAAGTAATTCCCACGGCTCATAATGATTTACGTCTTTTAAAGCGATTTGATCGGTCTGTCCAAAAAACTTAATGTTATTTACAACGTTATAATCAGCAATGCATTGCACAGCCACAGGCAATCGGTTTGCGCACGTGATAGGTCGCGTTCTAAAACACGTTTTGTGCCCTTGAAAGTAGGCTAACTGTAGGAAGGGTACACCACGTGAACGGTTGTCTCAGATAATGGGAAAACGGTGTTGTTTTTATTACTGCATTCATTATGAATAATGGCTATATTTACAAAAAACAGCTGTTCATCTCCCCCAGAACTCAAGAGCACTATACAAAGGATCTGCCCTATAAAGTGCGTGGGGCACATGAATGCGATCGGAATTCACCCGACGATGTGATAATAACGTTCAGTTTCTTGCACAGATCAATTGACTCGCTTTATAAGAAGCTAATTTAACGTCACAAGGGGCAGGGATTACTTTTGTGTTGAATGTATTTGCGTCTTTTACTTTTATTGATTTACCTATAATTAATTCAACCAAATATCTTCATAAATATCTTCTTGAAAAAACAATGCCACCCACATCTTGGATGTACTGGAGAACTGTGGGTGAGTAAATTAGGAGCAATTTTGGGGTAAAGTAACACATTAAGGAATATAAAATACAATTAAAAAGACAATATCCCTTTTAATTTAATATCATGAAAAGGCACAAATACTGGATGCAATATTTGTGTGCATTTTTATATATATATGGCTTATAAGTAAAAGCAACAAAAACAGTATAAAAGGAACAAAACGCAATAAATAACAGAAATACAAAATAACAGAAGAAATTAGGATATGGTAAAAAACTGGCCCGCATCCTATTTATACTTTTGGAATCTGGCCCTCAAAGAAAAGTAGTTGAAAACCCCTGCCATAGCCCCTTCGGGGGCCCCTAATTACAACACTGAAATGGACTGTTTTTGTGAATTACATACTTTTATTAAACTAAAGTTTTGAATGATTATAGAAAAATTTCAAGCCGTTACAGGCGCGCAAAGAATCTTGGTTAGCCAAAGCTGTGAAGGATACATTCGTTCCATCCTTAAAACAGGAAATAAGGTCGCATTTTGGGGCTGCTTTTGAAGCAACCTTTGAATCGTGACAGCCTTACCAGCTTTCAGTCGTGCTGCTGTGACGCAATCGATCTTAAAATGCAGCCTTCAAAGAACGCAGCCCCTGAATTGGGACACAGCCGCTGGCTGCGCAGACACGCATCTTCTTTATACAGTTATAAAGTCAGGCGGGTCAGCACAAACTGTATCCTCTTTATACAGCGCAAGCGTCACAGTTATAAAGTAGGGGTGTCGAAATTAATCGTTTTTACGATGCATCGCGATGCAAACGAGGACGATTCGGTATCGGTTCAGTAACAGACCATAACCGGTTATAACGAATTTACGTTTTTCTGACGTCATGTCGCATACGTGCTTTTACTGCTTTAGCATACAATGGCGGAGGTAGGTGAGATGCGTGTAATTAAAAATGCTCCAACTACTTTAAAAGCCGACATCTGGGCACATTTTGGCTTTTATGAAAAACCTGGTAAGCACGACCTGGACAGGACACTTGCTGTGTGTAAATCTTGTCACGCACAAATAAAATATGCAGGGGGTAATACCACTAACTTGAGAAACCAGGTCAGCCGTTTTCACCCTGAGCTGTTAACGCCTGTCAGCGCCACTGCTCTCTGTGCTCATCGAGTTGCTATAACATGCGATTCCTGGACTTCGGTCGCGACAGAGTCGTATGTGACAATAATGGCATATTACATTAGCGAGGACTGGGAGATTAATATGTTCACACTGCAAGCCTTAATGCTCAATTCAGATTTTTTGTTCGGCTGTTCACACTATTTTTAAAATGTGGCCAATATCAGATTCCAGTGTGAACTCGAGTCGTGATGGTTATAAACTGAATCGTATGCGCAAAACAACAATAACACGTAACACGCAGCACGCATTCATACAGAATTAAGCAAGGGTCTAGTCAGCGGGTGTGTTTGACTTTATGCGGTGCTGAGCGGATTGATCTCACGGCGCGATTTTAGAGCATTCCCGGACAGTGCAAGGGTTTATGTTTATAATCTGATGCTTAATGTTTGGCAACCGAGCTGTAAAGTGCACTTCAGTCAACAGAATAGCGCGTGAAGCTTTCAATTAGCGCAGAATTATGACGCAAGTCGATCTACAATGACGCAAAAGTCACATGAATTCCGATATGACCGTTCAGACTGAGGTCGCATTGCGAAACATCAGACCTGTATCTGATTTAGGACCACATATGGAAGTGGCTCAGATCAGATTAAAAAAGATCAGATTCCATGTGGTTTGTCCTGTTCACACTGTCATGCAGTAAACAGATCTGGGTCGCATATGAGCAAAAAAATCTGATTTTTTTTGCATAAATCGAACAAAATCGAGAGCAGTTTATGAGTCTCACATGGGTGCTCATCTGGCAGAGCTACTGTCTCATGCCGTTATCGGATAAAGATGTAGTGCTTGTGACAGATAATGTTTGATGTTTGATACATCGAAGAAGAGCAGGTAAAATTAAAGGTTCAGTTCATATATCTGACTGCTTGTATTTATTGACAAAATTGTATACATGTGATTGTGAACTAGTAAAATTGAAATTTGAGGATGCAGTGCATCGTCAATGCATCGTAATATCGAATTGAACCGAATCGATGACATGATAATCCGAACCGAACCGAACCATGACACTAGTGTAGGTTCACACCTCTATTATAAAGTCAGGCCAGTCTGTACAGCGTGAGCTTGTATGCCTCTTAGCCCTGTTTGTATTTGTTTACACCGTGTCTTTTGCAGCACAGAGCAGCGAGTCACGTGACGAAAGTGAAACATTTGTTGGAATCACGATGCCGACCCAACATCGTGATGTCTGTCAGCCATCGGCGATGGACAATGGCATCGTCTATCTCCCAAACCGTAGTCAGATTGCTTTATATGGCCTTATCCAAACCTACTAGATACTATAGAAAAGAATTCCCTCCCCCTTCAAAATAATCACATTTTGTTGCTTTGCAGCTTGAAATTAAGATGGACACAGTTTTTGTTTTATCCAGCTGTATTTCCTCAGTGCAGGGGGGGATTCTTTTCTAACGTCGTCCAGTATCAGCTTCAGTGCTCTGTGAAACAGCCCCAGTTCTTGATAAAGAAAGATCATGCTTGAATCTGTGATCCCTCCTTTAAAATGCAGAAATCTGCGAGATACATTATTGAAGAAGCTCTCCCAAGCCATTAACCTTAAAGAGGTCCATAAAGAGCATCATCTCATCCTCTTTGCTTTTGCCGTGAAGATCGATAGAGAAGGCAAATGAGCCGTCGGCCGGAGCGGTCGGATTGAAAGTAGAACATCTTCCTGAATGCCAAGTTCGAGATTGATAAATTATACAAGCTTTTCTGAGTGCTCTACAGACACACCACAGTACATGTTTGAAAGACCAAGGCTGTTCCACCGAGAAAGCCTTTCAGGAGTACGTTCTGGTTTTGTCGATGAACAGCGGTTTGAAATAAACTGATGTACTTTCAGTTTTCAATCACAGAACGTTGCCATATGTTGACTCGTCCCCGATGTACTCCAGACTGCACTGCTCAAGGTTTTCTATATCAAAGAAACTGACTAGGAATGCCGTGTTCATAGAAATGATTTCTTGCTGTTTTAGTGTGAACTGGAAAATGTTCGCCAGCTGGATCCGCCTCTCATAATACTGTAAAGCACCAAATCATTAAATGCATTATTTGTATTTAAAGGTGCTGTGTGTATGGAGGATCTATTGACAGAAATGCAATATAATATAATTAACTTGTGGTGTATGAAGGTGTATAAAGACCTCACATAATGAAGTGTTATGTTTTTATTATCTACATACACCGCAGGACCTTACATATAATTCACCGTGTTGTTTCTACAGTAGCCCTAAACGGACAAACATGCACGGTATGTGGAAAATACAGCGTTTCTGAACCTTAGATCGTGTATATACATTGCATTACATTTAAAACAAACAATAATATTCGTTTCAGTGTCATATGACCCCTTTAATCCATTATCTCCTTCTGCAAAGAATCAATGAATAAAAAAGTTCTAATGGCATGGATATTATTGGCTTCCAGTATTGGCTGATGTTGGAAATGTAAACAATGCTTCCATTGGCCAGCACTGATATGATCACAAATATATTGTGCTTCTATAGCATGTGTACATCTTTTGTATGCAAATGATTGCCCATAATGATAGTCATGGGGTTGACTGATCCATGTATGTGTGTAACACAGGCTCCTCCGCTGCTCGATGTCAACGGCTCCACTGAGGAAAAGCTGTTTCGCAGTAAGAGTGCTGATATGGAGCAGACCACCGAGAAGGAGCAGATGAGGAAGATGCTGTCTGAAGGGTAAAACACATCTGCCCGACTCCCATCCTATTTACATCTTGAGTTTTAAATGACGTTTATTCATAAAATATGGTGTTTTCTGTACATTAGGGAACACTTCGGTGTGCATTTACTTACCATTGGAGATATAGATCCCATGTTTTTTTTTGTTGTTTTTACAAAATTATCTAATATCAAATTAATCTAGAAATTAAGGCTACTTTTAAATGCATCGTATTCTTTCCCTCTTTATAAATAGTGATTTTGATGTTCATCAAGGTCAACCCTGCTACTAAAAAGGTTTTTAATCTTACTACTTTTTTATTACTGAAAAATAGCAGTTATTCTAAATGTGTCTCAAATGTTGGGTTACAAAAAGGGAAAACCTCATTTAAAACTAATAGAAAATTAAAGGTTGTATTCATAATTCAACCATCTTAGGTTATTGATCAGCATTTGAAGCACCTAATTTGACTGACCATTTGTTGTTCTTGACAATTATTCGATCTACTAGGAAAGTAGTGTATCTTCAAAGAACAGGCCTCTATACCTAAATTCTTTACACATATTTAAGGTCCAATGTGTAATTTTTTGGAGGATCTATTGACAGAAATGCAATATAATAAACATAACTATGTGTTCAGAGGTGTATAAAGACCTTACATAATGAAGCGATATGTTTTTATTATCTTAAGCCTGTGGCATGCTTGCTTTTTAGCTGAATACACAGCCTTGGAAATTACACTTCCTTCGACTCATACACATACACACGGGGTTTGACGCAAGCACGTTGCGACATATTTCAATAGAGATTGCAATACAGAGCGAATTTCATAAATATGTTATCTCCTTTAGCAAAGAAGTGAAAACGTGACGACATCTTAGTCCTGTGAGAGCCGCCGTAGTGCTTTGAATGGGAGGGAGGAGTGTGCCTTTGGTTGCAATTCACCTCTAGATGCCGCTAAATTTCATACACTGGACCTTTAATTTACATTAACATTATATTTTGGACACAAAGCATGTACGCATGTTTGGACACGTAAAATATTCATTGTTTGACTTTAAATTAGTCAGACATTTTGCAGTGTGGTACTAGGTACATGTGGTGTCTGACCTCACTTCCTCACGCATGTTGATCTAATCAGTACGCCTGACATACACTTCCTGCTCAGTAGTATTCTGGGCTAATTGGCAGTGAGCTTCATGTCAAAAGTTTATGGATTCACGGAGTCACAACACTGAATACACTCATTGTTTTTAGCATCTGAATTAAAACCTAAGCCCATGCTCATTCAGCTGCCCTAAAGGTCGTTCAGCATTTACTCATCTTCATGTCATCCCAAACCTGTATGAGTTTCTTTCTCCTGCAGAACACAAAAGAAGATATTTTAAAAGACGTTGGTAACCAAACAACATTGGCCCCCATTGACTTCCACTATATGAACACAAAACCACAAAACATTTCACAAAATATCTTCTTTTGTGTTTAACAAAAGAAAGAGTCATATAAAGGTTTGGAATGACAGGTGGGTAAATAAATGATAACAGAATTTAAATTTTTAGGTGAACTATCCATTTAAAAGAAATGTGTTGTACATAGGAAGTCCATACAGGTTTTGAACAACATGACATTAAAACCTTTTTTGGTGAATTATCTTTTAACAAACATTGAGACAAACACCAAGATTAGTTATTGAGCCAGACGATGACATGCCAAATAAACAAAACAATGTTAAAAGCACCAAAGAGCCGCAGTGTTTATACTGTATGTGGGAAGTCAGCCTACGATTTGCTTGCTTGTAGTCCCTGCTATTAAAATGGGATTGCGAAAACTATTTTGACACTCAAATGATGCACTTTTACTTCTACATTTGAAATCTGAAATGGCACATTGAAATCTCAAGTGAAATGTGTCTCTGACGGTTTTGTTATAAATTTGTGACATTTCAAATTTAAGACATATGTGCTTTGTCAATGTCACTATTAAAAACAACAGTTGTTGACTAATGTGCTATAAAATAAATAATAAACGATGCAAAATAAATTGAATAAATAATCAAACAAAAGATCAACTTTTGATGATGCCTGACAGAAAAGGTGTGTTTACCATCTGCTGATGTTGCACCAAAATCTTTGATGAAATGAAAGATTTGTCTTGGGTTTCAGAAGGAGCTTCATAATGAGTATAACTGAAACACAGATGTTTGTTTGTTCACAGGTCGATATGTGAAATAAACTCAGAAGCCGAGCTGTTTTCTCTTCGGGAAAGCAACGCAAAGCTGTTAGCGGCTCTTCATGAAGCGAGCAGCAGCATTGAACAATGGAAAAAACAGCTAGCCGAGTATCAGGAAGAAACAGATCGGCTCAGAGAGCAGGTGAGGAGCCGTCAGTCATAGCACTTCAGACTCATGATTGTTTTTTTTAATGCCCATTGGATGTCATTATTAAGATGGCTGGGTAAATATCATTTCAGATGGTGTTTTTGAAGTGTTTTCCCCACCGCTTCCTCTTTTATTTGTGTTCTTTGAGGATAACTTTCACATCTAAATGTTCTGATGTATTAACGATTTGTTTTAGCAGCGGTCTCACGCGAACTGAAAACTTCCCCTTCGGCACGCTTTTACATAAATGATTCTCAACAAATGCTTTGAAGGTCTGCTGAACCGAACATCAGCTAGGTGACATATGTAGTTCAGGTCTCACGGGAGGGCATCCAAGGATATTTATAGGAAAAGACAATACGCGTTCACTGCCCAGAACGGGAAAGACAAATGACCGTTGGGAAAATGAGACTCTCTAACATAAACAGAAAAGTACTTGGAGTTGTGACGGTGGTAGAAGCTCCACAGTGCAGTGATGGCCTGGTTTACTTTCTTTTTGGAGTTTGCAAGGGTGTCAAGTTGCTTGTAAATTATAGAGACCTTTGAAAATAAAACGCTCAGTTACAGAAAGAAGAATCGTGGTAAATGTCTGAGTTATGGATCTACAGTTTGGTCAAAAAATCGAAGACCATATTGGAAGATTTAAGTTCTATTTAAAGGTCCAGTGTATGGAATTTAGTGGCATCTAGTGGTGAGGTTGCGAATTGCAACCAACGGCTCCCTCCACCCCTCCCTTTCGAAGCACTACGGTGGCTGACACAGAACTAAGATGATGTCATGTGTTTGCTTCTTTGCCGAAAGAGATAACGTATGCACGAAACGCGTTCTGTAGAGCAGTTTGTCCGTTTAGGGCTACTGTAGAAACAACATGATGAATTCCACATAAGGGGACCCGCGGTGTATGTAGATAGAAATAGCTCATTTTAAGATAACAAAAACATATTGTTTCATTATGTAAGGTCTTCATACACCTCTGAAAACAAAGTTAGGTAGATTATATTGCATTTCTGTCAATAGATCCTCCAAAACATTATACACTGAACCTTTAAACCTGGAAAATACAGAAAAGTTTGGAATTAAAGACATTTAAAAGAATATCATACATAATATATAATGATTTATTTCATAAATTGTAAGATGGCAGGTGGTTTCATGTTTCAGGTTGCAGAGCTGGAAGCTCAGAGCTCAGTTTCAGCCTCAGGCGAGAGGGGGAGCGAGGAGCTCACTCAGTCTATGGCGGAGATGGAGGCCCTTATAAAAGCTAAAGATGAGGTACACTGTCCAAACATAATGTAATAACACTGATAAAAACAGCTTTCAACTTTTGAGATCAATGTGGATAAAATATTCCTAGTTTATTTCTTGTTTGTTGTTCAAATTTTAATTATACAGGAAATAAAGATTCTGCAAGGCAAGAAACCAGACGTTACTGATCTGGAGAAGGAAAGAGAGGAGGCCAGCAAAAGGGTCCAGGTAGAGTTTCACTAATAAAAATATTGTCATTTTTAAAATTATAGAGAAATAAAGGGATAGTTTACCCAGAAATGAAAATTCTGTCATTTACTCGCTCTCTTGTCATTTCAAACCTGTATGACTTCTACTGAACACAAAAGAAGATATTTTGAAGAATGTTGGTAACCGAACTACAGTGGTACCCATTGAATTGCATTGGTTTTGTGTCCATACAGTAGAAGTGAATGAGTACCGCTGTTGTTTGGCAACCAACATTCTTCAAAATATCTTCTTTTCTGTTCTCCAGAAGAAAGAAACTCGCACATGTTTGAAATGACAAGATAGTGAGTAAATGATGACAAAATTTTAATTTTGGGATGAACTGCTCCTTTAATACATATTTGTCTTGGGAATAGGACTTGGAGGAGAAGAACGCAGAGTTGGAGAATCGTGTGCAGTCAGCAGAAAACGCTTTAGCTTTCTCTCTGGATGCCCGGAACCAGGTGGAGAGTGAAGTGCAGAATGTCATTGAGACTTTAGATGTCAAGATCTATGATTTGAGTAACCTGCGACAGAATTTATCCAAGCTCCTGGAGAAATGACTAAAGCAACATCAACAGCTGCAGTTGGACAGCAACAGCTGCGGCAAAACCTTCACAAAGACACTATTATAAAGTAGAAACTCTACTGGAATCTGTCCAGCTGCCCAAGTCGCACAATTCAGCGGTTCATCATGGTACGCGTCTGGTCGCAAAAACGAATAAGTTGCATGACAGTAACTTATGTTTAGGGCACCATTGCTGATTTGCTTCCACTGTTCACATTTATCAGATGTTTCTCATCTTCAGAACAGAGCACATGTTTGCCTAAAATAATAGCAAACTGTGGAAAAGAGCTTTTTATAGGCAGGTTTCAGACCTGACTGGTACTGCAGATAAATATAGTTTAGATGACATTGACTTGTGTTAAATCTGTGAGCTAACTAGTTTTTGAAGCATTTTGAACAGAACGTGTAGAAATAAGCTATACTGTTCAATATATTCACCAGTATTGTTCTTTGATGCATATAGCTAGAATTAAACATTAAAAATATCTCAGTATTTAAAGCTACCAGTATGTCTGTTGGGAGATTCTGTTTGGACATTTATTAGGCTATTATTTCATTGAATGGCTTATTGAATTACTCGGGCCATTAGCACTTTCTCTTACATGCCTCATAAAGTTTATGTAGGGCTCTGTACTTGACAACTACAGCAACGGAAATATAAGCACATAGTTCTAACTTCTAACACAACATATCTCGTGGCAACAAATGATAACAAGTATAACATTAACATCTCTTTATCCTTTACTCATTTATTCATTGTTTTACTGGTGTGCTGCAGCTTGTGTCTGAATATGCAAGTATTTGTTGTATAAAGCCTGATGGGTTCCTGCAAGCTGGACAATTTAATAGTCAGATTTAATTTCCACTACAGTTCAATCAGTTTAAACACACTAACCGCAACAACCCTTTAGGTGCGTAACTTTAGACCTTTTAATGACCACAATCGTGTGTCATCTTGCTTGCTTCTTTATACCATTATTTATACTATGTAGTTCTCCTTTTTTAAGAAAGTATTTTCCTTTCTTTAGTTTAACGTGTACTGTAACGGTTGTGTTTAGTCCACTTGGACATAGTTTTCACATACTCTCAAGAACATTTGCACATATGCTATTTTTCTATTGTGTGCCTGTTGTTGGTGATTTTATATGAGTTCACAATAAATATATGAGTGTTTGCCTACTTTGGAACACCTCCTGTGATTTATTTCTCACACATTACCCAGTGTAGCCTATAAATTCATAAAAAATATCAAGTAATACGCTGTCATTGAATATAGTAACTTTAAATCTTATGAATAAATAAATAAAATGTTCTGCACATTGTTGGACATTTGTATTGCTATGGTTTTGAAGGAAATGCTATTTTACATTTTAAATATTTGTAAGAAATGTTGTTTTTCATTGGGGAAGGATGAGCGGGGACAGTCGTGAAATATACAGTTGGTAAATAGCCTTTGCAAACATGCAAAATTTTATGTATGCCTTTTTAGTGTGTTTGATGACACTTATAATGTTTAGAAGCACTCGCACGGCTGTTTTACTCACTACTGCCACCTAGCGATGAATTAAAGTTCTGAGTATAAAAAGAGAAACAGGTATGACTGATACTGTATACAAAGACATGAAAGGTTCGACGTGTTACCAAAATGTAAACTACTACGACAAGTAAATTCTAAATAAGAGGCGTGTTTAATGTAAATATCATGAATAAAGGCTCGCTAGCGGTTGTCTTGGGAAACCCTTAATAATTAATGTCTCCACAACAAATTGAAAAGTCTTTGACCCCCTGCCCTTGGTGCTCCGCTCCGTTTGGACAGAACTGTACAGAACACCGAGGTAAATATTGTTTCATTATTTTAGTGTGCATTATTATTGAGATAAATAACAAAACACGTTTTAAATGTTAATTTATATATTACATTAAATTAAAATAGGTAGCCTATAGCCTACTTGTAGACAAAGGTTCAGCTAATGAACTATGTGAGGGAACAGCTTTTATGAAAAATGGCTTTACTTAAAATGGCATTTTATTTACTTAATAACTTGTGTCAAATACACAATTAATTTCAATTAGATGCATTTAACAACAGCGAAACGTCTTCTCTGTATTCAAAAAACCCAGTTCCTGAATTCCTCAAGCATTTATAACCATGTTCTTAGATATAAAATACCATCATATCATGTAGATCAGTTAACACAATACATTGAACAAAGATTAAAATGATTTATTCCAAAATAACAAAAACTTATTTGATTAACTTATCTGATGTTGTTGACTTAAGGCTAAAATACACTGTCAACATTTTGTAAAATACAAAAGACTTTTGCTCAGATTTTCAGTCTGGACTTGTTGCAGAAAGTCTGTGCCAGTCTGCAGATTTGACCAGTATCTGAAACTTTCAAAAAGTCTGCAAGTGTATGATGATGTGTAGTTTAAAAAAACTCTGTTCAGATTTTAAAAGTCTTGTAGTGTATTCCAGCCATAACTTGACAACAAATTAAAAAAACGGACTATTTTACAGTTTAGGTGACATTGAATTGTTTTCTTGACAGTAATAAAGTACTGTCAGATATAAGCGCTTCAAGACACAAGCTGGATTTCTGCACAGCTGTTTTAAACCTTTAAATAGATTGTGATTTTTCATATCTATTTAAGAAAATCTGTAAAACTACTATTCTCTACAGCAAGCTCTAATGGAGGTCCATGGCTCCAGAATATCAAATGTGCCGTTTTGGATCGGAAGTGGTGGTGACGGACCAGATGACACGTATGAAACTACTTTCCAGAAGCACTTTAAATATTTGGAGACCACCCTGCCAAAAAGGAAGACCCTTGCTCCTCCTGTCTCTCCAAACTTCCATCACAGAGACCTGAAACGTATCAGAGAACACCAGACAGAAACTTCATCGTCCTTTCCTCCACATCAACCAGTCCCTGTCATTCAACCAAAGCAAACTCACGCAACCATGCACAGCACCGATTTCAAAGTACATTCTGACAGCAAAAGTGAAACATTTCGTACTACTACTACTGAGGACTTCCAGCACCTGCCCACATCTGTAACCAAGACTGTTCTTCCCATCACATCAGTCTGGACAAATCTACCAAAAGGCAAATATCCGCAACCCACTTACAGATCATGTTATATCAAGCATGAAGTTCCCCCAGTCCTCAAAGCAAAGCCAATGGAGAACACAGGTCAGTAACACATACTTTCTCTCTCTCTTTCACGTCCTGCTGATGTTTAGTTTTCGATTATATTTTTTTGTTTATCAATAAGGTGTTGGGTCCACGCTTACCGAGGACAAAAATAGCAAGTTTGTGATTTCCAGTTATAATGAGCAGTTTCAGAACAGATGGTGTCCTCCACTTCCACCTCTCCAGTCTGTTGAACAGGTAAGAGAGTCAGTGCATCCATCAGCTGCTGGTTTCAGAGAGTTCTGCTGTTTGTTTGTTTACCTACCCATGTGTTCAAACTCAAGCACATCTTTGTTTTATTTGCGTGTTCATCCATTTGCAACGAATTCAGCATTCATCCTTAGTGATGGGAGACCAAGAAAAGATAACTGAAAACCAAACAACTTACTCTTCTTCCTTCAGACAGTCAGGTGACCTCAGGTACTGATGTCACAACAAATAAATGTTATTTCATACTTAAACGTCACCACTTGTTAGTATGTTGCAACTATGAATTGTAATGTGGCCCGCCTAACTAACTGTCAGGTTGCACTAAGACCAATTGTACCAACCTGCACAGTTTCTATCACCACTTACAGTTTATCCTAATAAAATGAGAATGATACTGAGATTTACAAGAAGCAAGTTAAAACAATTGAGCTAAAGAATTTTGGAATGTGCATTTTGTATTTTCACAGCCCTGCGATACTGAATGAACTTCTGCTTCCCAAGATAAAGAAACCTCAACCTTTCAACCTCCGAGAACTTGCTGATGATGAATGGAACACAACCACATCTGAGCAATTTCCTATTCGTAAATGTGGTATGTACTTTAATTGTATGCCATATGCTTTTTGTTTTACCAGAGACCTAAATTGTGTTGACTTTTTTTACATAGACATTTGGGTCTTTGTTCAAGTTTCTCTTGAAAATGCAATGGAAGAACCATTTTTGGCTGTGTGTTTCCATAAAGACCATCTGCATAACCTTGATTTTTCAAAACAATTCTTTGTAATGGGAAAAAAATCCTATAAAAAGGTCAAACATATTTTATTTAAGTAAACTTTGACTGAATGGCTTTTCAGGGAACCAAAAATGCCCATTTATTTTTGTGCAGGGTAAAGTGAACGGCAAATTCTCACTTAGAAAACAGCACAAACTTAAACATTTAAAAATTTTTAAAATTCTGTCTTCACACTCTTGTCATTACAGACCTGTATGACTTTATTTCTTCTGCAGAGCACAGAAGAAGATATTTTGAAGAATGTTGTTAAATGGATATTTCATCCAAAAATGAAAATTCTGTCATCATTTACTCACCTTCTAATTGTTCCAAATCTGTATAAATGTATTTGTTCTGATGAACACAGAGAAAGATATTTGGAAGAATGCTTATAACCAGACAGATTTTGCCCCCATTGACTCCCATAGTAGGAAAAAATACAATGGTAGACAAAAGTGCCCCAGAACTGTTTGCTGTCCGAAATTCTTCAAAATATCTTTTTTTGTGTTCAACAGAACAAAAAAAAATGATAAAGTAATGTTTCCTACTATATGGGAGTCAATGGTGGGCAAGATCTGTTTGGTTACAAGCATTCTTCCAAATATCTTTCTCTGTGTTCATCAGAACAAAGAAATGTATACAGATTAGGAACAACTCGAAGGTGACTCATTTTTGGGTGAAGTATCCCTTTAACTGGACCCCCATTCACTTGTGTTGCTTTTGTGTCCATACAAGTAAATTGGTACCAGCGCTGTTCGGTTATCAACTTGCTTTAAAATATCTTCTTTTGTGTTCTGTGGAAGAAGGAAAGTCATACAGGTTGAAAATGGCACGAAGACGAGTAAATGATTTATATTTTAGGGTGAACTATCGCTTTAACTCTTGTCTCTCTTGAAACCAGATCCTGTTCATTTGGTGCGCAAATACAAAAATCTGAGCACTGTCTTTGAGGGGGAAACATTTAACCAGGACAGAATTACGACAACTAACCAGTCCTTCTTCCCAGAGGTTTGACTTGAACCTTCATCCAATGTTAAGATTTGTATATCTTCTTATTTATGAGGATATAAATGAGAACTTATACAGTACAAGCCTGTTCTTTTTTTTCTAATTAAGATATGTTTATCTTCTTAGATAAGCCACATGTCGTTTCCAGTGCATGTTAAAGGAGCAAATCTAAGGACTTTGAGCAATGTCGAATTTGGGAGACCCGGTCTGTCAGTAACATTCTATAGCACAACGTCACATGAGCAGTTTTCTCCAAAAGAGATCGTCCGACCCAGACCACACACCTACCCATCCAGCCATATGCTGTTTGAACAAGGTCGCACTGAATTATACAGCATCTTGCCCTCTAGGATCAAACGTTTCAGTCCATGCTAGACCAGTATTTTTGCTTTTTATATGACATGACCACTTTGTATATGGGCAGTATTAAAGAGCTTGATCTGACCCTTTAGATTGTTTTCGTTGGCATGATGTCGTTTTAATATAAACAATATTATTTACCCACATCTAATATTTCTATGAACTGCTTGTGTTTTAGAGCCGAATCCAATGCTTACAACCATGCAAAGAGATTTTGTGCCCCAGAACTGTAGGAGACAGCAACTCAGCCCTTGGCAGCTTCAGCGGGTAAAATATTAACACTTCAATACAGATCAGCTCCTGCCCAATGCTTTTATTGCTTATTTTTCAGCTGAATCCATGAGAATTAAACATAGACATTGTCATGAGCTTAAAAAAGTCACCTTATAAAAGTCTTTGTTTTCCTAGGTTAAAGAGAGTCACATCAGACCCCAGCTAAGCACCTGTGACTTCAGAACAACTCATAATGAAGTTTTTGTTCCCAAGCCTTATTCCAAGGCATCCCTGGACAATCCACCTTTTCAACACATCAGTCATGTTTGTTTTTGACTTGTCAAAGAAACATTAAAAGTCTAAAATAAAGCATATTTTTTTACTGTCTTTGCCATTTCAAGGTCTTGTCATGTCAGAAATATTAAACGTATGCATGTAATGACTTACAATCGAGACGTCATTACCACCATCACCAAGGGTGATAACAGTTTTAATCAGCAGATGAGAGAGTTTGAGGCGTGTTGTGACAACAGAACATACCCTGCGTTGGTAGTTCTCAAGGTTAAATGGCAATTCATGCCTCTTGATGGTACTTATGACAAAGCATTCAATCAGTCATATTGGCATTTAGACCATCAAACGTGCCAAATATCAAAGAAGTGTGTCAGTGGTGTTTGCCCTCAGCATTGCATTCTCACAGTTGGATGGCACTCAATACAAACAGAACATCTACTGCTAGTTATAACCCTGAACAAGATCTCTGTACACTTTATAATAAGTATGTTATTATAGTGTAATTTTTCTAGTGATTAAGAAAACGATAAAACTGTCACAATCATAGAATTAACAAATAATAATGTAAATATACATATTTTGTATTAGCCAATACATTATGATAAAATAGCAAGTTGTCACTGTCCTTTTGAAACCTTGTATGTCCGAATTTGCTGTTCTTCAAGAAATGGTACTTTTTCAATGATTGCATACCGTGTTGTCAAAGTTGTCAAGCACTTTTTAATACTTTTCATTGGTTAGATATTTGCAAAACCGAGTGACAAACATAAAGAGTGACTATTAATAATGATTTATGGCAAAACATTAAAATCACGAAATATGGAGGTAGGCCTACGAGGTTTTTTAGAAGGATAGCAGCGAAATTTTCTGTCTTCAAAATGCGCGTGCGACTTAAAGACCGTTTCATCGGACGCGCGTGCGCCTGACCCCCAGTTAACTTCCTGTTTGTGTTTGGCTAGTTTTATAACTATTTATATTTGATTTAATTTATGTTAATATTAATTTTTATTTTTATTATAATTTTACTGTGTAATAATCGTATAAAATAAACGATTGGTTGGATTTTGTTGTATGTTCATTTTATTAAATAAACAATTTGTTGAAAGGGTCCTGTATTTGGTATCGTACATTGATATCTAGCGGTTGAGCTTGGTATCGCAGTCTACGTTCACAAAAGTGCGCATGCGCAGTAAGTTTTGTTGATGTTTTTAAGATGAAATCGTCTATAACGGACTATATTTAG
Source organism: Triplophysa rosa (assembly GCF_024868665.1). Classification (NCBI taxonomy): domain Eukaryota; kingdom Metazoa; phylum Chordata; class Actinopteri; order Cypriniformes; family Nemacheilidae; genus Triplophysa; species Triplophysa rosa. Next base: position 7,729,294 of record NC_079909.1, on the reverse strand, counting down.
GTGGTTGACTCATTACACACTTCCCCGAATCATCTGTTCGGGGCATGTTTACACTAGGGGCGGGCGGGGCTATAACCACAAAGGGGCGTGTTTACACTTGCGCTTGTTTCCTACTGGCGCAAAATCTAAAGCGGGCGTTCTCTCAAACAGCACACACAGTTTTACTCTCCGGTGTGTTGTTGTTGCGGTCTGTGACTTTGAGAAGTGCAAGGTGAGTACATGCTTTCGACTTTTCTGTACTTGTATTGTCGGGAATATCCCACAGCGATTTTTCAAACTGAAAAAAAAAACTTTTTAAAGATTTAATCGATAAATAAATGAATAATACCTCAGCTGTTCTGCTCGCGTGGGCATGCACGATTATTGAAGTCGGTCTCTTATCATAACAGGTGTGTGTATAACGCACACAGTTTTAGGTTGCTTCAAAAGCAATGGCTTTACAAAGTATTAAAGACTTTTCCCTCGAGCTGGACGGTCCGGATGATGCTGTGTACCGCAGCGGAGAGATGGTGACTGGCGTGGTGGTCCTGCAGCTGAACCGCGATATTAAAGTCCGAGCTTTGGGAGTTCAGGGACGAGGGGTCGCCACAGCCCACTGGCTGGAAAACCGCAGTGTTGGGGTGAACACCGTCTACAACGACTACACCTCCAGGATCACTTATTTCAGAAAGAGACAACATCTTATTAGAGGTTAGTGCATTTTCGTCGTTTTATCAAGCGTTTAGTCTCTGTGGTTTGTAGGCTATGGGTTTACTGTGGTTTCATGCACAACATGACCATGAGGTGTGTGTTCGTGCAGAAACGCGTGTAGTGTTCTTGTTCATGAGTCAAGACGAGGCCTTTGACAGATGGCACTGAAGTGATAATGCTGAGCAAGTGTGTGCACTGGTTAATCATTCATCTGTTTAGCTGGAATACACAAACCAACAACTGCACTTCATAAGCAAGGGTGATAAAGCTCAGCTATTGTCATTACAATTTGAAAGGCCAAATTATAAGGCCATTGAAATTTGTGTAAATAGGAACTTGAGAAGTAGGCCCACTGGTTTACTCCTTTACTGCTTTAAAATTAAGTAGAGAAAAAGTTTAAAACGTGATGTTGGAGATGCTGTGACAAACCTATGTATTTCAACATAACATGTTGCTGTATTACAGGAGAACAAATAAACAATTGAATCCTGGCAGTTCTTATTTCATATTGCCAAAGCACAAATTATGATTTGATTGTTTTTGTATTCTTCGTTTCATTATTCGTGGAAAGTAACAACAAGTTGCCTATAAACTGCAGTGTATTTACTGTTGGTAGTTGTAGTGATACAGGAAGTTAAGCAGTGTAGGAAATGAAACATTGTTTCCTTCAAATACGTCATAGTTCTTGGTCACATGTTAAATTGGTAACAACTTCAGTAGTAGTGAATGAAATGACTTTAAAATGAACTAAGTAAGAACATACACAGATGATTTGTATTTGGAAGCACATGTGTTTATTGTCTTATTTTTAGATTAAGGGATTTAACACTATAGCATTATTACACGTGACCTTTTGCATGGTCACAGTTTCTTCTTTGAGCCCTTTATATGTAAATTATGCTTATTTTATTGATATTTTCATGATAAAAAACCCTTGTTTTCAGTTTTAAACATAGTAAATCAAGCAAGTATGACTGATTCTGTGAAAAACCTGTATTCTTATTGGAAAAATACCCAACAAAATGCTGCAAAGTGCTGTTGAGCTTCAATGAAGATGTAAAATGTGAAAAGTAATTGTGTGAATTGCACTTTATAATTGCACCAGTACCCTTTCATCTAAATGCCTGATTGCAAACAAGGTCAAAAGTTATCAGAATATAAATAGACTTTCCTTTAAGTGTAAAGTCTAAGAGTAACGAGGCTGAAGGTAGAAAGATGGGCCATCAAAGTCAATGCTTTGTCAGGCATGAAAACATCAACTCACAATAATGGAAAGTATTCAAGGAAATACGATTAGGCAACATTCTTTATTTCAGAAACCTGCTTGTCTGCTGTTCTCATCTTTCTGCATTTTAATAATATACCAATATCAGCCAGGTTGATTATTCAGTTAATATTTGATTAAGAATTAATCCTTTGACCAAACAAATAAACAGTATATATATATATATATATATATATTAATGCATTTGGCAGACGCTTTTATCCAAAGCGACTTACATTATACTACTCATTTGTTTCTAAGTATGTGCAATCCCTGGGATCGTATCCATGACCTTGGCGTTGCTAGTGCCATGTTCTAACCACTGAGCTACAGGAATGCTCAGTATATATAAATGCTCAGGAATGCTCAGTATATATAAATGCTCAGGAATGCTCAGTATATATAAAAAATAATATCTATTTTGGAGTTTAAGACAAATACTTTTTTACATCAGCACATTTTGTAGACAGTATGTCACAGTTGTGTTCAAAGACTTTTTAGTATTAGTATTGTGTTTTGCTGCATTACTTCGTTTGGAACAGAACACACCACAGTATCAGTTTAAAAAGCTGCAGTGTTGTTTATCGTTATCTAAAACTACAGCTTGTGTCTTGGCAGCATAGAGACGATAATATTCATGTTGTAATGTGAATGTTACACCACTAGAGGGAGAACAAACCGCATCGGTAACAGAAAGACACATAAATAAATACTAAAATTAATGTCGCGAATCCTCCGCGAGGTGGCGATAGTTTCCCTGATGTAACAAAGAAACAAGTTACGTTGTTTGTTTCCTGTACTTTTATAGTGCTGTATTTTAAGAACATCTTTTGCAGTTTCGTTTAAACGCTTTTTCGCAAATGATCAGTTGGAAATTGCGTTTTATTATGCAGTTCTTTTTTTAATCATGATAAAGAATGTATCAAAAAATAAACACATGCGAAATTTGTATGTGTGCGTCTTTCAAAAATGCCTGAAAAGTTGCGCGTTCACACACACGCACGCGCGCACCTTTGAACGACATTACAGGTTCTACAGAAAGAAGCCGTTGTTGTTTTGCTAAACTTCACGGGGAGGTTCCTCTGGTTCGGGCATGCTCAGTCAGCTTGTTTTTGTCTAAGAACCTGTAACCATCAATCATCCGAGCTCTCTATCCACACCCAGTCAAGATGTTTATGAGCAGACAGCGATTTCATCCATAGGCCTTACATAATAAACTCAGCGAGGACCGCCCACAAGTGTTAAAGGCCGAGCTCGTCTATGTACGGCTTCAGTTTTGTTTTGAACGTCGAGCGTAAAGGACTTCACGGCACTTTGACGCACCTCACGCTCTTTGTTTGACCTGACGGTGTTAAAGGCGACATTTGACGTTCGAAGGCTGCAGTTAGGAAACTTTTGCAAGACCAAAGATGATTTTCGACAAATTGAAAAAGTTCGACATCGTGTTCGACTCGCCGGAGATGGACTGTCCTCCGGTGTTCAGCAGTGGAGATGTCGTGTCGGGGAAAGTTGTGGTGGAGCTCTCGGCGGAGAGTAAATTAGAGTCGATAAAGTTGCACGCGGAAGGTTTCGCCAAAGTGCACTGGACCGAGTCTCGCAGCGCCGGGTCCAGCACCGCTTACACGCAAAACTACAGCGATGAAGTGGAGTATCTGAACCGGAGAGAAGTGCTTCTGCAGGCAGGTCAGTCATTCGCGACTAGAGCTCTGTGCTGTCTCAAAATCTAGTCAGTACATTTGTGCATCGTAATGAAATCATATTTGAAAATCATTCATGAACTGCTTGAGCGTGCATCACCTTTACAACTTAAAGCCACGTCAAATATTAACATAAAAAGGCAGTTTGGTTAATGCTTTACACAGTTTTTATGGTTTCTGTATAAACCAATTGAGTGATAATTCAAGAGGCGTTTGAGAACAACATCCGCATTGCTATCAGCACTCGCTGTTCCATGTATGAGTTAGAATGATAGGCTGAGACGAAAGAAATGCTTTCATTTCACACCAGCTTCAGCTATGTGCATTTTATGAATAACTTAAAGTCGTCCTCGAGATGCTAAATGGTGACGGAAATGTTTTCCAATGAAGGATGAGATCTTTCTTAGTTTCTTATAAGTGATACTTGGTGTGTGTGAACGTGACGAATACGAAACTTGAAAAATGGGTCCAACCTTTGTTCCCTTTTAGATAATGGAGAGCTGACGGTGCTTTCTGCTGGGAGACACGAGTACCCTTTCAGTTTCCAGCTTCCAGAAGAGTAAGGGACTTGAGATGTTATCGGTGATTTTAAACGAAACGTTTGCAAGGATACCAGGATTAAAATCGCTGTTTTGTCTGTCAGGGCTCTGGTGACATCATTCGAAGGCAAGCACGGCAGCATTCGCTACTGGGTGAAGGTCAAGCTGCATCGTCCGTGGGCCACGGTCAAGAAGATCAAGAAAGAGTTCACGGTCATCGAGCCCATCGACATCAACACACCCAGTTTACTGGTGAGATTCGACAGCATCTTATGTTTTGTTACCATCCTGATGTCTATCCGGTTCTCCAATTCACACTTCTTTTTTTTCACAGGCTCCTCAAGCTGGAACCAAAGAGAAGATGGCCCGCATGTGGTACCGAAACTGTGGCCAGGTGTCCATCACTGCAAAGATAGACCGCAAGGGCTACACACCAGGTGAGGATGGAAGCACACTGTCGCACTTGAGACGCGGTTGGGTTTGTACTAAAGAAATGCTAACCGTCATTTGTGCGTTCTAGGCGAAGTCATTCCGGTCTTCGCCGAGTTCGATAACGGCACGTCACGATCTGTGGTGCCTAAAGCGTACATCACACAGAAGCAGACTTTCATAGCCAGGGGAACCATGAAACAGAAACTCGCCGTGGTGGCCACGCTGTGCGGTGACATAGTCGGCGCTCGCCGCAGGGAGACGTGGCACGGTCGAGCCATCAAAATCCCCCCGGTCGGCCCCTCCATCCTGCAATGTCGCATCATCAAAGTTGAATACATGCTCAGGGTGAGTTAGCTGACTAACATTTCTTAGGTTAGCGTTTCTCTCTTTTTCAATCTGACCATTTCATCATCTTCATCAGGTGTGCGTGGACGTTCCTGGGACGTCTAAGCTTTCTCTTGAGCTTCCGCTTGTAATGGGCACCATCCCCCTCCATCCGTTCGGCAGTCGCACGTCCAGCGTCAGCAGCCAGTACAGCATGAACATAGAATGGTTTCGCATGGCCATCCCTGAGCAACCCGAGCGTAAGTATCTTGTCATTAGCATCGCACGCAGTCAAATATCTGTCTGTTGCGCATCTTGATCTCTCGCCGTCTCTTCACGCAGCTCCTCCAGAATACAGTTCTGTCGTCACGGATGAACAAGCCGTCCAAAGCCGCACAGCGGATCGACAAGAGGAAGACCTTAGTTCCGTTCTGGAGCGCCCCCTTATGGCCTACGTCCAAGAGTTCAGATTACGCCCCCCTCCGGTGTACAGCGAGGTAAGCCGACGGTTACGTAACAATTCACTGACATTTTTATTCTCGTCACGGTGAGATTTCTCAACATTCGTTTCTTGTTTCCGTCAGGTGGATCCGAACCCTCAACCCTTGGCCATGCGTCCTCGCTGCATGACCTGTTGAACACTCTGCTATCCGAGCATCACGTGATGTTTGAAAAAACGCTGAGTTTTGATTCTCCCGGATGATTCTCTGAGACTGAGATCGGTTCGAGCTGTTCACATCCAAATCCACCATCTGTGGCTCCTGCAGAGGGCCATAGCGAGATGTCCGGACTGGGTGAGGCAGTGCGCTTTCATAATAACAAAGAGGACATTCAGGCCCGGCAAATAAAGCCCGTTCTGGTGTCCCGAAGAGCGATCAGATTCCGGTTTGTGCCTAGAACGGATTTCATAAAATTTGGAGGTGATGAGTGAACTGGGAGAACGCTCTTTGCAGAAGCCATTCAGAGATGCTGCACATACTGCCTTATTAAAGAACGCGAGAGTAATGTTTTGCTGGGTTTCCTGTGAATGAGGGGGTGACTCTCTCTTAACCAGCTGCCTTAGCCATTAGAGAGCCATGTGATGGCTCGAAACGTAAAGCCGCCCCACAACGCTGTCACATTTGGTGCTGATTCAAGCCAAAGAGATTCTCGAAATGCTCGAATGTGTGTGTGCGTTGGAAATTCTATGCAGAAGGGAAAAACTAAAGCTTTATCTGTGGGGAGATCGCACGTGTAAATCCTGCTCTTTCCCTTTTGGTAACCAACATCTCCCGTCCAGTTTAATGTCGGTGTAAAGCTTTTACCTGGTTCGACAGAGGTCGAGTCAATGTCCTCAAGGGTCTTAATGTCTCATTGAATGTAACACAAGGCTGAATGCATCTGTACGCACAGATAATTTAACTTTAGATTTTTTTGTCATTTTCGCCATTGGCTTGAGGCAACTCGCAATGTTATGCAGGGCTAGATCAGCCACTCAGTTTGCTTTACAAACAATGTGGAAAAATATAGAGCCATGTTCCAAGGTGCCTTTTTTGTTGTTTTTGAGGAAATGATAAATGAGTACAGGGATTATGTCACGTTAAGCTTTCCTACTGTTACGACTCCCTGAAGTGTCCTGACAGACATTCCAGAAGTACAAAGTTTATTTCAAGTTGAAAACGTGTAACTTCAGGTCGAAACACGATGTTAATGGCGTTTGTTTTTGAATTAATGTGTTTTGTATACTTTTTCATGTTGATGAGTATATTTTTGCTAACCACTTTTTTAAGTAAATAAAAATGTTAAAAGAGAAAGATGATGAATGTTTTTTTATTTCATAAATGTTAAGGTAGAATGTTTCCTTAAGATAAATTGAATCTCAGGAAGTACATTACATTTGAAGTACATTGCTCAAAGGTGACTCAAGGGCTTTGGGTTGTTATTTTTACAATGTTTAGCATGCAGTACTGTCAGTGGAGCCTGAGGCATTGAATGTGCTTTTGCCTCCTGTGATGTTTTTTAAAATATAACATTCTTACACAATCCCATAATTCCCCAGAAAGCCAATGTATTCAGATCATTTAACAGGACAAAGAACGTCTTTGATCGTAATGAACAATCTTGATTGTAAGATTAACATGAATGAACATGCATAGAATATGACATAACACAAAATATTTACTAGCAACATGAACGGGTATAAAATGTGACCCTGGATCTTAAGTAGTCTTAAGATCTTAAGTCTTAAGTAGCACGGGAACATTTTTAGTAAAAGCCAAAAATACATTGTATGGGTCAGAATTATCGATTTTTTTTTTTTTATGGCAAAAATCATTAGGATATTAGATATTTTGTAAATTTCCTATGCTAAATATATCAAAACTTTATTAGAGTGGATGGCCTGCTAAAGTGCCTCTGATTAATAACTTCAAAGGCGATTTTCTCAATATTTTGATTTTTGCACCCTCAGATTCCAGAGTTTTAAACAGTCGTATCTCTGCCAGATATTGTCCTATCCTTTCAACCCATACAATCAATAGAAAGCTTAATTATTTTTATTATAAAATTAATTATATATGGTTTTGTTGTCCAGTGTCACAAATGTGGAACAGGCAACTTCTTTCTTCTCTAAAGGCAAATATTTCATCACATACACTGCGCATGTATTTGTCAAAGAATATTCTCATGTTTTCATATGTTTTGACTTGAATAATTCTTGGCCTTCATTTTGCTCTACGGTGAACTCTAAACTGAGCTGTTTTGGCTGGTAAAACCAGACGAACAGACAGGAAGCGCTGTACATATGAAAATCTATAAACACGATTGCTTTTAACACACATTACAGAACACAGAAGATATTCTGAAGAATGTTGGTAATCGAACGTGGGCGGCACCCATTGGTTTTGTGTCCGTAGAAAGTCATACAGGTTTGAAATGACAAGAGGGTGAGGAAATGATGACCAAATTTTCATTTTTGGGTGAACTATCACTTTGATATATCAGGCCAACCAACCCTGTAAGCAGCAGAAATGAAGACCCAGCACAACTATAGTTAATTACTCGCTCTGTGACAATTCAAAGATCTTTAAACTCAAGAATAACAACATCACATGATGTCATAGATGTCCTGTTTTTTATTGTGTTGTATCCACAATACATGTGTGTGTTTGTGTATGAGTTCCAGCCTCTGCACTGTTGATTCATCTGTTTATTTAACATCTCATGTGGACCATTGAGTGATTGAATGAATGTACAGTATGTGTCCAGATAGCAGAGTAATTCAGAGGCCATGAGAAAAGAACAGAAAAACCAATAAGACCGTCAGTGAGTAAAGAGAAAGAGGAACTAGAATACATGTCAAGGGGAATAATAAATAAATAAATAATAAACTAAAATACAATGAGGGAAACAAGTATTTGATCCCCTGCTGATTTTGTAAGTTTGCCTGCTTACAAAGAAGTGAAGGGTCTATAATTTTTATGGTGGGTTTATTTTAACTGATAGAGACAGAATATTAAAAAAAATCAGGGGGGAAATGTTAAGGTTATAAATTGATTTGCATTTCAGTCAGTGAAATAAGTATTTGATCCCCGAGAAAAAATAACTTTGTACTTGGTGGAGAAACCCTTGTTGGCAAGCACAGAGGTCAGACATTTCTGATAGTTGGTCACCAGGTTTGCACATGTGTCCGGATACATTTAGTCCACTCCTCTGTCAATCTTTAAGGGTTCTTGGCTGTCGCTCAGCAAATTGGAGTTTTCGCCTCCTTCACAGAGGTTCTATAGGACTAGGGTCTAGAGACTGGCTAGGACCTTTAATGTGCTTCTCCGTAAGCCACTCTTTGGCTGTCTTGGCATTGGCAATATGTTTTGGGTCTTTGTCATGTTAAAGGCACATGCACGACCCATCTTCAGTGATCTAGTTAAGGGGAGAAGGTTCTCGTCCAAGATTTTACGGTACATGGGCCCGTCCCTCAGCCCCTCAATGCGGTGAAGTCATCCTGTACCCGTAGGGATGGTGTTCTTGGGGTCATAGTCAGCATTTCTCTCCCTCCAAACACAGGAGTCAATTTTGTCTCACAGCACTTTCTCCAAACCTTTTCTGAATCATTTTGATGTTCATTGTCAAACTTCAGACGAGCCAGGCGGGTCTTCTTGTGCAGAAGGACCTTGCGGGTGCTTCAGGATTTCAATCTACTGTGGCATAGCGTGTTACTAGTGGTTTGCTTGCTAACTGTGGTCCCAACTGTCTTGAAATCATTAACAAGCTTCTTCCGTGTAGTTCTGGGCTGATCTTTAACCTTTCTCATGGCCATCTTTACCCCATTGGGGAAATATTGCAGGGAGCTCTAGAACAAGGGCATTTGATAGTTATTTGGTATATCTTCTATTTCCAAATAATCGCACCAACAGTTGTCTCCTTCTCACCAAGCTTCTGTCTGTAGCCTATTCAAGGCTTGTGCAGGTCTCCAATCTTGTCCCTGACATCCTTTGAAACCTATTTGGTCTGGACCATGGTGTTGGAGAGGTTGAACTGGAAGATACAGATTCTGTTGGCAGGCATCTTTTATATACATAACAAGCTGATTTAGGAGTACTTTCTTAAAGTGACAGGACTAATCTGTGGTCCATATAGGCACATAACCAATCTGTGGAGCCAGAATTCTTGCTGGTTGGTAGGGGATCAAATACTTATTTCACTGACTGAAATGCAAATCAATTTATAACCTTTATATAACATTTTTTCCCCTGATTTTTTTGTCTCTATCAGTTAAAATAAACCTACCATACAAATTATAGACCCTTCATTTCTTTGTAAGCAGGCAAACTTAAAAAATCAGCAGGGGATCAAATACTTATTTCCCTCACTGTATAAAACAAAACAAAACAATGAAATTAAATGAATTAATAAAACACAAAAAATAAATAAAATAATAAAAAATAACATAAAATAAAATCTATTTGCTTTCAATTAATTTATTTTATATAGAGCCTTACATCTCAAAGCGCTTTACAAGAATAAAAATGGAAATTAAATAATAAAATATTGATAATATTAAATAGGAAAAAGGGTTTTAAGATTAGATTTAAATAAATAAGATGAGAAATAAACTAAAAGAATCTATTTGCTTTCAGTTACTAGAAAGCACTATATTATATACATTAATAAAATGCATAGCTTCACTGCACTGTTAGTTGTTTTGAATAAATCTTCTGCCCAATGTCTAATATGTAAAGATCATTTCCTTCTCAAGTCATGCTAAGAAGATAACATGCTGTCATTGAGGAAAATGGCAGCACCAAGTACCATAATAGATACTGAAAACAAATGTTTTTCTTTCTTGCTTAAATTCCTACACTGATAATATAGTTTAAATTGCACCGACAAACCATCATTTGTCTTTAATGCGTCTGCCTTACATGGAGACATGACGTTCCAGGATGTGCATTTGAGCCGCTTGTTGATTTCATCCAGGCGGATCAGTTTGCCGTGAAGCCAATGGTCTGCTGTGACTTCATGGAAAGCAACGTTTGAGCCAGATGAAGAGACTACTTACAGCCAAGGAACCTCCAAAAATTTCTTAAGATACTCACAGACAAAAAAACCAGCCGTTACTCTGATGACTCTGAGTCTTTGATGTAGCAGCTCAATGCAAATCAGTGTCCACCTAATTTAAACATTCTGTATCCAAAAAAAGTCAAACTCATGCAATATTTATTTTGTATATTTTAATAGGGTTAACAGCTTAAAGCAACATACGGAACCCCAAAGGTCAGGAATTTAGAAACGAGTTGATATTTCTCCGCATGCATATTGACAAACAGTGCTAAAATGAGGAAGCATTGTTAAATGCGTCAAAAGCGTGTGCATGTTACTTCCCCTCTCAGGCTGAGCTGCACGTGGCCGTGTGTTTTGCCTCCGTTCTTGGCCGGCGTCCAAGTCTCAGAAAGAGCTGTGAACTTAAATATTATGAGGAATGTATGGCGGGGTTGAGAAGGAATGCATTCACTTCAGCCGAAAAGAGAGATTTCATGCGGGGTGGAGAAAAACATAAACAAAAGGTTTAAACCTTCAAGATGTGTTTGCAGTTGCACAATTGCACTACTGCAGGAACAGGACGTTCTCCAAGATTGTTTCTCCTTCGGTCTCTATAATACCCACCGTTCTCGAAGACACCAGTGTTTTCCTTCACAAATGCTTTAGGCGGTACTTCTGTGTATTGGACATGTACTTGATATGCCCTTAAAGTGATTCTGTCATCCTTTACACCCACATTCACCCTCGTGTCATTTCAAAATTGTATGACTTTCTTTCTTCCGCAGAACACAAAAGAAGATATTTTGAAGAATGTTAACTGGCCCTCATTCACTTGCATTGGATTTGTGTCCATATATAAAAGTGAATAAGTGCCACTGCTGTTTGGTTACCAACTTTCTTCAAAATATCTTCTTTTGTGTTTTGCGGAAGAAAGAATGTCATACAGATTTGAAACGACAAGAGGGTGAGTAAATGATTTTTGGGGTGAACTATCACTTTAAAGCCTTGGAAGGAATCCTTAAAGGGACAGTTCACACACAAATGAAAGTCGTGTCATTATTTGCTCATCCTTGCTTGTGTGGAACACAAAAAGGGGCATAGAGCTCAATGTATAATTTTCTTTTTATACAATAGAAACTGAATTGTAGTAATGGGTGATGCCTCTCCACACTTTCACGGAGGAATGTGTCTGCAGAGGGTGCAGCTGTGACCTGGTACACAATGTAATAAATTTTCTTACGAGCAACAGTTGTCCCTCCCTAGACCCACATCCGCTGTGCCATATGGATATGCAGTTCCGTTTTCGGCCATTAGGAGGATTCGCCTTTTCCACAGATGGTGATCCTGGTGAATGCCGCCAAGAACCTTGTTTATCAACTCTAAACACTTCAAGTTTAAAACGGAAGCTGGTTATTTTTTTCCCCAAATGCTGAACTGTAAAGTTTTGACTGACTCATGACAAGCTTTCACACATTTCAGCTCTTCCCTCTATCAAACACTCCGCACAGTCATCATTATCTGCAAACTCATGACAAAACAATGACAAGAAAACAAGAAAAGAGGATTTGGGTAAGAACTGAAAGAACACACAACGCATCCCAAACCACAACCCTATAGTCCCGCTGAGCAGATGCGGCAGAAAACAGCACAGCTACAGCACACAAACAGGGAGGATTGGGAATAATGTGCTTTCTTTTCATAGTTCTCCCAGGAGAGGGTTACAGCTCCCTGCCTCTCTGACGTCAAGCTTTATGTACGAGTAAACAACCGGCATCGATGGGAACAAGCAGATGTAAACAGTCACGTCAAGAAGATTTAGAACGTTGATGAGATAAGGAAGGGATGAAGAAAGGAAAAATATGTTTTGACGATGAAGACAGAGAGAGAGAGAGAGGGTATGTAGGTCAGTGTTTATTCTAGAAGTGACCGTAAACTCATTGGTCTGGCAGGCATCAACTGGCACTCTGCCGTGGCACTGACAGCTTCTCCAGCGTCACACTGATCCGGGTTTCACTTTGGGAGATGTTTGTCATGTCCTCTGTTTAAAATACATTGGCTGCAGTGAACGAGCGAAGCACCCGAGACCATTGAACTCAACATTGCGTCTCTGTGGACAAGAGATGAGACTGTCGGGATGATATGTTCTGTATGTGTGTTTCTCAGACTGGGGTTCTTACAGTGCTGTCCTTTGGGTGTTGAAATGTTTTTACTGTTCAGAGGATACGCAGTTTGGATGCGTTGCAGAAGTTCATTTGATAGTTTTGCATTCAGTTAGATTAAATAATCAACACTTGGGTGTGTGCTTTAAAAATAAGATTTGATTGTGATATTCTTTATTTTAAGCGTGTCTGAAAAAACAGGAAGGAATGGTTTGTCACAATCTCACATAATCCGAATAGTGTTGAAGGAATACAGACGAATGTTTGCTAAACACACTAAATGTACTAAGCATGAAAACAAATCAGTGTCTTAACAATCTATTCAAAGTGCTTTGTAAACAGGTTCTCATCCCTGTCCTGACTGTACAAAGACAATTTCCAGGCCTCTCACAGGCCATCTATGTAGGTCAGACTAGCATTCATGTTTCTTAAGTGAACAGGGAATGTTTGGCGGCTGAAAGCTGTTAACCAAAACAGACTACACCTTCTCTCCTTACAGCCGCCTCTCAACACACTAGAGTTACACAAAGCGTGGGCAGGGAAGCCAAACAGAGCATCTCTTCCTACAGCTGAACACATGGTTTTTCTCAGGTCCTGCTCCTGAGCGAAGTGTCAAATGACTACATATACAGTAGACTAAGATTTTTATTTTGTGATAAATACGACTGAGTCGGTCTCTAGAAAGAGTGGATAGAAATGTTTTACAATTTAATTGCCGATTAAATTAACAGTAATATATTTTTCACTTCGGGCAGTTTCTGCAAACGTTAATTTTTCGCAAAAATACTAATAAAACAAATAAGTAAAAAATAAAGCACGACACGTTATTTTTTACTTTTTTTTTTTTTTTACCTTTTATTACTTTTGTAATAAGTGTTTTTATTTTTGTATCTATACTAGTATTTCATCTTTAAATGTTTATTCAACTTATGAAATCATAACTTATTTATAAAGTTAACATAAACGTATTATTTAATCATAACTTATTTTGTAAGTAAAATATGTAAAAGGAATTTACTGCTCGAGAAAAATAAAAAATGTAATATTAAGGAAGCAAATAATCCTTACAGTGTATGTAAACCTAGCAAACATGATGCTTTTATATCGTCGCTGTCCTTCCAAAACCTTGTATGTCCAAATTCGCGTTATTTCATGAAATGGAAAAAACACAGTACTTTTAAATGATTAAATACTGTGTTGTCAAAGTTGACAAGTACTTTTTATTGGTTACATCTTTGCAAAACCCAGTGACAAACATAAAGGATGACTACTAATGATGTATAAAAAAATCACAAAATATGGAGATACAAGGTTTTGGAAGGACAGCAGGGACATAAAAATATTCATGAATATTCAGTTAGAATATATTTATGATCAATACACATTTTTTTCTCTGTGCTGAATCCTCACTATCTCTAAGTCAGAATTATTTGATATAAACAATACTTCTCGTCCTTCATAACAGGTAGATTGAATATCGAGTAAGGATGTGAATCTGTATCTGTTGTTTCCCTGAGGCAGAGCGAGACCAGAGCCGGTGATAACTGATCCTGCTTGCCGCAAACTTGTATGAAAGGCCCGTGGGCTGTGGCCGGTGTGTAGCAGAGGTTAAAAAAACGCCTCGCTGTTGCTTCCCTGCTGCTCCAACGTGTCAAAACCCTACACGTGTCCCACTGGTTTTGCTAGTATTTTTCCAGTGCAGTATTGTCACCTGTGATTTGTTCTGTCATGTTTTTGAGCTGAAAGAATGTTTTACTGGTCTCCCTACATTGAAAGAAGGTTTCAGGTTACAAAAAAACAAGAGCTGATAAGTACAGATGATAACAGAGACTGTTGGGGCCAGACTAAAGGTATGTACTGAAACATACAGGCAAGCGAATACAGATTTTAAAGTATAAGTCACATTAATTTTCTCAAATGCACAAAAGTTTACACGGATCATGTAATTCCCATTCACTTTTACACACCAGCATGCCGCATGCATTGTTGTTTGTATTGTAGTAGGGATTTTCCCATTGAGATTGTCTGGATAACCTGTAAAGAATCTGAATTACACCTCTGTTGAATCATAAAGATACATCTAATATCCATGTTTAGGTCTCTCTTTAAGTTTTTTACTTTCTTTTATTTTTAAAGTGCGGTTTTATAGTTTTCAGATTGTCATTATAGATTATATTCCTCATAAATTGTCACTTCAAATTAAAATATAATACCTATTTATGTTTTATAAAGAGCCATCACTTCGTATATGTGTTATTGCTTCTGGTTTGTGCATTTTAATTCACAGTAATCCTACAAGACATGTTATCTGTGTCATTTCTTTCACATCGGTAACGCATGTTTTCCCCCTTTTTAAAACAGAAAACATGTGACTGATATTTTTCTGATGTCTAGACTATCATCTGAAGTTTAGGAAAATAGAAACAGATGATAGAAACAGACACCGAGGGCCCAAAACACAATAGAAAATGTATTTAATGGTTATAATGTGAATTGTATTGGTTTTAATGGAAACTATAATTGGTCGCAACTGGTTTCTGTTGGATTCTATTGGTGGGATGTTATCTAGCAGATTAATCCTACTGGCATAATGCCCAAAACACAGAACAAAAAATAATTTTGTAATGGTTGTAATGGAAAAATCGAATGGTTCATAATAGTATTTATTGTAAACCATTAGAATTTCGGTAATGGTTTGGGTTTCTATAGTTTTTTTTCTGCAGGGATATTTATGAAAAAGTGATCATGACAGTATTGTGTATTGCCATTATTCTGTCTAATGAACCCAACCTATTTAAAAACCAGACAAACCTTTTGTTTTGACCGCAAACTTTCAATCCCACCCCCAACCTTTTGTTTAGACTTTGTTTTTTGGGAGGGTCCAAGCCCTAATTAGGGTCTTTATGACATCTTAACTGCTCAGCATTTAATTCCAGTCACTGCCTGTATAAAGTGACACACACAGGAGAGAATATTTACAATATATAAGAGAGTCCAGCAGAGCCCTTATTTTCATATCTGAACGTTTGGCAGTGATGCTGGATTTACTAACCAGGCAAACCTGATCTGGCTGCTAGTTATTAAGTAACAGCTAGCGCACAGGTGGGGAGAGAAGTCACTGACCGGAGCCGAGCGGTACAGAGGTCTGGTGCCAAACGACAAAAAGCCAAATCGTGGCACAAAGGGCCTATTGTGCTGAAACCTCACAAACACCAGCACCATGTGGGACAGAGAGGACAGATGTTACAGCAGCATCAGATAAACGTTGGGCAGTCTCTAGTTGCATTGCTGCTACCACATTTGCAAAACTCATGCTGTTGTTTGTTTGCGTGAGGGTGCACGTTGACTCAACATTTGGCCGACAAACAGCACCCGGAGGCCTGTGAGGTCACACTACTGTGGGTAAGCGTGTTCGCACAGCTGATAAGTCACAGAGAATAACCCAGGAGGAGCTGAAATCATGGGAATATCGGGGGAGAAGCCAAGAGAGGGCAGGAAAGGGCACAGCTGGCCTTGTGCACACAGACATCTCTGTGACATGAAACATCCGGACTAGTGCTGTTGTGCGGTTGTTCAGGAAACCAGACTGCTTCAAAATATGGAGCATCAGCTGCGCTCTCATTGGCTCTGCTGTCTCCGGGCATGTGCCTGCAGAGAACAAAAAAGTAACGGGCCAATCGGACGGAGGCATGAAATTCCCTTCTTGCAGAGGTTTCAGAAAAACTGAAATGAAACATTGGTGACATCATCGGGCCTTTAAACCAAAACCACAGACATTTAAAAAGCATGTGGTTGACAGGTCGCATCTGCTGAACACATTGTACCGGTGAAACGTTGCTAGTTTGCCTGCCTACGCTTTTTATGTCATGATTGTTTTCTTCGTTTTAACAATAGTGTTCAAGCACAATTTTTTTGAAAGTTTTTTGCACTAAATGTCATTAGGTGCAAAATGCATTAGTTTGCATGATGCATGACTGTTTTTGACTTGGGTAAATGCTCTGTAATTGGACAACAAGCATTATTATATCTTACAACACTTGGTAACGCTTTAGATTACGGCCCGCAATGTACCGCATAACTAACCAGATTTTACAGCGTAACTAATTGTAACAGTACATATCTGTAGGTTAAATGGAACAATATGCAAAGTTTGGAGAAATAAGAAGTCAGAAAATTCAAAAAATATTTATACTGTAAGTATTTTAAAACTAACTATTTTTTTACTTTAGGATTCATTTATATTTGATTGATTTTAGAATTGTTGGTCACAAATAATTTATTTTAATTATGAGTTATTTTGCTGAGTTTTAATGCGTAAAATGTGCAAAATCAATATTGATCTCTTCTTGACTATAATCAAGTATTTCAAGAGTGGTTTGATTTGGATGTTTATATGGCATGCAGTTCCCTCATAAATATTGCCCAAACTTTGCATATTGTTCCACGTTACCTACAGATATTTACTGTAGAGGTACATTGTTGTTGTTACAATTAGTTGTGCTGTAAATCCTGTTTAATTATGCGGTTCATTGCAGGCTGTAATCAAAAGCGGTACCCAACACTTTTATACAGTAGAATATGGATTCTTTGTGTATTTTACTCATTGAAACACTTTTAATCTTAATTTTAGGAAGAAAGATGCATTTTGTGTTATATAAACTAATACATTCCTGGTTTTCATAGTGCAGACAACATTTCACATAATGTTGTAACTTTTGCATGATGTGAAAACAAAATCTATATTTGTTCTTGTTTGCTCTTTTTGTTCAAAAATGTAAGTGTGCTGGGGAAGTGCTCACTATCAGTCAGCTTTTCCTGTTTGTAAATGATTGGTCAAGTCTTCTGAAACTGTTACCAGGCAGGAAACTGGGATTCTGACTGGCTGAAGAATGCTGAGAACTGCACGAGATTGTTTGCACGTACTGTATGAATCACTTTTGAGAAAATTCAAAAAGCTTCTTTTGTAGAAAAGAAAAAAAAACTGATACAGAAATAACAGACATTCTCTTTCATTCATTCATTTCAAAGTACACACTGAAGTCCAGACAAGGTCAATGGTCAAGAAAAGATAAGATCATCTGCTGCTGGGCCTGCGGGCCACTCCTCTCAAATCTGATTCTGCAGAACAAGTCGATAACAAAAGCAAATACCTATAAAATGGTGCAGTAAGGTACCGTATTGATTTGATCTTCCTCACATCAGATCCACAGAGGAATGCACGAAGAAGTCGTTGTTTATTTGTCTCGGTTAAAAATAGACGTGTCTTGGCTGTGAGAGTTTTCAAGGACACTTCGAGTCAAGGACTTAAAAAAAATCACATGATCAAACGTAGCTGGAGGCGAAGCCTAAACTTAACCAAATATTGCCATACCACCCCTGACCTACATTTCCACAGACTGTTTGTGATGAGTGTCCCTGTTGAACAGGTTCTGAGTTCACATCAGTCCTCCCTTTTCAGATCAGCTGACCTAACTGTGTTTTTCAACAACTCAGTATGCAATACAGTGGTAATGCTTTGAAACGCCTCTGTTTTTCTGCTGAGACGAGAAGAATTTAAAAAAGAGATCAAATTAACAACTCGCCTTTATTCTTGAGACCGTGCTCGGTTTTGCTAACCAGTGGTCTTTAATAATTCTCATCAAATTCTATCAAGTCTAAATTACTTGAGCTGTTATCCTCACTAGTTTAATAGATCTGTGCTGTTTCTGTATATCAATAATCGTCTCAGTTGTGAGGAAAAAATCCTTATGTAACATCTGAGGCAAAGTTGCCCGGAAAGGTAAAGGAAAATATGTACGTATATGAAATACATGTTCATTTATGCCCACACAATACATGAAATACATACTTAAGCAATATATGAAACCTATTAGATATGAAACAATTCTATAGATTGACATATAAGTCTACCCCAAATAAAAAGAAACATATATTGTTAACATATATGGGCATAATACCTACATACATATGTAGAAATTGATCATATACATAGTTTAAATATTTTATACATAATATTTTGTAGTTTAACACATTACTATGTGTATTTCATTATGTTATAAACTTATATCTTCATATATGTGATAATAATATATATGTATCATATGTGGTATAATCGCCACCTGTTATGTAAACGTCATATAGATTTTTGAATGGGTGACACCTAAATGAGCATTTTTCAAACAACATACACGCCATACAACTTAGATCTACTGTGTATTAAACTGCATGTGAGAAGTCTGAAACGCAATTCACAAATACGTTGAATCATATTAGAAAATCTGTATTTTTTCGCATGCAAACATTAATAATGTACGGACTAGGTTGAAGGTGAGACATTCAGCAAGACTGAGGGCATTACATCTAACCACATCTAACTGTCTGTGATGGCTCTATTTTAAAGCTATTAGCTCTGGTATGGGCTGTCTGCGGTGCAAGCAGGGGTGGGGGTGAAAAGTCACTTACCAAAATAGAAGCTTGAAAAATCTTTTACACCCTGTTTGTTCTTGAATTTAAGTAAACAAGATGACCATCAACATGTCATTTAATTGGATGCCGACGTGTCGCTGATCAAATGTAAATAACCCAGATTTCAACATCTCTGTCTGTGACGCTCATGACTTCATACCAGAAGTGTTGTTCTGGCAAACGTGTTTAGAATTACCGCTCGTCCAAAACACCACCATAAAGCGTGTCTTTTTTTTTGAAGTGTTGCTCGGTTGTGATTCTTTTCCAGGAAAGCATCCCAGTTGCTCCAGTACTGAACCTGATTGAAAGCATATGTGACATCATGATTCAGCAGAGTTTAAACCTTCCTTCTGAGACATGTGGGTGAAAACTGTAAACTGTTTTTAAAAAGCGAATTTTCATTATTTCCTTTGGTCTGTGGATCCAGGCAGGCTTTCCATTTATGGGAATCAGCTAAACAAAATGACTATATTTGTACACAGACACATTCTGGCGTCAATACACACGGTAAATGAGTTCAAGAGTTATTACTACAAAACTGGAAACACAAAGATCATCAAGAGTGGATAATATTAATAACAACCAGAACTAAAACGGATCATATTGACATGCCATTTTTAACTAAATGAGACATAAAAAGAGAAACGGGAAGCATGTGTGATAGGGGGTTTGAGAATGGTCAGAGGGGTTTGGGAGGGGTGGGAGGTTGCAGAGCTGTATGTCATACTGGCTTGCACTGGTTTGCTCTGCTTTTTGTCTGGCTGGGCTCCAGGGTAAGGGGATTTAAGCACAGTTGTGAAAGGTGGCTCACACCTTGTTTGTCCTTTGCGTGGAACTGATCTTTGAGAAGAACATCCATGGTCTATAGACAGGCCATGTGTTACTGGGTTCAGTTTGGGTATTTCAGAGTCTGACTCATTTGTGTTATAGCTAATCTATCCTGAAGGCATCTTTACCCTGCGTGTACTGTCAGGCTGGATACTGCAATTTACTGTAATTATACAACTAAGTGTTAAGGATTTACATGGAAACGACAAAAATAGCCATATGTGATACCACTAGTGATGAGAACCTACTTACCTGCTGTCAAAATATGTGTGCACACACGCGCACACCCACCCGCACGCAGGCACACACACACCCACGCACACACACACTTGCACACACACATGCACACACGCGCACATACACACACACCCACGCACACACGCACGCATGCACACACGCGCTCGCACACACACACGCACACACACTTGCACACACACATGCACACACGCGTGCAAACACACACACGCACACATGCGCACACACACACACACACACGCACACGCTTTGGTTGACTATCCCCGTGGGGACAGTCCATAGGCGTAATGTTTTTATACTGTACAAACTGTATATTCTATCCCTAATCCCTAACCCTATCCCTAAACCTAAAGATCATAGAACACTTTTTGCATTTTTAGATTTGTAAAAAATATTGTTCTGTACAATTTATTAGCTTTTTTGCCCCTGGGGACCTCAACTTTGGTCCCCACGGTGACACGAGTCCCCATGTGTTGGTGTGTATTCAGGTTTAGGTCCCCACCGGGATATACAAACATGAACACACACACACACCCGCACGCAGGCACACACACACACACACACACACACACACACACACACACACTCACACACACAATATAAGCAACCTCAAATTTTTTTGATAATATTACTGATACTGGACCTAAAACAGCAGGGTGTTGTTTGCTTCAAATCCCTCCCCATTTCCAGTAAATTAGAAATATTTTGTAAATGTGGCAAGAAAGAAAAACAAGATCCCAAGAAACAAAACAAAGGAGAGTTTTGGGAAAACTTAATTGCAGCCAAAAGCGTGTAATGGAAAAATAGGTAGGCCAAACTTCGCCTTGCATTTGGATGTCATTTCAGCGAATGAACCAAATACATTCCTTGGGCATCGCTGCTTGAGGAGCAAGCTCAGATAAATGACCAGAGGCCATACATGTCTTTGAAGTTCACGAAACAAAATAGATGAATGGCACATTTAAGGACACCAGGCGGAAAAATGACCTCTGCACCTGGATGTGCGTATGATGACATATCCCTAGAGGTCAGAGGTTATGGCTACCTTCCAACCTCAGCTGGGCATTCAATTGTGATGCTGATTTTTAATTGCTTTACTGAGAAAACAGAAATGTAGATTTGTAAAAAAGCTTTTCTTGTTCTGGTGAACACAGAGAAAGATATTTGAAAGAATGCTTGTAACCAAACAGTTCTTGGCCACCATTGACTACCATAATAGGATGATGATTGTACTTATAGTTTTAGACTTAAACATATAAGACAGCAGCAGGATACATAAAGGATGTGGATTTGGTTGTCAAACACTTATTTGACTAATATGTATTAGGTATCAGGTGTGTGGTAAAGCTCATTTACAGCTGGGATGATGCACGGATGCGGTGTGTGTGTTACGCTGACAAGTTTCTTTCTTTCTTTTCTTTTTTCATTTGTTGGTTTGTTTCACTAAAATCATCAATTTTTTCCATCCATGATATTTTCCCCATATTTGTATTATACAGTATTATATTGTATTACAGTATTATATAATATAATAATTATATACAGCAAATTCACTTACAAATGTTGGGTATGTTAACCTTATGTTGTCAACAGCATATAACTTTCCTGACATGGATGCAGTTGCATATTCTGAGTCATGCAACTTCAGAATGTTTGTGAGACGTGGACAGTCCAACCAAGACCCCATGACATGTTACGTATTACAAGATGAAAAGGCTGGGCTCCGCACACTGTCAGTGAGCTAGGATTAAATCAGGGTAGTCTTACACCTCCAAGGAATCTAAACCAAGAATCTATTCCAGGAATCTGTACCGAAGCCTTATGCAGGGGACAGAATGTCACAGGAGAACTTGAGGGAAGTTCATTCGGTCTTGCATCTGAGTCAATGACAGGGAGAGAGAGAGAGAGCATGAGTGAGCAGAGTTCTGGAAAGCCCTGGGAGTCGGTATGCACTGGTCCAGACCGGTTTCTCTTGCACAGTAGACATGTAAATAGCGGCCTGGCATATCGCCACCATTACTCACCATTCTCTCTCGGCTAAAGAGAGAGAGAGAGAGAGAGAGAGAGAGAGAGAGGGAAAGAAAGAAAGAAAGAAAGAAAGAAAGAAAGAGAAAGAAAGAAAGAAAGAAAGAAAGAAAGAAAGAAAGAAAGAAAGAAAGAAAGAAAGAAAGAAAGACTGTGAATGGAGGGTAAGGCTAGGGCTTCCCAGAGTCCCTCAGGATTGGTTAATCTCAGAATGCCAAAGACTGATATGTGTATGAGCTCATTTTTGATTACTGCTAATCTTTTCTTTTTTTTGGGTGAGAAATAATCTGTCGTAAAATGATTTTACATTATAGTGTATAGCTATTATATAGTATAGCACAAGATTTGCATTTAAAAATGTGTTATTTCATAATAGTTCCTTTTTTAATCATATAATTTTAGATTTAGTTTCAGCACTGATTTTTATATTAGTTCATATTTAGATTGTTTTAATATTTCATTTATTACGATAATCTATTATGTTATCAAACAATTTTATTTTATATCTTAAATGTAAATATTTCAAAAAAGAAGTTTATTCAAGTGACACTACTTTAAAACAAAAAGTAAGTACTTTCAGTCTATGTTTTATGTACTTCTCAGAATAACGTAGATGTAAACTAGTTGTGTACTAAATGTTCAAGCATATTTTCTCGTATACTTGACCCATGACCTTTCTAGTATATTGTCTAGTATATTTTGTAGTGTTACACTTAAAGTATACTTACCTGTAAAGGTTAACTTTTATTAACTAAAAAGTGGGCCAAATGAAGTCGCAAGTTGAGCTTAAGTAGACTTATTTTTCATACATAAAAATATAAAAATGAACTTTATAAGAAAAAATAACAAACACATTTTTTATTTATAAAAACAAATGGGGAATGGTAAAGAGAATGAGCATTAAAGGAACCAATAATATTTACACATTTTTATAAATTCTCAATGACAGCCAAAGACAGTTATTTTTTCATTTCAGTTGACATTTTTTGTTTCACTTTTGTTTTTCTTTTACTTTTGTTTTGTTTATCAAAACTGTTACATTCACAAACAAACTGAAACTACAAAACACCAAAAAAGATACACTAAAACTATCTTAACTAATAGGCAGATGCAAACAAAAATTAAAATGCTAATAACCCCTTTAAAGAAATTCTATAGGCCAATAATTTAATATCATTACCAAACTGAGAAATAAATTTGTGTTAATTAATTTAGGTGTTGTTGGATGTTATTGTTAGACAGGGTGATGTAGCGAAACAAGTTATGTTTTCATATTAAAGCTGGTAATTCCCTAATTGACTCTCTAGGCCTCACCTGTGGGACATGTCAAGGCTTGTCACTTTAAAACAGAGAGATGAACCTGTTTAACAGGACCGCTGCTACACGTGGTGAATTCTCACTGCTCCAGCAACATTTCTTAATCGCATGTTCTGGAGATTAGTCAGTTAGCCAGTAGCCTAAAATGTTTAACATTTAACCGTTAATAGATTCACTTTGCTTTACATTGGTAGTCTTCATAAGGTAACAGTGCACATGAGTGCACAGGCTGGGCATCAGCCAAAAATGTGCAGGGTCAAACATTAGTTTATTCAGCATAACTCTCTATAGCTGCCTGCTGCTGTAAACCTCTTCCTGTGATCTAAGATCTATAGTAGGCTATATAGAGCAGTGGCGTAAAGAACGTTCTCAACCAAAAAAATCATTCACTATCATACTGTTCTTACATACAGCATACTGTTGCAAAACTGTATGATCTTTTTGTATTTTAAGGGGCGATTCGCATTTCGCGTCTTTTGCGCACGCAAGTTCGTTATTTTAAATGTAGACACGCGGCAGGCGCGCACACTTTGCCGCATCGAGATGGAAATATTTCAACTTTTCGCGTATGCCGCCCGGTTTTAGACGCGAAATGTGAATCGCCCCTAATATTTCCAAATTCAAGTGAATAGTATGATCGCATTAGTAGGCTATAGCGCAAACCATGTTTATTACGTTTCATGGGGATGTTTGTACTTTTGAAAGCTTTAAAGCATCAGTTGATTGTTATCGTGCGAGAAAGTGGGACCAGTACATTCTTCAAAATATTTCATAGATGAAAGAAAGTCATACAGGTTTTGAATGACATGAGGGTGGGATAACAATAAGAACTGTATTTTTGCGCGAACAGTTCCTTTAACGTATGTCTATGGGGGTCAATCCCTTAGTATTATGTAAAAGAAGAACTAAACACAATCTTCATTCTGACAGAAATGTTTGTCACTTAAGAAAGGCAGACATGCTGAGACCCAGATACAAAACAAAACGCTGCATTTTGTTTTCCATTTGTAATGAATAGCCTCAAAGGTCAGTTGTTGTGTTAATGTGACCACATTATTGACATTTGAGTCAACAGAAAGTGATTGTTAATGGTGTTTGTTATAGGCTATTAGTAATGCTCCAGTTACCTGAACGAGTTTAAAAATCAAATGAAAAGATAAAGAAGGTGGTGTACTTACTGTTTCTGAAAGAAATAAGTATTTCTGTGTCCTCCTCTTGACATCTTCATGAGTCTGTCAGTAAACAGGTCTTATTGTAGTCCTTCAGCGCCCCCTTCTGACTGTTTATGTGTAATAACTGAACTGCAGCGCCCCCTTCTGACTGTTTATGTGTAATAACTGAACTTCAGCGCCCCCTTCTGACTGTTTATGTGTAATAACTGAACTTCAGCGCCCCCTTCTGACTGTTTATGTGTAATAACTGAACTGCAGCGCCCCCTTCTGACTGTTTATGTGTAATAACTGAACTTCAGCGCCGTTTGTAAGGGAGAGAGAGAAGTTTTATGCAGATAAGGTTATTATACTGTAGGTTATATATTTAGTTTAGTTAGTTATTATTTATTTATCTTTTATATTTCTACATCAGTTTAACTCATTTTGATTAAGTTTAGTTTTTAATTATTTCAAGGTAATATCTTTTAGTTAATAAAGTTAGCATTTTAGTTATTGTTGTTATTATTATTATTAGAAACGTATTTCAGTTTTTCCTGAGAACACAAGGTTTTCCCAATAATATTTAGGCCAATACTTTATAATATCATTAACGGTTTTAGTAAAGTACAAGTCACATTTGTTTATTTTATGCACAGTTAAGATCAAATGCAATTGATGTATATAAGAATTAATGACAAATAGTGATGTCGAAAAGTTGCAAAGTAAAATGCATATAGTATGACAAAATGACTTTATTAGATTACAAACATAGCATTTTCGCCCAATTACAGGTTGTTGTAAACTTTTCCTAAAACTAGAATTTAGTTGTGGCTTGTTTATTAAACGCATAGTCTATGTATAATATCTGAAAACACATTTTTAGATGCTTAGACATAAAACATCTGAAAATGTATTATCAGATAGTGGTCAGTAAAATAGACTATTGGACTACTAAACAAACCGTCTAAATACAGTGCAGAATAAATTAAAAAGAGGGCTTACAGAGAGAAGACTCTGCCTTATTGTAGTGAAATCTTCCTTTGTATGTTACCTCACACCGGTACGTGTTCTCATGACTCCATTTATGAGCGAGAACTGTGTACAGTCCCACAGCAGAAAACGTCCCCCTGCGTTCTCTGTGGACTTCAGCCGTGCTGGTGTGTTTTCTGAGGCCTGATGTTCCGTTCACCTTCCATGTGATCCGGACGGCTTTAGACTGTAATCCAGTGATGACACATGCAAGTGTAACTGTACCAGGACGTTTGCTCTGAACTTGGACAGGTAGAAGAAGATGCACCTTTGGAGTCACCAGATGATGAAAAACAACACG
Source organism: Triplophysa rosa (assembly GCF_024868665.1). Classification (NCBI taxonomy): domain Eukaryota; kingdom Metazoa; phylum Chordata; class Actinopteri; order Cypriniformes; family Nemacheilidae; genus Triplophysa; species Triplophysa rosa. The sequence goes on along the minus strand of NC_079909.1, from coordinate 7,703,301 downwards.
TGGTACTGAAAAAAAGTGTAATATGCATGGGATACTGGCTTATGGTCATTTCATTAAGAATAAACATTTTTGATTCAGAAACTGCAATGCATCTCTTACCTTCCACAATAAGTTGAAGTCCTCTGCTAAATATCTGATTCATTTGAGCCTTGCCACCGAATACACAGCTGTTAAAGAAAACTCTGCAGTTAGCTACACGATCAAGACATTTATTATATATTCAGTTCTTTGACTTTGAAATCTCACCTCAGGAGAAGTGGAGAGAGAATCATCACACTCAATTTCATTCTGTTGTGCTCATTCATGTGTGTTATGTCTCATGTGTGTTGTTTCTGCAGATGTCCCTAGTGAAGTGTCATTTGATGGAGGGTCGACTCTTATAAAGCTGACAAAAGTTGGCGGTTAGGAGTGTCCCATGTGCTCCTGTGACAGGTGTTCCTTCTGTAGAAGCATTTACAAGCAATGAAGCATAACTTCTCAATTCTTCACAGCCTGAATGAATGAACTATTATTATATGTTCATGTACTGGTATTACTATAATGTTTATATCAGAAAATGTGCAGACTGGGCAGGGTTAGTTTATTATCTGCTGCTTTCTGCGAACAACGTCTTTCATATTTCAAAGTCAGGCACTGTCATAAATTATTTCAAAGAAATCTTTGTGTCTATGTCCAGTTGCATGCTGGTTTGACTTCTGATGAATTATATACAGTATATATTCATCTTCTAACTGAAATGATACTAGCACTAGAATGAATCACAATGCTGTGCCTAAAGTGTATTTTACTTTAATGAGACAAAAAAACAAAAACTCTTAAAGTGCAGAGACACTGTACAAGAATGCTTTTTTATTTATTTTTGGCATAGTAAAACTGGCATACATAGTTTTTTTCTTTGATATGTTTTACAGTTTTTCTCTGTGTTAAAAGCATGTGCCATTTGGCTGTTGTTCGGTTAAAAGGGACAAAATAACAGGAAAGAGCCGTTGGCTTGCTTGCGAGAGACAGATGCACTTTCTATCACAACACTGCCTGCGCTTCTGCATAGACCTCCTGGGAAATAACCAATCCAATTAGACCAAAGTTTTGAGGTTTCACAATGAAAAAAATATTTTAACAATGATAACCTTTCACAAAATAGCAGGCTGAATGTTTAGTTACCAACACACCAATAACTGCATTTCGATATGTAGCAACAATGTTTAAAAAATATATAAATATATTTTACCAAAATAAATCCAAAACTCAATAAGAAAATAAAAAGGCCTTTTTCAGGATGAAGTCTTGTGCTATATCAAGCCTGCATGTGCATTCAATCGTGTGTCAGATTTATATCTGCAAACCCACAATAATAAACACCAGTGTCATTTTTCAAGGTTGTGATGATCTGCAAGTGGTAATGTGTTTTTAATCCATCGCTGGTGAAGACGGCATATCTGCTGTGGTTCAGTCCACTGCCGTAATGCACATGTGAAGTGTTGGTCAAGTTGTGAGAGAGAATGAACTGTGGTCCATGCCCAGGAGCCTGTTTATACCAGCTTATAACCCCCGCACTGCTGGTTGGGCTCAGCGGACAGGTCAGAGCTACATTTTGACCCTGTTTTACAGAGACGTTCATTGAAGACTTCCACAAAAACCCTGAAACAAAGTGAGATGTTTAACATAGTTAAAGTGTAGATACTAAAAAAATATTACTATATGAAATATATTAATAATAATCTCAACTTTCCACGTTTTCCTTAAAGACTTTAATATAAAGTCGGTAACACTTTACAATAAGGTGCTATTTGTTAACAATTAGTTAAGGCATTAGCTAACATGAACAATACTTCTACAGCATTTATTAATATTAATTCATGTTAATTTCAGCATTTACTAATACATTATTAAAAACAAACGTTGTCACTGTTAACATTAGTTAATGCACCATGAACTAACATGAATAACTGTATTGACGTGAACTAACATTGACAAGGATTAATAAATGCTGGAAAACTAAATTGTTCATTGTTGGCTAATATTCTCTAATGCATTTACTAATGTTAACTAATAGCACCTTATTGTAAAGTGTTACCATAAAGTCTATATGAACTCTTTCTTATGTGTTTCATTAATTTCATTCATTATTATTCATAATAAATTTAACTTGTGTAATTTAATAAATAATTAATTCATTACATTTAGGTAATATACTTCACGATAAGTCATATACTGTATATTTCTTAACAGAACAGTAAAATAAATATTTGCATAGATCTATATTTAATTTATGCACATTCAAAGATTTATTAAATCTTACACTTAGAAAATATGAGTTTAAAACACTTACAGTGTAGTAAAAGACACAAAAGAGAAAACCGCTTCATTTTGCAGCTAGTCAATGTAAGTTTAACTTGGCTTGAGCTCTTAAAGTTTTCGGCTGTGTGATGCTATTTCCGTGGATTGTCAGTTTTTGCGGTCTTAATACCATTTTACAGGATGTCTCTTATGAGAAATAATACCCACTGAAGGGAGGTACAGCTCTTATGCGATTCTCTGTCTCTGCCAGCTTTCTATGTGTTGTGCGAACAGATGATACATGGTCATTATATACAGTCAGTACAGATTAAACATCTAATGAAGATCTGATGATAGACAAGTGAGTCATGTCCTAGGTTATGTAAGGTTAAATCAAACACTCTCTGCTGCCTGCAGCATGTTTTAAGAAAGAATAATGATATCCAACAAACCTCTGCGGGACCATGACCACCATACAAATACATTTAAGCAGAGGTGGGTAGTAACGCGCTACATTTACTTCGTTACATTTACTTGAGTAACATTTTGGAAAATATGTACTTTGTAAGTCAAATTAAAAGTGTGTACTTTTACTCTTACTTGAGTAAATTTCTAATAGAAAATCTGTACTTTTACTTCGTTACATAACTTACATTGCGTGACGTTCCTTCGTTCCTTCATTTAAAAATATGCTTTTTAAAACGCGTTGTTTATTTCAAGGTTGTCGTCTCTTTTTACGGCCATTCCCGAGTGATCGAGTCTTGTGAGTCGATTCTTTTGAAAGCATTAATTGAACAATGGGCAAAACCATTTGAATAGGCTAATGAATCAGTTCAAATGATTTGTTCAGTTCGCAGCACGATCTGAATCATCTGAAGCAGGATTACTCACTCCTCGTAGCGCGAAATTTAAGAACACGCAGAACACAAAGAGCGTTGGATGAAGTGGATATTAATCTATATCTATACAATCAAAACTGAAAATGTGACATATTGTTTGCCAGCAATGATAAATGCCCGCCATATGCGCGCTCCCGCGCGACCTGTTCGTCAGACACAGCAACATGCGCGTTACCTGTCAGACACAGAGACGTGGGCATGCAGAAATATACATTTGAAGAACAGAAGGAAGAAAACTTGTTGATGGGCGTGTGGTTCACTGTTTACTGTTTGTTTACAAGTAAGAGCGTTTCACAACACACACGTGACACAACACGAGAAAACATGAGCTTTGTTCAAAAATGTGTATTTCATTTAAGAGAGCACTGCAGATGCTCTAGATCATCTTAGGAAATGCTCTGAGTTTAGTTCATGATTTAGTTTGACATGGTCTATTATTCTAAATAAGTTGTGTAAACTACATTGACATCAGGACTAGATGAAATGTACAGAAATGCTCGTCTCTTCTGTGTTTGTCTCTTCTTTAGTCTCTCTAGTATATTGCAAAGATATCTGCTTATGATAATTACAAATATTGATTAAAATGTAATATTAAAATATTGGCGTTAATATTAATTTTATGTAGTAGGCTTATATAATCAGATACAAAGTAACTAAGTAACTAGCTACTTGAGTAGTTTTTTCATTGTATACTTTTTTACTTTTACTCAAGTAATTTTTAAAATAGTGACTTTTACTTTTACTTGAGTAACAATTTCTCTAGTTACTTGTACTTTTAATTGAGTAAAGATTTTGGCTACTCTACCCACCTCTGCATTTAAGACACTTCAGAAATCAGATTTACTTTTAACTTGCTGTTTAAAGGTAATTTTCACTTTATTTAGAGCTTTAAATTAGATTTAAAATACTAGATTTGTATTGTGTTCACAGACATTTGGACAACAATGTATGTAGAAAGTGCTTTACCTGATCACCAATTTCTTGACATTTTAAAATCACACTGAAGCTTTCATGCAGTATTAAATAATTCCACAGGGTGACAAAGTAGAATAATAACTAATTTCAGAAAAATATAATAATTACACAAGAATGTAAAAGCTATTATTTAGCAAGATGATGCATCAAGCCAGATCAGTAAGGAACCATTCTAATAGTTATTTAAGAGCTGTTTAATAGCCATTTAGTTGTTTTAATGGTTAATTTGATTCCTGATGAGAAACACTGTAGTTAATTGAAATGGAAAATTGAGACATAAACACACTTAATGTAGTTGGTTAATGTGCACACTTATTGTAGAGTGTATAATTAATTACAGACCAATATAAATCACAGTGAACAGAAGAGAGCGTAGCTTTCATTGTCTGAATATAAACTCACTCTTAGTTTCTGGAATCCAGAGAGTCCAAATTCGTTTGGTTAGTCAGTGCGTCAGAGCACAATCACAGGATGCTTTGTTATTACTGGCTGGGTTCAAATATACAACATACTCACTGCAAAAAGCTATTCGGTGTTTTTTTTCTGAAACACATTTGGTGCTTGTCAGGAATGACTATTTCAACAGTAAGGTTATGGAATTAAAGACGTTTTTGATGTTGGATTTTTATCGGCAGATCTCGGTTCTTTCATGGGATTTTAATACGCCTTTAGTTTCAATTGAAGACTTGCATTTAAATCTTTAGGCGTATCTTTAGATTCACAATGTATTGTCCACAATTTCATTTTTAGTGCAAAAAATAAGATACTTTGAGAAATGTCACAGTGGTTTTGTCCATACAATTAAAGGGGTCATATTTTGTCTCGTTTTCAAAGTCTTTATGTTTATGATGTGCTAAACAATAGTTGTTCATGTTTCGATTTTCAAAAAATACTTTATATATTACATATTTCACCTGTGTTTTACACAATCATCTCGATTCTCAGAAAACAGGCTGTTGAGTACCTGGTTCTATGAAGTCCCTCCTTCCGAAATGCTCTGATTGGTCAAGCTGAGCCAGTCTTTTGTGATTGGTTAGATCGCTTAGATTGTGTGTAGAGATGTCCCGCTCATTACCCTATCCGTGTTCCAGGGTCAGGGTCAATGTAAATTTTGGGGTTCATGATGTTACTAACCCAGGAAAAAGTTTGTCCCAAAGAGCCGTTCATTGTAATCTTTAAAGGGGTCATATGACACGGCTAAAATGAATATTATTGTTTGTTGTAGATGTAATGCAATGTGTTTACACGATTTAAGGTTCAAAAACACTGTTTCTTAACACATACCGTGCAAGTTTGTATCTCCTCTTTGCCCCGCCTCTCTGAAAGGCACAGATTTTTTACAAAGCTCATCGCTCTGAAAAACGAGGTGTGCTATGATTGACCAGTTAACCAGTGCGTAGTGATTGGTAGAATACTGCAAGTGTGTAACGGAAATGTAACGCCTCTTACCATATTTGGCACATCAGGTTCCAAAGCAATTGTACTGACAGGTACGCCCACCTTACTTGCATATACATTTGGGCGGTCTTAGTCAAATCATACCACAAACTGACGTAGATTTGTGGGGGTGTGGTTACACGAGACGTTTCAGGCAGGTCTGGGTGAGCATTCGCTTTTAGATAGAATGCATCTTTTGTTCAGACACTTTAATTTTTGCAATTTTAATTCTAATGCACCCCATATGACCCCTTTAAAAAGAGATTTCTGTTAAAGAAAGTGTTCAGAGTTCAAGTGTTCGTTGCGACCGGGCAGATGTTGCTTATGCTCAAACAGCTACTACTCAGCAACTAAATTTAAAGAAGTTAAATTCCATCGACCTTCCCTTTAAAGTCAATGGGGATCAATGTTGTTTGATTATCAACATACCTCAAAATATCTTCTTTTGTATTCTGCAGAAGAAAGAAACTCAGGGTCAGTAAATGAGTAAAGAATTTTCCTTTTCGGGTGAACTGTCAATCTAAGCATTGTATGGTGTTCATGTTTTTGATACCCAATCTTTGCGGGTCTCTCTTAGAATTTTTTAAAGATCAATACAAAATGTAAAAATCTATGTTAAAACACTTAACAAATGTTTACTTTATTCCAATTACAAGCAACTTAGAAAGAATACAGTATATGTCATGGTGGGGGAGGAAGAACCCAAATGCAGGCAGCGGCAATAAAGGGGTTAACAAAGACTTTTATTAATAGAACACAAAACAAAACACCCTCGGTGGGGGAAAACGAAACTAAGAATAATATATATATAAAATAAAGACTTCCCACGTGGGGGCAAAATGTAAAACAAGAGCAGCAAAATACCTAACTGAAAAAAACACGACACAACGCCATACAAAACACGGCAGGGGAACAGGGCAGGGCAAGGTAACTCGCAGACAATGACAAGGCAAGGTAACAGGAATCATGAACACGAACTTCCACAAACAGGTAAGTACACGGCATGGATACACAATGAACGAGCACAGAACAATGAACACAAGGGCATCTTATAGGGAACAAACAAAGGAAAATAACGAGGGGCAGGTGAGGAACATGAGGCACGGCAGGGAAGCAATACGGAAAACGAGAGGGGCGGGGCCAATGACGAGACAAGAAAGCACATGGAATGTCAATATTAAACAAACCATGACTTTCTCACACTAAACACAAGGGATCTGTCACGATCCTGCCACAAGACTAGAAAATCATGAACAAGAAGGCAGGACCATGACACTATATGGCTAATATTTATCACCTTGAAATTATAAGGTTCTGTAGCATTCTTAGGAGTTTTGAGATATTGAGCTTCAAAGTTTTTGCATTCAATTTAACTTTGTAGATAAAAACATTTGTTTGATTAGAAAGGCCAATAATGTACACAGCATAAACAAAAAACATCCCATCATGTAAATAAGTTGTCACGGAGTAAGAATATGTCGACTTTGTCAAATAGAACCTATATTTTTATATTTGTTAAAGCACATTTATGAAAAAAGGATATTCGCTTATATAGCCCTGTTCTTTTTTTATGTATTAAAAAGAAAAACCAAAGCATGTTTATTTTCAATAAATATTTTAATTTATTAATTTATATAAATATAAATAAATGTCTGAGAATTTCGTAAACATTGGGTACCATAGACCTGAACACCACACAAGCATTAAGAGACAGCAAACATTTTATTAAGTATTTTATTAAGTATTTGCTTTTTATATACTTTCTAACAATATTTACTATAGAAAGAACTTTTATAAAAAAACTTTCATAGAAAATCTTTTACAACGAGCACATCTGCAAACCCCCAGACATGCTACTCTTCCAAAATCAGGCAAATCTATTTCAAAATTCAGCAAAATTTCAAATTCAAGCACTGGAATTCAGTACAGGGGGGTAAGCTGTGGCCCATGGAAACAGCCACCACCCTACAACATTATGTAATAGCCCCCTAAATGATGACTCATCACGCTGAGGAACTGCTCTAACTAAACCCAGCACACAGCTCACATGTGCTGCTGTTTACCAGTAGATGGCGCTTGAGCTTTCAGTCTGCGTTTGCCACAGGAGTTGTCTATGTTTATTTACTTCTCTGTAAGAGAAAGTGAATGACAGATCAAATATAAGCAGTGAAAAACACCACGGATATGAATTCCATATCTATATATATTTTTTTGTATTCAGATTTCTAAGGTTCTAAGGTCAATCCTCCCTCACTTCTGTGTACAGTAGGCTATGAATGTGTGACTGAAAGAAGCATGAACACAGTGTGCCTGGCAAAAGTTCAGGAAACACTGAGTTGCTCATGCTCTGAAGGTCTTAATCTTTTTTTTTAAATAAGACATCGCAGCGGTTCCAAACTCGCCCATGAGCCAGGATCTCTGCCAAGACAAAAAGTGAGGAATGGAAACTGAAACACACTCTTTCAGTTAAAAACGAAGGAGGTTACTTTAGTTTTCCCAACTATGAAATCTCAAGCTGATGCGTCACATAGCGGTGAGCCTGCCGTTCAGGAGGCTGACAACAGAAGCACGGCCACTCCCCTTTCCTGAGCTCCAAGGGGCTGAAATTTAGGGGAAGCCCAAGCTTTAAAAGTTTCATTTCATTTGCAAAGAACCTGGAGTCAACACCTTGCCTGTCTCTCACCAGCAAACACACAGCAGCTGGACACACCAGCCCATTAGGCACGGATATCATCGACCTGTGAGGATCACAGCATCTAGTTTCCTTTTAGCCACTGTACTGTACGTGGATGAGGATGACAGCCTCGAAGTCTTCTCAGACTACCCGCAATATCGTGATCGCCATCCTCGCCATCTGGTCCATCATCTCTATTATCATCATTGTGGTGTGGGCAACCTCGGCGGACATGAAAAGTGCCAGCCAGTGTCGTGCGGAGATGCAGGAACTCAGAGAGAAGCACGAAGGGTCTAAAGTTGTGTGGACCAAAGACAGAAGGGCTCTTGAAGACCTGGTAAGGCAGGGATGGAAAAATCAGAGTGTCTTACAGAGGCAAATCGACCAGCAAAAGGAGCAGTTGCGATTTCTCAACCTGTCCCTCGAGGCCAGCCAGCAAGAAAATGTGAGTTTTGGAGCTTCTTGTTCACCTAAATTAGTCAAAGAGCACTTGAATGTTCATATTAAACTAATTTCCACATTTTCTATGAATCATTAAATTGACAAATACGGTTGTTATAAGAACATTGACTCTCATTTACCTGAAAATATATATTTTTAAGTTAAATTTCCCCTAAACGCATGAAGTCTAGAGCAGCAGGGTTTGGTTTGCGACAAACCAAAACAGGAAAGAACATGCAGGTCAGCTAAACCCGAGCAGTTATGCAAATATTTGTCAAATCAGTTAATCCTAACATTAAAAGCAGCAAACTCCCATTGAGGAGGCAGGAACTCAATCACTCCCCTTCCTGGAAAAAAACGGCACTGATAATGCTTACATTGTTTCAGTTCTTCACATTTCATCCACATGCCTTTACTTAAGTGGTTACAAATTCTGTGGATATGTTTGTGAAATGCCTTTTTTGACCTTTGGAGGTGGTGGTGTCCACTCGCACGCCCGTGAGATGTGACGACCACTCCTTAATATCTCAGTGCTAACCTCCACGGCCAAGCCTCACCCCATTACTGATCTTCAGCTTAATGATAAACTTGACATTTCTTTGCAGATAATTCTGTACGGTAACATCACGGTTTTGAAGGGCAAGATTGAAGAATACAAAGTCACGGTGGGAAACCTCAGCGCTGAAATCAGCCTGCAAAAAGGTAGGAAAATTCACGTCACAGTTTTTCCTCTGCTTGGAGCAGCCATGAAAGGAGCTCTCTCTCTCTCTCTCTCTCTCTCTCTCTCTCTCACACTCTCTCTCTCTCTCTCTCTCTCTCTCACTCTCTCTCTCTCTCTCTCTCTCTCAGACGATATTCTTAGATGCATTTTCCCATGTAACCATAGAAACTTGGGAAACAACAAATAAGCACTGCTTGTTAGTAACATGGATTTCTCTGCAGTGGCTGTTATAAAAACATGACATTCGTAAGCTCGCTGCGTTCAGAAACGTACTAACTCATTTAACTTTTTTAAAGAAACAGTGTAAATGAAAATTCTGTCTTCATTTACTCACCTTCGAGTTGTTCCAAATCGGTATAAATGTATTTGTTTTGATGAACACAGAGAAAGATTTTTGGAAGAATGCTTGTAACCAAAGAGTTCTTGGACCCCGTTGACTACCATAGAAAAAATTGCTTTATCAATCTCTTTGTTCTGTTGAACACAAAATAAGATATTTTGAAGAATGTAGGAAAGCAATTTTATCCTTTTAGCAAACAGCAATATTGATATGTAAAAAATCGATTATTTAATACTTAATATACTGTATATGCTAATATTTAGCATATATATATAAATATACAAGTATGTGTATTCAATACAGCTTGTTAATCGACGTCACGCCGCGTTGAATGTGGCTCCATCTTGGGAGGATGGCTGCTAGTGCGTTCAATGCAGTGTTTTGTTTTCTTGTTTGATTAGGAAATCATATCAAAACAATAGCAGTGGAGTGTTATACTTCTAAGATGGAAGCGCCACTGAAACACGCAACATAGGGTGTGACGTCAGCTTCACATTCTCTATAATCCTCAGAATCAGAATCAGAAAGAGCTTTATTGCCAAGTGTGCTTGGACACACAAGGAATTTGTCTTAGTGACGGAAGCTTCCAGTGCACATACAGGTTAAAAAAGTGACAAGGCACAGGTAACAAAATGTAAAAATAAATATGTGTGAGACAATACACATTTGACAAAAAGGACAATATTAGACAAAGGGACAAAAGGCAGTATATTGTGTGTACAGATGTGCTATATACAAATTATACTGTGTTATATGTTATAACAGGGATAAGTTATGCAGGGAAATGTGGATAGCTGAATATTATATCAATAGCATATGTATAATAAATATGAGTATATATAGTTGTGTATTGCACGTTTTTATAGTTGTGTATGGCAGCAGTCCAAAGAGAAAGTGTGCGGGGTCCAGAGTTCTTTTACTCACTCTGGATGAGTACAGTTCTTTGTGGGGAGGGTTGTGCCAGTGATTGCTCAGCAGTCCTGACAGAAGAACAGGATTTTGCGGCTCCCCAAATACAACCACCCTGCGATCCTGTTTATCCAAATTTTTATTCACCATATCAAGCCCGAATATTGTGATTTCGGAAAGGATTTCCTGCCTCACTAAACAACTGCCGGAAATAGCTCCTGACTGCATGAGATATGAAAATAAATGGGGCATTAAAGAGATTGTTATACTGTAAGCACTGATTAAAATCACTCCATTGAACCGCTCAGTAAGGGAAAAAGTTAGTGGGCCTTCAAAAAAAACAGGATAGGTGTGATGTCCAGAAAAACATTTCACACCAAGACCATAATTTAACACCAGTGTCGAATTTGTGACAAAGGAGCAAGCGAAGAACACGTTGCAGCGGTTATAAGCTACCACCCGAAATAGTGCTCTTACATCACCCAGGCCTCTTCAAGAAACAAACTGATAAATTACCCGGCCTGGACATTACCTTATAAGCCAATGGAATTATGAATGTTTTTTTTCCACCAAAGAATGTTTGGCGTATTGTTAAGAGTGTTTAAACATTGTGGATGGGCGATTGAAATTGCATGTAGTGACATGAACGTGAAATAAATATCAAACAGTGTGAGATGTTATGACTGAGGAGAAATTTTCATTATTTTTTCAGACCAGATTGAAGGCCTTGAGCATAACCTGACCCTGAAGGCCCAAGAATTGGACTCGTGCGGGGCTTTACACATCGCTGCCGTACAGCTCCAAAACGCTGCGGAGAAACAGCACAAGGCCTGTGAGACGTCCAAGCAGTTTTTACAGAAGCAACTGTAAGTCATAGCTCACCCATTGCTCTGCATTATTCAATTCCATCTAATCGCTTTATATTAACACATTCGTCAAATGGCAGATTGAATAAAAAACATACAGGCTAATGCTTTATGAAAATACTGTACATTTATTCTTGCAGATGAGATTAAAGAACCATGTTTTTGCATTTTATTGCTGCAGTGTTTTGAAAATTTTGACATATTCGTTTCATCATAGGACAAAGTGCAAAAATACAGATATCCATGAGGAGGATACAGCTCCATATCACTTTGCAATCAATGAAGACAATGGAGCCCAGAGTATCACTACAAGTAGCGTTACATTGGCAATGATCCTTTGCTTAAGTCTGCTTCTGGTACCATGTAAGTGTTCTTTAAGCTTTAATTTAGTATATATAAAGTAAAGAGCATTGATAATGAAACTTTGAAATGTTCTGTGTGTTAATAAAACTCTGTTTTGTTCTCAGAGATGAGAGGAAGACTGGATGATGGAGTATCTGGGTACACGTTTCAGTGCAACACTGTTCTGAGGATGCCGCCAGGTGCACTTGTAACCCTGGACTTGAAGCACATTTTATTCTACATTTGCAATAAAGAGCACTGAAGTCAATTCGATTAGTATATTCAGTGTCAGTCAAGTTAGTTTCATCGCAAAGGGTTTTTGCTGACATTCAAAAAATGTAAGCTGGGTGAGATCGGAACGCTAGATTCACTTCATACAACTATATGCTGTACTTCATTGGTGTTCACTTTTTTAAATCTTTGTTTTTTTCTTTATGAAAATATATTGAAGTTTAACTTCTAGACGTTTGAGATTTGACAGACCTATTTATTGGAATAACCAGGATAAAATAGCAAAAAGATATTAATGTTAATTAATTTGTTTTACCACTGTTAAAAAAATTCTTTAAAGCTATTTTTAGATAAAGTTACAACTATAACTATTAAAGATAATATACTTCTAATAAATTGTTCCATCTTTTCAAGTTTACAGTAGTAACAATAACAGATTTATTTTATAAAAACTGTACTATTTCTCACTGTGGTAATTTTGAGGAAAGACATTCGAGATGCACCAAAGCTTTATGTTATGACTGATACAGGTATACTGCCATTTGTCTGGATGCAGAATCAACCAGTTAAAGGAGACGTAGAAATACTAAGAGGCATGTTTGTCACAATTTATCTCATTGTGTCCCAATCCACAGACTGTCACCTGAAATACGTGTGTCAAAGACAAAACCAGCATGGGATACACTGAGACAGAATAAATTGTTTTTTGTGTGTTTTGTTATTACATTTATTTTATGCTAGTAAAGAAAAATGAACTGTATTTGTCTGGTCAAATGATCCAGCTGAATCTATGCAGTGTTAAACAAAAAAGCTTTCATTAGTCTACTGAAATGAAGTCTTCATCTTTGTGAGTGTACATGTTTTAAAAAATAAAAACGACTGAGAACACTTACTTCTGTGAGTATAAATGATTTTAATGATTAAAAGCGCTATCATTTTCTAATGTTGCTTTAACATGAAAGTAAAAAAGTTATAAAGCGACATTTTAAGGGCACGATTAAGTGGAGTACACACAAAAGTCTTTGCTGCGTACTACGAACAACATTACCCAGAATTAATCTCTGAACCGGAAATGACGCCTCACCGACGCATCCGCCCACCTAGCCTTCCAAAATAATCGCGCTTTGTGTGTTCAACATGTCGGCTCCCATGGAGGTGGTTCTGTCCGCAGATTCTGCGGGACAGCTGTGGAACTGCGCAGTTTTTGACCCTCATGCCGGGACAAATCTCTTGTCCTATAGAGGGGGTAACACCTCCGCGAGGTCTTTAACTGTCCTGAATGGGGAATACATTTTAGGAGCTCAACTCGGCAAGAACTTCATAAACGTGTGGGAGATCCAGAGAAAGGTGGGTACAGCCTGCTGCATCTAACTTATTCACTGAACAAGATTGTTCATGCACACAAGGACAGAATTATAAATGGCTAAACTATTTTCCGCATTGAGCCGGCTAGGTTTGTTTTTAAAGGGTTAACGTTAACATGTCAGTCAGATTTGACAGCATTGTCCTGCAGTGTGGAATCACCAAATTAATACAATCTGAAATAATGTTACCAACATTATATTTTGTCGATACTTTATTTTATTCTTTTATTAATTTGTTACACCGCAGCGACATAAAACAAATAACACAGTTAAACGTGGTTAAAATGTCGAAGAATAGGCTCTAAAAGAAGTGGTGACCAATTGTGTTGTAAAAAATATCTAAAATATACTATTTATCTTATAAATATACATTTTAAGATATAATATTGTTATTATTTTGAGTCGTTTTTATCTTCACAATTGCACATACCACTGTCATCAATTTTGTCTAGTTTATATTATTCTAACCCGTTAATGTTAGCCTATGTATCATAAAGAGGCTAAATATGTTTGTATTGACATTTTTTTGTTTACCATTAACACCAAAGATGAATTGAAGAATTTTTTCTTTGTGTGTGATTGGGTTAAATATAGCTATTCAATTGTGTTTGACATCCCTGAAAAAAAAATATTTTAGGTATTTGTTTAATATTTTGGTCAAGTATTTAAAGGACGAGCAATTGAGCTGGATATGAACTTGAGCTATCTCTTCTCTGGTGTAGTTAAAACTGAACCAAAAATAACAACAGTATACTTGCCACAACAAGAACTTCATTGTACTACCTTAGTGTTTGCATTTACATTTAGTCATTTAGCAGATGCTCCAAAGCGACTTACAAATGTAGTAAACAATAGAAGCAATTGGAACAATATAAGGACAACAAAAAAGCTTAAGTGCAGTAAAACTGGTCTCATGTAGCCTACCACGGTATACAAAGCTAAGTTTTTAAAGTATAGAATGAGTAGAAAAGAGATAGAAGTCAGTACTGCAGAATCTGCTGATCTTGTAATAGTGGGCAGATCATTCCACAAATGTGGAACAGATCCAGAGAAGGTGCGTGAGAGCGATTCCCCCCCCCCTTTTTGGGATCAAGATGTCAGTCGTTTGCAGAGTGTAGGGATCAGGTGGGTTCATAAGTCTCTATTAGAGAGTGATGCAAAAACAAAAAGCACTTAGTTTAAGCAGTTTATATATTTAAAAGTTCATATGTCTTTACAGTTAGTTGTGATGACCTTTGCTTATCAAATAAATACATCAGAATCACATTTCAAAATGCCTAAAACAATGACATAGCAGTTCTGCCATTAGCCTCCTATTTGTGCACATCATTAAAAAGTGAAACTTCTGACAGCTGCGGTTAACTTGCACCAAAGTGCTGAGTCTGTTCCTTAGTTTTTCTTCACTGAGTTAATGCTCTGTGTTTATCTTTCAGGACCAGTTACAGCAGAAGGTCGTATGTCCTGGGATTGTTACCTGTCTGTGTGCATCTCCTAATGGTCTCTATGTACTAGCAGGCATCGCTGAAGCTATATATCTGTGGGAGGTGAGGAGATGTGCATCGGTCACCAAATAACATTGCACCTCTTTGCTCTGTTAATTTGTACTTCTTGTCTTATGCCTTATGAAAGTATTCATTTGTAATATTTCTCATCAAACATTCAGGTGTCAACAGGAAATTTGTTGGCCATTTTGAGTCGTCACTATCAGGATCTGAGCTGCATGTGTTTCACAGACGACAGCAGCCATTTCGTGACGGGAGGGAAAGACAATCTGGCTCTCGTATGGAATCTCTCCAGGTAAGCTCAAGTTTTTATTATTCAAGGATTTTTATTGAAATTCGTACTGAGATCCGGTAAAAGCCCACTCATAAAAAAATTCCGGATCACACACATATACTGTATATATATAGATATATGCATTTAAAAGAAATATATAAATAAATAAATTAACATAATAATATAAGCAGCAATTCAATGAGGGCAGCAGTATAGCAAAAAGCAGCAGTTCAATAAAAACAAGAACACTAGTTCAATAAACCAGAAATTGTCAATTCTGGTGAGTGGCAGAATTCATAAGTCTAACAGCTTCTGGAAAAAAACTGTTTTTCAACCTGGTTGTTTTTCGCTCTGATGCTGCGCAATCTCCTGCCTGAGGGAAGTGAAACAAATAGTCTATTAGCAGGATGGGAAGAGACCTTCATGATGCTGGCCGCCCTACTCCTGCATCTGCTGGAATATACAGTATCTCACAGAAGTGAGTACACCCCTCACATTTTTGTAAATGACACCCCTCACAATTTTATTATATTATTCATGTGACAACACTGAAGAAATGACACTTTGATACAATTTAAAGTAGTGAGTGTACAGCTTGTATAACAGTGTAAATTTGCTGTTCCTCAAAATAACTCAACACACAGCCATTAATGTCTAAACCACTGGCTACAAAAGTGAGTAGACCCCTAAGTGAAAATGTCCAAATTGGGCCCAAAGTGTCAATATTTTTTGTGGCCACCATTATTTTCCAGCACTGCCTTAACCCTCTTGGGCATGGAGTTCACCAGAGCTTCACAGGTTGCCACTGGAGTCCTCTTCCACTCCTCCATGACGACATCACGGAGCTGGTGGATGTTAGAGACCTTGCACTGCTCCACCTAGGTCTGGAGACATGCTTGGCCAGTCCATCACCTTTACCCTAGCTTCTTTTTGGGTCGTTATCATGTTGGAATGCTGTCCTGCGGCCCAGTTTCCGAAGGGAGGGGATCATGCTCTGCTTCAGTATGTCACAGTACATGTTGGCATTCATGATTCCCTCAATGAACTGTAGCTCCCCAGAGCCGGCAGCACTCAGGCAGCCCCAGACCATGACACTCCCACCACCATGCTTGACTGTAGGCAAGACACACTTGTCTTTGTACTCCTCACCTTGTTACCGCCCCACACGCTTGACACCATCTGAACCAAATAAGTTTATCTTGGTCTCATCAGACCATAAGACATGGTTCCAGTAATCCATGTCCTTAGTCTGCTTGTCTTCAGCAAACTGTTTGCAGGCTTTCATCTTTAGAAGAGGCTTCATTCTGGGACAACAGCCATGCAGACCAATTTGATGCAGTGTGTGGCGTATGGTCTGAGCACTGACAGGTTGACCCCCCCACCCCTTCAACCTCTGCAGCAGTGCTGGCAGCACTCATACGTCTATTTCCCAAAGACAACCTCTGGATATGACGCTGAGCACGTGCACTCAACTTCTTTGTCGACCATGGTGAGGCCTGTTCTGAGTGGAACCTGTCCTGTTAAACCGCTGTATGGTCTTGGCCACCGTGCTGCAGCTCAGTTTCATGGTCTTGGCAATCTTCTTATAGCCTAGGCCAGGGGTCACCAACTGGTGGACTCCGGTCTGAATGCGGACCGCGAGATACGTCCATCTGGACCTCAAAGCCTTTTGACATCATAAATAAATGAACGCCTAACATTATTTTCTAAAGCAATCAAATTTATACCAGGCACATCAAGGTCCGCTCAGTAGCAGTTTGGGTCCTACGGCGCCACGGACAGTTAACATTTGCGCACTGTTGCTACGTTCAGACGTCGACTTAGTGGAGTGAAGTGAGCCGAGACAGACTCGCTGCACAGCGCGCAGACAGATGTAACTGTCAGTGACTGAAAAACAATGTCCTTTTCAAAAGTTAGAAAAGTTGACGCTGAAAACCATGTTTTCCAAGATGAATTTATTCTTCCTGCATCGACATGCCTCGTGTTTGTCTCATTTGCTCAGAGTCTGTTGCGGTCATCAAAAGTGGAAACCTTAAACGGCATTATGAAACTAGACGTAGACACTTTGAAGAAACTTACCCGCAGCAGTCCGAGGTAAGGACACAGAAAATATATGAGCTCAAAGCCCAGTAGGAGCGATCTACACGGGTCCTCACTCACTCACTTACCGACCAACAACGAGCATATGAATGTTCACTAAGAATACAGTGGATCTTAGGAAAACATAACAAGCCCTTTACTGTTGGGGAAATAGTAAAAGAGTGCATGGAGGCTGCGTGTGAAACACTTGTAGAAGGAAAATATTAAACAAACCCCCCTTTCAGCTGCACCAGCCACAAGAAGAGCTGAAATGTTATCAGAGGATGTTCAGTCACAACTTGATGCTGCTATTTGTTAATCTCAGTTCAGCAGAAAACAACACTTTAGTTTTCTTTTAAAGTTGTTCATGTTGAAATGAATGTATGTTCAGTGCAGGTTTAGAGATTAGGGCATTTTGCACATTTTTTGCACAATTGTTATGCCGTCGTATAGATATGAAAAGACATGTTTATTTCTTTGGTCTGCCAAAAACCATCAATTCATGTTTTTAGGCATTTAATTGTCCGGACCGCGGCTGGTAATGAGGGTTCGTTTACTGGACCTCAAGCAATTTTAGTTGAAGACTCCTGGCCTAGGCCATCTTCATGTAGAGCAACAATTCTTTGTTTCAGATCCTCAGACAGTTCTTTGCCATGAGGTGCCATGTTGAACTTCCAGTGAGGGATGAGACAGTGAGAGCGATAACACCAAATTTAACACAGCTGCTCCCCATTCACACCTGAGACCTTGTAACACTAAAGAATCACATGACACCGGGGAGGGAAAATGGCTAATTGGGCCCAATTTGGACATTTTCACTTGGGGATGTACTCACTTTTGTTGCCAGTGGTTTAGACATTAATGGCTGTGTGTTGAGTTATTTTGAGGGGACAGAAATTTACACAGTTATACAAGCTGTACACTCACTACTTTACATTGTAGCAAAGTGTCATTTCTTCAGTGTTGTCACATGAAAAGATATAATAAAATATGTACAAAAATGTGAGGGGTACTCACTTCTGTGAGATACTGTATGTCAGTGATTACCGAAAGGCTGCATCCTATGATTTTCTGAGAAAGCTTTACCACACGCTGCAGTGCCTTCCTCTCTGTAGCAGAACAGTTTCCATACCACACTGTTACACACAAAGTGAGAATGCACTCCACCGCACATCTGTAGAATGTTGTTAAAGCTGTAGTTCCTAGTCCAGCTTGTAAATCCTCCTCAGAAAATATAGCTGTTGATGGGCCTTTTTTACCAGGCTACTACAATTAGTTTTCCAAGTGAGGTTGTCGTTAATATGTACCCCCAAGTATTTAAAACTGGATGCAACT
Organism: Triplophysa rosa; assembly: GCF_024868665.1. Taxonomy (NCBI): domain Eukaryota; kingdom Metazoa; phylum Chordata; class Actinopteri; order Cypriniformes; family Nemacheilidae; genus Triplophysa; species Triplophysa rosa. The sequence goes on along the minus strand of NC_079909.1, from coordinate 7,684,635 downwards.
TCCACCTCAGCTCCCCCAATACTCCGTGGAGGAGAGTTCCCATTGACTCCCATAGTATTTATTTTCCCTACTATGGCAGTAAATGAGGGATGAGATCTGTTTGGTTACTGACATTCTTCCAAATATCTTTCTCTGTGTTCATCAGAACAAAGACATTTATGCAGGATTGGGACAAAAGAGTCAATGATGCGACATTGACCTTTAAAGCGACATCAAAAATTTAGCTGAAAACTCTGTTTTAAAGGTGACATTGTTAAATTACTGCTCCACTTCTCATAGTCGGTGCTTGCCAGAAGTGTATAGTGGAACTCAATCTGGATCTCTGGCATGTTGAGAGATGAGACTAGAATATTAAAACAGATTAAATGTAACACAAGGCTGATTTCAGTTCAGTAATTGTGAGATGAGAACAGATTAATGATTTCGTGTCTTTGTAACGAGATGTCTGTCTGCAGGAAGATTTGCATTTCTTTTCTATCACATTCTCTCATATCTTAGTGTAATTTTGTGCTTGTTTCAAGTGGTCATATCCACATTAACATATAATACAGCCTCTGATATCAGAGCCTTTAGCATATGTTTACTATGAAATGTACGATTTTATGATTTGTAAGCGTTTACTCATCATCATCAGAACAGACGTTGTTTAGTAAGTGCAGGATATTTATAATTGTTAAATATCAACCTCAGATGTCCACTGTCCACTGTAACTATTGCTGTAGTTGATCACATTTACTGTGGACATTTTCTACTAACATTTCACTAGCAAACAAATGCATCTATATTAATTTAGCCTTCATCTATTTCAGATTGACATGCGATTTTGTGGTACTATCAAAACATTGCTCTGTTTGTTTAGCATCTCAACTGGCTTGACACAGCGATATTGCCTCAAGTACTGGTGTGTAAATTCTGTTTTTGTAGTAAAATAAATTTGATCACCCTATAGTGGCATTGTAATTACACAGTGTATCTTTAAAATAAATGCCATTTTATATTTTGTGTTTAATGCATCTTTCAAACATTTGCAAATGCAGATTTAATATTCTTATATGGGTCAATGACATACACTCACCTAAAGGATTATTAGGAACACCATACTAATACGGTGTTTGACCCCCTTTCGCCTTCAGAACTGCCTTAATTCTACGTGGCATTGATTCAACAAGGTGCTGAAAGCATTCTTTAGAAATGTTGGCCCATATTGATAGGATAGCATCTTGCAGTTGATGGAGATTTGTGGGATGCACATCCAGGGCACGAAGCTCCCGTTCCACCACATCCCAAAGATGTTCTATCGGGTTGAGATCTGGTGACTGTGGGGGCCATTCTAGTACAGTGAACTCATTGTCATGTTCAAGAAACCAATTTGAAATGATTCGAGCTTTGTGACATGGTGCATTATCCTGCTGGAAGTAGCCATTAGAGGATGGGTACATGGTGGTCATAAAGGGATGGACATGGTCAGAAACAATGCTCAGGTAGGCCGTGGCATTTAAACGATGCCCAATTGGCACTAAGGGGCCTAAAGTGTGCCAAGAAAACATCCCCCACACCATTACACCACCACCACCAGCCTGCACAGTGGTAACAAGGCATGATGGATCCATGTTCTCATTCTGTTTACGCCAAATTCTGACTCTACCATTTGAATGTCTCAACAGAAATCGAGACTCATCAGACCAGGCAACATTTTTCCAGTCTTCAACTGTCCAATTTTGGTGAGCTCGTGCAAATTGTAGCCTCTTTTTCCTATTTGTAGTGGAGATGAGTGGTACCCGGTGGGGTCTTCTGCTGTTGTAGCCCATCTGCCTCAAGGTTGTGCGTGTTGTGGCTTCACAAATGCTTTGCTGCATACCTCGGTTGTAACGAGTGGTTATTTCAGTCAAAGTTGCTCTTCTATCAGCTTGAATCAGTCGGCCCATTCTCCTCTGACCTCTAGCATCAACAAGGCATTTTCGCCCACAGGACTGACGCATACTGGATGTTTTTCCCTTTTCACACCATTCTTTGTAAACCCTAGAAATGGTTGTGCGTGAAAATCCCAGTAACTGAGCAGATTGTGAAATACTCAGACCGGCCCGTCTGGCACCAACAACCATGCCACGCTCAAAATTGCTTAAATCACCTTTCTTTCCCATTCTGACATTCAGTTTGGAGTTCAGGAGATTGTCTTGACCAGGACCACACCCCTAAATGCATTGAAGCAACTGCCATGTGATTGGTTGATTAGATAATTGCATTAATGAGAAATTGAACAGGTGTTCCTAATAATCCTTTAGGTGAGTGTATAAGGATTTTCAACATGCCAATTTTAAAATACAAATAAATAATAATTTATATTGCAGTTATTCAAACATTAGGAATGTGGTGTACACATAAATGCAGATAAAAGTTTTAATTTGATTGTTTTTTATCTGTGAATCGGCCATAGCCAAATATTTCATGTGGTTCAACCGTGATTTGTCTTAAAATGAATTCATTTCCTTGACATGTTTAAAATTCTTAACAAATCTTTAGTATTTAAAGTTTTTAGAAACAATTATTTCAAATTTAAAGTTTTGGTAAGTCATCACATTCAGTATTTTTGTTCTATAATTTTGTCTTCTTAAATTAACAAAATTAACAAACCAATTTTTCCGGAAAATCATTCAACTGATATAAATGTTTTAAAAATACCATTCACTTAAGTATACTGTATCAGAGATTCATATTTCACAAAAAATATATATTTTATTTTTGATTTAATGCAACTATTGACGTTATTGGTCACACCACTTGATAAGTGGTGGTTAGACATCATTGACCCATATAATTGGAGTTAATTTACTTTGTTGTTGAGTTATTTGTACAGCAGTATTGCACTTGGGACACAAAGTAAGTGAGTTACTAAACCAAGTTTATTTAGTGTCGGCATCAAACAGTCAATGAATCAAAATTTCATAATGTTAAACTGTAGTGACTTTAGTGTAGATGACACATTTGTATTATTATTTTCGGTATGTACGCTGTTTTATTTTGCTGCGGTCGTTATAGTCTTTGTGTCATAAACATACTCTACATACCATGGCTGAAGCTACCCAAAACATATTCACGTCATATTTCATCATAAAATCTAAATAAAAAGCCAGAAATTATATTTTACTGCATGAAAAGGAAGCCTATTTTTATACAGTTTATACATTTTTGCTTTGTGACATTACTTTAATTACTGTAATACGTCTAGATGTTTTATATTTGAGTTTGTTTCTGATTCTCATTACTCTGTGATGATTCTCATTAGAATCTCATTACTGTAATACAGCAATCATGTCCATAATGTCCATAAATTAAGGGCAGTGCATCTGCTAGTGTATAAATACTTAACAATTTTATTATTACCCTTTTCCACATTAATAATGAGAATCTTTTTAGAGCATTGAAAATAATGTCACAATGTAAACATTTTAATGACAGAAAAGTGTTACGTTTCCAAAATATAATTTCGCTTTTAATTTTACGATGAAGTGCAAACTAGATACAGAAACAGAAAGTTAATTTCACTGCCAGTAGATGGCACCGTGAGCATTTTCAACGTTCCCACAGGTACAGATGGTGAAATAAATACACACAAACAAGCTTACAGCTCCACTTTATTTCAAGATGTCTTTGAAAACATCTCTACCAAAATAATTAAGATATAAAGCAAGGAAAAGCGACTTTCAAAATGATATCTCTCATTTTTATACCCTCAGGCGTTGTATTTTCATAGCTCTCAGCTATGTAGTAGTAATTCTGCATCTGAGCCTCTCCTGCGTTCAGTCGGCCTGTCTATCTCTCTCTGTATTGTGCTCTGCTGTTATTGTTATCGATCTGATGTAACACGCTTTGAAGCTCTTGAATTGAGGCTGATAAAGAAAGACACTGACCTCAATGTTCTCTGAGCTTTATCAATTATAACAGATGCCCAAACTTCAACTCCGCTATGTTTTTGAAGAGTGTCAGACTCTCGGCTTGAGATTTCCTGCTGAGCTGCACTGACACGTCTGCTGGTTTTGAAGGAGAAGACCAGTGACAACCGACGGTGAAAGACGCGCAAGGATTTTAAATGAAAGTTCTGCGTGTGTTTGTTTGATGGCATTAGGTAAGGTAAACCAGGCCCACGGGCTGCAATATATGAAAGGAGGAAGCGGGAGAGCCCTGCGCTGCCATCAAACCCCAATGAATAATTCAGCATCTGTCTCTTGAGTTTTGAAAGGAGATGATGCGTATCTATTATTCTGTATCTGTACAACTCGGCAGAATAACCTCGGCCTCCGCCGTAATCGACATTCCCTGACCCTCACACGTAGCTGAGAGGTCTCGACCTTAGAAATCACAGTATGCGAGTTCGCCGCACCCTGTGGCTGTTTTGAAATCAAGTGAGTGGCGTATAGCGTCTTTGATAACCAGATATACTGTCTAAGTAGGGAGCTCTCTAGATTTTAATGTTCGCATTTCGTTGTCACACTTCCTTAAGGGAATGTAGTCAGAGTAGAAAAAGAAGTCAATTACAGTTGGACAGTGCAAAGCCTGTTAGTTTTCCCATTCATCTCAATGGAAGTCGCATGGCTGGCCGAGTCTCTTCTCTCATAGGCACTCAGTTCGCGAAATGCTTTTTTTAACCAATCACAGGAGCAGTACATGCCATGTAACTGTTCACTCTCCAAAATGAAAATGACACCCAGACAGCACTGATTGGCTAATGGCACCATGAAAACATAAACAGCCCCGGGTCCTTCATTAAAGACTGCGCCATTGCGTGAGCCATGACTTCAAAAACAGCAGACGGAAAAAAATATCAATTTCATTGTTTTAACTATGTGAGTAACACAGTATACAGCTGATGAAATATGCATTTTATTGATGTAAAACAAACTATTAACTAATGTAAAAAAAATATATATATATATATATAACTATTACTAATGTAAAATAAATTATTAACGTGTTCTTATTATTTAACTGTGGGTAAAATGTTAACCAGATTTGAGCCGTGGTGTAAGATGCCATAAATAAATCCAGTGCTAGATTGTGTATTTATCTATTATTTTCAGGTTTTGGCTCTTTGTCCATTGTAAAATCTTTTGAGTTTTTGAAGGGATAGTTTACCCAAAAATAAATATTCTGTCATTTATTAACCTCACGTAATAACTCAAACACTAAAGAAGATATTTTGAGAAATGTTTCAGTGGTTTTGTGTCCAAAGAATGGAAGTCAATTGGGGGCAATGTTGTTTGGTTACCGACATTCTTCAAAATATCTTCTTTTGTGTTATGTAAAAGAAAGAAAGTCATACAGGTTTGAAATGACATAAGGGTGAAAAAGCAATGAAAGAATTTTTGCGTGAGCTAAACTTCTGTAAGTTTTGTAATTACATAAAATATACATTGCAACATTATAACCCCCCTACCATCAAGACACCCTCATTAGTAACACGTTTTTGTTTTGTATGTTGAGTATGTTCGTTTATTTTTAGCGGCGCACATATTGATTTCCCGAGCCTGTGTTTGCACCAGCTTAATCGTGTTTGGCTGGAAACGCAACCGTGTTCTGCACTCAGGTTTGTGCTGTAAGAATCGTCGGCAGTGACCTTGCCACTGAGTGAACGGCACCGAGCGCAGCGCAGCATGAAGAATGAAGCGTGCAGTGAACGAGGGGAATCTAAAGTATTGGAGAGGGACACGTTCACGCTGGCAGATGAGAAGAACAGGAGAGCTTAAACTGATTGCAGTAGCCATGCCTCCTGCCAAAGAGATCCTCAAAGTTACACGTTAACAGAGTTCGGTTTATAGATGTCGCGGGTCAGGGTGAACAAATGAAGTCGCTTACTCGGACTGTCACACTGTCGTATACAAGGCTTTCATATTAATCACATTTTTTGCTTCCTTTAAGTTGTCCTAGAAGGTTGCTACATATGAGCTCAGATAATGTACGAGCTATGTGATGTGATTTTGGACTTAAAACGTTTTTGGATTCTACTTTGTAGTTGGTCTTTGTATATGTTAGTAGCACAGATGTTGTGTACAGATAAAATGTGTACCTACAGTATGTTGCTTTGGACAAAAGCGTTTGCCAAAGTTCCCATGTGACCTTGCAATGTCACACGGGCCTACCGTTTTGTAAAGCAGCTAAATGAGTTGTATTTTTAGACAGGTTCATTGGTATTCTGTGGGACTGTCTGTTCTGACTAATGGCAGATGGCGGAGTGTTCTGGAAACTTTTTTGAATGGAGTTAGTATTTATAGAAATGTCTGTTTATCACTGGTACTGGTGGGACACACCTTTTAAATATAACCATTAAATAATGAATAATAATATATTATATAGGCCTGTCGCGACTTAACGCGCGATATATAAACTTGACATCGGTAGTTTTTGGTGATGCAATATATCGCCATTGAGTTTATATATGCGTTTGTTTACATAAAAATGAATGACATTAACATTTTATCCGATCGTGCTGTCTCTGTTAGTGCTGCCCTGTGTCTGTGTGTCAAAAGCGGGACCGCAAACCTCCCACTCCGATATGAAAACAAAGGAGCGCGTGAACAAGACTCTCTACTCTTTAAATATGGAGGTAACGAAAACAGCAACACAACTGATTAAAACAAAAGCCGCATTTGGAGCTCGAGAGAGGTCTTATAGACAATTTTAAACAGAGTGTTGGTTCCTTTAAAGGGCACTTCACGAATGGAACACCACTCAAAAAGTCGTTCCAGATAAAGAGACATTGTTTTTCATTGCTCAATTGGGCAAGTGTATTTTAAACGGCCACATTATGACATACAATCATGCTGCCCTCTCCAGAGTTCACATATCAAGGGCTCTGCTTACCCTAAACTTCATCATAACTGCTTGTAACGTAAATCAACCAATCATAATTAAGGACTGTTATAGTATTAGTATACAAACCCGATTCCAAAAAAGTTGGGACACTGTACAAATTGTGAATAAAAAAGGAATGCAATAATTTACGAATCTCATAAACTTATATTTTATTCACAATAGATAACATATCAAATGTTGAAAGTGAGACATTTTGAAATGTCATGTCAAATATTGGCTCATTTTGGATTTCATGAGAGCTACACATTCCAAAAAAGTTGGGACAGGTAGCAATAAGAGGCCGGAAAAGTTAAATGTACATATAAGGAACAGCTGGAGGACCAATTTGCAACTTATTAGGTCAATTGGCAACATGATTGGGTATAAAAAGAGCCTCTCAGAGTGGCAGTGTCTCTCAGAAGTCAAGATGGGCAGAGGATCACCAATTCCCCCAATGCTGCGGCGAAAAATAGTGGAGCAATATCAGAAAGGAGTTTCTCAGAGAAAAATTGCAAAGAGTTTGAAGTTATCATCATCTACAGTGCATAATATCATCCAAAGATTCAGAGAATCTGGAACAATCTCTGTGCGTAAGGGTCAAGGCCGGAAAACCATACTGGATGCCCGTGATCTTCGGGCCCTTAGACGGCACTGCATCACATACAGGAATGCTACTGTAATGGAAATCACAACATGGGCTCAGGAATACTTCCAGAAAACATTGTCGGTGAACACAATCCACCGTGCCATTCGCCGTTGCCGGCTAAAACTCTATAGGTCAAAAAAGAAGCCATATCTAAACATGATCCAGAAGCGCAGGCGTTTTCTCTGGGCCAAGGCTCATTTAAAATGGACTGTGGCAAAGTGGAAAACTGTTCTGTGGTCAGACGAATCAAAATTTGAAGTTCTTTTTGGAAAACTGGGACGCCATGTCAGCCGGACTAAAGAGGACAAGGACAACCCAAGTTGTTATCAGCGCTCAGTTCAGAAGCCTGCATCTCTGATGGTATGGGGTTGCATGAGTGCGTGTGGCATGGGCAGCTTACACATCTGGAAAGGCACCATCAATGCTGAAAGGTATATCCAAGTTCTAGAACAACATATGCTCCCATCCAGACGTCGTCTCTTTCAGGGAAGACCTTGCATTTTCCAACATGACAATGCCAGACCACATACTGCATCAATTACAACATCACGGCTGCGTAGAAGAAGGATCCGGGTACTGAAATGGCCAGCCTGCAGTCCAGATCTTTCACCCATAGAAAACATTTGGCGCATCATAAAGAGGAAGATGCGACAAAGAAGACCTAAGACAGTCGAGCAACTAGAAGCCTGTATTAGACAAGAATGGGACAACATTCCTATTCCTAAACTTGAGCAACTTGTCTCCTCAGTCCCCAGACGTTTGCAGACTGTTATAAAAAGAAGAGGGGATGCCACACAGTGGTAAACATGGCCTTGTCCCAACTTTTTTGAGATGTGTTGATGCCATGAAATTTAAAATCAACTTATTTTTCCCTTAAAATGATACATTCTCTCAGTTTAAACATTTGATATGTCATCTATGTTGTATTCTGAATAAAATATTGAAATTTGAAACTTCCACATCATTGCATTCTGTTTTTATTCACAATTTGTACAGTGTCCCAACTTTTTTGGAATCGGGTTTGTACTATTTGTTTTAAATATTTACACTCCAGATATTATTTACATTCCAATTTCAATGTCCAAATATACTATTAAAAGGTCTTTGTTCTTTAAAAGGGTGTAGTTGCATTATTGTATTATCATTACTTAATCAGTGGCATAAAATATTTATAAAATGACAATATCAAGTATCGCAATTATTTGTGATGCAATTAATCGGCAAATAAAAAGTTGCTATCGCGACAGGCCTAATATTATATTCTTCTTATTCTTCCGCCATTATGTCTATGGTAGCCCATAGAACCGTATGTTAAAAAGTTAGGAAATTTTGCACACAGATAGAGGACAGTTCCAACATTACCCATAGCAAATTTGGAGTCTCTAGAGCCACCACCAGTTCAAAGTTCTATAGTAACTCATACATTATTTAACTTCTGAACCATAAGGGCTATAAAGTCAATGACCCCATTATTACTGCTTGCAGCTATATTTTGTCAGCTAATGTTTTTGTTTTAAGTGTTGCGTTTTAAAAAATCTATAGCTTTTCTTGATCCATTTGTGAGTTCAAAATGTCATTGGACAGTTGCCCACATGGATTCAACCAATGAACGTAGACACAATTTTAAGATGCACCCCCTTGTCATCATTCCCAAAGGCACAGTTTAAGAATAAAGCCAAGATTATGTGACCGCCATGAGAATAACAATAAGAACTTAACTCATATTGCACAATGTGTCTGTGAATGTTGCTTCTATCATTTCTTTTATTTGGTAGAGGTCAATCTGTTTATTAGACCTCATGAATGCAAAAACAGCAGCTTTATGAACTGTAGATATAGATAGAGTATGTGTGTGTGTGTGTGTGTGTGTGTGTGTGTTTCACAGATGTTGTTTTAGACAGGTCGGCCCCTGAGCTTACCCAGAGGTGCCGCATCATGCAGCGGTGCTGACAGAATGGGGCTCAGCTCTGTCTCATCTCGCTTTATGTGCCCCCGAGTTTCCATCTGGATCTCTCTCATTCCATTTCACTCATTTATCTGATCCTTTGTCCACTCAGATATCATGGTGTAATATTATGATTGATTTCCGTTAGAATCTTTAATTAACTCATCAGACAAATAATATGCGATGAGATTGATGGCACGCACAATAAACGATTGTTGTCCAAAGCCTCTTATTTAAAATAATGACTTTATAATGGGATGTTAATGAGAGATTGTATTGTGACCCGTTGGACCTCCGATTGTGTTTCAGTGTCGTTCAGTTGGATTCGCCACACACGCCGGAACCACGTCATATCCTGTCGCTTCACTCCCTCCCGATCACAGACATCCACTGTGGCCTGATGGGACCACAAGCCCGTGTTGCCACAGCATCACTAGATCAAACTGTTAAGGTGAGTTATTGTATCCAGTCTTTCTGATGTGATCTTAGGGTAAATATTTGCTCTTCAGTTCACAAAAAAAAACATTTTTTAAAATGTATTTATTTACCCTAATGTTGTTCAAAATCTGTATATGACTCTTTCCTCTGTGAAACACAAAAGAAGATATTTTGAGAAATGTCTCAGTGGTTGTGTGTTCATATAATGGAAGTCAATGGGGTCCAGTGTTGTTTGGTTTCCAACATTTTTCAAAATATCTTCATTTGTGGTCAATTGAAGAAAGAAAGTAATAACACAAAAACACAAAAGATATTTTGTAGAATGTTAGTAACCGAACAGCACTGACCCCCATTCACTTTTATTGTATGGACACAAAACCAATGCAAAACTGAGTGCCAGTTAACAACATTCTTCAAAACATCTTATTGTTCTGTGGAAGAAAGAAAGTCATACAGGTTTGGAATGACAAGAAGGCGAGTAAACGATGACAGATTTTTTAGTTTTAAATAATAGATCGTTGCATTATTAAGATAAACATAAGTACACATATTTTTATTGCTTTACATATTGGATTCATCATTTGTATTGTTTTGGTGTTCCACATACTGTATAATTTCTGAAATGTCAGAACACTTTAATCATGTTTATAATCCGCAGGTACATCTACACAAAGCCTCACACCTTTCTAATGCTTCCTGACATTATCTATTTTTTATTAAATTGGAAACACAAAGGATTCATACGGTTGTTTATCTTCTAGATAACTTATTTAATATGCTGATGTCTTCATCTGTTCTCTTCAGTGTCGGAGAAATCTCTTGAAAAGCATAAATATTTATGAAGTCATATTTTTCAGCTGTACGGTCCTAAAGCTGCCTCACTTGTAATCCAGTTTGTTGCTTATTTAAGTCTGATAATGGCATGAAGAAATCCGGTCATGAGGGGGTCCTTTGCTTCAGATAATTTATCTTCCTTGTTTAGTGTGGAGCAAGATGCTCTTAAATTAATGTTTGCACTGATGAGACCTTGAATTGTCATTCAAAGAAAGTTTTCATCCCATTTGCGGCCGTACTTTTGTTGACTGGCACGTTTCATGGACCTTGTTAGCCAAGCCTCTTGTCTTCCAGCGAAAACACTTAAACAGGATAATTTTGTTTTAAATGCACAATAATGCACGCTTCCCCTTTCTCGAGTTGTGAACTTGGGTGGAATTAGATTTTCTCTCTGAAACTGGGCCAGTACGTGTCGCGCGGGTCTAAACCGGATAGCCCGCAGGCAGCAGTCTTGAGTGCTGATGTTTGGCACTCAGGGCTGTTTCTCCTGGACGCCTCCGGGCGATGTGCTTGATTCGATTGAGGAGACTGTTTGAAGATCAGGGCTAGAGAGACTGATGTCCCTGAGGGATGGATGGACAGTGGGCATAAGAACATTCTCTTCCAACAGACTAAACATCTGCCAGCTTGCTGTTAGAACAAATCCATACATTATTACACACGTCCAATGGTTTACATCCATGAAGTGCTAAGCAAGGTTTACATAGCCCTTTTGTGGGAACATTTCTGTCCCCTAGGAAGATTTTAAATAAAGTCTTTTTTAGAAAAGCAATCATTCTGGTTTTAGAGACTAGATTATTATAGCTTCTGCTATTGTGTCACTTAATTACTTTTTTCTCATTTTTAAGGGTGTTAAAAGGTTACATTTGACAGTATTTCCTTATTTTAGGCTTGTATCCATTATTTTAGACACTTCCATGCTATGATATGTTTAATAAGTTTAGAATCAGGAAGGGGGGTGGGTTAGGGTAGGGTAGGTGGGATGGGGTGACAGCAACGTCCCTCCAAGGTCAACCAGAGATCACCCTTTGGATGCTGTTAAAGTACATAAAAAATCATCATTTATTCATCCTCATGTCATTCCACACCTGTCTGACTTTCTTTCTTCAGCAGAACACAAAGGAAGATATTTTGGTAACCGAATAACATTGGCCCCCATTGACTTCCATTGTGTGGACATTTCTCAAAATATCTTCTTGTGTGTTTCACACAAGAAATAAATCTATAGGTGTACTTCTCAATTCACCTGACAGCGCTTGGTTGAGTCTCTATGCCGCTTGTCATTGACATTGCATTGACAGGATTACGCCAAGTAATCAAGCCCATTATAAAGAAGCCATAGCCATGACTGATCGTGGGGGCCACATGTTGTGAGGATCTGTCATAAATGACTGGCTGCTTAGTCTGTGTTTAAGCTCGAGGTGTGCCCGGGGCACCGCGGCACCAGGCGTTCAATGTCACACTGTGTGCGCTCGCTCATTACCCAGAATCCCCCGTGGGGCTTTCGTAGGGCCAGTTGCTGTCACAGCAGAGCTCTAGTGAAGAGAAATGGGAGGAGGAGATGGCGAGGGCAGGCTGTGGGTGACTGCGGTAATAAAGGGCCATCGAGTTTAGCACAGCTGGAATCACACCTCAGCAGGGTACACAATTAGCAGTAGTCATGCGCCAAATGCGAGTAGAAATAGGATTTAGCAGGTTACATGTCAGGTGGCCGGTAACTTTATAAAGACCAGCAATAATCAAATAAAATCCCTTTATTGTCACGCAACCATATACACAAGTGCAACAGTAGGTGAAAAACTTGGGTGCAGTTACGACCAACATGGCAGTATGACAGATATGTAGTTTACAAGTAACAAAGAATTACAATACGTTACAGTAGACAATTTTCTTGTACACATTTACACAGTAAACATTTCTGTACAAGTGTTTAACCAAGTATAACGAATGACACATAATTGACATATAACTTCACAGCAGCAAATGTACACACAATGTGCGTAGTGTACAGTGATTATTACGTATTGTTCTGACTGCGTTAGAGTTCTTATTGGTTGTGCATGCTAGTGGGGGATAAAGTGCAATGCTGATGAGTATGTAGATATAAGATATGGTTAACATTTTGTGATGTAGATTTGGACTTCAATATATATGCATTTTTGGTAACACTTTACAAGATTACTTTCATTATTGCATTAGTTAACAGTGAGAAATATGACGCAATGACCTATATGGACAAACGATAAAGAAATTAAAACAAGCAATAAAATGCAATAAATTAAAACAATTCAATTTTATATTAACTAACATTACCAGTGTTTAAAAAATGCTCCAGAAGTATATTCTTCAATGTTAGTTTATGTTAACTAATGCATTAACTAATGTTAATAAATACAACCTTATTGATAAGTATTCCTATTTTTTATAAAGAATGTTTCATGTTTGTAATAACTATTTGTGGCATAATAGTCCAAATCAGAGTTATTATAGTTTTGTTTTCAGTTTAATTAATATTTTAAGTCTTATTAATATTTAAAATATTATTCTATAATAATACAAATAATATAATATTATTCTATAATATCTATAAAATCTTGTATTCTATATAACTAGGTAATATTTTATATTTTTTGAGTTTTTATGTTATTTTAATTGCAATTATCTTTTTAATTTAATTTGTTTCTTTTAATTTCTTTTAAGTTAATTATTTTATTGCCTCAACTTAAACGTATTTCAGTTTATTGCTGATCATTCTATTTTGTTTCATTTATCAAATAATGTTAAGATATTATATTTATATTTAACTATTTCACTTATATTAAATTGAACTTTAATTTAAATGTTAGTTAACATAAATGTTTTAATAGTTTTAGTTTAGTCAACTATAATAACATTGTTCTGAATTCACACACTGTTGACAGGTGGGGCACAGAGTACATTTTAGACACTGTCCCTCAGTGTCCTCTCTGTCAGGCCGCTTGAAAATCATCTTTGGACCGTGACCTTCACAGCATCATAGCAGCAGGTTTTAGAAATTACCAGATGCTCTCAGAGTTTCTTGTGGGAGATGAACGTCCAAACAAAACGTGCTGGCGGTCTGGTTTAATCAGGCCCGTCTCATGCTGTCAAAAGCCATTTGAGCTCAGTGGCTGCTGTCAGGGCCCCGGAGCTGATCTATATCAGAATCGATCACACCCCCACCCTAAGAGCCGGTGATGAAATTTGTTTGTGTTGTATGTGGGAAACCTGCCTGCACCGTTTCATTGTGCTAATGCTCTGACATATCCTGCTCTCATCTGGTTTGAAAGACTGTGTCATGGCCTGTCCCTGTAGATATTGTCATGGATGGAAGATCCTTATCGACACGAGCCGGATGTTCTGCCACATGCTTCCAATTATCTGTCAAAGATAGCGAAGGGTTAATCCAAGACGGTTTATTGACATTGACATGTATGTGACACGCATGCCGTGACTCATGCAGTCAGTTTCGTATCACTAACGTATAATTCTTCAGATCGTAGCCATTGTGTTGCAATTGAATTTTCTGTTCGATTTGATTGCCATTGTTTCAAACCAGCTTTGTTAAACATCAACACCAATAAGAAGTGTGTTGATGTGCTTGAGATGAAGATTTGTGTTAAGCAGCGTCAAAGCTGATCTAAGTGTTCTCGCACCAGGGCCCTGAGCGCTGATGAGCATTTTAAATACCGCGGAGGCAGCAAGGAGCTGAAGGGACTCACGACCTGAACTTTGTCATAATCTGCATTCAGTCTGGTCTCTATCCTTTAGCGGCCTGTGAACGACAGGGAAACCTTTCTGTTAGCTGAACCAAAGAATTTTGAAGCTCACTTTTAAATGAGAATGATAAGCAGCCAAGATCTCCCTGGCAGGGGTTCAAGCGCAGCAGTCCTTCATTTGATTTTGGGATTGTTTTGTTGGCACTTGATCTGGTCTAGTTACAGGCTTAGCTTTTGTTTATTTGTTACTGTATGCTTAAGTTGTTGCTAACAGTTTAAGAATTGTATATCTGTATTTGTATTTTAAATAATGTTGGGTAATAATATATAGTTAGGTAATACAAATTCTAGCTTTATTAACACTAAACAATAGGGCTGGGCGATGTGTTTAAACAAAAATTTGATAATCGACTTTAAAATCCGATAATATCAGGTATGTTTGACTTCATGCAACGTTGCGCAGACGATCGGCCTACTGATGAACCTACTGATGATGTTATAACGTGTATTTTCCATTATTATCGATTATCTTCTGGTATCTGTCTGTTGTAATCAACATCAGGATATTTGCGAGACATCGCCAATATACGATAACATCGTCACATTGCCCAGCCCTACTACACAAACGATTGAACAAAATGTAACCAAAAGAGGATTTATAGCCAAATCAAAATGTTAAAGGTGCAATGTGTGAGATTAAGGAGGATCTATTGACAGAAATGCAATATAATATACATAACTATGTGTTCATAGGTGTATAAAGACCTTACATAATATGTTTTTATTACCTTAGAATGAGCTATTTCTATCTACATACACTGTGGGTCCCCTTACATGGAATTCACCATGTTGTTTCTACAGTAGCCCTATACCAGGGGTAGGCAACCTTTGCGACCAAAAGAGCCGTTTTGGGCCCTCTCCCACCAAATAAAATTGGTCTAGAGCCGAAAATTATATGCAACCTTTAAATTACTATAACACAGGTTGTTATGCATCTAAGGTAGTAGTTACCCAGTTGTTACCCATATAGTGCGACTTTTATTATATTTAGATGTTAGCAATTTATACATTTTTGTTCCTGGCAAGAAATGGGAATGTTGCAATAGGAGAGTAGCGTAGTGTTACACGCGCTGCTTTAGTTAGACTTCAGCTTTTTTCTTTGAACTTTTGTTTTGGCCTTTGTTTTTGCAGCGTTTAATGAACAGCCACAAGAGACCGCCTACTCTCCGCATACGGACATCATGCGTAAACATTATGAAAGGCGCGCTAGCCAGACAGGATTTAAACTATGCCGGCTAAAGACCTAAAAGTTTGGTTTAAAAACGAAAAAAGTACCAAGCAGAATGTTTTCTCACCATTCCAGTTCTACGCATAGCATACAGTGTTCGGCGCTGTCTCAAGTCTGTCAAAGCAGAAATAAAACCGCTGCTCTCTGTTTGTTTTTTTCTGTCATCTCCGGTCGTGCTCATATGTACATTGCATGCACTTATTTCGTCTATTCGAATGAAATATCTGAAAAGGCAAATACATTTATGCAGCCAGGGTGTATGGCTGGGTAAATGTGTATGCTTTTTTAGATATTTCTTGAAGAAATAAAGACAGAAGTGGTCAAAAATGGACAAAATAGACGGATTACAGCAGCAGGTGTAAACGGGTATGTGCCTCTTTCATCCACTTGTGATACGATCGACCAAAACGCATCTTATAAAGACTGCAGAGAGCCACAGCAGGGGGGCAGAAGAGCCACAGGTTTCCGAGCCCTATACGGACAAACTGCTCTATAGAGTGCGTTTCGTAAATACGTTATCTCCTTCGGCAAAGATGTAAAAACGTGACGACATCTTAGTCCTGTGAGAGCCGCCGTAGTGCTTTGAAAGGGAGGGGGGTGTGAGCCATTGGTTGCAATTCACAACCTCACCACTAGATGCCGCTAAAATTCACACACAAATTCTTTACGTTAATATCTTTAAGATATTATCATATATAAGATAAGAAAAAAAAAACATAACCCGAAGTGCTTCTGGACCAGTGTTTACATTTTGCGAAGTGGTCTATATGACTGTTTTTTTTGCTGAACACAAACAGTTATTTTAAGAAATAAACTTCTTGTCTTTGTAATGCCATAGCATGGTCCCCATTGTTTTAAACTGATGAGAGAATTTAAATTTGTTGGTTGAACTATCCTTTTAAACATGTATCTCATAAAATAGCTTTTTCTGATTGTGATCAACCTAAAATCCTTAATATGGCTTCGGGTAGCATAATTCAGTACGCTATTACTGCACCAGAGTAGATGACAAGTAAACCTGAGTGACATCACAAACACTGAGAAAAAAACATACAATAAACATAAATCTCTGCTATTTTATATTATAAATAGATATAACAACAATAAAAGAATATATTATTAACAGTTCATTTGCAATTTTTTTGCCGTCACACCATAGGACACATTCGTACTGTACGGTTTATTTGTACCCACCAACATCTGGATGGAAACGCATCCTCCTCCATTATGGTAAATGTTTTTCTGGAGGGCTCTTTTAAAAGCAGAAAATTGGTTTTCCACCGCAAACAATGCGCACATCTGGCAATCAGCATTGTCACGACATCCCTATTCTGTGGTCCATGAGTGATTCGTCACATTGCATTTACGCTTCAGCTGATTGGCTCAAAGAATCGAGTGTTAAAGTGGCGCATTGCTGAGCCCATAATAGGAAAATACTCAAGACCTGCAGCAGATATTAAATATACAGAAAATGCTATCAATATTAAATAACAGTATGCTGAATAGTTGGTGAGAGCAATGTTCGTAATTGCAAAGTGTGGATGTCATCATTTTATGTAAGTAATGCATTTAATTAGCTAATGTTCAAGGTGACTGTAAATAGTCATTTTCATTTTCAAGATGAAAGCTCAATTAAAGAAGTGAAAGCTTTAACATCTTTAATAACACTGATGTTTCAGTTTTCTTTAACAGTTTCTGGGTGGATCCACAGCTGTTGTTTTTGTTGGTGATGTTTTTTCAAAAACCTGAGATTAACACATTTCTGTCTGTGAGAGAAAGAGATAAGGTGAAGCTCACTGGTCAGGTTCAATGTCAGAGTCGTTTTGTCTTCCAAGTCAGGATGTCTGATTTCTGATGACAACTGCCCGGGCTACTTTCTCCTTTTGAGCAAATCTCAGTTTATAAATTTTAGATGAAGTTGAGAGAAGCGATTTCACTCGGTTCTTTAAGCTACAAGTCCGCTGGCCTTGAATGAAGTGTGTTTACTCTAATAGATTGTGGGTTGAGTCATGCAATATTTTTCATTTAATACGTTTAAATACTGTATTGAGAAATAATGAGATTTAAGACACAGTAATGAAAAAAGTCAACTAATAATCAAATTGCGTACAAAAGGAGTTCTTGTTTTATTTTATTTCGTTTCTTATTTGTAAACCAAAAAGACTAAAAAATGTCCACATTTTCACATTTATGTGAAACTTCCTTTGCTAGGCCTACATATTTTGCATTTGGAAAGTATTTTTAATAAATGGACACAAATATGCAGTCATGGAGACGATTTCAAATTTTCATGTAATCAACATTTATTGTGTTCATTCCAGTCTAGTGTCTGTTGAATTTGAACTAAATCAAACCTCAGAAGTGATATCAAGTCATCTAACAGTAATGTGAAAGACTGACAGCATGACAAGACACATGAAACTGATAATAATTGAGATTATCCAACACATAAAAATCATTTTGAATTGTTTCTAAATACATGTATAAATATTACTGTTGTATTGCTTAAAAGTGAATATGAATTTGTTTTTCTTTGCAGTATTTGAGGTCTGAAAAATACAGAGCATCTTTTCTGTTATTTTGACCTGTTTCTCCAGTTTTCAATTTCTGCAAATAGAAACAATATTTTTATTTGAAATTCGGAAGAAATATTGTTAGATTTTAATTTCATTCTGTGAACATCATTTTACCTAAACACATACCTATAAATAGTAAATTCTCAAAAAAACAAAAATAAATTTTAAGTGCTCTCTTATTTTTTTTGTCTCGTGTCCCCCTCAGACAAAGTGCTTGCTGTCAGATTGCCATCAATCAGGTGGATAATTCAAAGGTTTAATTTGTCCTGCTGTTGTTCATCAGTCATCTGAGCTCAATAGATTTGGCTGCAGTGGATTACAGCCTGTCAGTCATCAGAGATGCGTGTGGGGAATCCGGGAGGTCACTCAGTACACAGATCATGAGGTGTTTCTGTGTCAAGCCTATTGGCTATAGACAGATCAGTGTTGAGCGTTTAGTCATTGGGTTAAAAACATCTAACATCATGAACTGAGATGGAAATCAGGCAGGACATCCAGATACATCTCATGGCCTATGACCAGTTGACGCATGACCTTTAGACAGCTTTGATTTATCAGATGGTTAATTAATTTAGTTGAAAAACATGACCTTACTTACTGAGTAAGCCTCCCATTTACTGAGGAGGCTTATGCACATGGTTTTAAAAAGGTAACGTGTTTTTAACACAACTTTTTTTCCATAAGAAAAACATTTATATTGGTTAAACATGTAATGATACAGATTTTTTTTTATTGAAACACTTTCATTATATTATATTTAATTAATATTGTCAATTAAAATTTACAGTGAAAAAGTCCTGTAAGGCTCAAAAAGCAATGTTGAACATATTTTGTGATACATGCAATAATTCCAAACACATTTTAATGTTATGGAATTGTAACACTTAATGTGTCATTTTGTTTTGATTGTGTAAATAAAAGGGTCAATGCAAGGTCGAGTTAAAAGTAACTAGACGCAAAAATGTGTTAAGAACAGATTTTAACAACAGTTTTTGGAGTGTAGAAAGAAAATCATAAGGCTTGAAACAACATGATAGTCAGTAAACCGTGACCATTTTTTATTTTTGGTGAACTATCCCTTTAAATAATAGGATTTGTTTTCTGCATAGATTTTCTGAGCCAGTAAGAGTGACGAACAGGTAATGGGCAGTTTCCTTTTGCTCTTGCCATTTTATGACAGGGTCATGGGCATTGATCCTGTTCATCTACTGGCTAAGACCCAAAATTATTTTCCGGTCAGTTTGTCTTCTTTAGGATGGCACATCAATCACTCTGGACCTGTGCGGGGATGTGCTGAGACGCTCTGACCAAACACTCACAATGTTTTTTTTGCTCTTCAAGTAGAATATTTGACCCTAACTTTGTTTCTATTGATTTAACCATCTTTTTAAAAGCAGCTGTAAATTCGGGAAAGTGGTCGTTCTCTTCTTACGGGCTCTGCGATATAGACCTTTCACTTGGACTAAAGGTTCTGTGTTGTTGGCTCATCGTCCTCACTGCAGAAAACTCGAGCTTTCTAAAGTTAAGCTTCTGAGCTCTCCAAGTCTACTTCAGCATTTATTTGAGATGATAACACCACATTACCCCTGTACCAATAAGTTACTTTTAAACTTTTTGGCAAACGTGTTGCCATTAAGCTGCAAGTTGGAACAGAAATGTGGAGATGTTGGAGAGCCGGAGATCTTACTGGGGATTTTATTACCCAGAGAGAAGAAGCTGCTGTCCTGACAGACAGAGTAACTGTTACCCAGAAGTCTTGGTCTTCGTTTTGTGTTCTCCGCTCTTATCTGTGTCTCTTTGTTCTGTTCTCTGTCGGCCTCTCTTTGTGCCATTCATTTCAAGATGAACCGGTTCAAAGATCAGAGAAAAATAAAGAAGAACAGAAGTTGCAGAAGTGACACTTTTATTTATACACAGGGCTATAGATTTAGTAAAAAATGTCTTTCATATAATAAACACTTACAATACACATGTTTTATGATTAAAATGTTCTTTAATAAAGTAATTTAAAGGTGTGATGACCTGGGCTTGTTTATTGTTTTATACTGTTGTATGAGGTCTACTTATGACGTTCGCATGGTTTTTACATTTAAAAACATCAAAATCAATAAGTAATAGGCTATTTTCTACCCGGGTTTTGAGGACAGCTCTACAAACACTCGGTTTGAATGGGCGTTCCGCCATGAAGGCTTGGAAGTAAACGCCCACTACTACGATTGGATGGCAGTTTGCATAGTAAACTTAGTTGGAGCCTTCTGCGAATTTGGTTAGAGACGTAACGTTAGGTTACACATTAGCACCATTCGCATGAGATTAGCATTATCTGGGGACCTAGTGTGATTTATAAATGACCTCCCCACATCAGTATTTCATGTAACGCATTCGCACGGGATGATTTTACTCAAATTTACGGACTTATTTCCCGGATGTGATGGCAAGGCTTCGCGTATAGTTTGTATAGCCTATAGTTGTATTGCGTTTAATGATATATGACAGTACCTGTCAGCATTTGAGACCCGTGATCGCAAACCAGACAGAAGATCACAGAGATCGCGGGTCTCAAATGTGACGAGAGTTTCCATGATAAATAAACAAACGGGAGACTCCCGGTAACTTATGGATATGACCCAGCACCCGAAATAATACCAAAACATATCAAAGTAGCCTCCATTATTCGCAAACGGTGGATAAAACCTTGAAAAATGATATATGAACCCGCCAAATCACAGAGATCCCGATTCGCACGGGCTTAAGATCACAGACAACCGCTGCAATTAATATAAATGACTAGAGGTCCCCAGGTAATACTATTCCCGTACGAATAGTGCTCAGAGCATATCAAGCGATAACAAAGCAATAGTGAAGCATAGTACAAATATGTTTTACTCACATAAGATTGCTGCGCCTTTCCTATCCGATCCAATATGGACGGCACAGCACTGCTTTTTAAATTTAGTCTATTCGCAAATCCAGCCTCGACCTGTGCCTTCTTCACAAAGGAATCTGCGGTGAAATGAAACGAACAAATGCTCCATGTTTTTCCCACATGAGCTGGAACGTCTTTAAAAATAAACTTTAACCCCGCATTCCTAATATCGGAATCCGAAGGAAGGTTATGCAGCGACTGTATTCTTCCACAACCAGGGATGGCACAATATTTAGCTATCTTTAACGGCATGTTTGTTTATTGCATGTTCGCTCTATCTGGTGTTACTTCAGAATTGTCATGCGTGAACCAGTGGGCGGGGCTAGAGAAGTAGTCGTTGATATTTATTCTGTGGAGGCGGTGTTCAACCAATCAATGTCGTCATAGATAGGTGCATTCCAGAACCTGGCGCTCGCTGGGCCTGGTGTCAATAACAGTTGTAATCTCAGTAACAAGGGCGTTTTCAATTCTGACACTTACATGATGTTCGCGTGAATACGATTCCCAGTTATATAACAAAAGCACGGTTTAAAATTGTGGTTTTAATTCATGGCATCTTTAAAACGTTTAACAAAGTAATAAACTTTTTTAATATTACGAAAAAATTACTACGTGCACCTCTGAAACTAGATTTCTTGTAAAAAGATTTTCCTGATCCGTCTTTGACACTTTAATAAATCAAATGTGCGTCTCCTGTTTCTCTCACAGGTTTGGGAAATTTCCTCCGGGCAGATGCTGCTGTCCGTCCTCTTCGATGTTGGTATCATGTCTGTGACCTTTGACCCCTGCGAGTACTTCCTGTTTTGTGGTGGAAGCGACGGCAATATTTTTCAGGTGTCTCTCTGCACCACGGTAAGTACTGCTTAAGAACTTTGTCATTTATCTCGCAGTCAATCTGTAATAAATCATCAATAAGCGCACCTAATCTAAATGACACACAGTCATTTGATGCATGGTTATCGACTTCATTGGCTAAATGCTGTAACTCTCTAGCTAATTGTGCGCCCGCCATAGTTACTTAACGTTATACACGAAGCAAACGATCAGTGAGTGACGTGACGTTAGTCCAAAACAAGTCAAGAGTAATCGATCAAACGCTTCAATCTACGCTGAACCAATAGTAGGCAAGACCAACCCATCTAATTATCATACAAGACACAGAAAAGTAAGAATAAATACAAGAATAAATAAATAAAAGTGGAAATAAATACATGCGATAATAAATAAATATAAAAATAAATAAACGTATAAATAAATAAATGTAAAAATAAAAGGAAATGATAAATAAAATAATCTAAAAATAAATAATAATAATAATAATTAAAAATAATTAAAAAATGGACACAAAAAATAATAAATCAATTTAAAAAATGAAAAATTAAAGCTAAGATCAATAATAGCTAAAACGAATTATTTTGTTTTATCAAACCATTCATTCCTTTATTTATTTTCATGTTATTACATTTATTCGTTTATATATATATTTATTTATACATTTATTTATTTATAATTTTTGCAGGTTTAGTCCTCCATACTTGTTGTTCCCTGCTTTAGCCAGAGAAGGTTAGAGCTGGACTTCTGCTCGGTAGAGATGAGATATAAATCTAAATGTATTTTCTTTCACACAGATCTTACAGTAGACAGTTCATTTTGATTCCCATTGATATGCATTTACTTGCTTATTTTAGTCATCCACCAGTTTGATCTTTCAAATCTATTTTCAGCACTCTTAAGAAATAAAATAAGTGATTTTCTTGTTTTAAATTTTTTTTGGGGGGATGAGCTTTCAATCCTAGCTTAGCTCTTGGCAACTTGCTAGGCTTTAAGTGGATGTGAATTGAACGTGTTTCCTTCCATTCTCACCTCCATTCATCTTTACACTAGAGGGCTCATCTCAAAGGGAATCTAAGATGAAATGTATCCAGGCTTTTGTCAACCTAACTTAAAGCCAGTGCCGTACCTGCTGGATCATTGGAAGTGGGTTATTCCCCAGCAGGTGATTTTGGCTTTGAGGACCTGGGTGAGCTCAACCAGAGGGATCACTTCACCAAAAAAGATCCAATAGAGAAACAGAAGAACACAGTGGTGTTGGGGAGACATAATGGCTAAGGAAGAAATTATGATACGTTGACAACATACTTTTGTTATATTTAAGATTTTTGTTCTTCTAAAATTTGATTGTTTTCACTCAAAACCCCTCTAAAGCTTTCCAACTTTACTTACCAAACTCACCACAGACATCCGGCATGTTCCTGTTGCGTCTCATCTAGGGATGTCAATTTAGACAAATTCCCATAATCGATTTTCATTTACATTAACGATCAAGTAATCGATTACTCGTTATCATTAATACTGAAATATGCCTCTGCAGTGGTATATAGGCATGACAGCGCTCAAAAGCCACACAAAAAGCCATCTTCCTCACCTGAATAAAAAAGTTTCCAAGTTAAAAAAATGCCTAGTAGCATTGTTAAAATGAATCTGTGTGATTGATAATATAATAAAATGATGTATTTGATAATTAACATATGGACCAATATACAACGTGTCGCTGCCTCAGATGCGCACTCTGGTAATTGCATATAAGCAGACTCATCATTGCGTGCGTCTGCCTGAGAGAATAGGTAGATTTGTTATTATAAGCGTGTTATTTTCTTTCTAAATGTGCATATGACACAGCGCATGGACACTATCGACAGTATTACGGAGAATCTGTAGAATTCGAAAAAGGGCATTTTAACTCACAAATGTCCATAACGTGTTACAACCTTTAGTGGTCCTGAAGTTGAGACTTGTGTCTCACACTGAGGCATAATTTGCAGGTGGGACGAGTGGGACATGTCGCCACCACTTTTTGCCAAGTCAATTGTGTCCCGAGCACTTATTTGAATAAAACTAAGCTTGTGGAACAAACACGCTGTGAACGCACCGCTTGCGCATCCATTGTCCAAGCACAAAACATGTGTAAACCAATAAAGAAGTGTAATTTTTAATTATTCCCAACAAGTTATTATATAAATATTTTAGATATTAAAGTATTGTTTTCCATTGATTTGACCGACCCCAGCGGGTGGGGGCGGACTTTGTCACCACCACTTTTGAAAACAAAGTTACGCCACTGGTCTCACATAAATAACATAATTCTTTGTGTTACATGAGCAGAAGCTAAAATAACTTTTAAATGATGTGCTAAACCATTTCGAATAAAATAACTGATAAGCTGTCCACATGCGATCAGTGCAAACCTAAAAACCCTGATGGTACTGTACACTTTAGGAATGCCGGTGAGGATTTAATAAACTTGTGACAACAACATATGTTACCGATACCACACATTATAAAAGAAAATATATTTGCATTTTGCATCTATAGCACATATTTTGATCTGCAGCTTTAGATCTTTTTTCTTTGACTAAAGCAAATGCTTAAAATGTTTCTTCATTATTATTCTTAACGAAAAACTCAACAAACATAAAATAGCCTAGTATCATTACAAACACACTTGTGGTAAACTTTTACTAACAAAGGCAGATGGTACATTTTCTTTTGATACAAATAGTTATTCATTCATTATTTACTTTTAATTAAACAACAAAAAAAAGTACACTGACAAACTTGCTTATATGAAACAGAATGTTTATTAACAAAACGAATAATAACATTGTACCTGTTTTGTAACATAAATAAATTCAAAGATCTTCGGATTTTCCCCCTACTTCAACACAGTTTGTGGTTTATTATTATTTTAAATGAAATTGCAACAATAAAACAAGGACAACGCTACTTATATTAAACAAAGAAATAAAACTTATAAAAGCTCTCCTCCGCCTTGACCTGTCAATCATCGCGCCTCACAACTGCAAGCTGCAGCTGCCGCTGACAGACGTGTGCCTCGCAAACTCTTGCATCCATTGTTCAAATGAACTTTTTCTTTTTCTTTCTATAAAAAAAAATACAAAACTAAGGTGTGTCGGTAGCCAAGTAATGTAATAAGTGGATAGCCATTGCGTTTTTCCATGAGTCTGCTGTATGTGTTATGCGCATAAGCCGCACGCACGTGCATGACTTTGAACTCGATCATAATTAAGTTATTTCGAGTAAACTGTTATCGACAATTAATCGATCGTCGATTAATCATTAACATAACTAGTCTCATCTTTTCTAACTGTTTGATATCTAGCAACAGCCTAGCAACCACTTAAAGGGATACTGCACCCCAAAATTAAAATGCTTTCATCATCTTCATGTCATTCCAAACCTGTCTGACTTTTTATATTCTGCCGAACACATAAAGAGATATTTTGAAGAACATTGATAACCAAACAACATTAGCCACCATTGACTTCCATTGTATAAACACAAAACCACTGAAACATTTCTCAAAACATTTTGTTTTGTGTTCCACAGTACAACGACTCAGATACAGGTTTTTACCGACATGAGGGTGAATACATGATGACTGAATGTTTGTTTTTGGGTGAACTATCACTTTAAGAGTGTACTAGCAATTGCGCTATGCTTATCTAGTTGGCACTTTATACATCGATTTAGCTTATTTATTAGTCATATTATACATTGTAGTACTGCTGGGCTCATGAAAATGATCAATCTGTTTTTTGGTACCAACATGAATGATGCCTCAAACTGAGCAGAGATGTGCTATCAAGCAAACTGTAAAATGGAATTCTTTAACAATCACTCAGAATAACCTCATACTCGGGCATATACTGTACCCACATTCCAACTTTTGCATGGGCTAAAACCACTCACATGTACTTGAGAAAGTGTAAAAAGAAGCTTTCTGCAGACCATTGCTTTGAAACTTTTAGTGAATTAGCCAAGGGTGACAGAAAAACTCTCATAAATGATAAGAGTAATACAGACAAACCTTTGGAGGAACTTCTTGGCAGCGTTTATTGGTCAGCACTTAATAAAGAGCTTTAATTATCATATGGCTAACACTATGAGCTAAAGTATTCATAAGCTTATATTGCAAAACACAAATCTAACAGAAGTTGCTTCAGGCAGAAAAATGTTAGATCATGTTTGTCTCTTCTCAAGACCTTTCTTGATTTTACACATTTGTGTGTGCATTAAGTGGGGTAAGTTCAGGGTCCTCTTTGCAAAATTCACTGTGTATAAAGTTTAGTTCATAAATATATACAGTGAGGGAAATAAGTATTTGATCCCCTGCTGATTTTGTAAGTTTGCCTGCTTACAAAGAAATGAAGGGTCTATCATTTTTATGGTAGGTTTATTTTAACTGATAGAGACAGAATATAAAAAAATCTGTTATATAAAGGTTATAAATTGATTTGCATTTCAGTCAGTGAAATAAGTATTTGATCCCCTACCAACAAACAAGAATTCTGGCTCCACAGATTGGTTATGTGACTATATGGACCACAGATTAGAACTGTCACTTTAAGAAAGTACTCCTAAATCAGCTTGTTATGTATATAAAAGATGCCTGCCAACAGAATCTGTATCTTCCAGTTCAACCTCTCCAACACCATGGTCCAGACCAAATAGGTTTCAAAGGATGTCAGGAACAAGATTGGAGACCTGCACAAACCTTGAATAGGCTACAGACAGAAGCTTGGTGAGAAGGAGACAACAGTTTGTGCGATTATTTAGAAATAGAAGAAATACAAAATAACAATCAATTGCCCTTGGTCTGGAGCTCCCTGCAAGATTTCCCCAATGGGGTAAAAATGGACATGAGAAAGGTTAAAGATCAGCCCAGAACTACACGGAAGTAGTGTGTTAATGATTTAAAGACAGTTGGGACCACAGTTAGCAAGCAAACCATTGTTAACACACTATGCCACAATAGATTGAAATCCTGAAGCACCCGCAAGGTCCTCCTCCCCAAGAAGGCCCGCCTGGCTCATCTGAAGTTTGACAATGAACATCAAAATGATTCAGAAAAGGCTTTAGCGAAAGTGCTGGCACTGCTGTGAGACCAAAATTGACTCCTGTGTTTGGAGAGAGAGAAATGCTGACTATGACCCCAAGAACACCATCCCTACAGAGAAGCACAGTGTTGGAAACATTCTGCTTTAGGGCTTTTTCTCTGCTACGGGTACAGGATGACTTCACTGCATTGAGGGGCTGAGGGACGGGCCAGTGTACCGTAAAATCTTGGACGAGAACCTTCTCCCCTTAACTAGATCACTGAAGATGGGTCATGCATGTGCCTTCAATATGACAAAGACCCAAAACATATTGCCAAGACAACCAAAGAGTGGCATAAGGAGAAGCACATTAAATGTCCTAGCCAGTCTCTAGACCCTAGTCCTATAGAAAATCTGTGAAGGAGGCTAAAACTCCAATTTGCAGAGCGACAGCCAAGAACCCTTAAAGATTGACAGAGGAGTGGACTAAAATGTATCCTGACACATGTGCAAACCTGGTTACCAACTATCAGAAATATTTTACCTCTATGCTTGCCAACAAGGGTTTCTCCACCAAGTACAAAGTTATTTTTTCTCGGGATCAAATACTTACAGTATTTCACTGACTGAGATGCAAATCAATTTATAACCTTTATATAATATTTTTTATATGTTCTGTGTCTATCAGTTAAATTAAACCTACCATAAGAATTATAGACCCTTCATTTCTTTGAAAGCAGGCAAACTTGCAAAATCAGCAGGGGATCAAATAATTATTTCCCTCACTGTATGTCCAATGCAAATGATATGTTTATAATTGTCACGAATTGTACAGACTCAGAGGTGAGGATCCAAATGCAGTTTATTTAAGGGGTAATCCACAGGCAAATCCGAGAGTAGGCAAGGGTCATACACAGAAAGACAGTCCAAACAATATAAACATCCAGGGCATGACAAAGAACACGAGGAACAGAAGCAACTGTGACATAACACAAAACCAAGCCCCGAATGATTGACAAAACCAGGTTTAAATAGACAGAACTAAACAGATAACAAGAAACAAGTGTAAATGATTAAACCGAGTCCAGGCAGTGATTTATGGGAAATGTAGTGAATGACAGTCCGGGTGATGTGGAGAGTGGTCTCTTGTGGCTTTGAGAGGGCACTGCAGCTGATGACTGTTACATAGCCCCCCCTCTAAGGGCGGATTCCAGATGCCCTTATATGACAGTCCAGGAGGGTGGAAGAGTGGAGGTGGAACAGGGGGAGGGTCAGGCCCGTGAAGGGGCACAGGGCTAGGGCCGTGGTGCAGAGGCGGACCTGGGCCATAGTGCAGAGGCGGACCTGGGCCGTGGTGCAGAGGCGGACCTGGGCCATAGTGCAGGCAGGCAGGGATCTCAGGAAGATCACAGGAGTCCATCTTGAACGAGGTAGGGAACTCAGATAAGCCGGATGGGACCGGCTCAAAGAACACAGGAAGACCGGACGGGATCGGCTCGAAGATCTCTGGAAGGCCGGACAGGACTGGCTCGAAGATCTCTGGAAGTCCGGACAGGACTGGCTCGAAGATCTCTGGAAGGCCGGACAGGACTGGCTCAAAGATCTCTGGAAGACCGGACAGGACTGGCTCAAAGATCTCTGGAAGGCCGAACAGGACTGGCTCAAAGATCTCTGGAAGGCCGGACGGGACCGGCTTGAAGACCTCTGGAATGCCGGACAGGACCGGCTTGGGGAATTTTGGAGTGGCCAGCTCGTCAATAGCCTCAGGAACGGGAGAGCAGTGCACAGCCCAAACACACCCCAACACAGCAACCATCACCAGCGGGGCAGACTCCCAGGACAGGACCTCAGGAACAGACACCTCCATGACCACCGGACTTGGGACCACCGGCTTGGCGGCCATGACGGCTGGAGACTCTGGCTTGGTGGCCATGTTGAATATCGGGCTGACCACCATTAGCGTGGGGCATGCAGGCTGCCGTGCTGGGTCTGCCTCATTGGCTAGTGGAGCCTGAGGCCAACTGCCCCCTCCTAAAAAATGTTTAGGGGCAGCCTCCACCTCTCCCACAGTGAAGGGAGAGCCACACGACAAAAGCATAGTCGACGAATTGAGCAAGGGACCCTCGAGGACCATAACGGGAGATGCAATGTTTGAAGTGATCATTAAGACTGTCGCAGAACAGTTCAATTAATATACAGTCTGGATATTCAGAATACCAGGCAATGTCCAAGAAAGTCTGTACGTGGTCCTCGAGGGAAACGTTACCTTGGTGGAATCGAGCCAAACGGACTGCTGGATCAATAAATGGCTTGGTTTTCTGTCACGACTTGCACAGACTCAAGAGGTGAAGATCCAAATGCAGTTTATTTAAGGGGTACACCACAGGCAAATCCGAGAGTAGGCAAGGGTCATACACAGAAAGACAGTCCAAACAATACCGGACAACTGACACAAGAAACACAGGCACTATATATACACACAAGATAACAAGACACAGGTGAATGCAATGATGGCTGACGACTCCGGGCAAAGGGTTATGGGAAATGTAGTGTGAGATGGCAGTCCGGGTGATGAGATGAGTACCCTCTTGTGGATCACGAGGGCACTGCGGCTGACAGACGTTACAATAATTGTTTACAGACCTTTATCACCTCATAGTAAATGTTAGTTTCTCAAGCGTCAATGACTTTGTAGGGTTTTGGGAGTTGTCCATGAGTCCCTTGTTTGTCCTTGATGGTAAAGCTGCCTACTGTTCTTAACAAAAATCCTCTAGGAGCTGTAAGTTATTTGGTTTCCCAGCATACTCTGCACTGGGGTTCTCAACCACAGGGGCTCAGTGATGTTAAGATCCAGCTTTATCTCTCAGGACAATTAGGGAGCTTGAAGTAGTCATTGAAGCCAGAGGAGGTAACATGTGAAACCCAAGGGCATGCCAACTTTTCAACAGGACAATTTGTGTAAATTCTGCTATTTTATCTCCTAGAATGTGTGTCAATGCCTGCATTTTATTCAGAGCTATACTAAATACAAGATCTTTAAAATCATCTTTTAAATTTGATTTGGTGGTTTAAATGCTTAAAGATTATTCTGGGGGTGCTGTATGTAAATTATTGAGAAAAGAGGGATACATAAACTCTCTAAGTTAGGCATCAAATTGAGGTGCACAACTCATCCCCACTGTGTCCAGCTATATTCATCATCATTCTGAAACATTAATCAGGGCATTAATGAGCTGGTAATGACAAGTTGGGGATTTTCATCCTCACGTTTATTCATTTGACTCTGTCTGGAATCTCTTCAGCCTTATTAGTCTGCAGGGTTTCCTGATTTATTTATTTGTTCACGTCTCTAAAACCTTTCAACATGTTCAAAGCCTTGATTCAGATCTCATGGACTTCTCAGGCTGGTCTTTACATTCTTCATAATTTGGGTGTACTGTTTAAAAGTTGTTTTTGCAGTTAGAGTAATGGGTGAAACTAGGAAGCGTTATGTGGTTGGGAATTAACATCCTGATTTCGTTCCCAAAAACTCTCACCCCCAAAAATCCGACCCCAATCTTCAAGTTCTGATTGGTTGAAATTCCTGTTGAAAATCTGTTGGCAAGAAAGTGGGACACATATTTTTGTTATCTCTTGCCTTGTTTAGTTATTAGATGTTATGTAAAAAATGATTATTTGATATGAAGTATCATATCTTCACCATTTTGATTTCAATATTTTGTTTATATTCCTTTGAGCTGATCAGTCATAATGTGAATTTGTTAGTCTACCCAGAATTCTTGTGTTCCCTCAGGAATTAGTATTGGGCTTTGAAAATATTATGATTAACGTTATTCATGAGACTTTAATGCCATTATGTATTATATTGCTATTATGTTTTATGGCTGTTATTTATCTTTCTAAGTATGCAAGGACTACAATGCTTGTCGAGATAACATACTTGTGGTAGTTGTAGGCCTTAATAAGCATCTTGTAGTTCTAAAGCACAGTATTAAAAAAATTGGTAGAAATAATTTTAAAAGGTAATGGGTTTGATCCCCGGGGAAAACTCACTACTGATAAAAAATACTTAAAAGCACTCTGTCACTTTGGGTAGCATAAATATAAATATAAACACACGTTTGAGGTGTGACTATGTGTAATTTGTGTTTAAAATCTTAGTAATTTCCCAAATCTTATTGTACTTGTAAAGCCACAGCTTTAAAATCATTGCTAATTCCGGAGGGAACCCATGGTTAGAAAATGCAAATTCTCTCTTAGCTTTTAGGGCTGTTATTTTAATTAAGGTCTTTCAAAAATATTCCTTATCACATGGGATTTATTTCCCTACCAGTGTGGCATCCGGCCGTATTAATTGTGTGACTCTGTATAAGAAAAATTCTTCCAAATCAGCCAGACATCTCCTTCCGGCTTAAAATCTTCTTGTCATGTATTATTGATGATCCCTATTGCAAGCCTTTTTAAGAGGTGATGTAATGATTTGACTCAGCAGTGGTCCGGTCCAGGCCACCATACATCTCCCACATCCTCTTCCTTAATTAATGCCATTAAGTCAATCGATCAGGCCGTTTAGGAAAGACAGACACAACTGAATCCCCCGTTACCTAATGGAAGCTGCTGGACAGAACATGATTATGTGTGTACCTGGACTGGATGCTGATTGACTCTGGGGGAACAAAATCCTTGGCGAGAGGACTGTTTAGTCTGCTTGTAGTAAATGTTTTTCTCACTCGTCTCATTTTCTTTCTTTTCTTGTTTGGCAGAGCTTAAGCCGGGATAAAACCTTCCAGAAGGACAACGATGGCAACCAGGTGTTCAAAGGACACAGGTGAGGATGTCTGCTCTTTGGTGTGCTCCATGTGTCTGTCCTCAGTCATTACTGCATTCTTGCATCTGGAGCCCAAAGTTCAGTCAATGAAAGGAAGAAAGGGAGAAAGTTTCTGGCGTCTACGCTGGAACTCATCTGGTCTCATTTGGATTAAATTCCTTCACTCTGTGCTTTGAAAAACTCTGCTTGTGTGCCAATGCAGGCAGGCGGTGTAATCGCAACCTCCATTTGCTGTGCTGTTGGAGGCTGCCAACATGAGCACCTGTGCTATAAGTTTTCAGGTGGCACACAGCGTGGATTGTAGAATTGGTGGTGGCTGTTGGTGGCAGGAGGGTGTAATTTGTCATTGTGTTCCATATCTTTAAGGAACACATGTTCACTTTAGAGCATCTCTTATGTGAGAATACAGTTTTTTAATTGTGCTAGTAGTTGGCAAATAATTATGACCATGATCTTTTTATTTTTGGCATGTTTGTAAAGTAGACTGTATGTTTTAGGTCAGGGGTTTTCAAACATTTTTATCAGCCGAACCCCTTCGACCTAAATCGTTTACTCGTAAGTACCCCTTGAGGGGTACTCCTCCTGAGGAACCACAGTATGGGACACCCTGTTTTGAGTGGTGCTTTTCACACATTTTTAATCACATTTGACAAATTGAAAATATAAAAAAAATTATAGAATAAAAATTGCTAATTTAATAATTATAAATCGATCTACATTAATCAATGTATTATTTACTAGTCACTTTGAATGCAGTCTTAAAGGGATAGTTCACCCAAAAAATGAAAATGCTTTCATCATTTACTCACCCTTATGTCTTTCCAAACATGTATGACTGACACACAAGTAGATATTTTGAAGGATTTTGATAACCAAACAACATTGGCCCCCCTTGACTTCTACTGTATGAACACAAAACCATTTTTCTAAATATCTTCTTTTGTGTTCCACAGAAAAAAGATTCACATACTGTATGTTTTGAATGACATGAGGTTGAATAAATGATGACAGATTTTTCATTTTTAAGTGAACTATCCCTTTAAGAACTAGCAGCAATATAGACGCCTTTATTGTTAGTAAACATTGTGATGCGTGTTTGTGGGCGGAGCTTAGGTGGAGGCAGAAAGATCCCCCTGACCGCATTACTAATGCTAGGTAGTACGTTTTGTTTCCTTGCTTTTTACAATGACTAGAAAAAAATCAGATTAAATTTTAACTGTCTAGGATCGCAATTGTTTTAAGTTAACTTTAAATTAACTGGCCGACCTGTACGCGCTCACTCAGTGGATCCAGGGACGAACTGACAAGTTTACCTCCACTAAACAACACAACAAGATGATATTTTAAACTCCTTATATAGTCGAATCTGTGGTGGTTTGTATTGGCCGCCTCCAGTTATCCCTTTGTTTTTCCTCCAGCTAATGCCGTGACTTAAGCGTGACGTCGGCCGTAAAGGGGTCTATAGTGTTTAGAATGCCATATATGGAAAATAATGCTCACGTATTTGTTGTATTATTTTCATATATGTTGAAGCATAAATGCAACACAAATATGAACAGTTTCCTTGTTTGTATGAGTATAAAGGTAATTTAGGTAAATTGAACCTTATGTGTGCTAACTTGTGTACCAGAATTGTTTTATATTATGATAAACACTGTTAAAATGCAGACTTGTTTGTTTGTACACCAGAGAACCTTCAAGCATCAATTCATTGCTTCTGAATAGTAACACATTTTCCAGGTTTTCCCACTAAAGCCGGTTTAGCTCTGCACCTGAGCTCTACTGTCACCACCATTATAACAATCTGTTTCCTCCTGAACAGAAATCTGGTGACATGTCTGTCTGTATCTATGGACGGCACGCTCCTGCTGTCCGGCTCCAATGACGAGACTGTCAGGATGTGGGATGTTCAAAGCAAGCAGTGCATACGCTCCATCACCCACAAAGGTGAGCATCTCTCTCTTTCTTTTCCTCTTTCTCTTTCACCCTGCTTGATTCCATCGTGTACAGGCTAAATCAACTCCTACGTACACTCAGCCCTCTTCTGTCCCGGCATCCATCAGTGCTCAGCCAGGCTTGCTGACTCTTCTCTCGTCCCTGGCAGCTGACCAGTCTTCCTGTCACCCACTCACGGCTGACGTGCCATCAGACACCTGCGTCTTTTCCAGTTTAGGTGTCTGATCTCTGGTGTCTTGGTCGAGACCGGGCAGCGGTGACGAGTGAATGATGAGATTCTACAGAGATAGTGACACATCAGGCAGTGTTGTGGTTCTGATCTGTGAACACATTCTGTCAGCGGTGCACAGATGAGACAGAAATTCACCCTCTAAGGAACAACCTTATTTTCCTGTCTGGGTTTACTGGGATGAGTTTTTCCTCAGTCTTGTCTTTCTGCCTGTGTCAGTTATGCAAATAATGTGAAGGGAATGTGCAAAAAGAATTGTTGTGTTTAAACTTTAATTTTAAAGTATTACAAAGATAATCTTAACATCATTGGGGTCAAGCCATCAAAGGGTATATTTGAATTGTCAAGGGTTCAGAGGAAGTGAATGTTTGGACTGTTGCGATAGAGGGTTTGAGTTAGAGACTCCACATTGGTCATGTTGACGTGTGGGCACAGTCCGAGGACACACAAAAAACGATGGTGGGACATGAAATTGGCTCTAACTAAAGTACTGTTTGACTGATTGACTTCGAAATTGACACTGCAAAGTGTGTGTATTGACACATTGTATGTATCATCCTTGGCACATCTTGTTTGCCTCGTAGAAACTTGGTGACTACTGGTCAAAAGGTAATCAATAATAATACTAATCAAATGAATGGTGTTTTAAGTGGTTTTAGCTTTTAATCTGCTTTTATGTTGCTTTTCAAATACATATCATTAAAAATATCCACAGACGCTTGCCTTTCTGCCCTTGTAGGTCTTGAACCCATAATTGCTGCTTGCAGCTATATTTATTATTTATAATAGTGTTCTGGTTAATGCTAATATAACACAATTATGAATGTAATATCAAATACTGAAAGATTAAACCCTGTTCTCTGTATCATTTTTACTCATTACATCACATTATAGAAGTAAAGTGGGTTTTGTGAATTTAACCTCCGTTCTATAAATCTGAATCCCTGATACTGTATCAATAACACCTTAAATATTCCAATATCCTTCAGCCTTTGAATGAGTTAGTCTGTAGACCTTGGCAGTTTTGATGGACTGCTTGAATTCTCTCTCATTTTTCTCCCGTGAGGTGAAATCGCTAATTAGCTCCGTTCACTCTTCCAACATACAGATGAGCTTTGGTCGTCCTGGGTTACGGGCAGGAGGATGAAAGAATTTTCCCATTAATTTCATTCCGGCAGACTCCAGAATAAGTCCCGTGCACAGTTGTGTTATTTCCAGTTTTGCTTTCGAGCGGTCTTTATACACAATTACTTCATTGGCTACGCTTTTTATACCCTTAATAAATCACTTTGGTTGAGGCACCAAAAATCTATGGCTAAATAACTTTGTAATTTGTCAAATGTGGAGAGGTGGAGGGTAAGGGCTATCGCAAGGTGAAAAATCACCCTGATGAATTGGTTTTCGTTCTTGCTATTGTTACCCTGCTGGTCAATAAGGGCTAAAGAACAACAGATGTCAGAGACCTCCGATCTGTTTAACCGGTCGACGGCTTTTTAAAGGCCAATAAGGCCGGTCGAGTTGAAGAAATTAGCAGTGAATTATTGTGATAACCTTTATCCAGTAGTTAATTATGTTGCTTCTCTGTTTAATAGTCTTGCTTTGAGGAAAAGTGAGGAAGAGAGGGAGTCAGAGCGAGTGAGGCTGAAGCAGATTTTTGTGTGTACTCAGATCGATGCAGGGCTGAATTACACTGTTGGTTCTAAGGGCCTTTGATCACATACCTGTTGTAATTAAACTGCTTGGAGAGCTTTAAAGGTTTTGGTTAATAACCAATGTGATGCCTGTCTGCCCAACCGCCCGATTTTCGAGAATTTTGTGTTTTAGAACAGTTTTTCTTTGAGAGAGAAATATAAAAAAGTAGCTGTTCAGAGGTTTGGTGTAGAGGAAGGCAGTGCCATAATCATCAATACAAAACTAAAATTAAACACAACTCATGAAATCTTTTGACATTTAAGTTTGTAAACCAATTGTGTCTCATTTGACTGTCTATACGTTTTCTGTTTAAGATTCTATAGCAAGTTGTGAATGAGATAGGGAACACAGTCACAGTCATGTTGCTGTCAATCAGACTGGTGGAAATTGTTGTTTTAAGTAGTACATTAGTAATTTACCCAGTACGTAATCACTCAATCACATCTCCATCTAAATGAACTGATGGTTTACACAACTCATTACATGAAAGGTGCACGTCCACCCTTGCAAAATTTCATGACCTTTGTTGTTTATATAAACATAAAAAATTCCCCATGCCTTTATCCTGAATAGTGTCAATAGGTATGTTTACTTAAAGCCCCAGTGAAACCATAGTGAAAGTTATTTTTCCTTTTATTAAAAATAAGTTAGCCTTAAGGACATCAATAAACTGATATGCTCCTACACGCTGACAAAATTCCCATTTAGAAGATATAACCATTCAAAACTGACAGGCTGGCACGTGCGCTCAAACAAATCATGCTACACTTCAGCCTCTCGTCAAAGTTCTTGTCCAATCAAATCCGCTTTAGAATCCAAAGAGTCCCGCCCCCTTCACTAGCAGAGCTGCTGAAGCGGCACCTAAAATCACAGCACATTTATTATGTCCTACATGGTGATTGATGTATAGTTCACTAGATGGGAGATAGGGGTTGATCCAGACAGTGTAAACAAGCTTTAAATGACACATCACTGGAATCCTATTCTTTTCAATACACTTTTATACCACTGTGTCTATCACGCTGTTAAATGCAGCTTTGCCAGAATGACTGTCCCATAAACGAAACCCTATTGGTTATTTTAAAGGAGCGATGAATTAAGACATCAATTTTAACCTGTGCTTTTGTTATATAAGAGGGAATCGTATTCAAGCAAACATCATGCAAGTGTCAGAACTGAAAACGAACTTGTTACTGAAATTACAACTGTTATTGACACCAGGCCCAGCGAACATCAGGTCCTGGAATGCTCCTATCTATGACTACTTCTCTAGCCCCGCCCACTGGTTCGCGCATGACAGTGCTGAAGTAACACAAGTTGCGCGGAACCAGATAGAGCGAGCAAGCAATAAACATGCTGTTAAAGATCACAAAATATTGTGCAGTCGGTGCCTGGTTGTAGAAGAACACAGTCGCTGCTTAACCGTCCTTCGGATTCCGACGTTAGTAATGCGTGGTTGAAGTTTATTTTTAAAGACGTTCCAGCTCACGTGGGTAAAACATTACCGCGGATTCCTTTGTGAACAAGACACAGGTCGACGCTGGATTTGAGGAGAGACTAAAATTAAAAAGCAGTGCTTTGCTGTCAATATTGGATCCGATAGGAATGGCGCAGCAATCTTATGTGAGTACAACATTTTTGTGCAATGCGTCACTATTGCTTTGTTAGAGATCGCTTGATATGCCCTGATAGCCCTATTTGCACGGGATTAGTATTACCTAGGGATCTCTAGTCATTTGTAATACTTGCAGAGGTTGTATGTGATCTTAATCCCTTGTGAATCGGCCATGTCCAGTGTTTCCCACAGTATTTTGACAGACTTGTGGCGCTGGTGACGTCACGAACTAATTAGCATATTTGTGACGTCATCACATCACATTTGCGTCGTGTTAGTGTTAGCACTTGATATCTTTTTATCTTTGATCTTGTCACATTATACAGTATTTTACAACTGAATGCCACCAGCAGTCACTTTAACCGCTGCTAAAATCCTGATTTATAAACGCAACATCATCGGACAAAATCACAATACAGTGTCATCTACATATGCTGTTTGCCCTTTGTCGACAATGTGTTGCTGTATCATGAACGCTTCTTTGATTTTAAATGCAAGTGACAGTTAGCTACACTACATGGAGCTAACTACACGCGCAGAAGAGAGGCCGAGGGCTCGCACACACATAGAGCTCACAGAAGAAGAGGACGTGCACGCGACCACGCGCCACTCACACCAAACAAGTCAGGAAAGACAGAAGATGCGGAAGAACTGTTTGTCGCACACTAGTTAATCGATTACAGATACATTAATTATCATGGATGGATGAAAAATTACAAAATGTGATGACAAATATACTTGGGTGGCCATTAATATACCTGGGCGGACCGCCCAAGTGAATGCATTGTATGGGAAACACTGATGTCTGTAATTTGTAAAATTACTGTCTGTAAAAAGTAAAAATTCCCCCACAAATTACCTATCATATTTTGACGAACACCGAGGTCCTGTGATAATATTAGTCCAGTGCGAATCAGCATCTCTGTGATTTGGCGGGCTCATATATCTTTTTTCAAGGTTTTATCCACCGTTTGCGAATAATGGAGGCTGATTTGAAGTGTTTTGGTATTATTTCGGGTGCTGGGTCATATCCATTAGTTACCGGGAGTCTCCCATTTGTTTATTTATCATGGAAACTCTCGTAACATTTGAGACCCGCGATCACAGTGATCTTCTGTCCGGTTAGTGATCACAGGTCTCAAATGCTGACAGGTACAGTCATATATCATTAAACACCATACAACTATAGGCTATACAAACTATACGCAAAGCCTTGCCATCATATCTGGGAAATAAGTCAGTAAATTTGAGTAAAATCACAAGCTTCATTTAAACCGTGCGAATGTGCCACATGAAATACAGATGTGGGGAGGTCATTTATAAATCACAAGAGGTCCCCAGATAATACTAATCCCGTGCGAATAGGGCTAATGTGTAACCTAACGTTACCAAATTCACAGAAGGCTCCAACTAAGTTTACTACGCAAACTGCTATCTAATCATACTGTAGCAGTGGGCGTTTACTTCCATGTCTTCGATGCGGCACGTCCATTAAAACCGAGCGTTTGTCGAACCGGCCTCAAAACCCGGGTAGAAAATAGACTATTACTTATTGATTTTGATGTTTTTGAATGTAAAAACCACGCGAACCTCATAAGTAGACCTCATACAACAGTATAAAACAATAAACAAGCCCAAGTCTCTGCATGAGACCTTTAAAAGGGGGTGGGGGCACTCGATATATGTCTCGCGCTCTCTGCATTTTTCAAATGACATCAACACATCAAATATTACTGCGCATTCCAAGGCGTTGCACTGAGAATTTAAGGGCTATCTCAATATACCAGTATTGACATTAACCGTAAACACAAACCGTAACATAAAATAAACAACATTTAGAGTGAATTTGACAGAAGAAAATAATATGCATTATGTATACATGAAAATAATATGCAATCTTATAGCCGGGTTGCCAGACCTTCTTACAAAATCAGACCAATGGCCCATCAAAACAAGCCGGGACTAACTGCACAGCATTTGTTGTTGAGTTTACACTTCACCTCTGAATGACTGTACATAGTCAAATAACAGTTTAAAAAAGAGAATATACAGCTTGCATGCTTTTTTAATGGACAAATGAATGAATTTCGAGCAGTTATTGTTACATATTGCCTTAGAAACCACATTTCTTATAGTCGTTCCCATCATGCATCTATTTGTGTGAGTCTATGACAGAAGCATTCTCTCTTGGGTCTGTTGGCCATCAGGATGGGGTGCGAGCGTGGCATAAACTTCAGAAAGAGACGAGCCTCTGAGCAGAGCGGCTTCTGTAAACTCATAGCGGCCGGACGAGGGGCGATGGTCTCTCTCCTCAAGGCTCTTGATCATGGAGGCAATTAAACCCGGTTTCACGCCTCATCCCCAGACGCAACTGATCCCCGCCCTTCTTTTTTATCTGTCTTCATTAAAGCCAGCAGCCAGCCTGTCAAATGACAGAGTGAAAAGAGGGCGACCCAAACAAGCGCTGTTGCCAAAACCAGCCGAACTGAACTGTCAGTCATTTTGTATTCAGAAGGATGAAGGGTCCATTTGTTCAGTCCACTTTCGGTCCAGCCTAGTTTTAAGTGGGTCGTGTTAAAATATGGTTTCCATGGAGATTCTTTTGAAAAGGTCTTATAAAATAGAAAGGCTCTCATGTAGTTTAGTTTTTTATGATAAATATCTTTCGCCGATGATGTCAATATGTCATTCACAAGGAAGCTAAAAATTGGCATTACATTTTGTCATTATTATGTTTTTATGAAGGTGAGGTGGTGTAGTGCTTGAGGTGGTGTAGTAATGAGCCGTGAGCTGTTAAGCAAGGCACTAAAGGTCTGTTCACACAAAGAATGATAAAGATAACTAAATAACAATATTAACAAAACAACAATATTAGCATTCACACAAATAAGGTTTAGAGTAGGGATGCACAATAAATCGTTAATAAACTGCACGCGATTAGGCGATTTACTACGATTTTTTTTTGGTGCAGTTCTACCGTGAAGTGCGGTTAAATGCTGATGCATCTAAAAGCCAGAGGGAGCTCTCATGCAGAAACTCAAAATAAGCGCAGCAGAAGATGTACAAGAGACTAGGGTTGTCACGGTACCATAAACATGTCTTACGATACTATACCAGCTGAAGTATCTCAATACCAAGTAGTATCACGATGCTGTGCCATATAATTCAAATCTATACAAAAAACACAGATTTAGATAAAACATTTTGTATTTACTATAGTAAACTGTATTATACTTTGCACTAGAATATGTTGTTGTATTAACTGTAGTAATTGGATAAATTGTAGCAAATACATTTACATTTAGTCATTTGTAAATACTATAAATACTGTAGTATACTTAAATATTTACTATGGTAAGACTCAAAAACACTAGTATCTATGAGTAGTTTACTGTAGTAAATACTAAAGTACACTAGATCATTTTTCACATAGGAACTAATTCAAATGTTGGACAAATTTAATTGATACAGCAGTCTTTATAAAGGGAAATATTAGGCATACTTTAAATGCAGAACTAAAACGGCCAGTAGGTGGCGTCAATTTTCCACTGAGTTAGTGAATCATTTAACCAACTCGTTCAAATCGCCAATTTGAATCATTAACTCGTCCTAGACATTCAAAACACACATTCATTTTGGAGATAAACACCCCAAAAAGGCAGATGTAAGTGTTCAAATGAATATTAATGCGCATATGCAACATTAACTACGATACTACCGTTTCAAAAATAGAGAGGCATCACGGGTATTTTAAAGCTTTAGCATCGCGATGCTACCGTAGCACCGGTACACCGTGCAACCCTACAAGATACTAGTTCCAGGAAATGCTTATGGGGATCTTTCTATCACTGTTTTTAAAGCCTTCTTTCTCAGGTTTGATTTTGTTGAAATTCAACAGACACTCGACTAGAATGACCACAATAAAATACAGACTCAACTCATCAGTAATGACGTTGATTGTCAACTACTTTTATTGATTATAATTGGATAAATTGAGTGGTTGTTGCAGCTCTTAGGAAGTTTAGAAATTCTTGCGTCATGTAGGTCAAGTTTTTTGACCCCGTGTTAATTAGAAAGCAGTGGCTATTATCTATTCCTTATGTAATCTCCTAAACCCATCTGACCTAAAGTCAAGAGCAGACTCCAAGCACACAGCATTTAGAGACTACTCAGATGACCAAAACCCCATTCCCATACTGTCTGACGCTCTCTATCCCACTGACTGGTGCTAGATTAGCTTTGTTGACTTAAATATGCCATACAGAGTAAAACTGTCCCGCTATAGAAATGAAAATGCAGTACCGATCAAATCAGGTCGAATCCGACGCAGGAAGCTCAAAACCTTCGGGAGGGAGATCTCTGGGATCGTTTGGCAGAGTTACAGCTACAAATTTTATATCAATTCCGCCCCATTCCCTCCGGGGTGTCATCGTGCCAAGAGACTCTGCAGTGAGCTGGCATAGCACGCACGTTTACCCACCTCCTCATGCCTCTCCCTGTCACTCCAACCCGCGTGACCTGGAGCGGTTTCACATACAATTTATGAGCGTGTGTTGAGTGTACCCCGCGCTATTAGTGTAATTCCAGGAGTGGAGCCAGTTTCCTTGTGAATCAATTGCCGTGATTGAGTGGCAGATAATTAGCCAGACCCGACTGCATGCAACAAAATATAAACATATTCAACAAAGAAACGCAGCACACGTGCCACATTTTAAGATGACGTAAAGTTTAATTCGTGGGTGTGAATGGCTATAAATCTGGTGAGCTGTCTAATGTCTAAATAGGCAGCTGCCTGATTTGGATCACACAGCATAGGTAGCTTTATTAATACTTTTTGTTATTAGGGAGTTATTAATATAAGCAATGAACTATATTATAATTAACATTTTTCTCTTTATTGCGTTATCCTCAATTTTGGATGGATTTGTCGCATTGCGTTCTGGGATTGTACTGTGTGAGCTGGTGCTTCCAGTAACAACAAAACTGAAGAGAATGGTCATTAAACGAATGAGAAACACTGTCTCATCTTTAAAAGCCAAACACATTGTTTTGTATAAGTGAGAGTACATAAGACAAACGCGTTATTTGTTTAAAAACTGAGCAGGCTGTTTTCTGAGTGAATTCTCAAATGCGTTACGTCTTTAAATCCGCCACATTGCTCTTATAAGTGAAAGTTCACATGACAAACGCATCATATAAAAACTGAAAACATGCTCTTTATGAGTGAATGCGCAAACGCGTTATGTCTTTACAACGTGCACATTGTTTTTATAGGTGACAAAACACGGGACAAGCGCGTCATATGTTTAAAAACTGAAAACGTGACCCATTATGAATCCAGCATTTTACTAACATTCGTTTGTGAAGAATCCTGATGTAAAGTGACTTCACCTGATGTCTTCTGCACATTCCGTTGAGAAATCAAACTAATCCACAGCGTCTTCAGAGGCTCCGATGTCGGGAGTAAATGAAGACTTATGTTCAGTCTTGCATCCAACAACAAAACACCTTGTTTGTTTACAAAACATTCTTGTAGCTCACTGTCAGTAGTCCAGTGTGAAAACAATGGCGGACAGTGTACAACTCCATGAGGGCGGAGACTGCAGGGTCCATCAGCAGTCATAGGGAGGGCTCAATCAATGTGACGTCAGGTTACTGAGAGAATGCAGTTGAGGTTTATTGGTGATTAAAAAAAAACGCTGAGTGGATTTTTATCATTTTAGGGTGGTTCTGTACACACAATCCTGACACAAATATGTTCAAACAACATTTAAAAGTGCATTTTCTGGATTAGGGGGCCTTTAATGGAAACTATAATGGTGTCTATGTGTATGTGATGGATTCTATTGGAGGGGTGTTATCTGGCAGATTAATTCTATTGGAATAATGATCAAAACACACTACAAAAAGGATTAGTGTGGCTTTTAATTAGTGCTGTCAATTGATTAAAAAGTTAAACTGATTAATCGCGATTAATCGCACATAACATTAATGTTTTTAAATATACTTTTTACATTCTAATAATTTCACATTTAATCTCCAAATTATTGTAGAAACAACAGATTTCTTTAACAGCATCATTTTATGAATAAAAGCCAACATTCTGATATTAGTACTGCAACTAATTTTTCTATTAAATTGATTATTCTGTATTTATTTTAACATTAATTATAGCCATTCAACAGTATAATTGAGAGCTATCATGTCTAACAGGTAGGAAATATACAGAAATTGAATTAAGTTCTCAAACACTTTACAGTCTTTAATCTAAATTCTAAATTAAATACAGAAGAATTCTCATTAAACCTACAAAACGCATTGAATTCCTCTTTTCTTTTGTTCTTTAATTCACATTAGTGACAGCAGTTGCAGTAGCAGGTTTAAGAACATGGCCCCTTTAAGAGCTGACGTTCTGCGCAGATCTGACGCTCTCCCATTTTCACAACTCTTTGCATTCATTTAAGATTTTATTTAACATGTTGAAATCTGTGCTTACGAAAATGCTGGACAAACGGGCTTTCTGGCATAATCTTGTAGTTGCGTTCATTCAAGCACGAAAGATAACTTAATACTGGTGCGCTGTCTGACAGATTCTGACAGAGATTCACCGATGCAGCCTTTAGCCCGTGACTGTATACACCAGACTGGACCGCTGTCGCGTTGCGTTTTGCCGCGTTCCACA
Organism: Triplophysa rosa; assembly: GCF_024868665.1. Lineage (NCBI taxonomy): Eukaryota > Metazoa > Chordata > Actinopteri > Cypriniformes > Nemacheilidae > Triplophysa > Triplophysa rosa. The sequence continues at coordinate 7,640,500 of NC_079909.1, read as the reverse complement.
GCTAGAAGCTGTCTATCTAAACTGAACGCGTCAAAGCAACCGTTTCAAATCGCGCTTAAGTGATTTACAAGCCTTTACACGAATAAGGCTTTGATTATATAATGTAACGCTAGACAAAAGATGACAAAACAAACGGATGCTGCGTTAAATGGTTTTAACGCGTTAATCTAAAAAAAATTAAACGCATGCTAACGTTGACAACCCTAGTTTGAATGGAAAAATTGAATGATTCATAATGGTATTTCAATTTAAATCACTAGAATTTCTGTGATGGTTTGTATTGTTAATAATAAAGTGTTATTTGTTAATATAAAGTGCTTTGTGTCTGGCGTGCACTTATGATGGCTGTTCACATGTCACGTCTTTTCCACGCTCAGATTTGTTATTTTATATGTAGACGCCTAGAAAGCGTGCTTAAATAGAGAGCCACCTACTCATTTTTATCCAGGTGTGTCTATACCGCAGCTTCATCCTTTCAGTAACAACATAGAAAGCTCATTTCTTTTAAGCGCGACATGTGAACGTCCTTTTAAAATGCTGTCTATATAGGCAGCTGACCGGTTGTTGGGACGGAGCCTACAGTGTGTTTGAATGCTTTAATTCCTCTAGACTGTAATTTGGGCTTTTAGTGCATGGAAGACTCTAATAAATTGCAGATTGCCTGCATTAAACATCCCTTGCTGTTAATTGAAGTGATTTACAGCACTTATTGCATTGAGAGAAGTAGCTAACAAACAGCCCATGGGTCTCGGCTCTAAAAGATTTAGACAGAGACAAAGGATGCATCCCAAATACCTTCAAGTCAGGTGAAGTAAAACAAGAATGCAGTTTTTTGGTACAACATACCCTCTCTAGCTTTATCTGAGTTTATCATTGTTATTTATAAGCCATTAGCTGTACAAATACGGTTTTCCCTTTGCAGATTGCGTTTATTAGCACAACAAAATGAACCGGGAGATCGAATCTCAAATCACGCCAATATACATATCTGCATTTCCCTCTCGCACGCACGCACGCACGCACGCACGCACGCACGCACGCACGCACAAAAAAACATCCACTTGTTCTACTTAAGATTCCTCCTGACGTTGGAAGCATCATTCAACTCCCCTGTCAACAAGAAACCAAAGAGAAATTGGGACATTTGTCTTGATTTTTCAAATCTAGACTGTAGGAAGCTGCAGCGGAGGTTGGGAAGTGCGCTCGCGCTCTGTCGGGATTTGACTTTACAGACATCTGGGCAGCATTTGTTTGGGTTTAAAATGCTATGAAACCACAAACGCTTTTGAAGCGGCGATATTCTCTTCTCGCTTTTTTCTGAATGTGATGACAAGCTTCAAAGATTCCCAGAAATGTCACTCGGAGCCCGGTGTTTTCCCCGCTACAGGCGTTTATGTTATTACTCAGGAGTAGCCCTGTCATGCTTTATACATCCAACCTGCTTCCAGGTGTTTTTCTTAAAAGGCATTTCAGACCGTATTAGGGCGGATGAGCCTTTAGCTACAACAGACTGCATGGCTGAATGACTACTAACATAATGTAGCCCATTATTACAAAGCCATCAGCAGACCTAGCCGTGGCGTCTTCACTGGGGTGTATAATGGACAAAATGCTTCTTATACAGAGGTGCGGACGCTCGCCTGTTGAGAACCCCGTTGCGGTTTGGCTTCAGGGTCGTTGTGATGGCTCTGCCCTCCGTTTCTGTATGTGCGGGTCAAATAGAAACATTCTGCAATATTTTAGTCAGCGGCTTTGAATTTATGATGAGGGGTTCCCTCACAGTTTCCATGTTTGAATATTGTAAATCCACCCGCAGGCACTCTTAATTTTACTACAGGAGGTCTTTAAACCCTCATTAACATTCATGTTATGCCTCCCGCATACTCTACAAAAACATAATGAAGTATCAACCCACTCTCGGCCTGTGTGTGTGAGACTGCTTGCTTTTCTGCATGTATCTTTTAGCTTTAATCCAGAAGAGTGACGCTGAACATAACTGAGCATGACACAAGACGTGGGATGCGCCAAACAGACACAAAAAAACTCAGTGTTTTTCGTCTGTAGTATTGTTCATATTTTAACATTTTAATTCTGTGTTAATTGAACATGTCAACATTTATTCAGCTCAAAATTGTTTTTTTCTGAGCTCTTTAGTATGTGATTGTCACACATGCACACACATTTGTTCTGGTACAGAAGTGTCTACAGTTATGCTAACATTATCGTACTCTCATTTTATGTATTAAATCTTGTGTCATTTTTTTCAATGCTCAATTTTGTTAGTACCTGTGATTTTTATGGCGTGTAAAAAAATCATGTTTTTAAATCGTTTACAGTGAACTTGGTAGAGCTTTTGCAGGTCATTACAGGGTTCTCAAGGTTCTATTTAGCAAGAGAATCAAGAGACACAAGCGCAGACAACGAGCTGAATAATTGATTCTTAGATAAATAATTTAAATCTGAACGGGATCTATCGTTTCAGGCAAAAAAATTCAGGCACTCAGTAGACTTCCAGTGGACTTCCAAACGTTCCAGTTTTACGTTTAATAATATAGCAAACATTTTTAAAGTGGATTTTACAATGCATGTCTGTAGATTTCTTCCGTGATTGCGTATAAGCTACCTGTAAAAAAAACAGCAGCTAGGGCACCCCTGTTAAAAAATGTTTTTTTTTTATATCCAAGGTGTAAATTTGCACTCTGTTTCTGTATTTTAATATTTTTACAGCATTTTGAAAATACGTGAAAATTCTGTAAAAATAAAATGGTAAAATTTTGTAAAGATTTTTTTTTTACAATGCACATGTTCATTTTAACCGCAACAGTAATTTTTCACAGTATTGTTACACCCGTAAATTGTGTAAAATAAAAGAGGTGAGCTGCATAATTTTATATAATTAAAACAGTAATTATAATTATAAAAATATAATAATATAATTTTTTTTACAATGTACATCAACATGTTTATTTTAAATGCAAGAGTAATTTTTCACTGTATTTTTACACCCGTAAATTGTTTAAAATAAATGAGGTGAGCTGCATAATTTCTGGAAAATTCTGATACAGACTAAATTGGTCAAACGGCTCATATAATTGAATGCATTTGAGCGGCGTGTTTCTCTACCCAAATCCACACAGCTGAGAGAATGCAGCATCCCCTAGACGCCTGCCGCTGCATCGCTGCTTACCTGTTTTATCGTAATTGCTTTGGCATCGTTCAAAAACAGGGATTAATGTACACAGTTCACTGAGCCGGTGCGCCACAAAAAAGCTATTTATCACCTTATTTTCTTTTTCACTGGAAAGCATGGGCCAAACCAGAAGCTTAGGTGGCGGGAGTGCTTTTTGTGTTAAATTTAATGGCTTCAATAAATTAACAATTCTAATTGTGAAGACTTCAAGAAGAATTACAGGAGTCAAATACGAACAGTTTTCGTTGACTAAAGATGATCTCCATTTGTCCATATACAGAGGCTCTGAGGTATTGCGCCGTTTTAATGCCAAAACATATTTTTTTGTGTTGTTTTATTATTATAATATCTACCGATACCATTCGACTTTCACTGCAGGAATCGAACTCCTCCCACAAACATTCCAGTGTTGACCTGTTTGAACTTTTTGATGTCAACCGAGTCTGAATGACTCAGAGTGAGTGATGAAGCTCATTTTTGAATTTTTCTATCAAACGCCAACACAGTTTATGGGTCTAATCTAATCTGCCAACAGTCTCTTCTGTGTGATAGATCTTCTCACTCTCTCTCTTTCTCTGTGAAATTATGCAATGATTAATCTTTAGAGGATATCAAGATGACAGGACAAAATTGTGCCATAGAAAACCGTTGCAGTCTCTTTGAAGTATGAATACTCACCTTAATTGTTTGTGTTGTTTATTGGGTTTCATCTGATGGAAAATCGCTGGCAATTTCTGAAATTTGTAACCCTAGCTGTGAAATGTTTCTGTTGCATTGAAACAAAAAAGATATATTGGTGTCCATGTGATACCCAGGCATGACTTTTATGCAAATACAAGATATTGATGTAGCAAAACTATTTTGTTGGGGTTTTTTTCTGGGTTCCTACAGTCAAATCTCATTGGTCTGTTATATGTTAAACCACATCTAATGACCATTCCCTATTGGTCAAATAACAGAAGTGGTTATTTAATCTGTGATCAGATTATTTTTTTGTTGAAGTGTTGTGTAAAAAGCATTTATTTCACATAATATATTTTCTTACATATTATGTGCTATCTTTTTCTGTCTCAACAAGCCGCTATAGACCACTTTGGATGATGTAAATAATGTTGTTTCAACGCTGATCCAAAGCAGGTCCAGATGAACTTCCTGTTTCAGTTTTTTTTAACACTTTTTACAGACTTTTTCCAACGAATAAAAATGTGAAACAAGATATCTTTAAGATTTAATTATGTATCACTGCTGGCCTTCTGAAACCTCATATCTCCATATTTTGTATTTTTAATTTTTTTGCAATACCATTATTATTAGTCATCCTTTATGTTTGTAACTAGGCTTTGCAAATAACCAAAAAAGTCAACTTCTACAACACAGTACTAAATCATTTAAAAGTACAGTCTTTTTTCTTTTACCTGAAAAACTGCAAATTTGGACATACAAGGTTTTAGAAGGACAGGGACAATATTTGATATTAAAATTTTTTTTAATCAAAACTGAAACCGGAAGTGCTTCTGGACCAGTGTTTACATCTTGAGAAGTGGTCTATATAGATACAAATCCAATAGTTGACTTATGTTTGTTAACCCCTTAGCATTCCTAAAGTCTCATTTTGTCCAGCGGGCGGGACAGTGGATTGCAAAGGGGTTAATAATAAAAAAGAATAAATTTAGTTTCTTGTGCTCAAGCAGCTGAATTACAAACACATTTTTAAAGGGTTCAGATCCTTCCAGTTGACACTTCGATCCGCTGTAGGGAGACATTTAGTACATGAACTAATGCAGATCAAGTGAGTCAGCCACAGTCCCTGTGGTCAAATGATTCGTCTTTAGCTCTTCTATAGAGGACGGTAAACAGCAGTTGCCAGAAGCTCAGTTGGTGCTGGATGTTGTTAATTAATCTCAGGTGAACAGCGGGAACAATGCTTTATTCCTAAGAGTGCTGAATATACTGTGTCAGCTCAATGAAAAACAAACAAACTTTTTCTCTCAGTCTCACACAGCAGAAGTTTATGGTGATACTGACAGAATGAAACATACTGATGGGTGTTTCTATGATTTGATGGTCATATGTTCAGCTTTGATTGTAATGGGCGAATAAAAGTGTCTTACAGGGTAAGCAAGTAGTTAAGGAGCTGTTTAGCACTTCCACAAGTCGTAAAATTGCATGATGCTTAGCACTGATCTTAACTGGTTTTACGGTGCCATTTTCCAGTTTCATTTACATTTATGCATTTGGCAGGAGCTTTTATTCAAAGTGCATTCAAGCTGTACATTCAATCCGAATGTGTGTTCCCTGGAAACGAACCCACAACCTTTTGGAGTCGTTCAGTGCTGGATAATTTTTATTATTCTAAATCATTTTAGAAACGTGGTCTATATGTGGTCCATTTGGTGACAAATACTTCTGGGTTCTTACGGGTTAACAAAACCACTGCAAAGATTTTCATGACACATAACTGATATTTTACTCCTAGCATCAGAAACGTCCATCTTTTTCTCTCCGACAGGTCCTGTAACCAACGCTGCCATCATACCAGCACCTGCCAACATGTTTGTGCCTGACAGTCGTCCATCAATCCCACTGCCGCGGTTCAGTCGCCACCTAAACCCATCAGAGCAGGGAGACGCCGGAGGTGTGTGTGTGAGACCGGGAGCCAACACGCAGGTAAAGTGAAACAATGTTCAGAGTCAGGAAAATCTCTGTTTACTTGTGCCTTATAAATATGAGAGAACTCTTTCTACAGTGGGTGGATACTGTATGTTTTTTGTGTGTGTTGTTATTTTGTTTATTTAGAATTTCTGTAGTTTTATTGACACTTAAGTAGTAAAAATAAGTAGAGAAAAATTTTCATTTTCATTTTAGGCTTTGACTTAATTGCATGTAACAGCTGCATGTTGGTGATATGATTGGGCTGGAGATTTTTTAATGCGTGTTTCACAGATGGATATGTCCATCCTCCACTGGAATGATGAATGTTTACAGTGGTGTCGAGCAACAGCTGTTTGTGGCCCGGCTGTAATTCCTCCCACGTCTAAATCAATTATAGCCGTATAAATGAAATGCTCATACAAAGTCTTAAAATTGCCCACCACCTGCTCTGTGGGTCTAGCCTTCACTTTTCTTTATTCTCTCCTCCTCTTCCACATATCATCCTCCTCCTCCCTGCCCCTCCCCAACAGTTTATTTACCGTGTGGCTAATCTTCCGGCCCGTGGGATTGCACAAGCTATCTGAAAAACACATCTTTCGCACCTCTGCTCAGCGACGGGTAACCTGAAACAAATGTTTTGATAAGTGCATTAACACTTAGACCAGGAGCCAAAACAACGCGTTCCAACTGCGACCCCGAGGTTGCGCTCAACATCACACATGTGGCACGATTAGGGTACCACACAGCGTGTAAATTAAAGCTGCTTGGAGAAAATTAATTTCTCTTTCAGAATTGTTTCCATTATTTGCTTGGATGGGAACCGCACCGCGACGCTTGGCCCGAAATAAACTGCGTGACCCTTTTAATAATCGCAAGCGGGGAGAAGTCTATTAACGTGCCGGTTGATGGAAGCAGATGGAGGTCAGATAAATGTAGCAGGGGTTTCTATACGACGTGTTTCCATCTCTGGGGAGATCACGCTTCTTTATTCTTTGCTAATAGAGTGAACCACATCTCTTGATAACTTTGCATGAAGATAGGAAAGCTATTATTTGGCTGAGGATTAGGCAGCTCATTGTGGTGGGGCAAATGCTCTTGGTGAGGTTTACAGGTCAGTTTGATTGGTGAAGATCAAAGCTTTTGGCCTTATTTGTGTTGTAAATTTGTCTTTTTTAACACTGTTAATAACTTATTCATCGGAATGGAAAATCATGGAATTTTGACGCATTCCAGACAAAGCCGAAGGTCCAAGTTTAAATGTCCTACCTCCGACCTCAATGCGTTCCAGTCATGCGTGACGGCACATTAAACAATATTTATTATTTGAATTTGAATTCATTAATTAACTTGTTTCACATCATGTTTCGTATCATTTCGTGTGGTAAAAATACTTTTGAATGTTTTTTAAGTTTTCACATGAGGTAGCTTCATGCTAATCTTACTGGAAGCATCTTGGCTTGGCGTGCATAATTATTAGGTGCATTGATTTTCTGATCATGTTTTTTTCCAGGCACATTTTACCAATTCCTAACCACATCAGTCTTAATAATTACAATTAATTATGTATATAATCATTTATAAGTGATAGTTAGCAAAGGCTTGAAGTGTTCTAGTGTCAGTCTTGTGAGTTCTGTGTTTGACATACAGAATCAGTTGTTTCAACCATTCATTAAAACGAATCGGTGCAAAGGAGTCGTTACGCAAATCGGACATTAGCAGACTTGCTGTGTGTTAATCACAAGCTGTGTCCCAAATGACATACTATGCACTATGCACTCAACCATGTAGGTGTATGGATTTTAGAAGGGTAGTATCGTCCCAAATGGAATACTAAACGGTTTTATACTAACCGAAAGTATATCAGTTTCCCAGACGAGCGCAAATGGCGTCAATCGCACAGCACAATGAGTGTGAATAAAAATCAACTTGTACATTAATGTAGTTTTCATATGTTTTGCACAGCATTACTTTAGTCATCATCAGATTGAAGCGTTATCACTCTGCGGGAGAGTTTTGCTCGAGCAGCGTCTGACAGCCCCACTCCCTTCAGCTACGTAATCGAAACTGCGACCGTTGAGTGCGTGAAGTGTCCACAGTTCCACACTTCATATTTTCGGTTATAAAAGTGCATCCGGGGTACTCCATCCGGGGTACTTAAAGTGCACTTCTTTTTTGAGAATTTTCAATGCCGATCGGTCTGCGCAACACAGAATGAAGTCTGACACAGACTTCGTTCTTTCCTGCAGTCATCACAATCGCGGCAGTCATCTATTCTACATTGCTCATAAATCATATTCAATTATGCTTTCCTGTGGCTCAGTGGTTAGAGCATGGCATCAGCAGTTCCAAGGTCATGGTTTCGAACTCAGGGATTGCACATACTTAGAAACAAATGTGTAGTATAATGCAATGTAAGTCGCATAAGTGTCTGCCGAATGCATAAATGTAAATGATCAAATAAATATTTGGCGAGGCAAAAATATGTTTTGGCGGCCGGCAAAAAAAATCTATGTAGGAAACAACCCGAATAATAAAAATAATAAAACAGAATACTTTTTGACAAGAACAGTAAAACAGCAGGACCCGCTTTCCTCCTCTTCCTGTAAAATCAGCAACTTCACTGTATGCGTCATGGAAGAAACGGTAAATTTCCGTAGACTGGCATTGATGGTCTGTAAATCAGTTGGGTAAGATGGCAGGATCTGGGAAGAGCTGTTAAAAAGAGATTGACCTTGCTGGGATATTCATTGTCAGCCTTAATAATCTCGTCGGACCCTTGGAACAACGTCAGACCCTGCGCAACCCCCCGGCCACTTACTCACTGTCAGTAGTGATCAGCCAGCAGGAGACAGCCGCCATTAGACCATGTTTCTAATTGACCCTCTCACGCTCGGCACGATCTCTCGAGGACGCTTGCATCACGGGAAATGCACGCATGCAGGCGTCTTATTGGCATGCTCAATGAGTATTTTAATGTGTTATGTTGATGTTTTTTCTTTTCATGTTACAGGATCTGGAGGGCACGTACTTGGAAAAAGCAGACGAGCTCTACTCTCTGATGTGCGCCATCACGGACAAGGTAAACATCATTACCGTGAGACGGGCTGGATTTTAGCAAGGGAGGGACAACTTGCCGTTGATTCTTGTCATAATCAGCGATAGGATGGTTATCTCAGATTTTGTGCTCCGATAGGTGATATCTCAGCCAGAGAAAAAAAATCTGCCATAATTGTCATTTTTAGATTTTCTGCATTCCACCTGGACAAATAACAGGACTTCAGAGAACTCATATGCTCCTTTCAGATATTTTTGAGTAAATATCGTTTAACTTAAATGGTCATTTAATTTAGACTACTTTTTATCATTATAACTAAAGTGAAAAAGTTAAGGCTTGTCCACACCGGGATGATAATCACACGTGTTTATCGTTGACATTTAACGCCTCGTGACTAAACAAAGGGCGCCAATGTGAGTGTGCACACCGAGTTAGGGCTCAATTTTTTGGTTTGACGCGTCACGTTAAAAACTGGCCGACCAATGAGATTGGCACTTTTGTTCACGTGCCTGGAGCTGCTGAAGTTACAGTAAAACACGACGCTCAAGCACAAAACGGTCTTGCCAAGCACACATTGACGAAGAGGAAGCGTTCTTCTTCTGTGTGTCAAGCGAGTGTCAGAATTATAAATTGCGCAGCACCACCTTGTGTACCGTGGTATTTATGTTTTTCATTAAGTGCCATCTATGTCAGAGAGTGAATTTGCACATTCACTTGGCTAATCGCCAGTAAAAATCATTATATATGATTTGAACGCCAAAAAACGTCTCGAAAAATGCTGGCGATAAGCGCGTCCGATTAGCGTCCCGGTGTGTACCAGCTTTTAGACTTGCATAAATGACTTTTAGGCCGTTCACACTAACAACATCGCTAACTAACTTTGTTAGCATAACATAACTATATTAGTAGGTCTGGGACGATATATCACGATTCACACTAATTATACCTGTCTAGGGCGATTATGAAATCGCAAAGGCTTCGACTCTGTGGTTTATGCACAGCTCTTCCGTGAACTACAGCTCTTTGATCAGTAGGAAGTACTGCTCAATTTAAAATCACTAGGAGATTGAGTCGATTATAATGTGGATTTGAAAAAGCAACACTTGTCAAACCTCTTCATTATAAATATACTTTTTTAGCATGAAAATACCTGAAAAGGTTTGAAGCACAGCGATAGAATATGCCCATTGGCATTTCATTGAACTACGGCCATTTCTCAATATGCGTTCTTCAAGGTTCTTGAGTCCTCATGTTCTCGCTCTACGTCATCAATAACCGTCAAAGTCCGTTCCAATACTCAAGAACACAAGAACAGAGAATGCATGAAAGTACGAATGTACTTTGTATGAAGAGCTCATTGACACCTACTGTTTGACACGTCCACAAGACCTGTCGCACAATGTTTTTTGTGTCACTTCACAAAAAACATTCCTGGACGGTTGTAGTGACCCTAAGAGCAGGAATTTTTACTGTTTAGTACATTGTGACATTTACTTTTTGTATTATGGTCGAAATGTATCTAAATGTGAAGCTTTTACTGTAATAAAGCTATAAAAAAATGTAAATGTAATGTCACTCACACGAATATAACAAACTAATCCTGCGAGAAATAAAGAGGACTGAAGCCCCGAATGTCTTTACCAAAGCAAATGTTATTACTATGCCCTGTACGAATCAAGAGCTGTTCACATTTTGCGTCTTTTGCACTATGGTTATATTCAAGTTGGTTATTTTAAATGTAGACGCACGGCAAGAAGTGCCGCACAAACGCTTTGAAAACAAGTGAGAAAGCAGCGCGGCTTGCGTTTTCCTCACATTTTTAGGCATGAAATGTGAACGGCCCCATATGTTTTTAAAGTGTATACAGTGTATTCTGACACACATATGGATGTCTCCCCTAGAACCGCCCCTGTCAGAAACTGTTTAGCAGTACGTATTATTGTTCATCAAAATAAGAAAAAACAGGTCTTAAAGTTATTTCAACAGAATTGTTCATCTGTATCTTTATTGTTGTTGTTGTGGTTTGGACTCTTTATCTATATAGTTATCGTTACATAATTATAATTATAATTTTCATTGCTTTGTAACAATGAAAATTGTAAAAGCGCTATATAAATAAAGTTGAGTTGAGTTGAGTTATTGTTACTATCAATAATGTGAACGTCCATGAGGTTCCTTTGACTTGGGCAAGTAATGGCCACATGCAACTTGCTGTATACAGTATTTAAAATGGCAACAAGATCAAAGCTCAACAAACAGTTATTTATTAATAAAAGAGAACATTTATCAACATATTACAACAGGAACATGTTTCATGCAGTCAAAATTCACAATTGAAAGTATCAATTGACATTTAAATGGATTTTTTGGGGAAAGGCCAATAGCAGTGTGAAATGTGTCTGCTTTCCAGATGGGGTCAATATGATGCTTATCTTCTATATAGACCATGTTATTTACTGCTACTTACAGGAAATCAGCCAGCCAGCCACACACACACACACACACACACAGATGAAGTCTCCAGTGATTTAATCTGCTGATAGAGCAGCTCCACCGGGCTCTTCAGCTCTCATAACACTGTAAAGGACTTTCTCCACACAGACACTATCGGAAAATTACGAGAGAGGTATTTGAGAGCCGCTGGAGGAGAACACGATCAGATCAACTGGGCTTGAAGCTGAAATGATTAACACATAAAATGTATTTTCTCTGAGTTCCACAGTGGGAAAAAAGCAATAGCAGCAGGAGTGATCAAAGATCTGGCGCCTTTTGTTTTATGTTCCGTAGTTCAGGAATCTCACTGCAGCTGTCACCACATTTCTGTTCGAGGAAGGTTTTTTGACCATCCATTCGGAGGTTTTTGAGCTGCATCTATTGATCGTCAGTTGTTTAGGGAATTAGATATACGGTACAGCGACCTGTGCGCACAACGCCGAATCCAATTCTGGCCGATTCAAAGACTGCGTACCTCCAAAAACATTATTTTACCCTCTTTAAAATGTCAAAGTACAGTGCGGCCAGATGGTCCCCTCAGTTCCGTCCATCTGGAGGGGCCGAGGGGGTCTTTGGGGTCCGTTGTCATTATTTGTCGCCGTACTGGTTCAGGTCACTATAGAGGTTGTTCTCGGTTCCTCGCGGAGCTCAGATGGCTTTTAAACAGAGTCCAGCTCTGACAGGACCATTAAGTGGATTAGTTTCACTCACTCAAAAGAGAGCTCGATCCTGCCGGCAAGCTCACAGCCCGCTGTGTTTGTTCACGAGATGCATGTAAATAAATATATAACTGAAGAGTTTTTGCCATCACTCCTCCCCCTGACTTAATCTTGGGAAAATGTGCATCGCTGTCACCCGGTGTTTGCCTGCCAGGAGGGAATTCAGCACAAAGGGAATGTCAATATTTTCTCGGCTAGATTAGGGATGTTCTAAAACAAGATTTGATGACCTCAGCGAATGTGATGGAACTCGAATTCTCAGAGCCAGGTGGGTTTTTACGCGAAATAACCTCACCTCCTCATTTACACAGTTCATCTGGATTATAAATGCTTGCAAGTTAGCTCTTTTAGATTAAAGGGTTATTCCAGGTTCAATAAAAGTTGAAGGAATAGTTCATCCGAAATGGATTCAGCCCTAAAGTGATTATTCAAAATCATTTCCTGACGTTCCCTTCTCTATGAAACGCAAAAATAAAGAGAGAACGGCTGAGGTAACTGTCTTCTTTATTTTTTTTCCAGAGCGTGTTTGGTGATGGAGAGAACACTAAAGTACGAGTGTCTGAGCTGGAGGAGGAGGTGAGAACCCTAAAGAAGATCAATAAAGACCTGTACGAGTTCTCCACTCAGCTTCTGACCAAACCCAACTAGAAGACCTTTTATCTCTATCAGAAGAACTGTGTCAGTTTAAAATGATTGAGAGACTGGACTGAAACAACACCAACCTCAGGTCATTCCTGGACGGTTGTAGTGACCCTAAGAGCAGGATTTTTTGTGACATTTACTTTTTGTATTGTGGTCGAAATGAATCTAAATTTGAAGCTCCTCTTGTTTGTGTTATGAAAGACTTGGACGTACACTTTATTAAAAAGTATTCTTCGAAAAGGAATCATTCATCTGCATTACCATTTTTCACACGCTTTAGAAAGCTTTTACTGTAATAAAGCTGTAAAAAAATCTTAAGAGTATATTTTGTGATTTTTAAGGTCCTACTTTGGTTTATGGAGTGTCCAACAACACGTTTACGTACATACAAGGTGTAAAAACACTTTAATTTTATAATAATATGCAGTTATTATTACCTTACTTCTTGATTGACTCTCAAATGATTTGTTCAGCGATTCATCTGTCTAATCCCCTCATTTCTGTCAGCGTACTCTGATCTGATTGGTCAGATGGTCTAGTCTGCTGTGATTGGTCTACCGCGTACAGCGTCGCAAATGGAACGTAGGCGAGCATTACACAGAGTGACGCAAATCTGACCCGGAACTGAAATTAGAACAACAGACGACTCGTTCGCATGGTTCAGAGTCGACTCCATTTTTCCCAAGCCAATAACTTTGTTATTCGTTCACAATTTGGCAGACTGCTTACATTCATACACAGCAACATTACAAACGGCATGAAATGTCATTTTAAGGACACCGGAATAGTTACTTTTTAATTCTTAATAAGACTTAATTAGATTAAGATTGAGTGTGTCATGGGTTGCAATTCATAACCTCACTACTAGGTGCCGCTAAAATTTATGCGCTGGAACTTTAAAACGGGAAAACATTTTTATGCATAAATCAGTGTAGAATCTACAAATTAAATGTCTAACATTTTAATTTCAATAAAAGCTTAGTTTATAGGTAGAATTTTGCCCCTGCCTGGCTGAAGTCTCTATCTATTTATGATGTCACACAATTTGATATCAAGCATTAATTTCACTATGATTTCAATCCTTTTTTCCCACTATGATTTCAATCTTTTCATATCTTTTTTGTAGAAAACGTCACAAAGTCACAAAAAAATGGCTTTAGCGGGGTTTTCACAGTCAGTGTCACATTTGTTTTTTTCTATGAGAATGCATGTGCTCTCATTCCATCTCTGTCTTTAAGTCCCATGATAACATTTTCTTACTCATAATCACCACAGCCTGAATTTTAAGACACTCCATCTCACCTGTTACCAGACACGGGGTCATTCTGAACATCCTTCCTCAGGGAGGTACAATGTGTCCCGCTCTACATCCAGAGGCTATCAGCGAAGTTATTTCCTTGTAATTTGAAGGCGGTCAGTAAAATCAGATTAGCCGTGTTCATACAGCCGCACGGCATGTCCAAATGGCACTTTCGATCTCATAGCCGCGCGCCTCCCCCCATGTGTCTGCCTCCCTCCTCACTTTATAAACACCTTTCCCCTGCATAGCAGCTTATTTTCCATCCCTTGTTACAGGAGAGTAAAGCTGCCCTTGCTGTGACCCCCCTGCTGATGCCTCCCAGGATTTAAATTCTGAAAACGTCCGTAGAAACTTCAAGCGAAAATATGACAGTCTTTAAAAAATGAAATTACTTGAAAAATGTGGAAAAAGTCATCAATATTATGATGGCACGCTGTCACATATGCAAGGAATGCTTGATTTTTTTATCAAGTTAACTCATTTAGATCGTGTGATGGAGATAAGACCCACCTAAACATCATTATCTTAGGACCGAGAGAGAGAGAGAGAGAGATAACAACTACCTCTCAGCACTTCCTCTTTGAAGATTGTTCTACTTCAGCTCTTCCTGTTCATAAGAGAGAAACTATCCCCCCCTACACAAACACGGTGAAATGTTTTGTGGAAACTCATTCCCTCACCTTGACAGAGTCATTCTGTCCCCTAGGCTGCATATGGAGCATTGAAGCAGGGTGTGTTAAGGGGCTTGTTGAAGATGCTGGTTCTGAGAGGTTTATTTTGTTTTACTGGCTTTGTGAAAGTGCATTTGCACCTATTTAATAAGTGGCTATATGGGTAAATCGATACAGCGTTACAGATGTGCTAAAATATATAGTTACAGGTAAACACCTGTTCATCTGGCTGCTGTGTATAATAGTGTGCAGCACTGCCTGTCTAAACCCTGAAAAATGAAGGTGTTGCATACTGTAGGAGTCCAGTGTTCAACATCCTGCCTACTGAGGTGTTTCCATCTGCTTCATTTTTAAAGCCTTTTCACACTGTCATCCTGATAAATTACCATCAATTTACCAGAATAACTTCACCAGTAAGTACACAAACATGCTGTTCACACTAGTCTCGCGTAGCCAGTCTGGAATTTATCGCCGCTTTCTTTGGCCAAGGCCCGCCCAAGAGGCCATATGACTGACAGGTAATAGTGATGGGAAGTCCGGCTCTTTTCTGCGAACCGGTTCTTTCGGACAGTTTGTTTCAATGAACCGGTTCAAAAGACCGGTTCACCGATTCTCTTACGCTCTGACGTAATGACGTCACTCGCCCTGACGAAACGCGTCAAGTCTAGACTCCAGTATCATCCCGACCGGCTGGGATGAAAATACACTCGGCACATTCAAATATAAACCAAAACCAGTAATCATAACTTCTGTCAGTTAACACATCACGTCATGATCTGTTTCATACGTTTTGCAACTAAAGCACCCAAATAGGCACAGTGAAGTGCAGCAAACTATGACATTTTAAGTCTTAAAGATAAAAAGTGAATAATTAATCTTCATCAGCATTTTACAGAAACTATATGATCCATGCATAATTCAATACGATTTATGTGTTATTAAATAAACTTACGCTTTGCCAGATTGCTCCATATATTTTAAGTCCTTGGTTCACGTGCGCTCGTAACATTAGCACAGCATCAGTTGTCTGTTCTGTAGCCTCACGGTGAATCACGCATACTCACTATCATTAGCTCATCAGTTCTCACTCACGACCGACTCGGACGTGACCGAAAGAAGCGGCTCTTCGGTTCGTGTACTGCTGAATCGAAAGCTGTTGCAACATTCACAAACGTGTCAAAAGTTAACGGCATTAAAATGATTATAAGTTTATGCCGCGAACCTCACATACTTTTAAGAATTAAGCGTTTAGTCGATCTTGATGAATTCTTATAGCAACCGTTGTAAACACGACAGCTTACTACTTTGTGACGGCTTCGTGTTGTTTCCAGGCGGACCGTTAAAGAACGCGACACGCACGTCTCCCGGAGATCCTGTGAAATTCAACCAATCAGATGACGACTTCGAATGTGCTGAAGTGTTTCCAGAAAAGTGTGCCTTATGCATCAGATGTTTAGCCAACGGTCTGTGGGCGTGACGTCTGAGACTGTGTTCACACAAGCAACAAAATTCTGTCTTTTTACTTGCGAGTCAGCGTTCAAACATTGGTCCCAAAATACCAGTAATATGATGTCAGCGGAAGTTTCCTTCTAAGCAGATAAGCGATAAGGCACGCACCAGCAGACGCGCGCACCTGGACTGCCGGATCCGGTCTGTGTTTGTTTATCGTTATGGCTAGTGTCTATATAACTATTTATATTTGAAGTTTATTTCCAAAAAGAGATAACTCCGTTTTAAATTTGTTTCAAAAATCATGTTTTTTATTATGCTATCATGTTTTTAATGTGTTAGTTAGCTGTATTTTTTTGTTATTTTGTCTTAAATCAAAACAAACCAACTGCAGTTTGATTTATATTCATTAAAAAAAATGTGAAAGACAGAGTTATCTCTTTTTGGAAATCAACTCTTAATTTTATTTATTTTGTGTTAATATGAATTCATATTATTATTTTATTGTATTAAATCAATGATTTGTTGAATTTTGTTATATGTTAATTTAATTAAATAAACAATTTGTTGAATATGTCTGTTTTGTCGCATTTAAAGAAACCATATGGTACATTGACATCTAGCGGTTGAGCTTGGTATCGCAGTCTACATTCAAAATATTGGAGAGGCAAGTTTAGCCAAGTAACTCGGTTTCTTTTGCTTGTTATCAGAAATAATCTACAGGCACTCTATTTTTCGGAAATGTGTACCGGAAGGTGAACGCGCGCATGCACAGTAACGTTGTGGCTTAAATAATCGCACAATATTCCCAGTGGAAAGTCTTTTGTTATTTAGAACAAGATCTCTCAGTCAAACTTCATGTTGTCAACTATTTCAACTGCTAGTGGCTTTAAAGTCAATGATTACTGGAGCGTGTCCAAAATAAAAAGAGCAGCATGCGATGCCACACAATTGTTGATTACAATAGATTACACACATTTTCTAGCAGTGAGATGTGTGCTGATTGCTGAAGCCCTCCAGCTGTCATTTCACATATTTGTCATTAAATCTCCAACATCTTTCAATTCACATCGCTCTCCAATGGCTTCTGCACGCTGACCAAATAAAAAAGTTTTTCAGAAGTGCTATGCAAATACAGCCCTCAAATTTCAAGACGCTTTCAAGAAGAATGTGAATAATTTAAAGGGTTTCTGTTGAACCGCTAATGGTGCCGTGGGATGACCCGTCCAGGCTCATGTGAAAGTCTGAATTTGTCACTGCACTATAAAGGCTGAAGTCTATCTGAGGCAAAAACAGACTCGCTTCCCATTCAGGCGTGCAGCGCTCATTTCTGTGCCAGCTTGTGTCCTTTTTTACAAACTTTGTTTATTTAATGTCGAGAGATTTAGCGGATTTGTGTGGGGTGGAATTCTGTCTGGTGTTCATTCTTTAAAACATTTAATGTTATTTAGTCCAAAGATTTGTGTACAGTATCAATGTTTTTGAGAAAATCAATGCAAATATGATAAAGAAACTGAATCAAAACAAGAAAAAGTAATGGATGCAGTCAACTCTACTATAGGCTACTTGAAATGATTGATTTCTTCTTTTTATAATGAAGTCAATGTCTGAAAGTCTAAAAACATAGTATAGGCTATATTAAGCATATTAATATTTAAATAATTGTCCCCTTGGTTAAAAAAGAGAAACCGCAAATTACAGTCCTGACACTTTTATGCAACGTCCATGTAGGCCTATCTTTAAACATTTTCCTAACCAGAAAAATACAGTTCTTTCCAAACACCTCACGCATCACTGCTACTGGACAGTCCAGCCTTTTATAGTCGTATTTTAGAGGAATATTTTATCACAGTAGTTCATATGTCCTATTCCAGGCTCTTAAAATTAAATAAAAAAGATCCATAAAATGGATTATGCATAACTGGTGTGTAGAGCAAACGCCTACCCATGAGGCTCGGTTAATGGTCTCATGATACCACTAAGACAGCTGTTGTTAAAACTGAAGGCTTTTAAACCACCAAAAGGAACTTATCGCAGTGTAAACCAATTACAGACACCATCAAACAGCAAATAAAACTCGATGTTCTCTTTTAAAGGCGGGGTAAGCAATTTCCGAATTACGCTTTAGACAACTGAGTCGGGCCGAGTACCAAAACAACCTTGTAGCCAATCAGCAGTAAGGTGCACAGTGCACAGGACGGACGTTAGCCGAGCCGAGCGCTGACGAAAGCGAAAGATGGGGGTAGGGGTGTGTTTGTTTTGGTGATTTGAACATCAACAACGGCTAAGAGAAATCGGACACCCCGCCTTTAACTACACTATTGTCCTTTCCCGCATGAGGAAAATGGCACACGTTGGCAGCATTTTCTCTAGGAGGCAAAGAGAAAAATAAGTGCAAACAACTAAACAAATGTTATGAAGTTATGAGATCAAACAGGGTTTGAAACATGTTTTTTTAAATAACCAACTGTGATGTTAGAGGATGAGAGTTTTGGAGAAGGACAGCGTCTCATATTCTCAATGGTGCGATTCAAGACTTTGATGTGTTTTGATTTGCTTATTTAAATTACATGAGCCTGTGCTTGATTTTGTTTATAAAACAATGCTTTTGTTACAGAAAAAATATTACAAATACAAATGTTTATTATTTCTTTTAAAATCTTTAAGTGCTATTCTTTCTTGTATAAACCCGAGTAGTTATGGGTAGTATCAGTAGTTATGATACTAATAGTCACTTGGTGATGAAATCATATACTTTATATATAGCTTTATCGTACACTCTAAAAACGTTTACGATTATTTTACGTAAAACAATTTTCACTCAAAAAATCAAGTAAATTTTAAAGCTGCGAAATCAATGAAATATACTGTTTAAATTGTTTAAATGTAAATAAAACTCAAAAACTTGAAAGTATATATAAATTATATATATAATTTAATTAAATACTTATTTTTTCATCAAATAAACTTTTTTTGAGAAATGAACTGTTGGATTTTTAATACATTTTTTTTATATATCCCACTGAAAAACACAGCTAAATGATTTTAAAAGATTTTATTAAGTTAATATATAGCTGTTTATTTTTGTGATATTTACTAAACCACGTTAATTATTTTTTAGAGTGTAAATAAACAACATCCGGAACTACAACTATTGATTTGATAATAGTCCTTAAATATGAAATATTATAGGATAGTATTGGTTGCTTGTTTAAAGTAAAATGTGTGCCATATCCCTTGACCTACACTGTAAAACTTTGCTGTAGTTCTGCAGCAGGTTTGACAGTAACTTATTGTAGATTTAATTACTACTTAATAATACCACTTTCCAGTACTGTTTTCAATTTGAGTTAACACTTTGACTTTTGAGATTCAAAATGAGCAAGAAGAGACTGGTCTCTGTCAAAAAATTACATTCTTCCTAAGCAGTCCAGTTTTCTATTAAAAATATTTAAAACTTCTTAAAGGGATATTTCACTGGCAAATCAAAATTTCCCCACATGTTTTACTCACCAGAAAAACAAGCCTCAGGTTCAAGTGCAGTCGAGGGATAACGGAAGCACATCAATGTTAATAGCGCTGTCAATATGGATATTTCTCTTAAACAAAAGCATCGATTCACTTCAGAAGACCTTTGTTAAGACCACGGAGCCATGTCGAGCAGTTCTTTGATCGATGGATGCACTTTTTGGAGCTTCAAAAAGTCAACACCCATTCACTCCCATTCTACTGCTTGGAAGTAAAATGATACGTGGTATTATAACTCCGACTGCATTATTCTTCAAGAAGAAAGTCATATTCAGTCAGGATGCCTTGAGGGTGAGTAAAACATGCAGAAATTTTGATTCGCCAGTGAAATATCCCTTTAAATTACGATACATTTACATAACAAGAAAGTGACCTAAGATATTTAGTCTTGTTTTATGAAAGAAAATATAAGAACTAGGTAAGATCATCTTTAAAACAAAATTGTAAATTAAATCTACAGTAAGTGACTGGAAAACCTGCTGCAAAACTATACAGCAAAGTTTTACAGTGTATGTAACAAAACATTAACCAGAATATGAATATATATTGAATTAGAAATCAAACCCAATAGACTTTGCCTCCATTAAAGTTCACTTATACACAATATGCCAGTGTCCCAGTCTGTATACACAGGAGGGCGTTCAGCACAACTTGAGTTAACTGTGTAATTCAGATGGTTGAGCATAACCAGTCAGCTGTGAAAGTGTAATACAGAGGTTAATCCAGAACACGAGATAAATCCACCTGTTCTCTCACACTGCGACCTGAACGTTTGACGAATACTGAATCTGAATCAGCCTACAAAATCAACTCTGTACCCTGATGAATAGCGTGAATGTGTTGCGTTGCCAAACATTTATTAATGTCATCTAGTACAGAAAGTGAGCAGAATGTGTCTGCAAGAATTCAAAAGAATCAATCTTTTAAATACAGATCAGTGAACTTTAAAATACTTCATTCTCTGAGGACCCCATAGTCTCTACATTAAAAAGCCTTTGGCGATAGCTTGAAAACACATCTGAAGATTAAAACGTAATTCATCAAGCCAAGTGAATTGTCTTTTTGTCTCTTGGAAGGTGCATTCATGCGCAAGTCTGTCTGACTGAAATTAAGCAAATACAGGGTACCTGTCTCTCCGCACAATGGAGTCCATATATTTGGATATTGTGTTCAGAACGGATTAGAGAAATGAAAAATAAGACCCGTGGTGTTATATAAAGAGGGAGATCGAGTGGAAATAGGAATGGAAACAGGAAATGAGACGCCCACCATAAAATTATGATTGAATATCACCAATTTACTGTGCGTATGAAGAGACAAAGTGAGTCGAGGCTTAATAAGATCATAATGATAGCAGGCGTATCCGTGCAACTAACCCAGCTATGAAGAATGTAGAAAGTGATGATAAGAAATAGCATTTAAAGATTTATCCAGCAATATCACGTCTGCAAAAAACAACATTGATATTTCAGGGGTCAGTCTTTCTTACGCGCTAACTTTGTTTCCCGTGTGTCTCGTTATTTCAGGTTCACCCTTTTTTCCCCACCGGCTGCTGTTACAGTTGACCGGGTGTCTACATCTCTTTGGTCTCACGGTTTTTGTCTTGTTAGACACTCATGTAATGAGGCAGAGAATTACAAAGGAAAGACTTGGCAACAAGTCCACATTAGAGAGATTTGCCTTGAGCTCCTCTGGCACACATCCAGATTCACTAGGAAGTGAACTTTGATTTTTAGGCAATGTGCTTCAAACAGAAGAGAGAGAGAGAGGGCGACCGAAAGGAGGTTTATTTTTAAGGGGTAAAGGTTTTGGTACATAAGCCCAGAGAAGCAGAACTGCACCTCACTGTTGCCTTTAAATAAAAGCCTGAAGGAGCAGGAACACTGAGCTACTGCATAAACACTGAAGTTACCCTTACATTATCAGCTCTGTTAACTTAAGATTTGTCCAAAAAAATTGCACTCAACAAACTTATTTTTGTAAAATAATTTTTACCATACTTTACAATAAATGCCATTTGTTAATGCAACGGCAAGATTTACTGCTTTACAAGATAGGGAGATAAAATAGTAAAGCACTTTATTATTGTTTATTCAGATGCAGTTATTTACTTGAGTCATTGAAACAAAAAATCTGTTTTAATGGTTGAATGATACACTTGATTGATTTCAGAATTCCGAAAAGAAGTTGAAATTGGGGTATTAAAAGCGAATAAAGTCTACATAGTTTTACTGTTTGGTATTTGCCTAAAAAATGAAAATACACAAACTTTTTTTTTAATTTTGGTCTTATAATTTGCTAAGCACTGTACATCTTACGAATTCATGTGAATTAGGTACCTTGTAAAATATTCCTGTGAGATCAGGCTGGAGTAGCTTAAAGGGATAGATAGTTTATCCAAAAACGAAAAGTATTTCATCATTTCTCATCCTCGTGTCGTTTCAAACCTGTTTAACTTTCTTCTGCAGAACACAAAAGAAGATATTTGAAGAATGTTGGTAACAGAACAACATTGGACCCCAATGACTTCCATTGCATGGACTCAAAACCACTGAGACATTTCTCAAAATATCTTCTATAGTTTTCCACAGAAGAAAGTTATACAGTTTTTGAATGACACGAGGGTGAATAAATGATGGCAGATTTCTCCTTACACATTTTAGGGCCACTTTACATCCAATTTTAAAGATTTCAGAAACTGAAATGCTTATGCCAAAGAACTGTTTGCACGTTTTAGAATATTCATGACCTGCTTGGTGAATTCTCAAGACTCTTAAATACCTGAGGTGGTTCAAGCATCTGAGAGACTGTTTATTAGGGTTGAAAGAATCTGGCAGATGCACAGTCAATGAAAGTTTTCAAACACACACACACACGCACGCATGCATGCACACATACGCGCACACACACAGAGACGCGTTATTCACTGTCACCTGAGAGGATAATGAATAGACTGCAAGCGCTACTCGACTGCATAGGTGATTCAGCAAAAGTCATCTGTTTATTTTCTTTCCATTGAAAGGACGTCTCTCAGTCAGTTTATTTATTAAAAATCATCATCTACACATCTGCCATCCCTGAAGAACAGCTCGTGTCATTTAAGCACAGTGGCATTTATGGAAAGTCTCCTGTTCGTGAGCTTCGAGGGTTTGTCAATCTCCTTGCTTCAGTTACCTGGCCTGAAGATTGTACAAAGCGCTAGCCACCCCTCCTCCCCCCGATACCCTGCTACATTTCACGCTCATGTGGAACCGTGCACGGCTCGGGAATATTGATACGGCACCATGATGACATTTAAAAGCTGACCACCTTATTGCATTCTCACTACTCCATGAAAGAAAACAGAAGTGTCACAGAAGACATGCAAACCGATGCGAGATCTGCTCGGTTACTGACATTCTTACAAATATCTTCCTTTGTGAACAAAGAAAGAAATGAAACAATCTAAGGGTGAGTAAATATGACAATCTTCATTTTTGGTTAAACTATCCCATTAAGTCTAATGTCGTGCCACTTCAAACAATTTTTGAATTGTTGATTTTATTTTTCAAATGAAAAGTTCTCAGCCTTTGTCATCAGGTAACATGTCAACTGCGTCCCACCTTTATGACACAGTAATGCAGGTTTTATATTTACACGTTCCAGTAACTCTGTCACTCGCGTATGATTTTCCTGCAAGCCACTCGTGAGACTCGCTTGAAGATATTAAAACCCCCTCTGAAAAACCCCTGAGACTCTTAAGAGTGCTTCAATACTCCCCCTGTGTATCAAAGGTTTGTGAAATTAACAATGACCCACAAGAGCATTCTGCCTCCAGTTATCTGTGTGCTGCAGGTGCGATGTAATCACTGACGGACCTCTGCATATTTACTCTTGATTGTTAATTTCCTGTTGAGATAAAGTCTTTAGTTTTATTGCTCTTGTCCTTCGTATCACAGCACAACCCTCCTGTTAATCTCGCCTGGATTTCCTCTGCTCTTAAAAGGAAAGGTGCAGGGCCAGCGGTCCGGTGTTCACCTTAAGACACATGTATTATCCATGAGCAGAACTCCTGAGGGGAGCGTCTCAGATCAGTTGATACAGTACAGTGATCAATACCATCTCTTGTGAAATTGGCTGGGGTAGTTGCGGCACACAGAAAACGCTTTTTCGATTTCGAATGTAGTATGCTGAGCCCTTAACATTTTAATACCAGTATATAACCAGCGGCTGGATGTATGCGTTTCCGTTGAGTTAACCCTTTTTATTGCTTAAGATGAATAAATAAGGGAAATCTCAGGTTATCTTCACGTTGAAGGTTATTCTAGTTCTTCATTGTTGTGTGTGATTGGCCAGGGCTTCAGTCCACCTTCATTGGATTTCATTTTATCGCATGACATGCTATGTCAAAGCCCTTGATCCTCAGGTTCACCTGCTGCCCCACACATCTTCTGTTCAGTCTTTCTTTACTTTCTCTCTCATCATCACACGTGAATATTTAATGTAAATATGTATGAAATTAATTTATTGAAACAAATCACAACGGATAACAGTGTGTATTGTACTGTACACTCAACAGAAAAGCACGTAACACGTGTAAATGTGTTAGTTTGATGCCTCCTTGTGAAGCCTCTCAAGTTAGATATTTTATAAAGAAACGTTGTTTCTAATAGGCTTTTTGAAAATATTTAGAAAAGAACTAATCCCTCTTAGGTTGAATAAACAGTAATAAACATGCCCTTGTGTTTGAAAGATGTTTTATGAAGAAGGCTTCGTGTTTATAGTGCATCTCCCGCGCAGTTCTTTAATGACACCATTACCGCCTCTCCGGCGCTTCTTTGGGTGTGAACGCAACGACATCCCCGCCTTTCCCGAACCCCCTCCTCTCCCGAGCGGAGTATCACATTCACACAGTAACTCCATAGATCACTCCTTATACACCATCCTGCACAAAAAAAATAAAGGACATTATAGAAAAGACCAGAAAACAAGGCGAGCAATGCTATCATCTGACAATGCCTCATCACCACCTTTGAGAGTGAAGCAGGATGAATTTCATCTTCCACAGATTCTTGGCATACTTTTATTTGGGATCGCAAATATTCCTTCTCCATACCCTATTCATCCAGCCCGCTCACTCTCACCCGCAGCCCTGTCACATCCTGGCGCGGATAGGACACACCGTGCGCCTGGGTGCCCTCCTGCCTCCCCGCCAGCCGGTCCGGGTGCGGGCGGCTCTCAACCGCGCCCTCAACGGTCTCGCCGAAAGCGGGAACAACTTTCTGCCGTACAACTTGAGCCTGGACGTGGTGGCTCGGGAAGCCCCGAGCGGAGACCCCGAGTCGCTCTTCAGGTGTGTTTGTCAGGATATAGTGGTCCAAGGGGTCTCGGCCGTTCTCGCCTTTCCGCAGACGCAGGAGGAAATAGTACAAATGGAATTTATGTCCTCTTTTTTGGAAATTCCTTTTATAAGCATCATAGAGCACGGGGAACCGCTCAAAACTAAGGTAACGCGTTTTATTAAATCTGCAAACCTTTCTTATCTTAAGGTTTTTAGTTGATTGTGTTAATTGTGTGAGTTTTTCCAGCGCGTAATAGGCTACTCCTCCATAACTTACACACGTTACGCTTTTACGCGCGAACCTTACAGATGACTCCGGCTACATGCGTATGTTTCCTGCCTTCGAATACCTGTGAATTATATTCTTTTAGCTGGGTGATTGTAGAGTTTTTACAAACTTGTGTATTAAATATGAAATCCGAGCTCATTTTACGCACTGTTCAACTGTTGCCAGGTGCGCTTTTTTCTTGCGTTTCCACGATCATTGGTCATTGGAGCAAACAGTGCGCCTGTTTGTTGCAGTAAGGAATGAAGGCTGTTAAATTGTATATTGTGTACGAACTAACAGGTGAGAATAGCGTTTTCTTGCCTGCGTAATATTTACAAACAAGTTTTGTCTTTGTTGTTGTGCGTCCTTGAAAATAAATCTGGTCGTAAAGGCTTTATTCGATATTATATGGATTACAAAAATGAAAATACGCGTTGTAAATCAGTAAGATAGCAAGACACAACCCAAAAACCACATTTCCAAACAGTCCCGTTTTCCCCGTCAATTCAAGGTGCTTGTGTAACATTTTACGTAAGACCGTCTAATTAACCACAATGCCCTCAATGTAGGCTATACCTAACAAATGACTTTTCATATTCGCCTTTCACTCTCTTTGATGTTTATTTTGAGATGGCATTTTGATGTTTTCCTCAGGTCACGACACATACCCTCAGCTGTGTTAAGTTTGCGTTTGGACACTTGAAACGCACCTGCCATAAGAGAGAATATTTCTCGTGCTTGTGTTCACTCAAGTATTGCAGACGCTGTGGTGGTTTGTGCACCACCTCTTCGGTTCATGACTGTCAAATCAATGAGATGTTGTGGTAAAATACTGGAGTCAACGAGCCAGGGTACATTAGGTGGTTAAAATAGCATTGAATTACAATTTGACAGCATAAATTCAACAATGTTGTTTGCCTGTAAATATATTTATTTTTTTGGCCTGTTGTTATTTAATGAAGTACTACAATAGACACATACAATATTTCAAGAGTCCGTTCAAATACACAGCATTTGATATTTTGCACCTGTCTGGCTGCGTCAAGAAGCTTCATGTGTGCTGGAGGATTTGGCACGCATCACCGGTTGAAAAGTGCTTACATCACAAGGTACTTTAAGAAATTAAAAGGCTGAAAGAATACAGTAAATCTTACAGCCAGCTAGGGAAATGCATACATTTGTCTTGTCTAATATCCATCCATTAAAATCACTTCAGAGACTAACTGTAAAAATATTTCAGTGGTCTAATAAAAAAATCAATAAATGAAGACACTTTGATCTCTGCTTGTGAACGTACCAAGGCCGCGGTTTGAGGTTAACGCAACAGCTTCCATATATGTAAAAATGGTACAATCCACGCATTGGTTGAATGATTACAGACAGGCTCTCAACCACGTCTGAGTCATCACGCTGACATCGGACAACTCACGGGAGATCAGACACAGACAGATATCATCTCACAATGAAGGCTGTAAACTTTCTTCTGTGTCTCCTCTGCAATCTGCCAATCAGTCTAAAAGCTCGGAGCGTTCGTGCGACGTCGCTCGGCCAGAATATGAAGGCAGGGTGATAATACGGGCGCCGCTGTAGTGCTTATGGGAGGCTCTGGAGCTCCCAGCTGCTTGGATCTCCCAGCTTCACTTGATCTGCTAATCTTACGGTTTGAGGAGAAATGTGTGTTCTTCAGCAGTCTGCTTTTTGCTTTGTGTTCTGTTTATCAATTGTTACAGCTACAGAGCTCCATGCGGAGAGCACGCCGGGCAATTATAGAGCGCAAGCTGGTTTTTCTCATTGTGGGATGCAGTTTGCTTTGCAGAGACCGCTAAAGGTTTTGTACCTAACATATAGCCTACTAACAGAATTGTAACCTACCAGGCTTGGAGTCCACCTGGAATCACAGAAAAGCTGCGATTGTGTGATGTCCAATAAAACAACAAATGTTATTCTATCTACTGTAATTTCAAGTAGAAATTTACAGGAATAACCAGAGGGATGCCATCAACTGAAAGGGACAATCCATCCCGCTGTTATACAGCAGAGTTTGTACAGATGTTGCTAGATTTATGCTATGCATAAATACACAATAAAGAAGAGCAATGCACTCCCCTGCATTAACGTGACTCTAAAACACAAATTGTTAAAGCTTTCAATCGCTGACACTAAAGCCACCACAGCTGTTGCACAACTAATAAAACCGTCGCTTTATTTGATCACAGTTTATCACAATACCATAACATTTATCACCATCCAGTTCATGAATTGTTAATGTGGCCGTTGCTAAATAGGCAGCTCGGCATTCAAGTTCACCTTTGATAGGGAACTTTTCACATCATCAGATTATCAAGCCAAAGCCCTTTTGATATTTCACACAGGTCCTTCCCAAAGGTCCCACATTTAGTTTGCTTAACACAAAATATGGGAGATTTAAAGGTCATCCACGGGCAGCGCCGAAGACTATTACCTGCTCGATGAATTTTTAACTGTAGATTGCGAAATACAGTTTCTTCTTGAAATAACTAAAGCAAACATGCTTCCAAAATGGCAGAAGCTTTTGTTACTGAACCGCAGAAGTTCGCATGTAATTCACACAGAATCAGCATCTTTTAAAGTCACGAATGGCAAGTAAGCACAACCTTTGTGCTGATTCGCGGCTTAATATTCAGATCAGCAATTCAATTCAATGGTCATTTATTGCTATAGAACACATCTCAAAACCAGAATTGCAAGGTGAACATTTAGGTAACCAATTAGCTTATGGTGAACACAATGTCTCATCTCTCAGGAGCTTAAAGATTCACTTTCCTGCTGGTCTCACACATCTTGTTAAAACCATTGTTTCATGTGAAAGATCCACAAATATCAATAGAGTGGAACCATGAATATTCAAGCAGTTTCAAACTTTCTTATTCACATAGATTGGTAGCAAGGTGCATAAAAGTCTGGGGCTTGATGTTTAAATGTTGGCACTGAAATGTGTGTACGCAAGGTTCCATGCACATATCGGAATTTATGAAAACTAAAGTTAGCATAAATATGTGCACACCCTGCGGATACCCTTGACTCTTTAATGAGGAAATCTATACAAAAGTTACAAAAAATGTACAAAGGATCAGGACAGGAGTGAATTTCATGAACTACTGAATTACTGAGATAGTAATACTGTCACTTTTGTGCCTTATAAGTGTCCAGATCGTCTGACCTGTAGTTGTGAGTTTTTTATGATGTTGTTTTCAGTTTGGCTTGTGGTGAATTTAGGTACATGATGCAACAATGAGATAATGTGACACAAATTCTGTCATGTCACATCTTGCTCAGAAAGAATAATTTCAGAAACATTTGCAGCATTTAATAGCTGAAAAGGGATAGTTCACCCAAAAATGATAATTTACCCACTCGCATGATTTTTCAAACCTTTATGACTTACTTTCTTCTGCAGAACACATAAGAAGATATTTCGAAGAATGTTAATAGCCAAACCCATTGACTTGCATTGGTTTTGTGTCCTGTCCATACAATAGAAATGAATGCGTATCGCCATTCTTCAGTTATCAACATTCTTCAAAATATCTTCCTTTGTGTTCTGCAGAAGAAGTCATACGGGTTTAAAATGACAAGAGGGTGAATAAATGTTGACTGAATTGTAAACTATCTCTTAAAGGTTTTAATCTTATTCTCAGTTTTAACCGAATAATCTCCAGTTTTTCTCATAAATTACTCTTCAATAATTTGCAATAGAGTCAGTAGCCGTTTATGACACAGAGATCAGCGTGGTGTAAAAATCAATAGGAATTTAATCACAATTCCAAGAGCCAGTTATCTGAAAGAGGGATACGGTGTGTTGAGAGAGAGCACGCTGCCTTACTCGCTGTTAATGGGCACCACCTCCACGACCTGTACACTTCACTTTATCACAGTATCTCTGTAGCACAGGCTACAGTCCACGAGGCACTTCAGTGCTAATGTGAACCAGAGGGAAATGATGCACTTCGATTTAACTTCACAGATTATGTCTTTTAGTTTCACATGTTTTGACTAACAGCATAAAGTTTGATCAAATTCTGGACAAGCACTTTATATTAAAGGTTCGGTGTTTGAAATTTAGCGGCATCTAGTGGTGGGGTTGTGAATTGCAACCAACGGCTCACTCCCCCCTCCCTTTCAAAGCACTACGGTGGCTGACACAGAACTAAGATGTCGTCACATTTTTGCTTCTTTGTCGAGAGACATAATGTATTAACAAAACGCGCTCTGTAGAGCAGTTTGTCCGTTTAGGATACTGTAGAAACAACATGATGAATTCCATGTAACTTGACCTTCGGTGTATCACATTTACATTTATGCATTTGGCAGACGCTTTTATCCAAAGTGACTTACATTGCATTATACTATACATTTGTTTCTAAGTATGTAGATGTATGTATGTAAGTATGTACAGTATGTAGATAGAAATAGCTCATTCTAAGATAATAAAAACATAACACTTCATTATGTAAGGTCTTTATACACATGGTTATGCATATTATATTGCATTTCTGTCAATAGATCCTCCACAAAATAAAGCACTGTAATGTTGAATTGAATAATAAACATTTATTTATTTCATCATCTGAAGCAGAGTTCAAGCAGCCACCAGCTAACACCTTGGAAACTGCCCCCATATTTTTTTTCTGAAAATATAAAATAAATCAACATTGATCTGCATAAATCATCCTTCAAGCTCCATTAAATGTAAATGAAAGTATTTACAGCAAACTGACACGTTGCATTTTGTCCAGACCGGTGTAACGGTCAAGGAATTACAAGACATGCTCGTGAATTACAAGCTCTGCCCTCGACATCCCCAACCGCAGCGGTTGCGTAATTCTCCTCTACCTGACGCCCCATCTCCCCCCGTCTGCATCTGTGGCGATTGCTCGCTGTGTTGCGTCCGGGCAGACCTGATGAGCAGCGACTTGATAAGTTCAAAATTGGAGTCCCAGAAAAGGGAAGCTGTAGAGGAGGAGAGAGATAAGTTATAACAGTGCACAGGTGCGAGACAGTGATAGGCAGCACTGCCTTCTGGGTACACGGCTTCTCTGGGAGATTTTCACCTCTTAGGTTGGGAAAGTGCCGCTGTGGGAATGTTCTGGGCTGCTATAACTGTAAACAGGCTTTATGTAAGAACCCAAATGATTCCTTTCATTCCCCTAACACATCATCAAGGAATGATGTTTGAACATATGCTGCTAAATTGCGTGGATTATCCATAAAGAAAACCTCGCCTCTTAGCGAAACAAAAAGCAGATGACATATTCACTAATTCACATCGCAATTAAGTCTAAGTTGGATTAAAAGCCACAATGTTGCCTTAACAGGCTGTTCTGGATGTGTTTTTCACAAATGCGCTGCCTTGCTGCCATCCCTCTGCTGACTAGACATTTCTAGGGGCTTGAATTGGTTCCACGTCTGGCATTAAAGAAGTCTGTAATGACCGTGACATATTACCTGTGTGCTAAATGAGCAAGTGTCTAGAAAAAACATCTACCCACGACCGTCCAAGGCTTGATACTATACTTAAAAGACACAGAGCGAGCGAAACATTTATCACCCCCACAGTCTTTCAATTTGATCAGATTAAGCACCAGAATCAAATTTAACTGTCTCGCCGTGAAGGAGTAAATGTTCATTCATTACAGCTGTTTATAGGCCTCTCCAGTTTAACAGTAATGTGTTTAAACAAGCAGCATTATTTACTTTCCAGTGCTTGATTCTGATTGGTCAATAGTGATTTTTTCATGATCAAACAAATACGACCGCTTCACCTAAAGATTCTGTGTATCACTATGCTCCCTTAGCAAGCACCCTTAGCAACGTGAATGAAACATTGTCCCTAGCTGCGTCCCAATCCGCATACTATCCATCCTAAATAGTGTTTGAAAATAGAATTAGTATGTCCCAAATCATAGTATGCTGAAATGAGTATTCCCAAAGTACCCGGATGGTCTACTCTTTCTGGTGAAAATTCAACGTGTGAATCCGTGGACATTACACACAAGTCACTGCAAGAGGGCGGAGTTTAGTGACGCTGCCCTGCATTAATACAATTAAATAAAAGATGCTTTGCTAAATTAATCAATGTAAGTATACAGTAAACATTACATATGAAATAATGAATGAATAAATACTTCAATGCAAAGAAGAGATGTATTTTGATGTTCGTGACGGTTCATGATCACATTGTTGTCTGGAAACAACGGCCACTTCCGTACCACTTTAGTATGTCCGAGTGCGTGTATGGTTTTGCAACGCACTAAAATAACAAAAACATATAGCACAAATAGGCAAATTGGAACGCAGCACCTGCTTCCGTAATTGCCTACTTTCATACTATTTAGTAGGCAGAGTCAGTATGCTTCATGAATAGTATGTGAGAAATACCTGGATGGTCTACTGCTTCCAGCCAGAGTGGGTCGCAAGACAATAAAATATGGCAGATGCTGTATATCCGAAATGTATTCATACTACTCCCACTCATACTATATAGAATGTACCGTTGATAGGTAGGTACTTGAAAGTTGCATTAATACATATTTTTAGGCTTTAATATTGTGTGGTAACTGTTTTATAATGGCAATAAGGTACGAGAGGTCCACTTCGCGTCGTGCCTAACAACGCCATTCAGCTGTAATTTATTCACAATAAAGCACTAGCCCCTCATATCTTATTGCTTACTTAGTACTTAGTGCTTAAGTTAGAATGCAGAAAACGTAGAAAAAGTTGAATTTTAAAATTTCAATGTCTAAATTTTCATATTGATTTAGAAAATACATAACAAATGAAATGTAAAATAAAATAGTTTGCATTTTTGTAATGCTAATCAGTGATAGCATTAGCTAGAAAATTGGCTTTTTATTTGTTTTGTCCACAATACTTTTGTTCACGATAATAAAATTATTGCAATATTTGTTTAAATGTTTTTAAAATTATTCAAAATAATCTTTAGTTTAGTTTATTTTGTGTTTTCTTCCGGTGAGATACGGAGGTAGAGAAAGAGTATGTAACCATTGTGGCTCTCAAGGCAACATTTCAAGTTGTTGCTGAATTATTTATGATGTCGTCATATGTGCATTAACATGATATTCATAATCAGGGTTTTAATACCATGGATATTGTCATTACTGGTATATGTGACACCCCTCTGTGGGGTTTTACATCTGGTGTTCAGTAATTGACCCATGACACAGAGTCCTGCTGGCTAATATTTGATGTAACGGGTGGAATAATTATTCATGTGTCATTTGCGGTTCGGGTGCGAGTCGGGAAAAAATACGCACGGTCTGAACATTGGATCAAGTAGCCAAGACTATTTCGACTCACCTCAGTGAGCTGATACGAAACTGCTTTTACACGGTCCTGTGCTTATTTGTGTTCAAGCTCAGTCTGAAGAGCAGGTTTCTAATTGCAGCGCGCTTCGCAGCGTTGAGCATTGTATCCAATCGCGTGCAACTGATGGGCATGAGTTATAGTGAGGACTCAATACTCTTATCACAATTTAAATAAACGTTAAAACGGCTCTGGTATAATTTTACAGAAAAAAAGGGGAAACTGTTATTAATAGCACATGAACTATACATTTTTAACAAATTTTGTATCAATCAAAACACATTTCATTAATCACTAATCAAATATAGAATAGCTACTATTAGCTCACAATATTTTAGTGGATTCACTCTTAGTTGTCTCTCCCGAAACTCTGCCATATTGAGTTACTACATCTTTAAAAATGCATTAACCAGGAATTCCTAATATTTTGTTGCTTGTTGCGTGAGAAAATAAATGGTTTTGTCTAGTACATCATGTAGATGTAATGCGGGTGCGGTTTGGGTCGCGGCATTTTTGTCAAACGGGTAGGGTCGGGTACGGAATTAAATTAGTGCTGCTGTCTGATGTTGGGTCTGGTGTTCTTTTAAAGGGGTCATATGACACGGCTGAAACGAATATTATCGTTTGTTTTAGATGTAATGCAATGTGTTTACACGATTTAAGGTTTCCACATACCGTGCATGTTTGTATCTCCTCTTTGCCCCGCCTCTCTGAAACGCGCAGATTTTTTACAAAGCTCATCGCTCTGAAAAGCGAGGTGTGCTATGATTGGCCTGTTAACCAGTGCGTAGTGATTGGTCAAATACTGCAAGCGTGTGACGGAAATGTAACACTTCTTACCATATTCGGAACATCATGCTTCCAAGCAATTGTACTGACAGGTGATAACTTTCCTTATAAATTCGAGCCCGAATCTGATCCGGAAAATTTGCCAGCGCAACTTGAGCAGGATGTAAAGGATTGGTAAGGTTTTTAAAAAAAATATTATGTAAAATTGTTAAAAACTATAGCTAACTGTTTTACCTTTTATATACGACATTATAAAGATTTGCCGTTAGTGATCAACCAGTGTTACGCCATGTCTCGTCATGACTCAACAAAGACAATAAACCCCATTATAAACACGACATTTGTTGCCTCTAGTTGGAACATAATTACTGATTATTAGGACTTATGTTGTCTTTTTTCACATTGCGCGCGTGTCTGCATTTGCAGATCACACAAAGAAACAACATGCGCTACAAACACATGAAAAACTCAACTCGCGTTATTCCGTAACAAAGTCTTTTACAATGAAAATATACTTACAGGCTGCAAATCTGAAGCGCCAGACTGTCCTTGCGAAGTTGTAATGGTTGGAATTGCCCCACTTTTTAACAAAAGCTTTCGTGCACAGCCGGCCTTGATCTCTCCCAGGTTCATGAAGCAATCATCTGTGAAATGCGCTGCACACACTTGAATATTCAGATTGTACTGTTCTGGAACAGTATTGTAAATAAAATGTAACCATTCGTTTTTAGTTGTCTCATCTTTTGGTAGGGCAAACAAAGACACACGACAAAACTCCACGACATGGCTGCGGCGGCGACGATACAATGAGATTTACAAGTACGCCCACCTTACTTGCGTATAGATTTGGGCGGTCTTAGTCAAGTCATACCACGAACTGACGTAGATTTGTGGGGTTGTGGTTACACGAGGCGTTTCAGGCAGGTCTGGGTGAGCATTCGCTTTAAGATAGAATGCATCTTTGGTTTCGACACTTTAATTTTTGCAATTTTACGTGTCTAATACATGCATGGGAAACTTATAGCACGCCAAAGACACAGAAAAACATGTATTCGCGCCATATGACCCCTTTAATTACTGCGGGTGCGGGTTTATCAAACAGGACCCCAGCTAACCATAATACGTGATTGTTACGTAACTGTAACGTAATCTGACCACCAAACTGTCGTTTTTGCAACGTAAGTAGTTACGTTGTAACAACTGGAAAATGTGAAATTCCTGTTTTCTTTGCCACAACGTAACTTTGTGACGTTGTCAGTAAGTAACCACAACGTTGTGACAATGTACCTAGTCACAACGTCACGGTTACTTACTAACAACATCACAAGGTTACGTTGTGGCAACAAATCCAGGAATTTCACTTTTCCAGTTGTCACAACGTAACTACATTACGTTGCCACAACGGAAGTTTGGTCGTCAGATTACGTTATCATACCGTTGTGACAACGTCAGCTAGTTATTTATATATTCATACATAAATGAGGAATGTATATTCAAAATTCTGTTCATTTATTGTACAACAGTACACAATAACAGTTTATTATTTTGCTTCAACAACTGTCAAAATAATAAAAGAATAAAAACTTGGAACAGGTTTATAACAATTAACAGTAATTTGTATGACAGCTTTTAAAATACATAATATCTATCTAATAGTTCTAAGACAACAGACATCACATATGATTTAAGCATGCTGCAAAATAATTCACAGATAAATATTAACAAATACAATTTTAAATGTGTTTTACTTAATGTAATGTTGTGGGTCTTTTGTCATTTAACTGGATAGAGTTGCTGTCTT
Source organism: Triplophysa rosa (assembly GCF_024868665.1). Taxonomy (NCBI): domain Eukaryota; kingdom Metazoa; phylum Chordata; class Actinopteri; order Cypriniformes; family Nemacheilidae; genus Triplophysa; species Triplophysa rosa. The sequence continues at coordinate 7,605,261 of NC_079909.1, read as the reverse complement.
GAGTTAAGTGCATATTCCGGTTGCCATGGTCACACTGCTCTTGACCGCCACCAGTGCTAAATATAAGAAAATAAAAGAAATAATTACTTAATGAACATTTCCATACATTTTATAAATTTTTATAAAAAACACTTATTTGTCTGAATGAATTTTTTTGTCCAAGGAAGTACTGCTATCTTGGCACTGATCCAGCCGCTGTATAATACCTTAAAGATAAAACAAAACCTTAAACACTGTTTTCGGGCACTTCGACCCGTGCAGAACTCTGCCATGACACATGTAAGGGATAATTCCACGGCTAGCCAAGGATTTTAATGCACTTCGCGGTGGCAACCACCCATTAAAATCCTTTAACGCACGGCTAGCCGTGGATTATCCAGCTTATACCATGGTTATTTGCCAAGTTAAAGCTTTTATTGATGTTTACAGTGTCATTTTAGATTAAACAGGTGAAAATGACGGTTCTTTTGTCAGTTAATTTTAAATGTAATCAAACTGACTGGAGCTACCCGTGCGTTAAAGACTTTTAATGCACACCTTCCAGCCAATCAGAATCCAGTATTCAAACAGACCATGGTATAAGGATTGATAATTAAGGGTTCATGGCTAGAGATTCATCTACTCACTGTTCACTGTCATTTAGATGATGCTTCTTTTCTAAAGCAGCTCACGGCTGAAGCAGTCCTCATGTGACCTGGTGTTAATGGAGCAGTTCACTTTATAATGGAAATTCTTTCATCATTTACTCACCCTCATGTCCTTCCAAATCCATATGACTTTATTTTTAAGAACAAAAAAGTTTACTGCTCCTTTGCACACAATGAAAGTGAATAGCAAGAGAAAATCACGTTAAAGAAAAAAAAAGAAAATTCTGTCATAATTTACATGACCTGCCTTCATCCGTAGAACACAAAAGAAGATACTTTGAAAAATGTTGGTAACCAAAAAACAATGGCCCACATTGACTTCCAATGTATGGACACAAAACCACTGAGACATTTCTCAAAATATCTTCTTTTGTGTTTCCCAAATCACATGAAATGAGGGTGAATACATGATGACAGAATTGTTATTTTTGGGTGAACTAACTCGTCGACTACTCCACTCATGTAATCCTGAAGTTCTCCTCTGTTCATCCACTCCATGTCTCATTGATTCCCTTTCTCATCTATTTATCCACTACCATATGCATCAATTCCTCTTCCCTATGAATGAGTTCGGCTGAGTAGGCTCTGGCAGCTTCAGGAATGAGATGAGTCCTGCATTTTCATTCTACTTTAAAAAGAATCCTTTGTTTTTCCCTCTGACTGCAAACTATCTTTTGGCAAGCATCGCAGGGATGGAGGGGCCTGCCAAAGCCTCGTCTCTCAGCACAGCGTCTGATATTAGTCGACTCTTTGTCATGCCGTGCTTCTCCTGTTTGAGTCGTGACCACCATTTTCTGATCAGAGCTTCTGTTTTTGATGCGTTGGAAGGCATATGCTGTAGGCAGCGCACACTTTGGCTGTTTTCTGCATCAGAGGTCTTGACAGAGGCACTGCTAAAGCGGGGATGCTGTGACCCAATTGTGGCAAAGGATGGTCAGTGTGATGACAGATGATTGGGGAGCATTTCAATCAGCCACTTCTCAACACCGACCGCTGGTCAGGATGTAAGGTAGCAGATCGATATCAGGAACAGTCAAGTCTTGTGTATTTTGGTTTGGTTTGTACTCAGTTCTGATGTTGTGGGATTACTGTGACATTGTGTAGTCATGTTTGTGCAGTTCATAAATTTGGCCAACAGTGCTTTGGCCAAGGGTGCGGTCACGGGAAACACGGATACTGCCATGTTAACACCTGTGGAGCAGTCAAGGACAAGGCGTCTTACCCAAGAGCACAACAGCATTGGATAATGAAGGCACATCAGAGCCAGCGGACCCCCGAAAACACATCTGTATCCCCAGGAGTCCAGATCATGATAGTGAACACAGACACGTTTCATTTAAACAGGGTTTATTATTAACACAGAGACATGGATCCTGAACCTGAGCAAATCTGGTTCCTCTTACAAATAGCTTTAATTTGGCTTTTAGATGTTTATAAGACTATAGCAGCTCATCTCTCGCTGACCCCCTGCTGCATACAACACATGATTCACACATCTTTTATACAATTGGTAATTTACCTAGTTTTCATATTTCTTTCCTATATATACAGTACTGGCTGAAAGTGATGTCCAATGGGGTACATTTGTACAATGTTGGCTTTTAATGCTCCCTCAGGTTAGGTTAAACCATCCAAATATGACGTGTGCGGTACAAAATGGACAAAACATCACACTTTTATTTGGCAAAAGGCAAACTACAGCATTTTAGAGTATATGGGTTTTATTAAACACAAAAGCTCACAGGAAACAAAGCATACGTAATTTGTTGATCCTCTTGTGTATGAATATTTTGCATCCATTTTGCTGATATATGATGCTAATATTTGTTGTGTATAATTTTTTGTAATATTTTGCAAAAGGCTATTTAAATTTTCAAAGCCTGAGCTTCAGATTATGGCTCAAGTACGGCTATGCAACATGAATATAGCGTTTTTTAATCGATCTTTATTTAATTCCATTACATCTTAGTTGACCAAAGCTGGACATCACGTTTGAGCAGGACTGTATACTGAACACTGAATAACTGTATTTCATTACAGACTCTAACTGAGGACACAAGCTGCAAATGAGCTAGATTAGTTTAGCGCTTATACAGAGCATCTGTTGCTAAACATTTGGCTCTGTCAAATAAAAGAAAAGAAAACAAATTCAATCCAAAAATGAAGTGCCATGTTCCATCATTGTTTGACACTTTCTTGTTGATTTTATGTCAACAGTGTCATTAATTGTACTCATGAAGCACATATCATATAACACCGCCCCCCTTCTTTCCTGTTGCTATGTCCGACAAGTTTTCGGTATCAGCCAAGCACTCCCAGTGTAAATTTGTGAACTCTCTGGGGAAATAGTGAAGAATATCTGGAAAAATGACACGCTGATTTCAGACAGAAAGGTCTGCAAAATGCACTCTAAGAAGAAAAAGGATTGCAACTCTGGGGGAACCCTCTCTTAAAGGGAATGAAAATTCTGTCACCATTTACTCACACTCAGATTGTTTCAAACCTGTATACATTTCTTTGTTCTGTTAAACACAGAGAAAGATATTTGTAAGAATGTAACCAATTTTCAGTTCTGAGACATCATCGACTACCATAGTAAGAAAAATATATTGTATGTTTTTTGTTCTGTTGAACACATAATGAGATGTTTTGAAGAATTTAGGAAAATAATCAGTTCTGGGGCACCTTTGACAACCATTTAATTTTTCCTACAATGGTAATCAATGATGTTCCAGAACTGAAAATTACTAACATTCTTCCGAATATCTTTCTAAGTGTTCATCAGAACAAAGTAATTTATACAGGTACTGTATGAAATGACATCAGGGTGAATAAATGATGACAGAATGCTCATTTTTGGGTGGACTATCCCTTTAAAGGTGCATTAAAGAACCAGCAGAGATCTTTTTTGGAACCCTTTTCTAGTCACCATTTCAGTAGTATTATTAAAACTATTGCTATAATTATTATTATTATTATATAACACATTATACTATAATAACATTTCATAACACGGACACAACTCCATGATTCTCCATTAAATATTTATTGCGTACATGCAAAAATGTCAGACAAAACACAAAATTAAAATACATTTTATGTAACATCTGATTGTGATATGTATAACATAAACAAAGTAAAATAATTATGAAATAAAGCAACCCCCACCTCACTGCATACATTTATTAAAACAAACAAAATGCCCATTTTAATCTGTAATATGTGATCATTTACTGACCATCATATTCCAAACGTTCCTGACTTTCTTTCCTTAGCAGAGCACAAGAGACATTTTTTGACTACAGTGTTTTTGTATGTAAGTGAACGGTGACTTTGTCAGTCAGTAACATTCTTCCTAACATCAGCCATAAACAGAGAGAAAGTCCATAAAATGATGTATGCAGTGCAGAGCTGTGTAAATCCCAGTTGTATGATCCTTCAGTACTGCAGGGTGACAGTTTCTAACACTAGAAAAACACTAAAAAACATTTAAAATGACCTTTTGCCCATCAGCTGCCACATAGCACTGATGTAGGCTTCACTGACACCTGAGAGGAAGAAAAATAGACAAATGAATAAAATAACAATTAACTTTAACATCTTCAACTCTGTAATTTTAGATTTACAGCTTAATGACATCTCACACAGTAGATGACAGTAGATGGATTTGTATCATCAGTAAACATCAAGATGAGGTAATGATAAGGATCAGTCATTCATGTTCATATTGCTGTTATTGTGTATTGTCCAAAAATTTGAACACGTTTTATTTTGATGTTTTAGCATCATTGTTTCAAGAAACTGTAATAAATAAATCCCCTTAAAACTGACCAAAAATACTGAATAGAGAGAGAGGCAAGAAACATGAATATAAACAATATGTTACTTACCTGCGATGGTAATCCAGATCATTGAGGAAAACTTGCGCAGCGTCTTGCACTGACAAATTCTGCAGCACAGCCAAACCAGTGGCCTACTAAATAAAAAAAGTTCATTTAAATATAACTTTATACTAATACAGAATAGCAAACCACTTTACTCGGATCTCTACATAAGTTCACCATCGTAGACATGATGTTTACATACCAAACAGTGGGCTTTAAAAGTGCAGAGCAGGAGAAGGCACAAATGCATAACATGGGTGGACACCGGTCTGGAAACAGAACACCACAGATCTGTGAAACTCATTTGTGTTATGTTGTGTCCCCATAAGGCTGTCTCAATAAAATGTATTATTCACAGATTATGCATTTATCAATTTAGATCAAACATTACCTGTAGCATGTTCTTTGTGGTTAGGCATAAATGGAGATCAAGGATTATCCATTCATTAAAATTATGTAGGCTTTTGACTCTTTATACAGGTTGTGGGTTCAACAGGAAAACACAATGAATGATTAAAAGCTATACAGTAATATACCACAATAAATTTGAACAAGAAATTAATAGATTGGTTTCAATTAAATATTCTGTCTTGTCATGTAAATAATCTTAATTAAGATTGAACAAACTTTCACAGTTAAAGGGATACAGTACTTCACCCAAAAATGAAAATTCTGTCATCATTTACTCACCCTGTGATTGTTCCAAACCTGTAAAGATTTCTTTGTTCTGCTGGAAGATATTTGGAAGAAAGTCAGATCTCATCCCCTACTGACTCCCCTAGTATTTATTTTTTCCTACTATGGCAGTAAATGGGGGGTGAGGGAGAACTTTATCCACCCTATCAGAAGCTTTTGAATTTGATTCAGAAACTCTCTCTCTCAGCGTCCACCCTGCCCCCACACCACATAACAGCCAATCACAAAATTAATGCTATATTCAAGACAGCTCCAAATATTTTTCTTTTCTGTTTTCCCTTTTATGGCGAGACAGTCTTAGCTCATTCACTTATATATATATATATATACAGTATATATATATTTACCCCCCCCTCGGCCTCCGCACACCTGGAAAATCGCTTGGCCCACCTTTCATCTTACTGTATATCTGGAGCTGGGCCTGTGTTAAACACATAAATCTTCATTTACATTCAGTACTTACGCTCTGATTGTTGTCCATATGGTGTTGCTAGAAATGCAGTTCATCCATTTTGCAGGTGCGTTGTCATCTGCGTCTTTTAGCATCTTTCCCCTTTCAGTGATATATGTTTATCATTTTCTCTACTTAAGAGAAAGTGAGGGGGTGAAATAATTAACACAAATGTTGCCTTTGTAGCCCTATACATCTCTCTTAATAACTCGAAACTGTCCTAAATAGATAAAAGGTCACAGCTTCAGTCTGTATTTTTCGTCAGGAGCGGCCCACAAATCCAAGCTCGCAACATAACATAATGCACTGATGCACAAACAATTCTATAGCACTATAATTCATAAATGTAAATGTTTTAAAATGTTCATGCCACCTTGCTAAGTCAATAAAACATTAAACAGTAAAGAGCAGTACAGTCTAAGCAGCAAGTAGAAATCAAAATGATATAAAGCCTGCTTAAACATGTCAATGTAATATAAGGTAATGTATACATATATATGAGAGGAATTTAAAACGCGAATGGGCTTTGGCGAATGGCACACGCATGCCAGTCCCCGCCCTGTGCATACGGGTATAAAAGGGAGGTGGCGTCGGCTATTCACTCACCCTTTGGGCTAAGGAACCTGAAGACACAACGTCTCGTTCCCTCCATCAGGGAACGGAGGTTACAGTCGTAACCGAGACATTCTTCAGTCGGTCTCTCGACGTTGTGTTGAGAGACAGACTGGGGACCTATCTTTACACGCCACGGCGCTGAGCCATATTACGACCTCAAGCAGAGCGACACTGACTAGACTAGCGAGTCACGAGTGAGCGCTACTGCGAGACGTAATCTTCCAGTGGGATCAGTACTTAGTAGCATACCCTGAGAGGATCATACCGACGGCCGTCACGGACGGTGGCATTCGTCTCTATTAGTGAGATGCCGCCCGGTGCCGTAAGGAACACTGGGGAAACACTGCTCTCCTGTGAAGAGTGTGTTACGGAGGCCACATCCTACCGCAAGGTGAGGTTAAATGTGGAGACACCAACATGGTCTTACCGGGGGGGAACACATGTGAAAAAATGCGCCAGCCCGAGTAGTGGGGACGGAACCCAGGTGGGGTAACCCACCGGAGGGGAGGTCACAGGTTCACCGACAGGGGAACCAAGAGTGAGGAATTCAACATACGGGACGACCCTGCAGGGGAGTCACTACGTATGGGGCAACAGTCCGAGTAAAGGGGTCCACCTAAGCAGGGGTGACTCTACCAGTACTGGACTTGGTTACAACAGACCGCTCCGCCCGGTCTGTTACCACAATTGCCAATGCTTAGTGATGGATGGAAGGCCTGTACTTTGCCCTAAGGGGGGAAGTAGGGAGGCTAAAATAGCGTGCTAGACTCAGCTGGAGAGGGGAGAAGGCACTTTCTTAGGCGTACACCCAACCCAGTTGCAGACCTCACACACCGGTAGCATGTAAGACACGGCTGACACTGTTTCCGCGTGGAGGTTGTAAAACCTCGCGAAGGTACTAGCACAACCCGCAGCACTACATATGTCTGCCAGAGAGGCACCCTGAGCCAGTGCCCACGAGGAGGCCATACCCCGGGCGATCTTGGGACCGGTATGCCAAAGCAATGGCACCCACGATCCAGTGCGCCAATCTCTGTTTGGAGACAGCCCTCCCTTGTGCTGTCCCCCAAAACAGACGAAGAGCTGCTCAGAGCTTCCAAGGCTCTGCATGCGGTCCAAGTAGAGGCGCAATGCGTGTACTGGACACAACACGTTGGAGGTTGGGTCTTCCTCCCCAGAGGGGAGCGCCTGCAGGTTCACCACTTGGTCCCGAAAAGGAGTGGTGGGAACCTTGGGCACGTAACCTGGCCGGGGTCTCAGGATAAAGTGAGAACTACCGGGCTCGAATTCTATGTACCCATGGCACACGGAAAATGCCTGGAGGTCCCCTACCCTCTTGATGGAAGCGAGCGCCAGCAAGAGTGCCATCTTCATAGTCAGATGTGAAAGACTGGCGTCTCTGAGGGACTCGAAAGGGGCTGTACAAAGGCCCTGTAGGACCACATTAAGGTCCCAAGAGGGTACGGAGTGCGGTCGAGGTGGATTCACCCTTCTCGCGCCCCTAAGGAACCTGGTGACCATCATGTTGGCCGAAGGAGTTACCCTCCATGAGATCGTGGTGAGCAGCAATAACGGCTACATACTTTCAGTGTGGACGGGGAGAGGTTGCTCTCGAGTCTCTCCTGTAGGAAGGCCAACGCTGGCCCGATCGGCAACTCCGTGGGTTCTCCCCTCGGGAAGAACACCAGGACGAGAAGAGACGCCACTTATAAGCGTATAAATGCCTAGTGGAGGGGGCTCTAGCCTGTAGGACGGTTTCCTGACCGCCGGCGGCAAGCCACTCAGGGTCTCCTCGTCCTGTCCAGGGGCCAGATGTGGAGATTTCAGAGGCCTGGCTTGGGGTGCCACACCATGCCCTTCCCCTGCCACAGAAGATCCCTTGTCAGGGGAATCGGCCAGGGAGGAACTGTCTTCAGAGCCACCAGGTCTGAGAACCAAGTCTGGTTGGGCCAGTAAGGTGCAACTAACAGTACTTGGTGTCCCTCTTCCCTGACCTTGCACAGGACCTGTGCAAGGAGGCACACTGGGGGGAAGGCGTACTTCCGCTTGAAAAATACTTTAAAAATACTTTAATGAAATAATAAACCCACGAGGGGGAAAAACGACAAGAGAAAACAATACAAACAGAAAACTTCCCACTTGGGGCAAAACAAGAAAGACTAGGTAACAAAAGATATAATCCAAAATGATATACTCCAAAACTCGATCAGAAAAAGACAGGAACACGATCTATGACGAGGGAATATTGGACGTGGATGAACAAACACAAACAGTGAACCGCACAGAACAAGAGATGGGAGGCACTTAAATAGGGACAAAAACCAAGGGCAATAATGCAGGGCAGGTGGCAGGAATTAACAATAAGGAAAACTAACGGGAAGATACAAGGGGCAGGTGAGGGGAATGAAACACTAATGGGATGCTAAATGGAGAAACAAGGGGGCGGGACCAAGGATGAGACCGGAGGACACGTGGCGCAACGTCAAAATAAAGGCCACATGTCTCCACACATAACATAACAATATAGAAGACGTGGTACTGTCACGACCCTGTCCACAGAATCTAAGAAACTACTAACCGGAAGGACAGGATCATGACAGCACATTGAAAGTCGTGCTGGGTGACACGAAAAAAAGTCGTGCTGACTGACACAAAAAAAGGGGGAAATTAGTGTCAGTAAACACGAATTAATAGATTACAGTTCGTGACAATGTCACAAATTCCCATGAGACTGTGATGTATTTCGAAGTAGTATATGGAAATAAGCATTCTGAGTTTACTTTAACATAGCACTGGCTCTTGAAATCATCAGTCTTTTTAGATGTTTGAAAAAAGTTAAAACGATTGGAGATGTTTTTCTCTGTGTTTTTCGTGGGGAAATGACATGTTTATTGTTTGTTTGTGTATTTAATTTTTTATATATTAATCTTTACATAGTATAACTAATGTAAGTGTAAACTAAAGTATGCTAAAATTATGACAATAAAATTATATTAATAAGAATTAGAAGAAACAGCAGAAAATCTAGTCCACATAGTCCACAAAATCCAGTTTAGAAAAGGTTCAAAAAGGAACCTTGGTAACAGGCCAGGTTCTAATTTGAACCCTTTTGCCACAATAGAGGTTCTAAAAAGAACTTCTGACAGTATACCAAATAAAAAAGGGTTACTTATAGAACTTTTAAGTTCAACTTTGAAACTTTTTGATTATTACAAGTTCATAATTGAACTTTAAAGTTATTTTTCTAACTCTAAGGGGCGGTTTCCCAGACAGGGTTTAAGCCTAGTCTCAGACTAAATTAAATGTGAGAGATGCCTTGATCGAAAACAACTTGCACTGACATATCTTAAAATATATCACTGTGATTGTTTTGTCTCAAGATGCACACAGTAACATTTTTTTTGTAAAGTATGTTTTTTAAAACAACTTAATTATCCTAATTTAACTAAGGCGTAGTCCTGGTTTAAGATAATCCTTGTCTGGGAAACCGCCCCTTAAGGTTCAGTCTCTTCTAAGAGTGTGCATTCGAGCGATACATTCAGGGTATGAGATAACTGTAACAATAATTATACATATATTTGCATCCAAACCAGCATACGATAACGCTACGATAATTCTAAACTCGCGCGATACAGTATGCTGCTACTACTGTCACACAAATGGATGTAAAGCTAACCTAAATGTGGTGTATTAATTGTTTATATTTACTCTGAAATTTGTAGTAATGACAATTTTAGAGAGAGAGAGTAACTTCTGGCAGAGTTTTGGTCGGCCGTAATCTTTCTTTATGAAAACGAAAGTAAACTTTTAAATATTAGTTCAGTACAGAAAAAAATAACAGTCCATCGGTGTCTTAATCTTTACTGTATGTGTGTTAAATACAACAAACACAGTACAGCTGTTGATTTACGACTTCATTGCTGAAAACGTCTTTCCTTTAAAATGTCACTGCAAATGCTGCTCTCTGAAGGCTGAAGGTGCGCTCATCACATCACAGGGATGCAAAGCATATCTTGCCACTTTGCTCATACTTGTATAATGTAAGTAATTTATCAATAAGTGTTGTATTCCACCTTAAAACGCCACTTCCCGAATGCTTCCATCTGTAATTAATACATTAACGATTCCAACGATATCGTGTCTTGTATCTGTATTGGTATAGTTGTGATGTGAACTCCGCTATTCTCCTTCATTTAGAATGATTTTTAAAAGTTATAGTTTATTTATCGTTTATCGTCCATTAAAGCAGCTGGGTATATATCTCTGTGTTTACTATTACAATAATTAAAAAGCTATGTTTTCATATTAATCACCAAAGCTCTACAACGCCAGGTTTGTTGGACTGGTTTGTTTGTCAGACAAAATGGCGGTCAGTCACGGAGGCACATAATATTGGCGTTTTTTTTGATTGGTCAGATCACCTGTCAATCAAATTGCATGCGAAGGGAATTGTTATCAACTCTAAAGCAAGATTTCTAGTCCGGAGAACACTTATTATTTCCTTTCTGCACCGTGACGCAAGACGAGGTCACACATGTGATGACAGCAGGTGTAATATATCTGATGCTCATGGAGTCTGTCAGGTTCCTTGACTTATCAATTATTTTTTTATTCTACATGAGCGGGAATCATTCTTCCACCTTTTGAACTGCACTATGAAGACAAACTTCACATCAGGTTTTGACATGGTTCTTTGTCATCGCGCTCTTCCACGAGGTCTGTGTCTGTCATGATGGATTCACTCTTTTGTCTAATGAAGCGCTGGGCTGCAAGAGTTGATCTTTGCTCTCATCAATCATTGTGTCAGTGCAGTGACATCAGCTGCTTGATACTTGATGGAGGAAAAGTGGAATCACTACAATGAATAACATGAGCGTCATGGTTGAAAGGTGCATCATCTGTTGAGGTACATTTTTGTGGGAGTACCGTTCGAAAGTTTAGAGTCACTTGACAGCAATATTTTGATGATCTTAAACCATTTTTAATTGAAGGAATATGTCGGAATGTTTAAAAGTTTAAATCTTTCCTGTGGCACAGTGGCTAGAGCATGGTACTAGCAATGCCAAGGTCATGGGTTCGATCCCAGGGGATTGAACATAGTCAGAAACAAATGTATAATACAATGCTATGTAAGTAACTTAGGATGAAAGCATCTGCCAAATGCATAAATGTAAATGTAAAATAAGTACAAATATTTAAAGTCCCCTGTGGCAATTTTATCCCTTAAAAATAATCATTGACCATCAAAATGAAATATTTAAAAGTTTTTTCCAGTGAAAATTATTAAATAAATATACCTTTATTGGATCTTGATGTGCTGTTGTCTGTAGACTCCATTACAATATTGAAAACACCACATAAACATATAAACAACATTAAAAACTTGATTTTCTTTAAATAAGAGATAATGTACAGGCATCCAGTGTTTATCGCAAGAATAAACCCCAACAGTGTGATCAGGGCCTAGCGTGAAGTGGAGGGTCTTTTATCACACTTTATAAGTGTTTATAAGGGGGTTTTTAAGTAAGTTATTGAGCATGAAATATTGATTTGAAATATTTTATTATCTCATTTTTAACTAACGTAGATCTTCCGCAAGGAAAACCCTATACTTTCGGTTTTAAGGTAAAACGTTCAAATTCCAGGAACAGGCAATTCAGTTTAATCATTTGTAAATATAATGTTATATTAAAGGACATATTTATAGACTATTTCATTTTTGGATGTCAAAATGATTGCAGCATCAGGGTGTCATGATTGCGAATGAGGACCCAGGTGCAGACAGCGGTGAGCAGGAAACAAAGACTTTATTTATAAAAACTAAAAGCAAAACATCCGCGATGGGGGAAAACACGAGAACAAAGACTTATCAAAAATATAAACAAAAACCAAAACCTCCCACGAGGGGGACAAAACAGAAAAACAGGGTAACTAACTAAACTGCGTAAAACTTTGACAGGACTAAGACTAAACTAAATAACAACAAGACCAGGCAAGAGCAAAATACACGACAGGATACTAACAGCGGGAAACACAGAGAAATACAAAACGAACCAGCACAAGACAGCAAACACGAGGGCATTAAATAGGGAGACTAACAAAGGATAATGAACAAGGGACAGGTGTCGGGAATGAAACACTGATGGGAAGCTAAACGAGGTAACGAGAGGGGTGGGGCCAAAGACAAGACCGGAGAGAGAGCATACTGTGTCAGAACCAACAATAACATGCCTCTCTCCAAAAAAAACATGAGGCTCTGTCATGATCCTGCCACTAGACCAAGAAAGACACCGGGTTACCATGTGTTATTAGTTGTGAGCGGTAGTTATCAAGGAATATCAGACATTGGAAGGTCGCGATTGGCCAATCAGAATCAAGTATATAAATAGATTATTTGGACCAAAAAAGGCATTCTAGGGTTAGTTACAAAGTAACAGATTTTTGTTCATCTTTAACAAAAAAAGTTTACAGATTACAGCTTTATCATTACTAATAAATCAATATGCGTTTTTATGTGTCACTGCGAATGGCATAGTTTGCATGACAATGTTTTATAATTGCTTACAAACAATGTAGCAAGTTAGCAACTTTGCGTATTACTAAATTAAACTGCCATGCAGTTACAAGTGTCTCAACCAGTCAGGTCATAACATTGGTGAGAATCACATTTGTAATAGTGATGTCACTGAATCTGCTCCTGCATTCTGCTGGAGTGAAACATCACACTTCAGTGATGACATGTTCCCCAAACTTCTGCCGTCATTAACCTTCACCTTGAATTAGCAGCATCGCTGACCGAGACCATCGTAGCGTAAGATTGTTTTTGGAAGCTGGCTCTTGGATTCTCTTATCTTTCCAGTTCCTGGGGTGATATAGTAGTTTGTTGTTAATTGGCTCAGTTTGGTCTGTAAACCATGACTGCTGTTTTCACCTGTTTAATCATTTGTCTAGGGAGTGAATTCATTAGGATTAACCTTTTCCCTAGATGACTACTAAGTGACGTGATCAAGTTATCACTGTATTCTAACTCCTCCTGTGATTTAGGGATTGCGGTTTTAATTCTGTAGAGGCACATAAGACAAAAGGGCAGAATAATGTTGCCACAGTTGGCGGCATAGTGGGACCGTTGATGTGAAATAACGTCTTAGTTTTTATTGATGTTTGATGTGTTCTTGAAAATCCAGAGTAAAAATTCCAAAACACTTATCATAATCCATAACAACACACACAAGTAAACACACTCACACATACACACGCCACATCTATAATCCAGCGAAACTCTCTTTATTCTTCTGCTGTGTTTACGGCTTTCTGGGGATCCAGTATTTGCGTTTTGGGGTTTAAATCTCCCTTCACGTTTCTCACTCCTCCGTCCTTGAACCTCCGCATTCGAGCGGCTGTGGGAATATCAAAGGATTTACACTTCAGCATAGTCATTCCGATTCAAAAAAGAAGAAGAAGAAGAGGGAGAGAAAGGTGTGGGATCTTCCATTAAATCTCTTTTATCTCTCGGAATGTCAGCGCTGGCGTTGAGGGATGAAGGAGCTCAATCCGACGAATGATAAACTTAAGAAAAGAGAGAGGGAAAAAAGAACTCTCAATCTTTCTGTGTGTCCTGTTCACAAGGCACGATGGAAAGGTTTTCAAAGTCAGTTTCGGCTGAGGAGTTCTTAAGAAAGAACCTCAAATGACTCATCTTAATTTGAGAGGCACTGCAGCCTTTGATTCCTGCGTTTGGTCAAGAGTACTCGAGCATGTATAGGACTATATTTAGACTGTATTTATAAAGAGCCACAAGCTTGACTGACTGTTGTGTGTAATGGATGAATTCGATAGTTCAGAAGGAATGTGAAACTAATGCAAAGACTGTCGTTGCGGTAATGCCTCTCACATACACCCTAGGGACTGTTTACGTAATTATGCAGAAGGCACAGCATGCTAAGTCGCTTTGGTCATAAAGGGGCTGCTAAGACTGATATGTAATGTAGAAGGAAGGTTAAAGCAAACGTGTGTGTGTGTGCATGCAAAAGCATCAATCATGGCAGACAAAAATATCATCTAAATAAAAAAATAGATAACAGGCCGATCTTTCGTGCGACATATTTGCCAAGATGAAACATTTGCATGCACGTGTAGGCGTTTACCCTGTTTGAAGTCAGTATGTAGTGAATGCACCTTTAACTGCAGTTATAGCTTACAGTCTATGTGAACTCTTTCGTTTATCCCTCATCTGTACAGAACATGGGCGTAAATCTCATTTAACAGTAGGGGGGACAATAAACATAACATTTCTCAAGAACAATTTTTGAAGGTGACACAAATAATACAGTCAAAGTTGTACTTATACGACACAAAGCGTTAGGTTCATATGTTTATCATGCAGACTTGCAGTCATATTATAACTGAACTGTCACATACTGTAATACAAGTGAACACCTCATAAAGCTGTTTCCATTTACATATGCATATATTTTTGTCTCTGTTGTCAAGACAGGAAACAAATATAAAAACACACTCCCCATGACGTTAACAATGAGTCACTCTTTATACACTTAAACACTTTTTTACACTCATAAATTTGATCCTAATTTATACTGCAACATAGTCTGACAAAGTCACCATACATCTACATTAAAGAGTGGTGGTTATTTTCCCATGTAGTGCACTGCCTCCGCCAACAATGTTCGTGTTCGTGTACTCAAACAGTCAGTAACAGTGACAGATGCTTAAATTCTGTGTTGTACTCGTTGATGAATCGTCGAATTTCAGTCAACTGAATGTTTAGCTTATCCACTGCGCACACACTGTACAAAATAGATGCTGAGAAAACAACCTTTACCAACTGAATGAAAGCTGTGCACCTTTTGTGGACCAAAGGGGTCTGAAATTCGCCAAATATAGTGCCAAAGACACAAAATTGTCACCGGTATTAGCGCGACTGTGTGTCAAACGGGACCTGAATGGCAAGGATCGGTGGCTAATTGAGGCCGTTAATGTTAACATCATGCCAGGTCGCCACAAATAAAACAATGCATGGGAAACGGCTTCGGCATAGTTGCAGTGTGTGACGTCCTATGTAACAAGCTAACGTTAACTAGCTAATTTATTAGCTTTGCCACAACTAATTTATTAATGAATCAGCATCAACTACATTAAAGAGAATCACTTCATTTAAAGTGAATAAAATAGCCTACTTACTGGAGTTCAACAACCACTAATGAACTGAGCCGCATACCTGTGTGTGTAGTGTAGTAGTAGGTCAGGTGAGATGAACGGGGAGAGCAGGCAGTGGGCCAAACCAGCTGTGAGGCAGGGGAGGGGGAACTCAACTGTTTCTAAACTTAAAACGCATTTTTTGCGTTTGTATTTTTTCAGATTACACAATGAGTTTAGGTAAACATAAATATATTTATCACAATAGACAGTGTGCGTTTTATTGATTTGGGGGGGCAACCCTCGGATGGAGGGGGACGTGTCCCCTCCGGCCTCCCGGGATTTACGCCCATGGTACAGAAGTGCTTTAGCTCGGACAGCTTGCTTGGAGATTGTGAGGGATGGACTTTTTCAAGTCCTCTTATAAATTCTCATTTGGATTGAGAACTTGACTCTGACTTGGCACAGCACCAGGACATTAAATTGTTGTTTTGAAGCCATTCCCGTGTAACATTGGCTTTATGCTTAGGGTCATTGTTTTGCTGGAAAACAATCCTATCCTGTCTCCTTCCATGGTAATACATTTGTATTCAAGTGCATCATATAAAACAGATGGTTCTGGTTTTGATACCGTTTGGTCAATATTTCTGGTGTATTCAAGATAATGCATGTCTATTACCTCTTTACACAACTGTTATTGTCAGACCATCACTTTTTATGTTGCATAGCAATATTCTTTGACAAGGTTATAACAGTTGACAAGGTAATTATAGTTTAACATTTCTGTTCATTGAAATCAATTATAATATCAGTGTAATAAATTCAGCGGCATCTAGTGGTGGGGTTGTGAATTGCAACCAACGGCTCACTCCACCCCTCCCTTTCAAAGCACTATGGTGGCAGAGAGTGGAGGAGTAAGATGTCATCACGTTTTTGCTTCTTTGTCGAAGAAGATAACGTATTTATAAAACACGCTCTGTAGAGCAGCGTGTCAGGCTATTTTTTATAATAGTAGGGTGGTTTTAATTGATTTTCCTAAAGTAAGTACACACTTGTGTCCTCACTACTTGTGTTATGTGGTAACTATTTTATTAAAACAATAAAGCAGTCACCACAGGGGTAAGTACACATTGAATGATGCACAGTTTCTGTTTTGGTTTTAGCTTTCGTAAAAAAAATGAGTCACTGTTGTTAAATAACAAAACAAAAATAACAAGGGAAATTGGTACTTTTTGTAAATAGGTGCTGTAAATACAGTAGGTTTTGTAATTTTAATAACAGAGCAGATTTCCACTGGCAAGGTGGCTGATAAAATGCCTACATCGTGTATATAAATAATGCAGTTTAATACTAGCTGATGGCAATAATCTCAAAACGGTCAGTTATCTTTTACTATATTGCTTTTGACATGTGTGATGAAGCCCAAAACACGAACCTCCTCTGCACTTAAAGTGAAGACATACGAGTGAAGACGTTTCATTTATCTGTTGTCCAATTACACTTTCATTAATGTTTTCTCCTGATTGGTGAAGTACATCATCACCGCAGGTTATTTTTTAACCGTCCTTTAAGTTCATAAAATATTAATTGGTCATTCATCACAGCATGACAGCAAATTCTGTGACAAATTACCAGCCTTGTGTGATGAAATGTACATCTTTCTTGTTGTATAGAGAGCATTTTCCTTAATTCTGTCCTTCAGAAAATTGACTGTCGGGCTGTCAGGTGCATGTATTTTTTGAAACGAGTCCTATCAATCAAATGCAGTATCTTTACTAGTGTAATAACTTAAGCCATGTGCTTGTTATACAGCTGTTAAAAGCTCAATTGTTACAATTCATTCCGAACTTCAACTTCTACATCATTGTCACTGAAGTAGCCAAGTTTCTGAATACAGAAGATTATTATTGATGACCAAATTTGGTCGGTTATGTGTGATTTATTCATCCTTATGATGAATTATTTGTCAAAGAATTTGCTATGATACATTTTGATGGCTAATTTCAGTAAACGGTCTTTCAGGACAAAAACCTTTCTGCTCCTTTTTATATATCTGAGTTATGTCTGGGGAAGGTGCATATCTATAAATGTAGAATTTGTGAAAATCTGTTCAATTACACGAGCTATGAAACAATCTTCTGCTTTGTTCGTGACATCACCTGAGCTCAGGGATTTTGATATGGTACATTGATACGGGAGCTTTCAACAGCTCTTCATAATTAAGAATGGTGTGAAATTTAGTAATGGCTCACTGCTGGAGTCTGCGATGAATTGTGTAAGCCAGAAGAAAAGTGTCATTTTTACTTTCATTATCATTATGGTGGCTCTTTGGGCCTGTGACGAATGTTCTCTGAATGATGGTCTCTCAGAAGCGCAGAACACATTCACTAATCTCAGCTGTGTCGTGAGTCTGCAGCTGGAGCACTCACAGGCTAGATAGTATTCAACACACTGATCCGCTTTACGGACTGGAAAGGCAGCCGATAATGATCCTGCTTTTATTTGCTCAAATGGGGTCTAGACGTGGCAGATTTCACCACCAGGTTTAGTTCAGAGTTTTTAAAATTCAGTTTGTTATAATTTCGCCGCAATTATTAAAGTGTATATCCTGACTTATGAGGAGAATGGAGGTTTAAACGGAAGTTCAGTAGATGTTGTATCGCAATGGCAGAATATGCATGTATTCATTTGCTTTTTACATCACAATTCTATAGACATCTGTTCTCTACCTCAACTCTACCTTATCCACTTAAAGTGATAGTTTACCCGAAAAATAAACAAATTCTGTCATCATTTACACACCCTCTTGTCATTTCAAACCTGTATCAAAATTGGTCTTATGATCTGTAATATTCAGATTTCAGAGATTCGGAGTGAAAGTGTACCCAAAAATGAAAATTCTATAATCATTCTGTTATTTAAAACCTGTATGAGTTTCTTCCTCTGCAGAACACAAAAGAAGATATTTTGAAGAATGTTATACACCAAACAACACTGACCCCCATTGACTTTCATTGGTTTTGTGTCCATACATTAAGTAAATGGGTACAGCCATTGTTCGGTTAACAGCATTCTTCAAAATATCTTCATTTGTGTTCTGCAGAAGGAAGAAAGTCATACAGGCTTGAAATGACAGAATAATTATAGAATTTTCCTTTTTGGGTAAACTTTCACTCTGAATCTCTGAAATCTAAATATTACAGATCATAAGACCAATTTTGATACCACAGCAACAACATACTACTAATAAAAACCTTGTCTATTTAAAAATGTAAATATGCCTAAATAAACTATGTATGTGTTACAACAAAAAATACTGTACTTTACCTTGAAGAGGACTACAGTATATTGTAAATGACTTCTTGTATTATTTTTATGTGCCAGCATAATAATTTATCCAGACCAAGATTCTGACATCATGTGACATCATAACCATGATGTTTTCTGAATGAGTAAATTAGCATAGTAAACTTGAAGGATTTATTAACAAGGTACATCAAGCTCTATTTTTAAAGGGCAAGGAAAATCCTGTTTTACATCATTTGTCCCCTTTAATAAACAGAAACAAAAATCTGTTTAGTATTTTCTTTCTAACAGACACAGCTGTAATGATGTGGGGAATTTAAATCGGAGAGGGTCTGGATGCAGTCTGCAACAAATCCTCTGTTCTGTCTTTCTATTCATCTTGCTATATCTGTCTCTGATGGTCTCTCTCTCATGGTGCTCTGTCTTTCTATATAAACTTTGTAACTGTGATTTGAGTTTGCTGTGCGGGTAATCTATTTCCTCTGGGAATTGGGTTCCTCTCTATCCTGCTCAGCTACGGCCCATGTAAAGTCTCACCATCCACCGTATGCAATATATAGGTGAGCGTGATTTCATCAAGAAGGACATTGTTCCTGGTTCAACAACATTTCTATCAACCAATCAGATTGCAGGATTAGATTAGACTCACTGCTAGGGTTAGGACTGGGTTAGGGTCGTGTGTAGCAGTCTTATCGATCTATTGTCCCCCTATGATTTAAGAGGTAAATTATTATTAGGGTTGGAATTATGGGTTAGATTTAAAATAGGACAAATGTTGTTCTAGCAGAATCTTAAAGGGGTGGTGCAACAGTGTTTCATGCATTCTGACTTCTTTACAATGTTAAAAGTGCTGGCTTCTCGTGCTTGACGTGGTCAACTTGTCAAAAAACTAGTTGGACGTATGATTTAGTATTTCTGTGCAAGATACACTCCCCCGGCGTTCGTATAGGTTTCGGAAAGTTTTTTGGAACATGAAAATTACTTACGTAACAACTTTTCTTAGTCCCTTATTGGACAATTCTTCCGGAAAAGCACGCCCACGCGTCAACCGGCGAGAGTGAGATGAAAGAGCACGCCCACGCGTCAACCAGGGAGAGCGGGAGAAGGAGCATGCACACAAGTCAACCAGCTGGAGCAAGAGAGAGAGAGAGCACTGCATTCAGCTGTGTTTGTTTGTTCACTGCTTTTGGGTGATGGATGTTATATAAACGGTGGATATAACGCTGGATTTGGAGATCGTTTGAAATTGTTAGATGGAGCCGTCCCAGCGCTGAAAGACACCACACGCTGTAAGTGAAACTGTGTCAAATGTCTGTGTTTTATTGGAAACGGCGCGTTGTGTAAACAACACAAACTTATAGTGAATCAACAGTTATCCAGGGATAATGTGATGATGTATTGTGTGCTCGTGCTGTAGTCCCCCCCCCCTGCACGCCTCCAGGGCTCTCCTGTTTTCGGAAATAATCTTGTAACCCAGAAAAGTTTGTTGAGTTTTGTCAGGTACTAGAAAACCAAATAAGATATATATGCTATCTGTATTTACTTTGGTTTATATTTTTCTGTTACTTTTAAAGTGCGTAATTCATTGCTACTATAAAAAGGTAGATTTATTAGTTAATTCATTACTCATTTTCATATTGTACACTTCATTTTTCATAATAAACCCATAAGTCCATGCATTCTTTGGGAAACAAACATGTGACTCTGGTGTTGCTAACAGACTTTTTTTACCAGTTGAATTTTAGGAATACAATACGGTTGATCTAATCTGCTTTTCATACACTATAGATTACTGATATAGTGAGCACTGGATGAAAGGCACTGCTATTGCAATAAACATTATGTCAGGCTAACTAATGGTAAATGATTTAAAGCATAATGAAAAAGTTATTTTGCCTCAGTAACTGCAAGAATACAAAGCTGAGCTAACGATCACATTAAGCCTGAACTTACTGTTACCTCTAAGAGCATTATGAGATCTGCACTGCAGTAACATTTGCATCCATAATGACATATCCTTTCCTTTAAATACATAGTGCTCATCTGCTATTTTTAATCTCCTGCCTTATCTTTCAAAGATTCTTGGATGGAAAGTGAAATTGGGGATTGTGTGTCTCTGAGTAAAAGGATTTTCAGATCATCTTATTATAGATTAGCAAATCCATTATAATATTTGTCCTTAAAATGTTCATCTTTGATCTGTTTTATTAGATTGTTTGGCATTATTTCATGAATTACTAATGCACTGTAAATTGGCATTTATTATTGTTTGCGTTTATGCATTTTTTCATTTTTTCATTTTTTCATTTGCATTTATTATTGTTGTTGTTTTTTGATTACCATTTAAACCATTTTACATGATGTACCTGTAGTTAAACTCTTACATTTAGTTCTCTTTTGTGATGCGTTTGTTTTCGGTAGCGCTGATTGGTTGATTGTTCAGAGACGTAGGAGCACCAGTTGTGACAGAAGCGTTAAAACACGTCATGGAAAGCAACACGTAAACATTCACAGAGCAGGGACATGACAAGTTTAATTGTTAGGGTGTTATTTGTCAAAACAACCTGTTTCTCTCTTGTGAAGTTCAGATTTAACTTGATTAATTTATGCAACAATCCATGACATGGGAAATACAAAAGTTCATATATTTATAAGACTGCATACAGCTTCTGTATGCTTTGTACCAAAAATATGACAGGTAGAGTTGAAAAAGTATGTAGGTTTTGAAGGAAATGTAAATAATGTTACAGTTGCCAACAGCCTCCCCTGTAAATTATTTGTGGTGACAGGTGTATAAAAAACTGACATGCTGAGGTGGTAAATTGTGGACAAAACTGTAAAAGTGGGGGACAGGTCCACGATGGCTGTATTCCTGCAGCAGTTTGTGCTTTTTCTTCACAGTTCATCCTGAGCTCAGGTGGTGGAAGAGCTGTTTTTATATTGGGCATTTGCTTCTTTTATTTAACATATAGTGGAGATTGACAGGTAATTATTGTGGAGAAAGAGAAGAAAGAGGAGGAATAGGATGATAAAATGTTTCAGGCCTGAATAACCTGTGTCACCTTCATGAGTCCAGGAGGTCTTCATACCTGGAGAGAGATATCTGCGAACATTCAGCTGGACCCACCCAAAAGTACATCATTTAAAATCTACCTTTTCTTAACATACAACAGGAGTGTTTCAGCCAATCACATGACAAGGCTTTCAATGAGGTAGAGATGTTGTTCCAGGAAACAAACTATAAAGGGAAACTATCTTGCGCTCCGTTGCCGAGCAATAACTGCGAGTAATTAAACATTTTAACTCATAAAATGCAATCTAAAGTATGCACAAACTGACATTAACCCTATCAAACTGGAGAGCAGTGAATTCAACTGCGTCACATGATGTCATAATGTTGTCATTAAATGTAACATTTTTCCACACAACAATGCGAAAGCAGCGTTTTCAAGTGTATCTACTTTGGAGAACGTTTTCAAAAATGATAAAAATGCCATCTCAGCGTGGATGGAAAGCCAAAATGGAGAAAAAAAAGATGCATTTTCAAATGAAAATGTATTGTGTCTCAATGAAAATTGGGTGTAGCATTACAGGGACAATACTACTATTACAATAACTAATGCTCACTAACATCATTGCAGCAACAGAGGGAATTTGGTGGCATGGTGCATGTAATCTGAAAGAATTGTTACAAAATCAAGGACAGGGTTTAGAGACACAGGGCAGAATCTTTTCTAAGAACTCCAGGTCTATGTTTTTTGCACTTTGATGTAGAAGCTCAACACATAAAATAAAAGTCTTCTTCATGTTTTTATGTCAGTAAAGCTGAGTCTGAGTCAGTCATGGCCATTCAGTAATGTTGCGCTCACAATGAAATGAGTAGCTCGTACAAACAGAAGCTCAAGCCCCTCGGTCAGTAGAGAACAAAAAAGAGAAGCGCACGCATGCTGTGATCAATACTTCATTCCTGTCTCCTCTCACACACTTGTTTTGTGGCAGCAGTCAGCTGAGCCTGAGCACCTGCACAGAGATCAGAGAGATTCAATCAGTGTGCAGGACAGTCATCGCTGTAATCATCAGAGCCCTCTGCCTTCTGTCACCTCCAATCCTTAAAGAGTCATGACCTCGAAATGATATCTACAGGAAAGAACGGATCCATTTGCTGTTAAATGCCTTTTGTACGTTTCTATTTACAGTTGTATGTGTTCATGAAAGTATGTATGTATGTAATTTATGTAGAGTTGTTGATGATACAACCACTAAAGCAAAGTCTTTAGACATGTCGATTTTCTTCTTTGAAAATTTAGCTTTACAAACTATACAGTGTAAGCTATGCATATTTAAAACTGAAGTGTATACCCCTTTAAAAAAACAGTTAGATCATATTACTATTTAAAGCGATACACTTTGTTTGATTTTTACACCCAGAGCAGACGTTATATAGCACGTAAGCAATGGGATCTCAGTTAGGGGGGTGGCATTACATTTATAGATGTTTTTAACGGCAACAACATAAACAAACATTATGTGGCCCAAACTTAACTTCCGGTAGACCTCCGCAAAGAATCAATAGCTGTTGAGTAGTTTTAATTGAATTGAATACAATTAATACACAATAAAATATTAATATTAATTAATATTAATATTAATTAAATATCAAATAAATTGTTATGTTATAACCAACACACAGACCGGAGGAGAACTTCGGGCCAGGCGTGTACGTCAGATGAAACCGTCTATAGACCACTGCGGAAAATGTAAGCAACACTACTCCAATGCTGATCCAGAGCAACTTCCTGTTTCAGATGTTTTAACACTACACAAATGTTTGAACAACATACACAACATTTATAAACGAATCCAAATGTTAAAATAATATCCTGAAGATTTAATTATATATTTAAGAAAATATACACACACACGCACACACACACACACACACACAAATTAAACCGGAAGTGCTGCTGGACCAGTGTTTACATCTGGCAAAGTGGTCTATAAAAACTAACTGAAAAAAGTGAAGGAACAGCAAAATAAAATCAGTATTTCAGCAGAAAAAGATGATAAACAATTAGTTTATTGTTTATTTGAACAGATTTATTTACATAAATTTCATAAAAATACATTTTATTTAAAGGTTTGTTTTGATGGTAATCCTAATGAATCTGTTGAAAAGTCTCCAAAACGATATAAATCATTAAATAGGCACAGACTGGTTCTTATGTGACTGCATGTAGGAGAGAAAGAGAATGGATATTATTGCTTCAAGCCCCTGAATCATAGCCGGTAAAAAAAACCAATATAATATTTGTTACATTCTGAGTCAGTATTGTATACTATTTTTGTTACCAAAAAAGATAAACCAGATTGTTCCTGATATATTTACAAATCTCCATGTAGCCGGTCTTTGCAACGTGGTCAGAAAGTTGGTCATCAAATACCACCAACTGTTTCCTGGCCAACACAATCTTACGGGAATTTGTAACCATTTTACATCTTATTTGTGATGTTAGGTTTAGGGGTGGGATTAGGGGAGGGGCTTCAGTATTGCTTTTTGTAATAATCGCATTGTTCAGATTCATACGAATTAGCCACCCTCATGAATTCTGGTGAGATCAGGTTGTCCCGGCTGTTCTGGAGGGTGTTTTAGAACGTGGTGTGAATTGCTGAGCTGGCTGTGTTTTTTGTACAACATAAGTAATTAACGGTGACATCACAGCCTATAATTGAGTAGTTAAGTTGCAGTTTTTCAGTTGCATTTTATGCTTACATTTCACTTAAGCATCTTGTGTCCCGCTGAATGCGTTCCAAATAATGTATTTTCATGACATTCTTAATTAACAGAAAGACTCAAAAAAACTTTCATCCAAGTGTATTTGCTGATTAAACTTTTTCCCCTCTGGGGGATCCTCAATTGTGTCCTCAATTGGAAGAGAAGAACTCCTTCACATTCACATTTACGTTCCTGGCAGATTTTTTTTGAGGGGGGGACAAAACCAGACTGTCCATAAAGGAACAATAACTGCGCCATTCAATATCATTGCAGCTGTTCTGACAAATTCAGCACTGAGAAGATAATCCAGCGATCCAGAGCTGATGTGATGTTGATGGTGAATTTTCTTGTTTAATTCCCATCATCCCCTGGTGTGTGAGCATCTGTCATCAAACAGTACAAATTAAACAGTCATGAACGCAACACGTTGAGGTGCCAATAGGGAGGAATGATTAATGGAGACGTTTCAGCGAATCACCTCACCTGAATCTCACCTGCTTTTCCTCTTTCTTTAAAAGTGCTGATCGAACTGATCTGAGGAAACATGCTACAGTGTTTTTTGTCACGGCTCTTATGAAGAAAAACATCCCCAGTATATCATTCTGGTGATAATCGGTAAAAAGAAACATTTTGTCCTCAGGGTTGCATTTCCCATGTTATGAATATTAAAACAGTGTTTTATGGAAGTTTAGGGACTGTCGCGATTTATGCTTCCACTGCGCTGGGAAAAGAGTGAGAAATAATCCTCTTATGCAGAGCCTGCATTATCCGTAATGCTTCATAAATGTTGATTAGCTGTGCTTATGGTGCCAGCGCCACACATTGAGATGGCAATCTGGAGAGTTAAAATATCGCCCTTTCTCTGTCCTTTACAGTGTAGTAGTCTTACTTTGCAAAGATTGCAGAACAAACTTTTTCTGTTTGGGTTTGATTGAAACAGCGAGGGTTCAAGTTCAGTGCATCTAGTGCAACACTAGGAAAATGTTTTATTCTTTATAAATACAAAAGAAGATCATTTTAGCATTACAATTGAAGGACATATGAAGTGATTTGTTTCTCCTTTGCTTTCAATGAATCATTTCAGCTTGCATTGATTCCACAAGTGTGTGTAAAAGCCAATGATCCATATTTTCCCAGCGTGATTCGAGAACGTTTCAAAGAGCGTCTTGAGTGCTTCAATGGAGACAAGGAAATCTGACCTTTGGAAAAAAATTCACACCGTCAATCTCACAAATGTGCTTACATTTGATTACCGACCGAGAAATAGCGCAGAATCATAAATATGTGTTCTGTGTGGAAATGGTAGCGGCATCTAGTGGTGAACTTGCGAATTGCAACCAATGGCTAACTCCACCCCTCCCTTTCGAAGCATTATGGTGGCTGACACAGGACTAAGATGTTGTCACATTTTTGCTTCTTTGCTGAAGGAAATAACGTATTTATGAAACACGCTCTGTAGAGCAGTTTGTCCGTTTAGGGCTACTGTAGAAACAACATGATGAATTCCATCACCTGTGGTGTACGTAGATAGAAATAGCTCCTTCTAAGATAATAAAAACACAACGCTTCATTATGTAAGGTCTTTATACACTTCTGAACACATAGTTATGCGTATTATATTGCATTTCTGTCAATAGATCCTCCACAAAATTACACATTGGACCTTTAAGATTTGTGTACGTTCTTTATTCTTCTTATGCAAAACATTTTTGCATCCAGCACATTTTTTGGTTTTCTGAATGTGATGTTTTTGCAAGAAACACTCATATTAGGTGGTTGCAGTGAGGTACTCGCAATACCACACTTGAATATTTTGGGTGTCACCTTGACAACCAAATAAATGGAAACTACCAGTTGATGAATGAAAAGCCTTTCTGCATCTCTGCTTCTTAAAAAGTCCTGGCGAACAAATAGGGCCTCTGTGGCTGACCTTGACAGTGTATACTCTTCACTTATATCGTGCCTTGAGTATAGAAACCGTTATTAGTGTGCGGCACGTAAAAAGCATAGTGACAGTTTTGATAAAGCACAGATGAGAGCATTTAATGAAATATACAATATCAGTAATCAGTACAGATATCTGATTTGCAGGCTTAAAGAGAGAAACAAATCATCTGTCCATCAGCCAGGGCTCCGTTTCCATTCTTAACAAACTGTTTAGTATTTACATCTTTCGGATGCCCTTGTTGTCATGATTTGGTTGGATTTTTTATTTTAAAGGGACAGTTCACCCAAAAATAACATTTCTGTCATCATTTACTCACCTTCGAGTTGTTGCAAATCTGTATAAATGTCTTTGTTCTGATGAACACAGAGAAAGATATTTGGAAGAATGCTTGTAACCAAACAGTTCTTGGTCACTATTGACAACCATAGTAGGAAAAATTGCTTTGTACATTTCTTTGTTCTGTTGAACACAAAAGAAGATATTTTGAAGAATGTAGGAATGCAAACAGTTTTGGGGACTGCCATTGTCATTTTTCCTACTATGGTAGTAAATGGTGGCCAAGAACTGTTTAGTTACAAGCATTCGTCCAAATATCTTTCTCTGTGTTCAACCAAACAAAGAAATTCATACAGATTTGGAACAACTCGAGGGTGAGTAAATGATGACAGAAATGGTATTTTTGGGTGAACTGTTCCTTTAAAACGGATGACTTAATATTTACGATATTTATGATATCAAACATGTTCTCTGTCAGATGTATTTTTGGCATCAATTCAATCCTTGTATTTCTAAATAGAAAAACAGACTTCAATAATCTACTTTGCTGTGTTGACAAATTGCGTAATCTTCACTGACTCTCAAAGGACGAACATTGATCAAAATCTCCATTGCACAATGAGAGGAAATCCATACAAACCTCAAGTGTTATTTCTTGCTCGGGCTCTTTTGAGTCGAATGGCATTTGAAAAACTTGCGTAATTTGGCCCTTTGAGTCTCCGTGTGGATGTATCACATCATTGCTCCATTTGAGTGTGTCTGATTTCAAACATTTATACTGCACCCTCAGGGAACTGGAGCGCCTCTTGCTGAAAATAT
The DNA here is from genome assembly GCF_024868665.1 of Triplophysa rosa. Taxonomy (NCBI): domain Eukaryota; kingdom Metazoa; phylum Chordata; class Actinopteri; order Cypriniformes; family Nemacheilidae; genus Triplophysa; species Triplophysa rosa. The sequence goes on along the minus strand of NC_079909.1, from coordinate 7,577,693 downwards.
CACGCTTTTTCTGTTTGAAAGAAGAGCTGAAAGCAAATGAGCAAAAGGCAGAATGAGGTTTGATAGCCTCCTATGTGCTGTTTTTGTATAATATATCAATGATCATTATTGAAAACAGCATTACGTGCAGCGCAAAAAAAAAACAAATATGTGTTTACCCCGAGCGGCTACAACATGTCATGATTTTGAAGGAAACATCCTGACGTTGTTTTCTTTTTCATGTACAAACAATGGCAGTGTTCCTAGCAGTTTACTGTAATTTCATTGTCGATGAAAGCACAAACATCCTCTTACGTGCAGCTGTTGTGCTGCATTCAGCTGGTCACAACAGGATGACAGGTGATGGATTGAGAATAATGCATTTCCTGTGTGACACTGGAGAAATAGACAATTCTGGTTGGTGATTTTGTGTCTACTTTTGATTCATAGTTTCTTTCATTCGGGTCTGATCAACGCTGAACCACTGAAGGTCATCTGCTAAATACGTAACCATCTTGGATGTTTATTGCAGGTTTCAATGATGAATCATCATAGTTAGTCAAGCTGTAGTTAATGTTGATTTGAAAAACTTTGGAGTCACAGACTTGCACATATTAACAAAATGTTTTCAAATATATGTCTCTTCTAGACATGGCTGAGTGACATAGTAATGAAAAGATGAATTATTAATAAACAATTATTTCTTCTTCCAGAGGATAGCTAATTCACAAGGTTTGTTTTTCTCCACTTATACACCATTGGAGTTTTGGTTCAATCTTATAGACCCTTCTCTATTTTTTTCTCACCATTGGCAATGCTAATGCGCATACTATCTACATTTTATGGTATTATTGCAACTTCTTACATATATAATTTTGGCATCTATCATGATAATGATAAAGCGTCTCATTTTTGATACATTAACCTTGGCTGAAATAGAAGTTCGGATGGGAATCCATTTCTTAAAATACTTAAAATTGGATGTGCTTGTCTTTTTTTTCATTTAAAACTAAGTTTTGCTAATATACAGTACATCTTATAACAATTTGATAAACACACTCAATAGCAATAAGCATATAATGGTCTGATTACAAACTAAAAGTTGTTTTTTTGTCACTTTCTGTATTAATATAGTACGTTTTTAATGCGTTAATGTAGTATGTTTTTAATGTAAAGCTACTTTGCAACGATGCAAAATTGTGAATTATTTATAATAATTATTGCTCTAATAATCTATACAATTCGATTTTTTTCAAATCAAGATTTTTCGGTGTTTGTATGATATTGGATGTACATTTTGATATTTCTATATGCCATACCACATAAAAACAAGCTTGATACACCTTTAAGATACCTGGTCCTAATATGGACCATTTAGGTACAGATATGTATACATTTTGGTACAAATATGTACCTTTAGGTGCAATAGTGTACTTTTGTAAAAAGGTAAAGCTTTTACACCTATTTTCTGACGCCAACATTGAAAACACAACATATGACCAAGAGCAGTGTTGGCCCCTTCAGCAAAGTATAATTTCCAACAAATTGAGAGATTTTTTCAAGGTAAGCTACTACTGTACTGTACTTGTAACATGCTTTATTCATGCATTGTTCATTACTAAAACATGCTTGTGAGGTGTACATGGCGACAGCAACAGCAGAATGTACTTACAGCTACAGTACAGCTTTAAATAAAGTGCTCTGCCTTAAAGCTTAATAAACAGCATCCACATCAAGTCCACGTTCACAGAAAGACTGAACAACTATACTGAGCTTTATCTTCATTCAGTACGGCAGTGGATGTTCTCAATGAATGTGTTTTTTTTTAAGATGATAATGCTGATGAGTCTTGAGTCCCTGGTGACTAGACGCAACAGCTGCAGGGACATGGAGTGAAATGATTTGGGCTCCATCAGTTCAGACTGCATGAGACTGTGAATTACTCTCACCATCCACTCAAAAACAGGTGCTTTGGTCTCTGTAGCTCAATCATAAAGTGATCGTATATGTACGTTATGGTCATTACAAATGGTTGGTGTGGGTAATTCAGTAATTTTGTTGAATTTGCATATTGTGATTTTATGGTGCATTTGCTTTTAAGCTTTAAAGAAATAGTTCACTGAAAAATAAATAATCTTTTTAAATTACCCGCCCTCATATCATCCTAGCAACTTCCTTTCTTCAGATGAACACAAAGTTTTTAAATAAAAATATTGTCACTTAATATACAGTATAAATACATATACTGTAGGTCCCAAAATGCTGAAGCTCCAAAACGCACAATCATCATAAAAGAAGTCCAAATCCAGTGAGTTATTAAATGTCTTCTAAAGTGAAACAACGTGTCGGTGTAAGAAAATGATTAAAATTTTGAACCTAAAATTTCAAAACATTGAAGCCAAAACTATATATGAGTGATAAATATGCAGAAAATTCATAACTTAAAATGTCACTGGTTCTTATTTGTGTTTTGATGAAATATCATAAGACAGTCAAGTTATCAACGCGTCACCCATTTGAATTTAGTGCTAGTTTTGGTTTCAATTTCACTAAATAAACTCAATTCTCTCTCTCTCACACACACACACACGCACAGGCTTTGGTTGACTATCCCTACACACACACACACACACACACACGCACATACACACGCACACATACACACACACACTATTGTTTCGCTTCAGAAGACACTGGAGTCATTTGGATTTTATAAACCCAAACACAATGTTTTATTTGTAAAAAATACATTATGTAGATATTTTGTGATGGATTTGTTGTCAAAACACTTTCATCTGTTCATCTGAAGAAAAGGTGAGTAAATTATGAGAGAATTTTCATTTTTCAATGCCCTACTCTAGTCCTTTAATCATATATTATGATTGATTATTATGTTTATTACTATATTACATTATAACCAACTTATTTAATCATCACTGTTTTGTTGGATATTGCACAATTCTTTTCCCATACACATACAGTATTTTAGCCAAATAAATACTTGTGTAAAACTCTCTGGTTCCTTAAACCCCGTTCAAGTGTGTTGCATCAACTACTTTAATAATATCAGAACCTTGATTTTTGCCAGTTGTGTTGAGAAACTCATAAAAAAGAGATTCAACATGACTCATAAAATCCTATGAAAGGCCTCCACCTTAACTTCACTTGGCAGACGGGTCGCAGAATCAACATTGGCTTTTTGAATCAGATTGTCGATGCTGAGATGAGTCAATCCTGTGATCTGTTTTTAACTATCTCCTAAAGTAAGTGGTTGAGGAGCAATGAGCAGTTGATTCAGTAAGGCATTAAAACCGCTGGTGTAGCAGCCTCTGTCAAGATCATGCTAGAGAGCAAATTTATTAAGGCCTTTGGTTTCAGTGTTTAAAATCAATAGCACAACTAGCCATATTATGGAAGGACATGCAGAGCTCTTTCATGTGAGTGGCATACTGAGAGGGAATAAGAGAATTCAAGGAAGTACTGTGCATTTTGATAATGTGATTCCGGTTTTGACCTTGAGGACGACTTATATGTCTGAGGCTTGCCATCAATGAAAACTTTAGACCTTGGTAACCTAGAGGAAAATTGTATTGCTCTGAGGTTGCTCTTTCAAAGCCCCAGAATTATAATAGATTAATATTATTATTACTATTAATTTTTTATTTAAGCATAAACGCTCAGAAGTATTTGATTAGGAAAATTTACTAGGATAAATAAAAATAGACACGTTGACATAGAGCAGAACTGAGGTAAACTTTTTTCTTTTTTATATTATTATTGAAGACAGACAAAGCATTATTGGGTACACACTGTCAGTGTAATGTGTCAATGTAAAGTAAATGGTCCAATCAAATTAGCCAATCAATAAACCTAGACAGCAGGAGGAGTATGCCATTGCAAAAAATGTGGGAAACACTGACGCAGAGGATAGTGACTAGATATAGATATTTTATAGATAATAGATCATTTAATTCTATATATTTTGTAGATCATATATTCATCATTTAATGAGGGGTAGCATTGTGACCCAGTCACTTCACAATGGGAAAGATCCCTGATTTGAGTCCTAACTCACCTGAGAAGTCTTTGCAAAGTTTGCATGTTACCGTGTTGGCATGGGTTTTCCCAAATTGCTTGTAGGTATAAATGAGAGCATGAACGTGTTGGTCCATGTGTGGGACTGGCCAACTAGGGTTTCCATGCTTTTGGCCCAAGATAAACTGGGATGGGCTCCAGGAATTTCTGTGACAAGCGGCAAAGAGAATGGATTGATAAATTCATCAGAAGATTTTGAGTTTACATTGAAATCTTTGACATTTGACAGGAAGCAAGCAGATCTAAGCAGTTTAGGACTATAGCGGCAATTTGCTATTCCAAAAAAAGGCAGCCAAAGAACATCATCCATGCAAAAAAAGGATTTGTTTCCGATCCTCCATTTATTAGCCTACTTGACAAACAAATGTTACAAAAAAAGTATTGTTATTATTGCTGGTCAACAAAGTGTAAAGGTGCCTAATTCCAACATAATCTCATGACCCCTCCCAAATCATGTGACACTTGAACTATTTCATGTCCACTACAATGACATTGTTGAACCTCTGTAAAAGAAGTTCAATTGGCTGATCATTGCGTTAGGTCATGGGTTTGATTCTCAGGGATCACACACACACTAATAAAATGTATCATTCAATAGATAGATTTTTGTTGGTTTATAAATTTGTATTAAATTTGCATATTTATTACATTGTGTACAGTATAGTATTATCACTGTCTATAATGTTTGTAACACAGTCTATTGTGTATTGTTTTGCATGCACTGGTGATTTTATTGTGTGTCTATGTGTTATATATCTATACCTCAAATTGACTGTAAATTACTTTGGATTAAAGCTGTGGCCAAATGCATTAATGTAAACTCTATAGTGTGGATACGTGAGATTATTAGTGAGGTATTTTTGTTCAGAAGAAATATATGAATGGCAGGAGTCATCAGCAGATCTCTCAATTTTTCTTTGCCTTTAAATGGATGCCTGGGAGAAACCATTAAAAAGATCTTATTTGTAATTGTATTTTTCCATGTAAATTCTTGTCATCTTCGTGAAACATCCACAACCTATCCAAACATTTGCACAGCAGTAATTCATCTGTTCTAAATCGATGACCGTGTTGTCTTACCGTCTCTTTCTGTCTTCCTCAGAACCGCTTCCACCTGCAGATGACCACCCGTATCCCTCCGTCTGGACTGGCAGACTTGCTTTTGTCCATTCTGCAGCACAGAGGCTGGAAGGAGAGCATGGCCGTGCTTTGCCAAGGCTGGGAGGATGCCGGTCTTCTAGATTTCTTGAAACTTCAGGGCCAATCTGGCTGGGGAGGTTCACAATGGCACCTGCGGGCAGCCCTAAACCTCTCCAACAGCACACCTCACACGACTAATATATCTGACTTCCTTTCTGAGCACTTTAATCAGGACCATCCTCCACCCGCTTCTGTCCTGCTTTTTGGAGCCGACCCGGAGTGCGTCTCGTCCGTTCTGCGCAGCACGCATGACTTGGGGTTGACGTTGCCCACTGTGCATTGGATTATGGGGTATCCCTTAAGCCCGGATGCCCTTCATTCTATCGGTCTGCCTTTAGGGCTACTGGCCTATGGAGAGGTCGACCGCAAACCGCTGCACTTGTATATTCGTGATGCTCTTCAGCTTATCAACCGAGCCGTGACAGCGGCGACGGTGGTACGGCCTGATCTGGCCCTTATTCAAAACATGGTGAACTGTTTTGATAAACCCAACAAACATGAGTTGCCTTCGTCAGGACAGTACATCGCAAGGTAAATCCATATTCTTTCAATCTATCAAACCCTGGTTTTGTTGGTTAATTGAATTGCGATGTTAGACGGCACAAACCAGCGTGGACCAGTTTTGAAATAATGCTGGTCTTTTTATCAGGGTAGTGAATGTTTTCTTGAAAAAAGCCAATTCCTCTGCCGTTCCTCCTAGAGGGCCACTGTTACAGTGTTTACATTGTGCATTGTTTGCCTTATTGCCTTATGTCATGTGGAATATTGTACACATCAGTGGTAGCTGTGAAATGAACTCAGAATAGACAGCGGGCAGAAAACACAGCGGGCTCTTCAGTTTCTTCCACAAGAGCATCCTGAACCCCAAGCTAAAAATAAAAGATTTATATATTTGAAGCAATAATGTGGTCTAGAAAGCAGTGTGCATTGCTATTGTATTGAGGTAGGCTAGTACTGGGAACAGGGTCCACATGAATTTCATTACGCTCGTTTTGCTTATAAAAATTAAATGGGAATGGCATAAATAATAAGAATTAAATATTAATAAAAACATATCAATTTAACAAGAATACAAATTGCAGATTCACTCTATAAGATTTTAGATATTTTTAGACTGAATTCGCCACCTTAGAACTATAAGGTTCTATTTGCATTTTGAGCAGTTTTAAAATTTGACTTTGTAGACAGAAAAACCCTTTTTGTTTTCTGAAAAAGTCCCAAAATGTACACAGCATAAAGAAAAAAACATCAAATAATGTAAATAAGTAAATATATTATATTATATAATGAATATAAATAATAATTGTCACAGAATAAAAATGTGAAAAACTTAAATTTGAAAAAAGGTCAGATAGAACCTTATAGTTTCCAGATGAAGAATTGCTTTGATGTTTATCTTAAAAAACAACGATTAATGGCATCCAGAATGAATGTTCGTATTTATAATAATATATGTCTGTGCACTGTGCATATTAATTCTGTATTTATAAACATATACACATGTATATATTTAAGAAAAATATACAAATGAATAAATGTTTATATATAATTTAAATTGTATTTCAATTTCAATTCAATAAAATAAATACTGTATATACGTGCAAATATTTCATAAATATATACAGTACATACGTTTATAGATGCACAGTGCACAGGCATATACAGTATTATGTTAACACCAACCTTACGATTAATCGTGATTAATCATTGAACAGCCCTAACACACATACAAAAAAGATCAGTAGTTTACCAGAAAAATCTATGAAAAAGTACAAAAAACATATGGTGAAAAGCTTTTTGTTAGAAACCTCACCCACACTGAGGGAATAAACGTGTCAATAAATTTGTTACATTTTCGGAAGAAACCATCTGCCAACTTTGATGTTTTCCCAAACATCTAGACGAGATGTCCTAGTTAGCTAGCGTCATGCTTAAGGACAGGCGTACGGCCACTTTCTCACGCAGTGGAAAATTATTCTTGTTTGCCCAAACACACAGCTGGAATGCAGACATGCTTTGGAGCTTTGAGCTTTATATATGACTTCCCCTCAGTTGCCTTTCCCTGAGGTGGGATCACTCTTATCAAAAGACTTGGCACTGGCCTGCCATGCAGACCCGATGCTTGGTGCGGATCACGCCAGCACGCAGCCCCAAACACTATATCTCTCTGAGCAAACAGAAGTGAAAACGGGCTGTGTGGGGAGCCTGTGCCTCTCATCACAACAGGATGAGGCTGAACATCTGCCAGTCGGACTCAAATCGTGCTGAAAGAGGCGTACGGTCGTGTGTGCAGAGCTGCGTGCACACATAGATCAGCGGTTCGAAAAAATCTGGGTACTTTGATTTAACATAAAGTGAGCAATTTTCATTTTTCTGTGCGATCTTAATCTAAACAAATTTAAACTCATTTGTAATAGCTCGAGGTAGAGTGAGAAGATGGTAATTAGTTGAACGTGATTTGCCTATTTGTGACAGTTGATGTTTCCTGTGGGTGACTTTTGTAATTACTGAGGATTCCTGAAAACTATTATTGCTCTAGTATTATAATAAACTTAGTATTTAATGCTCATATTTAATGTGCAGGTTTGTTAAGGTTTAGGGTTTTTTATGAAGATCTATTTAAAGAAATAGTTTTCCCAAAATGATATTGACCCCATAATTTACTCTCTCTCATGCCATCATAGGTGTACTGTATATGACTTACTTTCTTAAGCCAAACACAATTAGAATTATATTCAATAATATCCCGAAATATCATGTACGTTAAACAGACTTTGGGGCATTTACTTGAAGCAATAAGAAACCACCAGGAACACCCTAGCAACCACCTTTCAGCTTCCTAGCAACATACCCAGAACATTTCAGCAACCTCAAAGTAACACTCTGGCAACAATGGACAGCATCATAGAATTACAGTAGCAATGAACACCGCTCACAATTCCTTAAAACTTGTTCAAAAAGCAATTGTACAACTTTAGGACATCTACAACTTTAACATCTAAAGGTTTTTTTATGCTGAGGTTCACAAACGTCGAGCAGCACTTTTACCTGCTAAATGTGCGAATTTGAGCGCACATTCGGTTTTATACTATGTCTTCCATTCATTCATTCACTCTCTCTCTCTCTCTCTCTCTCTCTTGCTCTCTTGCTCCCTTTGTAATGTATGAAAGATCATAAAGTGGAAGCAGAATAAACGAGGGCTTTCATTTAAATTTGGCAGACACTTTAAGTCAAAGCGACTTACAGTGCATTCAAGCTATACGTTTATCAGTATGTTTGTTCACTGGGAATCATCCTTTAAGCTGCTAATACAACAACACGACCAACTACAGGAACACAAGATTATAACCATGTTTCCTCCTAATTGAGCTGAAATACACACTGTAAATTTGACATCACTGGGATCAGGGGCTTGCTAAGGTGGACCCCCATCTTTTGCTTTCCGTGACAGGTAAAACCTATGGAAAAGGATTTAGAGTCAAATTACACGTTACTCATCTCACCACGGATTTTCATTAACCAGCTCGGCATTAGTCGAATGCCATATCTTTTATTTATGGCTTCAAGATCAATGTCAAGCATTTCCTTAAGTGACCCTAGCACTGCACCAGAGCCGTAGCCCTGCCAATTGAGTGGCTCTAATTCTGTAAAGTAGGAGAGGGTTTCACAATCAAATATATTGCTCTGTGAAAGCAACATCTGTAGTTTATGGTGTGACGAGTGCCAGAGCGTGTCAGGCAATCCCTCTCCCAGGCCTTCCCCCTCTGCCGCAGTGATATTTACTGTCTGCATTGCTGCGAGGATGGATAAAGCTGGCTTAACCTGTGGCCAATCCTGTTACTGCCTCCTACTTCTGAACATGCTGGATTCTTTGTTCCCCTTGAATTATTTTGCAGCCCTCTGTCGATCATGCGCTGACTCTTGTTCTCTCTCACCCCCAGGTTCCTCTCGAACACATCCTTCGTCGGACTGACGGGCCCTGTCAGCGTTCAACGGAACCTTTCACGTGCACTCACCTCCCAGCGGGTCCACATTTGGAGCCTTCGGCGTGATGCCGTCGGTCAGCCCACGTGGGTGACGGTGGGTAGCTGGGAAGGAGGTAAGTTGGATGTCGAGGAGCAGGGTCTGTGGCAGGGCTCGTCCCCTCGACACCGCACTGAGGGTCAAATGGGCATTGAGGGCCGGAGATGGCGGGCAGGCTTTCCTGTGACAGGGAGCCGTTTGCGTGTGGTAACGTTAGTGGAACATCCGTTCGTGTTTACTCGAGAGGTAGATGAAGACGGGAAATGTCCCGCTGGACAATATTGCCTGGATGCAGGCACCAATAGCTCGGAAACCCTGGACCACTTGTATTCCGAGCGGGCACAAGGTAACAGCAGCTTCTTGCCGCCGGATTTCAGTAAATGCTGCTATGGATACTGTATCGACCTGCTAGAGAAGCTCGCAGAAGACATGAACTTCGAGTTTGACCTGTACATAGTTGGGGACGGGAAATACGGAGCAGTGAAGGGTGGACAATGGACAGGGTTGGTGGGCGACCTGCTGAGTGGGGTGGCCGACATGGCCGTCACTAGTTTCAGCATTAACTCGGCTCGCAGCAAAGTGATAGACTTCACCAGTCCATTCTTTTCAACGAGTTTGGGAATACTGGTACGCAGTAAAGACACGGCCGCACCCATCGGAGCCTTCATGTGGCCGCTGCATTGGTCCATGTGGATGGGCATCTTTGTGGCACTACATATAACAGCGCTGTTCCTCACCCTCTACGAATGGAAGAGTCCCTTCGGCATGACACCTCATGGACGTAACCGTGTGAAGGTGTTCTCGTATTCATCAGCCCTCAACCTCTGCTATGCCATCCTCTTTGGACGTACCGTCTCCAGTAAGACGCCCAAGTGCTGGACTGGACGCTTTCTGATGAACCTGTGGGCCATATTTTGTTTGCTGGTTTTGTCCAGTTACACAGCAAACTTGGCTGCAGTCATGGTTGGGGAAAAGACCTTCGAAGAGCTCTCTGGAATACATGATGCCAAGGTGAGATCTTTGGAGCAGTAGTTTGATTCGGAAGATGCTGTTACAATTACTGACAGTATTGTTTTAGCATTGTCTTTAAAAGGGTCGTGTCATTATTGTATATGTAGTTCCTAAAGTATTTCCTATGTAGAACTTTGACTAGAACTTATAGAGCTCGTTCAAACCTTCATCTTAAGGCTAATTCACAATGATCAAACAAATGCCAACTAGGGGTGTCACAATATACCGGTAGTGACAATAACCATGATAGAACAAGATACCGCGCTATGATTTGACACTTGATTAAACTTTTGCCTTAATAGCCAATTTACAATTAAAACTCTCTCTCTCTGCCTCACTACACTCATATTTTGAGTGTAATCTATTCGCAAAAAAGATAAAACACAAAATTAAGATGAATTTAAGCTTTAGTATTGTTTATTTTAAAACAAACATGCAGATATCGTGGTAATATAGTCATTGTGATTTCTTTTGGGCACAATAAACGTGAAGTGAAAAACGAGTATCTTGACAGCCCTAATGCCAACAAACACCAATAAATGCCATCAAACGGCAACACCAACAAACACAGGCATTCTTTTAATAATAAAATAAAAAAATGTAATAACAAATCTGCAATAATAATAAATACGGGGCTGAAATTGGGGGCACATGGGGGAGTGAATGTCAAGGGGATACAGAGTTGAATGCAGAGAATTTCCATCTTTTATCCACTTAATAGCCTCCAAACATAATGCAGATTTCATACATAAATATAGTAGATTTTCTGCATTTAAAAATATAAAATATTTCCACAACTAGAGTCCCCCAGTGAATCTCTGCCATTTCCAGCACTGAATATCTAAAATTACTGTTCTGAAATCACTTTTACTTACTCTTGAAATGTGGCATTGCGACACTGCGAATATTGTTGACTCCTATATTATATCGCTTGTGATGTGCCTCATTTGTAAGTCACTTTGGATAAAAGCATCTCCTAAATGATTTAATGTACAGAATGTTAACATCAGACACTTTCATTTCAAAGCAAAGCGAGATGACCTCTTTAAGAGAAGGCTAAGCATTAATGATTAGCAGCAATTATATAAAATTTTTGCGTGTTACTCTGTAATCTAAAAAGTTGCTTGCCCTTGGCCTCAGCTCCATCACCCATCTCAGGGATTCCGATTTGGCACTGTTCGGGAAAGCAGCGCGGAGGACTACATGAAAAAGAGTTTTCCTGAGATGCACGAGTACATGAAGAAATTCAACAAGCCTACCACGCCTGATGGTGTTGCCACTCTCAAGTAAGAGATCAATTCACAAAACACAAGAGACTAGCTAGCAGATGGTAGCAAGTGCCTGTGCACATGGTATACCTCCAAATGCTAGCATGGCATTAATTCTACATGTGGAGCTTTCATTTCAGCAGTGAACAATAATCCAGGCAATGCAAATCTGAAAAATATTGCTCCTAGTGACTCCCCTAGTCGACGGCACAACATGTGTCAATACTTGTGCCAATGAATTCGCGTTTTGAAAACTGAAGAATTGTCTCTTGCAGTACATTTTTAAGATTCCCTCACAGTGCTGCCCGCCAAGAGGGGCTTTTGTTATTTCCTCCCAGCTGCGGTGCCACAGTCTGTCACACATACCAAATTGTGAAGTGCATGTTTTTGTTTGTTTATTTCTATTTTTATTTATTTTGGGCTATGCCAGAGAGCGAGAAAAAGAGAGAGGGAGAGAAAGACGGTAAAACATTTCTATGCGTTGTTTATCAAAGTCTAATTAGGAGGCTTTTTCCATAAAAGCAAACTATGCAAACGGCTTTCAGAGTTCTAACCTCACATTACCTCAAGGCAGAGATGAATCAAGAAAGAACACCAGAAATATGAAGAATCTGAAAGGCGCCGCATCTCGTTTCCTTCAATAATCGCTTAGTAAAGGTTTGATTCTGTACGACAGAAGGTCAAATTAAGCTTGAAATCATACGGTAGGAAGTCACAGTTGCTTCCGTTTATATTTCTGCATGTATCATTTAAAATGTAATTGGACGAAGAACTTAAAAGCGACTTTCTGTTTCAAAAGAGTCAAAGCTCCGTGAAAAATTGCAATTGGCTGAAAACATTTGAATCCTTTTTTTTTAATTTTGTGAAGAAGATCAGAGGTATCAGTGACCACATGTACAACACGAACAAAGCGGCAAAGCAAATTCATTTCTAGACACTCGACTTTCAAATGTGTGCTGCATGCTTGCTATTTTTGCTCTGAGATGGTGTTTATATGCAGCTGTGTTTGCAGCCCAGATTTCAAGAGCTTCAGACTTCAGAAGTCACATGAATGGGCCGCTGATGGTAAAACAGCAATAATCTTTTTGACTACCATAGTAGGAAAAATGACAATGGTAGTCAAAAGTGCCCCAGAACTGTTTGCTTTACTACATTCTTCTTTTGTGTTCAACAGAACAAAAAACTATAAAGTAATTTTTCCTGGCAAGCAATCTTCCAAATATCTTTCTCTGTGTTCATCAGAACAAAAACAATTATACAGATTTGGAACGATATGAGGGTGAGTAAATGATGACAGAATCTTTGGCTGAACTGTTCATTTAGGCTCGGTTTCACAGACACAGTTTAGCTTAAGCCAGGACTATGCCTATGCCTATACTAATAAATGAGTTATTTCATTATGTGTAAATGAAGAAAGTTGGGCTGGTAATCATTATCCATTAAAAGTGCTAAGTTAAGGGTCTACTCAGTGTGCATCTGGTTTAGCGTAGCTGCAGACTTATGGCAAACGCTGCGTATACGAACATTTACCTCAGACGAATGATGGCTGCCCTCCATTTGCACCACAATCAGACTTCCGAAAATGGTACTGTGCATGTTTAATGAGACTGAGTGTGGTGTGCCTGTTTGTTTGTGTAGATTTGTAGCCCCTCCTCTTTTTCTGTTGTGAAGGACAGATCCGCCTCAGCTTGATGCGTTTATCATGGACAAAGCCCTGCTGGACTACGAGGTGTCGATTGATGCCGACTGCAAGATGCTAACGGTCGGTAAACCCTTCGCTATTGAAGGTAAGACATGTATACGGCTTATGGAGTGGCTAGTCACATGACATTTAAAGGGATAGTTCACCCAAAAATGAAGATTCTGTCATCATTTACTCACCCCCTTCTCATTTGAAACCTTTATGACTTTCTTTCTTCTGTAGAACACAAAAGAAGATATTCTGAAGAAGGTTGGTAACTGAACTGCAGCGGCGCCCATTCACTTCTATTGTACGGACACAAAACCAATGCAAGTCAATGGGTAACGCTGTTGTTTGGTTACCAACATTCTTCAAAATATCTTCTTTTGTGTTCTACAGAGGGTGAGTAATTGATGACAGAATTGTCATTTTTGGTTGAACAATCCCTTTAAGGCTCATGTGGTTTACAAACAAAATCTCCTCCTTAAGAAGTCAGGAGCTTTGTGGAAGGATATATTTGTGAACAAGAGGTAGAACTGTCAGAATTTGATGTGATTATGCATTTAGGGCTGCAGCTATCGATTATTTTAGTAATCGAGTATTCTACTGATTTTCCATCGATTAATCGGGTATTCGGATAATAAGTACTTTTTCTTTATTAAAGAGCAACTCTCTTTAATAAAGACAGGTCTCTTAAAATGAACAACTAATTTGTTTCCTTTTTAGAAAAATTTATATATTTATTGCTGAAATTTCATACATTAATATCTGTGAAAACTAAACCCATTTAGTACATTCCATTGCCATATTACATTCAAAATGCAATATAGGCCTAATACAAATGTATAAATAAGAAACATTAATAAAAATAGAAAGAATAATTTCAAAGGTAAACAACTAACTTCAGCTTATGCATGATGCATTTAGTTTATCTAAATTAGTTTTAGTTTATTTTTTACTATTAAATAGTAATATATTTGTTCACATAAAAATACCGAGTTAACCGGACTTTTATTTTGGCAGGTCGTCTGAAGAGGCTTATTTTTTAGTGTGTTAGCTTCACTCAGTAAAATGTTCTGAAATAAACTCTCAGAGCAACTCTGGAGATGAAGTTCATGTGTTCATGTCCTCATAAAGTGCAGTTCATTCACTCAGACACGCAGAACAGACAGATGACATGTGTAAATAACATGATTCTGCATCCACTAACGTTAGTCCGAATCTAGTTTTATGGACTCAACGCAGCCGGAAAACAAGTTTCACTCGCAAAATAGACTAAAACTAAGTAAAATAGCAGTTCACCATTTCAATAAGCTATCACTTATGTATCAGCATGAGAAATACGCGTGAGCGTGTGAACAGACTAAAGTGTGTGTGTCTCACGGTGAATGCGTGAGACTTGAGAGCCCTGTAACATGAATAGAGTTTAGCGGACTGTGCGTCAGTAATAATGGTCCGTGGGGGAACGCAGTGCTCTGTGTGAACTGTAGTTAATTGGATTAAACAACGCTTCGAGGCAACAAAAATTGCCTCGATGATTTTTTTGTATTCGAATAACTCGAGTTACTCGAGGAATCTTTTCAGCCCTATATGCATTGGATATGACCAAAATTGTGTCATATTCACTGAACAAGCTTGTGACTTAAGAAAGTTACAATTGTTTACGAAGTATCCCAACTATATTTCTATATATTCCAACTATATTACTGACAAATCCACAGCTGACAAGCAGAAACAGTGAGAACTCAAGCTGGCCTTCCTGCGATCTCTCCTGCTGTCATGCATTTTAGCAGTAGAGGCCAATTTAAATGCAAGCCTGGCCTGTTTTCCTGAGCTGCCGGATCTTTCCTTAAGGCAAGAGGGGAACGAAGTTCAGCAAAATTGGATGAAATAATTGTGCTTCAGCGTATGATTTCTTCATTTCCAGACGTGACCCTCAGCTGGGCGTCAGGGCTAATTGAGCTCACGCCCTGCTATTCTCTGTGTTAATTACCATATGCCTGTTGTGTCATTTCTCATGTCCGTTCATTACCCCTCAGCGTGTTTTGCTCCTTGGTGTCGTGACACGTGTCAGCGCGGGACAATTTTCTGCATGTTTATATGGATTAATAAGCACGCTCTCATGCGTCTGTTGTAATTTATCAGACAGGTCTTGTTCTTTAATTATGCCTAAACTGTGCAAAATGCTTTTCAATATCAAATTGCTCTATACTTTAAAAAATGCTGGGTTATTTTCAACCCACTGTTGGGTCAAAAAGGGACTAACACAACCGTTGGGTTATAAATTAACCCCATGCTGGGTTGTTTCAACCCAAAATGCTGGGTTGTTTTACCTATTGTTGGGTCAAACATAAACATTTTCTGGGTTAATTTAACCCAA
The DNA here is from genome assembly GCF_024868665.1 of Triplophysa rosa. NCBI lineage: Eukaryota > Metazoa > Chordata > Actinopteri > Cypriniformes > Nemacheilidae > Triplophysa > Triplophysa rosa. Next base: position 7,562,056 of record NC_079909.1, on the reverse strand, counting down.
AGTTTAGGTTTGTCCCTTTTAGACCCAACGCTGCATGGGTCACATTTTTAGAGGGGGTTTTTTAAAAGGCAGAAGGTCAGTGAGGATGTTGATAAGAGATTATTACAGATGTTCATATAATCAGTATTTCTAGATGTATTGTGGCCATTGCAGTCCAGTGTCTGTTGAATTTCAACAAAATCAAATAACCTCAGGAGTGACATAAAGTCATCCAACAGCAATGTGAAAGACTGACAGGATAACAAGACACATGAAAACTGTGATAAAAATCAAGGTTAACACATAAACAAAGTAACATTTGAACTGTTCTTAAATACATGTCCAAATATTACTGTTCTATTGCTTAAAAGTGAATAACTGTAAAGAAAAACAGTTTTCTTTACAGTATTTGAGGTCAGAAAAAAGTTCTCCAGTTTTCATTTTCTGCAAATAGCTATATTTGTATTAGAAATTTGAGAGAAATATTGTTAGTACCTTACCTGAACACATACCTACTGTACAGTATAAATAGTAAATTCAGAAAAACTAAAACTATTTTTGAAACGGTCTCTTAATTTTCCTCCAAGAGTATTTACAATAGACTGTGCATCTATTGTAAATTGGGATACACATTTCAGAGACCACATAGAATTTCGAGATTTGAAACTCATGAATTTTAATGAATTTCATGTGGGTAAAAACACATGCGATTTTATTGGTTTTCACATGTGAATTAACATGGGACTCAAACAGAATTCATACAAACATTTCACATGGGATCGCATGTGGTTTTGCACGTGTAAAATCAAATGTAAAAACTAGGGCTGTCAAACGATTAATCGTGATTAATCGCATCCAGAATAAAGGTCTGTGTTTACATAACATATGTCTATGTACTGTGCATATTCATTTTGTATTTATAAATACAAACACATACACAAGTATACATATTTAGGAAATATTTACATGTATTTATTTATATTTACCAATAATTTAAATGATATATAAATGTTTATTAATTTTAAGATTTTTCTTAAATATATGCATGGATGTGTATGTGTTAATAAATACAAAACTATTATGCACAGTACACAGATATATATTATGTAAACACAAACTTTTATTCTGGATGTGATTAATCGCGATTAATCTTTTGACAGCCCTAGTAAAAACTCATAATTGATGTGTTTTTTTCCTGTAAGGGACTCTGGAGAATTGTAACGTAAATGTAATAAAAACACGATCTTCGTCAAGAGGTGACTGTGAAGTGAAGTATAGAGGTACTAACTTTGGTCGTTCGGCTTTATCTGTAAGAGCTGCTGTTAGCTGGGACTGCATACCAATTAATATAAGACAATGTCCTACTTTTGCACAATTTAAGCTAAACTTTAAACTATGGTTAAAAATGAGCCGAGTCTGTGATCATTAAATATATTGTTTTTATTGTGTTTTTGCTATGGCTTGATGACTATATTTTTACGTATATTTGATACTGGATGTATTATCTTTATACGATAACGTCCAATTATATTGTATTGGGTTATCTGGTGTATTTGGTGTTATATGAGTTTTTATTACTGAAGGATGTATGTAAAGCTGTAATTTGTATTAGAATTCCTGCCCAGGGACTACAGATGAAATTTAGCTCTGTAGCTAATTCTGGGGCAGTCATTGACTGTTCATTGTCCCTGTTAAATAACAAATAAATAAATGATTGAAAATATGTGACTTAAAACTAGAAATAGGCAGAACCTTTCAAGGATTCTTAACAATAATAAAAGAAAAATGGATATAAAAATAATGTAGAATTGATGGACTCTAAAAATAATTTCTTTGAGATTTTAAAGTATTTTATAAATGTAAATTTGTGACATGGACCATGTTAACGCCTTTGTAGAAAAGGTCAGATTTCCTTTTCCATTGAAGCACAAAGAATGATTTTTAAAACGTTCTCAAATCACTCTGGGATAATATGGATCATCAGGTTTTGCAACTTCTGGAGCATAAGCTCGAGTGTCATTAAAACAACAGGGAGGCAAAGCATATAGAAATAAATTCTGAACTTTTTCTGAAATTGTTATACTAATAATGTAATTCATAATTTAAAAAATATTAAATAATAGAAAATGCAAAAATTAAGTGTTTTCAGTCATGGTCTCTTTTGGACTTTTGGCCTGTATCTGTTTTGTATGTATGCCATATTGTATCAATGTACTGACAAGCATCCATCAGAACATCTGTGTGTGTGTGTGTGTGTGTGTGTGAGAGAGAGAGAGAGAGAGAGAGAGAGAGTGAGTGAGTGAGTGTGTGTGTTTTGTGTTCTTGTTGCAGCTTGGCAGTGATGAAATGCATAGATGTCAACAATTGAATACCAGTGATCTGTCAGCCAGTTAGGGGCCAGCGGGGGCTGTTGAGTGACAGATTTCCTGCAGAGAGCTTGAGGAAAAACAGCCCACTGATAGCTCCTAATATTATATTTGCTCTTTATATTTATACTCTATATTTCATATTTCCCTATATTTTGGCTAGTCAATAATTTTTCCATTTCAGATGGACGGATGGACTAATTCAGTAATTGGGGATTCAGTATAATCAGTTTAATTTCCTACTCCTGGCTGTGTTCATTATCATATGCCTGTCATCTCATTTCTAATGTCAATTCATCTGCCACGTGTGTGTTGATTGAATAAGATTCGTGACATGACTTATCAGTGATAGGACTCAAAAGCCCCGCCCACATCATAACTCACCTGTGAGGTACTCCAGAGAGACACGCCTCCTTCTGTCAGACATCATTCAAATCACTGCGTTTTTGTTCTTGCTTTTACATTTTTGGCCGTGTTCTGCCGTCACAATCTATTCTTGGCACAGGTTGATCTTTTCCTATGGTCCTATATCATTTTATTTTAAAAATCGAATCTGCATGTTTCATTAAAGATATCAAAGAGAAGTCATGAAAAGCAAGATCAGCATAACGGCAAAAAAATGAAGATTTTTTTGGTGCAGGGTCAAAAGTTTAGGTGTAGAGTACAGAACAAACTTTGGGTTCCGATAAAAAATCTGGGTCGCCATGCAAAATCGTCTGAGAGCCACTGATTCAACAACAGCATATTTCAGGCGCCATTTATTGACTTAACTTGTATTGTCAAAACATGAAATATGACGACATTTCCTATTGGTCATTTCTTTCATATGTCCTGCCATTATACAGCTCAGTGGGCACATAATGATGCTGATCTATATAACACAAGAAAGTTTTTAGGGACAGACTATTTAATGAAGCATTAGCTGTTTTTATATGCGATGCTTGTGTTTTGGTGAAATGGACTGAGCGACTGGATTTATGACTTTAACAGGCTGATTTATTTGTCCTCAGGTTATGGGATCGGACTGCCTCAAAACTCACCACTCACCTCCAATATATCAGAGTTCATCAGCCGCTACAAGTCTGACGGCTACATGGACATGTTGCACGATAAGTGGTACAAAGTGGTGCCGTGCGGGAAGAGAGTCTTTGCTGTTACCGAGGTGAGCAGGATTTACACCGGACGCGACATGACAACCTGCGCCGCGCTGCATCCAGTGTGGACAAAATTTTAAATTATAATGGGTTCTAATGCATTTCTAATGTCTTTTGTCGTGTCGCGTCGCGCCGGTCGCGTCTGGTGTAGACACGGTTTTAGGCATATTGTCAAGTGAAAAATCAATAATGGGATATAGTGATAAAAACAGATTTTCCTTGTGAATCATTTTAATCATTATTCAAACATCAGTTTGAATATTAATGAATTGATGAATATTTATTAACTTAATTCTTGTATATTTCAATCCTTTTAAGCAGATGAGAAGCATGTAATGCGCGTGGTTAGTGGTGTCACTTTCACATCTCATACATATGAGCTATTAGATCGAAATACTGTGTATGTTATGCACACACACTTCAATCTAAATATTTCATACATTTTATTTAAAACTACTTACATTGTACTGTAGATAGTTAATATTTTAGACAGAGCAGATTGTTGCTAGTGAGATAGTTAAATGAATAGTTTGCCCACAAATTAAATCATCGTCATCATTTACTCTCCCTCATGTCATTTCAAACCTGTTTGACTTTCTTTCTTATGCAGAACACAAAAGAAGATACAGTATTTTAAAGAAGATATTTTGACAAAACAACATCGGCCCCCATTGACTTCCATTGTATAAACACAAAACCACAGAGACATTTCTCAAAATATCTTCTTTTTAAATATCCAGAAATGTGCATATAATATCTCTTTGCTCCCACATGTGCCATTACAGATGTAAATGATAAATATTGACCTTCATTACGGCGGTGCACATACCCAAATCTCCAGACTGACTAAATGACATTACTCTGTAATTCATTACTAAATGTTTTATCCAATCAAGCAAAGCTCTTGGGGCGGAGCTTACGACGCCTTCCCATCATATATCTTATTAATACAATTACGGCAATGAAACTATCGCTGTCATTCTGTGTAATAGAGATCTCAGATGTTGATCACATCCACAGAGCCTCTTTGAGTCTGTCAGGCTGATGTAAGTGCCGTTTGCTTTACCCCTGAGTGAAGGAAGGCTTCGATTCTTTGTACATATTGATCTGGCTCACTACCAACTTATCTCATATCATTATCTCTGCTGCTGAGAGCTCAGAGGTGTGTTGGATGTGAAAAACCCTCAGAAGATTCCTGAGTAAATGACACTTTTGGAGCGTGCTGATAGGCTGACGGCTGCGTGAGGCTTTTTGACATCCGTCTAAGAAATGAGGAGTTTTTGAGGCCAAACTATCCCCTTTCTCTCCCAACACAGATTTCTTAGAGCTACCGCTTTAAACTTGCAGCAGGGCATGTTTTTTTCCGTCTTTTCTTAATTTCAGGGGGAAAATTACCATTGCCTGGGCAGAAAAGATTATTCCTCATTTCCATTTCAAATCTGTGGTGCTCTTGTGGCATCACAGGAGGATGAGAACATGAGGACAATGCCTTGTGGGACGCTTAAAGCCATAACTAGAAATACCGGGTTTTGAATCAACCCAACAAGTAAACATATCGTCTCGATGGATAAAGCTATAGAAAGTGTTATTTCCAAGAATGCCGTGTTTTTGGTGGTATGTAGTGGATGGTTGCACGTGAATTATAACATTCACCATCAATCTGTCTTGTCTGTTTGTTTTTAGAATTTGCCTGCTGTCTTGCAGATCAAAACCGTTCCTCTGCCTCTTTCACTCATTCATGCCCTACCGTCAAAACACACGGATGAAAATTTTAGAAAAGCTCATTCATATCATTTCTTTTAACAGAGTCACTGCTTTGGTTGACAGACTCGCTGTGAAAAAGTAAACAGTCCAGTTCATTAAAGGTTAATATCACATTAAAGTGTGTAATCTATGTGCCTCCAGCCACACCAAGAGGAATTGCATGAATATGACATTTTCAAAAATGTTTCCTAAACTCGCAGAACATCTCATGGTCTGTATAGTAACTCGCACTATTGATCTTTTTGATCCATGGTTTTATTTACAATTTAGAGGGGAAATCCAATGAAATACCAAGGAATTATATTTAGTTGTGCTTGGATATAGTATTTTTTAGCACGTATTATATAGGAGATTTAAGCATTTTAGTGTAAAAAATACATATTTACCTAAAGTTACAAGGAATCCCTGTATTTATGATGTGATGTAAGAACAAAAGATTTATTGTTTAAACAATGAAAGTCAATGGGGGTCAGTGTTGTTCGGTTACCAACATTCTTCAAAATATCTTCTTTTGTGTTCTGCAGAAGAAAGAATGTCATACAGGTTTGAAATGACATAAGGGTGAGCAAATGATGAAATCGTTTTCATTTTGGGTGAACTATCCCTTAAATCATATGAAATAGAATGTGGTGATTCATAAAAACCGCTCTTCTGTCTAAATAAAAAGTGACTCCTGCTTCTGTTTTAATACGCATACACGTTTTTCTCCATTACATTTACTTCAGGGATGATGTGGTGTTCTGTGAATTTAATCTTACACGTCTGATGAAATGTCAGGGCAGGATTGTACTGCCCTCTTGTGCGCAAGTATTGTCAGTCCTGATGTGTGTAAAACCTGGAGAAAGCAGATTGTGTATTTCCATTCTACTCAATGAGAATTGCAAGAGGTGGGCACAGGCCACCGATAAAACCACGGCCACAGGACCCTCCAAGTAAACTATAACATCAACACAGCTGTGTTGAAAGCGCCACAGCGTTTGCTCTTTTCTTACAGATGGCTTATAGGCGTCCTCGCATATCAAACAGGGTTAGCAGAAAGTCTTAATTCAGTTACCTTTAACTATATTTGCTTTAATGACTCACATTATGACTCACACTGGAATTTGCTGCCTGTGGAGAGCATGACCGATTCGATAATTATAGTTAATATGGCTCATAATCTAATAGAATGAAGCATAATCACACTTGTATTTTATGTGTCTCTTCAGACGTTGCAGATGGGCATTCGTCACTTCTCAGGGCTGTTTGTTTTATTGTGTGTGGGCGTGACCGGAGCCTTACTCACCCTGGCGGGAGAACACGCCTTCTATCGCCTGGTTCTGCCGCATATCCGCCGCCGACAGAAGTTCAAATATTGGCTTCACACCAGTCAGGTGAGGCAGAAACTGATGCTATTTAATACATCGTTTGACCAGTTTAAAATGCTCATTTATGGTTTGATGGTAGACATACAGTAGTGGCCAAAAGGGGTGTTTTGCTTTAAATGCCCTTCAGGTTAGATTAAACCATTAAAATATGAGGTGTGTGGTACAAAACACTGAATGAAACAAGATGTCAAACATATATATTTTTAAATATTAGCATCAACCAAATGTCCTTTTTAGGCATTAAAACAAGGTCTGATATGTTTTAAAGCATTCATTTGAAAACTTTTACATGTTTTTAAACGATGTGTTTCCACGTAAGTCCGCAGTCGGAGCTGATAGCCTTGTGGCAACGCTCAGACATATGGCGTAACTGTGCATCCGGCGGCTCGAGGTCCTGTGCCGATCCTGCACTCCTCTCTCCACCCAGTACTCTCATGTCAGAACACCAACCGTCCTGTCAAAATGAAGGCATTAAAGCATAAATATTAAAAAGACCTTAAAAACTCTTTACCGTAACAGCCTAAAAATGTCAATACAGTAGCATGTTAAAAAAGAGAATGCCTAAGCAACTTTTTGTTCATCATACATAATTAGATATTAATGAAGTATATTTTATAGAAAATTATAAATGTAACTTTTAAATGTGGGAAAACCGTGCTGTTACGGTAATGATGGTCAATATTTCCGTCTACTGTACAAGAGAATATTAAACCATTAACTACAAAAAAAATCTGTTAAACTATTTGAAAGGTACTTTCAGATGTGTTACTTCAAACAAAATAAAGCTTAATGTATAAAGATCTGTGTCTTTTAAAGATGAGAACATTATCAGAACATCGTATCAGTTAATGTATGGGTTGTATTTACTGAAAAATGGAAAAGGCTCATAGAAAATAAAGCAAACATTCAACAAGTTTCGGTTAATAAAATATCTTGATCCTCTGGAATGGTAATATTTTGTTCATGGGGCAAAAGCTAAATAAATCATGCTTGATGTCTCGGGGTCTTTATAGCTACTTTCTCTGGGGGGATTACTTCCAGGCAGATTCTGTAATTGCCATCTCTGAAAAATAGATTTCTTTTGTATCAAAAGCATGATGTTGATCTTTCTCATTTCTCTCTCACTGAGATAACTTTATTTTTTGCACAGAAAATCCACAGGGCACTGAACATGACTTACGAGGATGTGAAGAGGCAGCGCGTGAACGCCGAGAAAAGGTTTCCACGTTGTTCCTTTCATCTATTTTTCATGTTGACAGCCGGCTTGTGCTTATCACAGCTTGTCTCACATCTGTCCTCTTTAAACATGTGCAAACACGTAATGAAGCCAGAACAAAGTAAATGTTCTGTTTTTGCTGTTGCTTATAATCCTGCTCATTTTATTACCGCATGCTGAGGATCTTGTAATGATGAATGCCGTTATTAACCGAACCGCTTATCTTGGCTCTGTCTTCCTAGTTGCAACATCCAGAAAGCTCAACCTCATCCACCACCTGCACCTGCACCCCTTGGATCCTTTGCCAAGTGGAACAACGAGAGCGCCAAGGCGGAACAGGAGCCCAAGGACAACAAGAGGGTCCATTTCAACCTGGAGACCCTCAACACACGATGTCTGCTCCCACGCGTCATGGCGGAGGGGGCTCAGGGCAGCTCCACCTCCACGCTCGGCTCCGGGGCGGGAAGTTTGCTGAGGAGGGTGTGTGAAAACGGAGGACCCGTGGCTCAGCGGACCGCCTCTTCGGAGGGTTCCTCGAGCCCCCCTAGAGAGGGCGAGCTGGAGGAGCTCCAGGTGACGATCGAGGAGATCCGTGGGCATTTAAAAGCCGCTTTGGCTCGCAGGGCGGAGCTTCAGACTGCTTTGGCTAAAGAGAGGGCGGCTGCCACGGCTGTCCCGGGGACCACAGCAGCTCCGCCCACAGTTACAGCCACTATTTGCCCTGCCCTCACCAAAGAGCCAGGAGATCTGAAAAGGTGATGCTTATAACATCTGGATGACTGCATTACTCTTGAATAACTACATTCAAGGATGTTTTTCTATCTCTGCAAGACTTTCAAAACTGGAACCATTTCAAATCTTAATGCTATGGATTGATCCTTGCGATGGTTTTGCTAATGGTTATGGTACAAGGGTGAAATGTTGTCTGATTTTTTTAAAGCATCACTCCCCAGCTACTGAAGAACCAGGAGATGCCTGCTTGGGAATTCTTGCATCATTGAGATGTTTGTGGATAGACTTCGAAAGCACCAGCAAGCCCATGCTTTTCTGCAGATATGAGAGCTTATTATTTCGTTTATCCACATCCAGAGAGGCTCATTCCCCGGCCCAGCCGTTAGACTCTTTCCAAGTTGGTTCAGGAACTAAATAAGACCTGAATCGACAGCCTGGAGGTCTCACCCTGGAGTCAAAACATTGAGTTTGTTGCTTTGGCAATGATTTTATAACTTGGTTGTGGTGATCTGAAAATTGCTATTGTTATTTGAAATTTTGAAATCCTCTGTAAGGTCTGACATACTGTATGAATGGCCTGGTTGCCTGTTTGAATTACGTTCTATGTAAAGAAATAAACTTGATCTTATCATACATTTGACATCTTACTTGAAACGTTACATGTTAGAATTGGATTTGGGGTTAACTGAAGTTAATGGGATTATTTAACACCAAGGGGCATTTTTTGGACAGGGTTACGACTTAAATGTTAGTGTCTTGATCGAAAACAATTACTGACACATCTTAAAATATATCAGTGTGATTGTGTTGCACACGGTAATGTTTTTATATAGCATGTTATAAAACTCAACTTGGAGATAGTTCACCCCAAAATTAAAAATCTGTCATCATTTACTCACCTTCGAGTTGTTCTAAATATGTCTAGATTTCTTTCTTAAGATGAAAGATATCTACATTTATGCGCGTTTATCCAAAGTGACTTACTTTGCATTATCCTATACATTTGTTTCTAAGTATGTGCAATGCCCTGGGATAGAACCCACGACCTTGGCGCCATGCTCTTACCACTGAGCTACAGGAAAGCTGTATTAAGACGCATGCTTGTAACCAAACAGTTCTTGGACCACATTGACTACTATAGTAGGGAAAATAACTTTTCTGTTAAACACAAAAGGAGATATTTTGAAAAATGTAGGAAAGCAAACAGTTCTGGGGGACTTTGGACCATAGTCATTTGTCCTACTATGGTAGTCAATGATAGCAAAGAACTGTTACCATTCGTCCAAATATCTTACTCTGTGTTTATCAGAACAAAGACATTTATACAGGTTTGTAATAGAAAGTGAGTCATTCATGACAGAATTTTCATTTTTGGGTGAAGTGTCCCTTTTAATATCCTAATTTCACAAAGGCACAGTACTGGTTTAAGCTAACCACCCTAAGAAGGATTCTAGCCAACGATAAACTGACAGTCAAACACTGAATAATGACACGCAGAAAGTGAGAGAATTTCCTTTTGGGAAAAACATCAGATGGAAGTGTTTTGTATGATTTGTGATTTTAGGAGAGTTTTAGATTGACTTTTTGTGATCGCATTGACATACAGCCGTGGAAATAAATAAGAGACCGTTCCAAATTTTAATTTCAAAAGCATATCTCGATGTATTGTGGTCGTTCCAGTCCAGTGTCTGTTGAATTTGAACAAAATCAAACCTCAGGAGTGACATAGTCCTCCAACAGCAATGTGAAAGACTGACAGCGTGAACACGCAACACATGAAAACTGTGAAAAAAATCAAGGTTATCACATAAAAGAAATTATGAACTTTTCCTAAATATATGTACAACTATTCCTGTTGTATTGCTTAAAAGTGAATATGAATATGAATATTTTCTTTGCAGTATTTGAGGTCTGAAAAATACAGAGCATCTTTTCTGTTATTTTGACCTGTTTCTCCAGCGTTCATTTTCTGCAAATAGATGCAAAAAGAAACAATATTTTTGTTTAAAATTTGGGAGAAATGTTGTTTGTAGTTAACAGAATAAAACAAAAATAATAATTTTACCTAAACGCATAACTATAAATGGAACATGATTTTAAAATCAGAAAAATGGTCTCTGAAAGTCTCTTAATTTTTTCCGCGGCTGTATGATGCAGCACATCGGCCTTCAAAACAGATGTGAACATCATTGATGCTCTTTGATGTAAAAGGCTGCATTTTTTTCCACAGGAAATCCTGATGGACGTTTAACACAAATCTGTAATTAAATCCTAAGAATTTTGGCATGGAATTTAAGAAATATGACCCTGTCTGTGAAAATCCAGCTAGTTTTTTTTATTTACAGTTTCCTGGTGTGAATAAAATATTTTCAGTATTTATCATATTATAAATGACAATTTGATCTGAACATCATATCATTTATCTTTAACAGCAATAAACACACAATACAGTTTTATCATTTCATACTTCGATGCTCCTGATCTCTAGAATTAAATGATGCAACTTTAACCTGGATTTCACAGACAGGGTTGCATATATGAAAATTGTATTTAAGGAGTTTTGTATAAGATTAATTGATAGATTTGTTCCTTTATTGTGTTAAATAACTAAATTTACTAAAACACTTAATAATAACAAAATAACCACAAACCATAGACCCTAAGTGGAAATTAACTTTGTTTCTTTATGCATTTCTCTTTAAACATTACAGTTAAATACATTTGAATGAGACGAAATCTAGCTGATCACAGAACTGAAAATCTTTCAGCGTCTGTCAAGACAGACAAATTACAATCTAAACACTACAATCATCCGCTTCTCACAATGGCAAACATAGGCACAGAAAAAGAATGAAGAGGAACTGATCATAAAACCTTTCAGACTTGAAATCCTTAATGGATCTGCCTCAAATATTGCACAATTTAAAAAAAAAAACTGCCCTATTGTTGCATAGCCATTTAATCGTACCTTATTCAATCCAGTCACATGTTAAAGAGAGACGACAACAAGCTCCATTTTGTTTTTCTGGTTTGCGATGCACATAACACATGAACATCCACAAACCTGTTCTACAGTTGGCCAGCCACAGGACTTCCTAATAAAAGAGACAGATTTTGACACTGCATGTGGAAATTTCAAAAGCTCAAAAGCTGAATGAACACACAAACTCATGGTGACCTTGATGTGCTGCAATGCTTCAATATTGAATTCCTAGCATCTATACCACACATTTAATCCGACCTTCACACTACTTACATCCAATCTGATAGATCCACCATCCCAAAACACCTCATTTACTCATTGCAACTGTTTTCTTTACCGTCTCTGAAGCTTCTAGTAAGGCTATCGACCCTGGAGTACTTCAGAGGGAAATACTGGGTTAACATTCAGTTTTAGAAGCGCAAGGCAATAATCTTCAAACGGCCTCTTTCTCAAACCCAGTTTGGCCTGAATTAAGACGACACGTCTGTCTGAACATACCCACAGAGAGTTTCTCTTGATGAGGATTAGAAACCGTAGAAATGATTTCCGAGGGACATGACAATGTTTTCAATTAGGACAGTGTGGGAGGATGTGCTGGGTGTAATAATGTCGATACCGGTTACGCCGACATACCAGTGTCAATGTTAGAGCATCTCACAACTCAATACATATGACAACAACTGAAACCAACAGAAGGATACAAATTTTCACAATTTGGTGGCTCGCTTTAGTGTCCAAGACCAACATATGAATAAACAAAAGTAGGCAACGTTAAGGGAGTGAGTGATTGTTATCATTACAGGAATGAAACAAATCCAAAGCAATCATGATGTGCATTCTGATAGCAAGAAATGACTCCCATGTGTGCCGCTGATACCTGTATGTGAGAGCCACAAAAAGTACAATTACATCACATTTGTTAGCTGAATACTCCCTGTATTAAAAAACGAATTTCATTTTTTGTTTGAAAAAAAAATCTATCACATGTAAGGACTCTCTGAATGATCACACCCCCACGTCATCAGTTTCAACAACAATTCAATGCGATTTACTCTCGAATCTAGACGACAGAAGTCTGCATCCACGCGCTTGCGCTGGAGGTTTCGCGGATGTAATTATATAAAGCTCCATCACAACTTCTCCTCTTGATGCCTTTTGGTTAATTTACAGAGAGGGTCGGTGACTGTGGAGCAAACGGCATGGACTCATTGGTTTTGAATGCGAGGGATCGATTTGTATCTCAGGCGGGGGAGGAATGGGGGTCTGTCGAGCTTTCGTCCGCGGCGCTCGGACACGAATCTGCTGCTGTGCAGTCTGTTTGTGAGGTCACTGAGGAGGAAGCAGTGTCTGTTTTCATCTCCGTCTGCCCTCCGCCACCACCAGGGGGCCCCAGACCCTGAGCACAACTCTTCCCCGTCATATCTACCGCAGGACGGCCGACTGGACTAATGTTCCCTTCCTGGTTCTCTCTCACTGTGCTTGAAGTTTGCAGCTCTGTCACAGCTGGTCCCGATGCTGCTGGTTCCTGGATCCCTCCAGGTTCCAAAAGTGAACCGCTAAGGTGCGAAACAGACAGAACGTCTGAGCCGATGGCTATCTCGGCTATCCAGTCGAGGTCGCTGACGGAGCTGGATGGGTCGATGGATGGACCGGGGTTTAGCAAACCGTTGTGGATCTCGACCTGAGGCTGGTCCTGAGCGGGTCGGCGGTCCTGGCCGTTAGCGTCGGCAGCCATGTGCGCTTGTCCGGCGGGCGCGGCGTTGCTAGTGTTGTTGTTGAGATTGTCCTGCAGGGCTGTCTGGTTGCCCTGACCCACCTGCTGGTTCTGAAGCAGCATCTCCTGAATGCGGATCTGCTGCAGAATGGCCGGCAGCTCGTAATGGTGGAAGAAATAGATCATGGAGTGCTGCAGAAAAAGACATTTTTGATTCATTATTTGCTCATTTAGAGATTTTTGAATGCTAAGTGAATACTACAATACCTGAATGAAGAGCCAGGACGTGACGAGAGCCAGACTGCTGTACTGGCCATTAAATCGATAATGATATGCGTAGAAGGCAAAGTGATAGAGATAAAAGAATCTGCAAAACAACACAGAAGATCTATTTAGATTCATTCTTCAAAAAAACCCTCAAAAACAAAGCTAGATTTAAAACCCACATAACAACCAGTCGCCCTTTAGAAAGATGAAAGCGGTAACACACCTGAGCCAATGGCGTTTGCTCGTGTTGGTGTGGCAGCAGATGGCATCGTACTGGTCGGCCAACCAAACGATGAGGATAATGTAGAAGGCAGTGGTTGTGTCGTTGAAAAACTCAGACATGATGGCTTCCATCCCTGCAAACAAGTTTTTTACAATCAAACAAATAAATCGAATATTTTTGAACAGGGATGTCTCGAGCTTGACTTTAATTGTACCCACCCACGAGAGCCAGGATGACAGTGAGGAGAGGAGCGGCGGGGAAGGCAATGGTCATATTCATCTCCAGCATCTGCAGAAGATCAACTGAGAACAGAAGAGATCAGAGAAAGATGTAATGGACACATTTAGAGTTTTATAGAGGATGTTTTGCACAGATAACAGATGATGCAGAGGTGAATATTAGAGGCTGATGGGAACTCACCTATAAAGACAAAAATCTGGTGGTGCGAGTACCGCAGCAGCATCGATACGGACAGCGTCTGAAAAAGACAGAAATTTGTAAATCTTGGACATTTATTAGCTAAACGTTTTAACATCTGAATCTTAAATAATCTTTTTGAACTGGGGTGAAAGTTCTGAAAGTTGACATGAAGTACTCACAAATATAACCATGATTACAAAGGCTGCCAGGTAGGAGGTACGGGCCATCCACATACTGACAAACCGGTAGTGTTCTCCAGATACTACGTTCCTCAGGAACCCTGAAGACAAACAAAGGGTGTTTTCTTTAACACGTCATGATATTAATGAAACAACATCTTTTTAGAGAGGGAACCAGTCATTTACCTTTGTTTTCTTCATTCTCTGCTAAAGCTTTCACACTGGACATCAGGATGTCGTCATAACCCAAGCATTCATCCAAGAGGAAGCGACTGAAACCATCTCCAAAGCACTGATCCTTCATAGGATCTGTACACAAACCACAGACGGTTCCTGAGGTTACTATATAGCAGTACTATGGTTCCACTCAATAAGACTATGTAGTAATGGATCTTTCCTTTATGAACATAAACACTGCTTCTGAGTAACAATCGCCAGTTCATGCTACTAGTACCTTTCACAATGTAAGTGTGTTGTTGAGCTGCACGATTCTGGATAAATTGAGAATCACAAATTTTTTGTTTTAATATAGGGGTCACAATTCGCCCAAGATTCTGAATTACTAAAATAATACAATATAAATACTAAAATACTAATAATATAATAAATATACATATATAATAAATATAACATAATAAATAATATCATATTAAAAAAAAATTTTTTTATAGAGGTTCTGATAAAATAGTCTATAAAATAGTTCACATGTTTTTTAAATCTGTTTTAATGATCGACTAATATATGAGAGATGTGTATTGGGGTCTGTGAAGGGGGTGAGATACTACTCACCCAGGGTCACTACCATGACGGGGATGTTAAGCCGCTGGCGTGTGGCCTGAGACAGCCGCAGGAAACCATATTCCAGAGAATATTCCACGATATACTCTTCCTGTGGCCACACTACAAAAACACAAACACACGATTAAGGACACAATAAAGGACACGCAGTTCCAAAACCAAATCTAAAATCTATCATCCCACATCAATGGAACATTAAAGTTAGATTAGATAAGACCTGCAGTGTTATAAAGAAAAATATCCAACTTAAAACACAGCAGAAATTGAGACAATATGAGGATCTGTCTCATGAAAAGACAATATAGTGGGAAACAAATCTTTCAATGCAATATCAGAACGTCTTGAAAATAGTCCCGAAACGCTTCAATACAGCATTGATTTCAAACTCCCCGATGGGAATAAGGTGCGTAAAGCAAACACTCTCCTCTGTGAAGTTCTGTTTGCTTCCTGACCACTTGTGATAAGTCATCAAAAGAACTCTACTAACACAAAGCTAACAGAAAATCTCTAAGTATCAGAAAATCAATATAAAACATCCTGTTGGCTGGCCTAAGACAGCTCAAGGCAACTCTGGCATCGTGCTTTAGTCATCAGACTCACAACCACAAGAATGCACAGCAGACCTCTGAAAGACATACACGGACAAAAGAGGAATAACCGCTAGTGTGGAAAGCCATCACTCTTGTTTTTTACCTGAACGGTCTGATCTTGCCAAACATCCAAATCCAGTGTTTCCCAAACATTGATTTATTCGTGGCGACCCGCCACACTTTCAACACTGCCCGCCACGAATAGATTTTTCATCATACCCCTTATATACATTTCTATTTTACTATTTAAAACATGGTGCAGTTGCGAGCACCGTGTTGACGCTAAGCGCCACTCTCTCACATGACCGTAAAGGAATTAAAATGTGTCGTGTTTTCAATATGCGTTCCTCCGTGTTCTTGCCTTTCCACGTAAACGTCAACAGTCACAGATGTTACTGACAGAGAAGACAGCTGACCGGGTTTATCACGACACATCTCCCACACACCCTTTCTCTATGTGCTCGGTGTGTCCGTGTGTGAGCTCTTTTTGCCCTCTACACGTGAGTTTGTGTAGTCGTAACTCTGTGTAACAGTGTATTTTCTCATATTTCTGAATTTGCTCCGAATTCTCTGCGCTATACGCGATCTACCATAAAACTATCACTCGCATTTAAAATCAAAGAAGCGCTCATAATACATCAACACATTGATGAGAGGAGCAACAACAGCATGAGGCAAATAAGTAATATAGCCAAAACCACCGCATATAGCCTCTCCTTAATGTAGATGTATGGTGATTTTGTCAGACGATGTTGTGTTTATAAATCAGGATTTTAGCAGCAGTAAAAGTGACAGCTGGTTGTATTAAACACGAGGGGTTATTGGGTCGTAGCCACTATTTCACATTCGTTTCAACAGAACAGATAATATGTGAGAATAGCATTCAGTTGTAATTAAATACAGTATATTGTGAAAGAGCAGAAAGTAAAAGCGAAGCAGATTTCAAGTGCCAACACCAGAGCAAACACAACGTGATGACGTCACGGATATGCTAATTAGGTATGACATCATGAGCGCCACAAGTCTCTCAAAATCCTGTGGGAAACACTGAAATCACCCTACATAACTAATCAGAATCCAAATATTACACATGGTTTCAAAAACGTTCGAGAGTATCTGGAACACGCAGAGACTATTGATTTGATTGGGCCGTGAAAACAGAAATGCAAACAGAAAAAGAATCAGACTAGGGGAAATGTGAAGGGCCGCACTGAATGGAGGGAAGAGAGGATGTGGAGGAAGGAGTTGAGCAGATCGCTACGCAGTTTGAGATGTTTACCTGCTCGAGTTAGCATCTCAATCTCGGAGACAGACTCCCTCAGCGGCTGCATACCTTTAGAGGAGGCCTGGCCGAAAGACAGATCCTGCGATTCGTTCAAGCCGGAGGCCGGAACACCGCCGCTCATCGACGGATTCAGACGCGGCTCGATGTCCAGCTCAAACTGTGAAAGAAAACACTAAGTTAGAAAGATCTGGAATGGCATAAATGGCTCTGGATTGCACTATTCATTTCCCACATCTTGCGATAAACTTACCCGTACTGTGCTGTTGTCGAACATCTCCATGGTCATCTCCTCCTCCTCCTCAGCATCTGTCTGAACCACCGGCTGTGTGCCCTCGCTTCCATCCTCCTCCGGATCTTTCACCAGCCCCTGGATTCCCTCCGTCTCATAGAACTGCAGGAAAATGGGCGCGCGGCTGGAGTTGCGCTGGATCTCCACGCGCAGGATGCCGTCTCGGGGCCATTTCTCCCGCACGTGCTCCAGGCAGTTGATAGGTGAGCGTGAGAAAGCGATGTGGATGTACGCCAGGATGAAAAGCATAAACAACGCCTGCCAATTACACAACATGACATGAATGAAAACCACAGTTTAGGCAATAAAGAAAATATAGCATTGCCACAAGGAAAGAATCATTTAGTGACATTCAGTCTATGTAATGCGGTCAGCAGTTATAAATGAGGGAATTTTATAACAGCTTAGAACTCGGCTCAACCAATCAGAATCAAGGACCAGAACTGACCGTTTTAGAAAGCTGTTTCTAATAAAGCAAAACTTTAAACTTCAACAATAACACAAAATGTTAATGTAGGTAAGTTAGCCGAGGTCCACGTTTTAGATACTTAAAAGGGTCCCTGAAGCAGATCCTCAGGTCAACAATATCCGAATACCTTCATTCCTGTGTGCACCTGTAGTTTACGAGGGAGGCACTCTGCTGATGTTTTACGGATGTTTACACAAAGACCAGGGGCCCGTTTCAGAAAGGAGGTTTAGTGAAAACTCTGAGTATATTAAACCTGAAATGAGGGAAACTCTGGGTTTTCCGTTTCAGAATGTGAGGTATGTCAAACCCGAGAAAGCAGGGTAACTCAAGCCCGTTTCTAAAGGAGAAGTAACTTATACTCAGAGTCAGTAACCATAGTAACTTACTCTGTGAAGCTAACGTGGTCGGGAGCAGGTTTTCTTTGGTAAACCCAGAGTTTATTTCGATCTCCTCCCCCTTTTAAAGCGCAACTGGTGTAACTCATTCATTCATTCATTAATACAGTCATTCATGACACACATTTTGATCACACAGAGACCATCTCAGTGACTTATACAGTATGTCACATGTGCTTTTATAGAGGATTCATGAAGAGGCTGCATTAATTCATTGGGATGTGCTTTGATTTCAGGAGAGCAATTTAGGACCCGAGTGGAATTTTGTCATTTCCCTGTGCATTTTTATTAAAACTGTACCGTTTTTCTTTACAGTGAATTAGATATATCAAAATATATCTCATCCATCCATACATCAATAACATCAGCCACCGTACGTGTATTACATCAGAGAATAATTTTCTATGGACGATGAGAAATGACTTAAGTGCATGAATAAAGAAACCAAGGCTCTAGACTAACTTTTTGCACTGGTTGCACTGGTGCGCCTAACTAATAATGTTGCATCAAATATATTAATATTGTTACCTGAGAACGTGGTGGATCCAGAGGCGTATTAAGACCTCTTGGTGCCCCCCATCCACCCACCTACCCACACGCAAGAATCCACTCATTAAAAGATTTATATATTAAAAGATTTTATAAGAATGAAACTCAGCAATTTACAATATACTATTTTACAAGAATTACACATTAACATGACACTTTTGTAGAAAAGAACACGAAAAACAACTCTTCATCAAGCATTTTTAACAATTAGGCCTACTGTAGTTAAGAGGTCGCGTTTTCATTGGCCCGCCGTGGAAGCCTATCCCTGATTGGTTGACTACTTTTGACAGCCTATAATGCCTGGAACACACAGGAGGACCTCTCGAGAGCAAGAGTACCAAAAGATTCGTGGACGCACGGAACGCATTTTGAGTGCGCACACGCTCACTGAGCGAGAGGAGAGAAATTCATAAGAGAGCAGCGTATAGTTGAAAGCGCGCGTCCAGTTTTGTGCACGAGCAAAGGAAATCGGCGTGCGAGCGGAGAGATTCGCGCGCTCGTATGACAAGAATGCGCTCTCGCCTTGTAATAATGCGCTCGCGACATTTGTCATTATAATAACGCCATCTATAAACGTCATTACGAAACAGGCTGTGTGTGCGCATCAAGTTTAAACGGCTCGTCCGCGAGACGCGCGAGTATGACACAGGCTGTGTGTGCGCTCAAGTTTAAACGGCTCGTCCGCGAGACGCACGCGGGAAGTGTCGAGTTGCAGGCTGTGTGTGCGGTCTTCTGAATTGGACGGTTCTTTAGTATTTATTTGCCTAATATGATCGATCTGACTCTGCAGATGCCATAATAACACACACTCTCTCTCTCCTGCCTTCTTATGTTTTTTTTTTAATGCGGACGTTTAGCAGTTGGCTGGGCAGTGCTGATTAGGCATAACGAGGTGCGCTCACTCAGTTGGTTAGCAAGAATGCCACTCAAAGCGGGCTTGGAACAGACGCGTTTCCTATTTTTCACATCGCTTCCACATCGCAGCCTCTTGCGATTAGCAAATCGCAACGTCTCACATCGCGATTGCGATTCGATTTCGATTAATCGTTCAGCCTAATGCTGTATGTTTTGCGATCGGATAACTCCCGGTGCTGCAGACGGGGAGCTCTGTCATCTCACGAAAACATTGTATAAAAAACTTTGCATGCCGTAGTTTACACAGGACTGGCGGAAATGTGCATTGATACTCCTTCATTCTTCATGTTATGTGGTTTACTTGATAGGTGAACTGTCTTTCCCGCGTCCCAGCCGACATCCGACGGGTTTCCCAGATCGCATCACATATGTCTAGTCAGTAACATGACTAGGGCTGTCACGATTATGAAATTTGATTGACGATTAATTGTCTAATAAATCATTGCGATTATGGCGATTAATTGTCTGTTTTAGGGCTTTGGCGATTATGACGATTAATTGTCTGTTTTTGAGCTTTGACATTTAATTCTCATTCATTTTTGATTCAGCGATTGAAACGACCATATTGTTCTAATACAAGACTATGTTTTTTTCTTGGAAATACATCGGAAAAAATTGGGTCATCATATATTTAAGGTTTAGGCTTTTACCTGTCAATAATACAACCACCAAATACTTGTAAATGAAGTAAATTGATCAGGTGTGAATTGAAGCCAACATTAAAATTTGATTTCAAATTTTTTCTCACTTGCAAGACTACAGTAAAATTTTACTTGTGTGTTAATGAAATTTTGGTAGACTGGTTTTCACACTGAGATTTGCTTAAATAATATTAAATTGTACTGCAGGTAATTTGTATGTTTTTTTTTTTTTTTAAGTGATTGTGTTGTGGTGGTACATTTTACAAGTATTACCATGCTTTAGTAACAATATATACACTAAAATATGCAATATGCAGATGCACTACAGCTCCCCCTAGTGTCTTCTATAGAGATGTGCGATAATTGCGATGATCCGAAAGCATCGCGATGAGGTCAAACAATCGCGATGAGACGATTATTTAATAATCGTGACAGCCCTAACAATGACAGGTGAAAACACGCACGTCCCTTCGCGAGCATATCACGCTCTAATGAAGGGAAACGGGGAGTTACAAATTGTTACGGCCTTCAGATTTTTCCGTCACTGGTAAAAAAAATCTGTCAATGACAGAGAATTTTCGTTTAACGCGACCTCTGGTACACACGTACAGGAAAATCTGGACCACGGCCAATCAGAGGGGGTCCGCCCTTCACTATCTCTGATTGGTTTAGACCACGATATGGGCCTAATGTGTGTCTGTTGTTGAATCACAGGGAGACTTTCAGAGTCGCGGAGACTTTTTTCTCCCTCGAACGGCTGGTCGCACCGGTGCGACCTTAGATTTTTCTTAGTCGCACCATTGAGAAATAAGGTCGCATGTGCGACCAAATTGGTCGCACTCTAGAGCCCTGGAAATGAATAAATACAGACATACATGCACAAATGAAGTGATAAAGGTAATAAACAAGTAATTTAGACGGCAGCCATTCCAACTGAAATCTGCTCAGAGCAGGGTTAGAACCGGCGATCAGTCTAACTTTGCACGAGAGTCTGACGCCCTACAGGTGTCCTATACACCATGACATCTCACTCGCGTAACTAGAGCAGCCATGAGAACATACGATTTTTTTGTTATTTCTGTTTTATTTCTGTTGTTTCATTCATGTAATGATTAATTTTTTGTTTATTGGTACATTTATCAATTTATTAATATAAACTTAAGTCATTTTCAGGACATCAGTAAATCCACTGTATGCAGAGCGGAAAGTGTGCCTCACTCAAGTGCTTTCTGCTGCCATGTTGCTTTTTTGGTGCCGTTGCCATGGTGAATCAAAATATCGGAGCTCCATTGATGATGGCTTTTTATAGTCGTGGTGCACGCGCTTAACCCAGGGTAAGCCTACCCAGAGTAAATTGAACTAACTCAAATCAGCTGTTCTGAAACCAAAAACTCAAAGTTTCTCATTTCTAAGTAAACCAACTCGGAGTTCAAGGTTTAACCTAGAGTTGGTTGAACCTCCTTATTGAAACGGGCCCCTGGTGAACTACAGTTTGTATATTCTCTCTCAGTCACACAGATGTCTTCCAGTTCGATTCAGTGGCTGTTATTCAGCCATTTTATAATTATATAAATTGGGCTTTACCAAATGTTGATACTGTTCTCGTATAATTTAAATAAATTTAAAAGGGATTTTTCACCCAAAAATGACAATTCTATCATCATTTACTCATCTTCAAGTTGTTTTAAACCAGTATACATTTCTTTGTTGTGTAAAACACAAAAGAATAAATTTGGGAAACTAAACAGTTCTGGGGCACCATTGACGACCATAGTAGATGTTTTCCTACTATAGAAGTCAATAGTGATTCAGAACTGTTAGGCTACAAGTATTCTTCCAAATATATATATATATATATTGTGTTTAGCACAACAAAGAAATGTATACAGGTTTGGAACAATATGGGGGTGAGTAAATAATGACAGAATGTTCATTTTTGGGTTAACTATCCCTTTAAAGGGAGCAAGTCAATATGTATAGGTGACATATTACAAAACAAAAGCAATAAGGCATAGTTCCCAAATACATGTCGATGCTGTCAACCAGCATCCATCTTCACCATTTCTATTCAAACGGCTAAGATGAGAAGTTTATTAGAAAACACAAATATACACCAATCAGAGACTAACACAAAATGCAAAGAAAATCACATAGCAAATCTCACCTTCAACAGGACCAGGAACTCAAATATCCGTCTGAAGGATGGTGGGAAAAGCCTGGCATATGTGACTGCCATCTTAAAAAACAAGGCGTGGAAGAGTCTGTCCCTCACGTTGATCAGGGGGTTCTGGTTCATTGGAGGGTTCCTCATCCGGTTCGCCCCTCCGTTATTGTTGTTGTTCAGCGGGACGTTGTTGTTCAGATTGCCCTGGTTGTCCGACATGGTGGTCGCGGTGTGGAGTAACTTTATGTGGGGGGAATCGATTAAGGTCAGACGGACAACAACGTGAGCAGATCCAGATGAGCAGGCCAGTCACACAACATCAGCAAACATTGTCTTGTTTCTTCAAAAACGGAACTGGTGTTCTGATATCACGAAAAAACTCTCCAGTTGATACTGATAGGATGATGGTGGACAAAGTTGCCTCTGCTGCTACCATGTCATGACCTTACAAACAAGAAATACACTCTTCTAAGCTTTTGACACATCTGGTGATCATCTGAAGTGTATACTGAGAGATTAGAGAAACACGTCAGGCTTATCAAGTGCGTTTTATACTCAAATTTGTCCAACAGATGTGACTCAGGCCTCTTGCCTCTCCATTGGCAACCCAGCAATTTAGGCTAACGCACACAGGTATAACTTAAGTTTCAACACGAGCTGAACTCTAAGTATGTTAACATTTACTCATGTTTGAAAATGAAATATCGGTGTGTGTTCAAAACGAAGGATAACCAGCACGTCTGATTTGGTGGCTTTCAGTGGTAAGCTAACGTGTTAGCTGAGCTTCCTCTGAAGAACCCGTATGTTTCGTTTAGTTCTCGATAAACACCTTCGCCATTTCCAATATCACAGACACTCGTAGATTAAATAATGCTTTTGATACTGGATGTTATACTGACAAAATGATCTAATCCTGTCTTACCGATCATCTGTTTACACAACCATTTTCTGGAGCGAAAGAGGAGGACTTGGGAGCAGCACCGAAGAAGCTCGTGCCGAGTGGAGAGGCTCCACTCTAGATTCACTTCCGCGTTTAGTCACGTGACAGCACAAGACGCATTATTGCCGACGATTATATATAATTTTTACAGTGTTTTTTGTTGTTGTTTAATATCGATTTTATATTTTTCATCAGTGTTATTTTTGTTCGAATTTCTAATTCATAATTTTTGTGAATAATATTAATTTGTTTTAAAATTAGTTTAGCTCTAAAACGGCATTGTGTATCAGTTGCAAATAACCTATTTATTTTCTCATAATTAGTACTTCCAGACCGCTGTTTGCAGTTAACTGAGGCATCCCTCAGTAAGCAAAAAAGAACAAATGAAGACTGGAAGGGCTACACACACATATATAGATAAGTTAAATAAGACTTAAATAATATTTGTAAACAATATTTAACTCATTTTCTATTTTCATGTTATCTTTTATTTATATGTTTTATTTAATTTGATCTATTATTATTTTGTTTTCTTTATTCTAATGTACCAACATGTACTTGTACGTAAAATAAATTTAAAAACAAGAGTGGAAGGGCTAGTTAGAAAAACAGCTACGGTACATGTGACTCGGTGGAAGCACAGTGCACAAGAGGGTGCACTGACAGTAAACGTGCACAGCGCCCCGTTGTGGTAGGGTGAGCACATGTTATTATAAGTATTTATCTTTAGGGTAACTTCAGAGTTATGGGTTTGATCCCCAGTAAATGTACTGATAAAACGTACACCATGCAGAATTTTTAAATGAAATGTGTCTAATGTATAAATGCCCGCATGTATAACCTTCCTCCAGTCCAGTAGGGGCGGAAGATGGTCGTCGAGTATTGGAGCTGGAATGAATCGAGGAACACATCAGCTCTGTAATCGGCCGATAAAAACATCATTGTAGATCAAATAGAGTTCTGAAAGTCGAGTGGATTCTACTTTAAAATGATACAACTTAAAAAACAATAGCATGCAGTTTTATAACATGTTTTCCAGCCTGTAGCATTTGCCTGTCTGTCAAGCTGGGGAGATTTGTCGTTTATTGATTAACGTTAACATACTATTGGACACAGAATGATTCTTTAAACAATTAAAGATCTTCAGTGAATACATCTGTGCGGTAGTTTAATTCATTATATTATGGAGATCGCTTATGTTTGCGAGTGGGAGAAGAGACCAAAGAGCAACCACTGTCCCTCGATCCCTCTGGTGTGCGCCTGGTCATGCAGAAACCTCATTGCCTTCACAACCGATCTGAAAAACGAGGAAGATGACAAAGGTACGGAAATCTGCTTTGTTATGAGATTAAGTTGTGAGTTATGCCTACAGAATAATGGACTTTTATAGAAATTATACCCATTTGATCTGTAATAGACTATATCATGAATGCAATTGTGTACATTTACGTGACAATAAATACATCTTTGGGGGATTAGATGTACATAAAGGCTGTATCATAATTGTCAGGCTTTAAATTATCAGGAGAAAAACTGAGAACCATCAATATACTATTCTATGACTTTCTACTACAGATCTCAGTCATATGATACATATCCTTGACACTGACCATCCCTGGGATGTTTACTCTATCAACTCTGGTCACACTGAGATAATTTCCTGTCTGGATTGGGACCAATCAGGTTTGTCATTTTTGATGAATAAATTACCATGTTAGTTAATGGCATAAATCTGGACAAATTATACTCAATTGTCACATGTTGGATGTGCATCAGGTTCGCGGCTGCTGTCAGCTGATGGGGATGGACAGATTAAGTGTTGGGGTATGACAGAGCACCTGGTGAACAGTTGGGAGTGCACACAGAGCAGCTCAGTGGACGGAGATCCGATAGTAGCCCTGTCATGGTTACACAATGGAGTCAAACTCGCCCTGCATGTTGAAAAGGTAAGGAACTCTCCGGACCCACAGGACATGAATTTCATCCATTCACATAAACTACATCTCTTTATAACACTCTATCTCATGTCTTTATTCTCCCTACAGTCGGGCTCTACGAACTTCGGCGAGAAGTTTTCACGAGTCAAGTTCTCCCCCTCTCTCACACTGTTTGGTGGGAAACCTATGGAGGGTTGGTTAGCGGTGACTGTGAGCGGACTGGTCACAGTGTCATTGTTAAAGCCCAACGGTACACTGCTGACAGCCAGCGAGAGCCTGTGCAGGCTGAGGGGCCGAGTGGCCCTGGCTGACATCGCCTTTACTGGGGGAGGGAACATTGTGGTGGCGGCCACAGACGGCAGCAGCTCTTCTCCGGTGCAGTTCTATAAAGTGTGTGTAAGTGTGGTGAATGAAAAATGCCGTATCGACACTGAGCTGCTGCCGTCACTGTTTATGCGTTGCACCACCGACCCGGTCCGAAGAGACAAGTACCCTGCCGTCACGCACCTGAAATTTCTCACGCGTGAGAACTCTGAACAGGTGAGACAGTGAGCACATGATTTTTTTTATTTGCATGTCAGAAAATACAGGAAGAGTTCCTTTTTGTTAAGTAATTCATTTTTTTAATGTTGGATTGTTTTTCTGTTTACATGAAGCATATATTCATACATTCAAATGCATTTATAATTTTTTGTCAGTTATGTTACTTTGGATTCTCTGTTTTTCTGAAGGTGCTGCTTTGTGCGTCTTGTCAGATGGGCAGCATTGTTGAATGCTGGTCTCTGCGGAAAGAGGGTCTTCCTGTCAATAACATCTTTCAGCATCGCTCACCTGTGGGTACGTTACATCGATGCTGTCGTGGAAGGGACACCGTGTATTCCTAAAGCATATTCATGTTGCATTTTGGTTTCTTGAATGGAAAGTTAATCAAAATTTTTGTGTTGTGTTTATTTTTTCGCCATACTCAGTGGGCGAAAAGCAGCCGATGATTCTAAAGTGGCGCATTCTCTCCGCAACCAACGATCTGGACCGAGTCTCTGCTATTGCTCTTCCTAAACTTCCAATTTCCATCTCCAACACTGATCTCAAAGTCGCCTCTGATACCAAGTTCTTCCCTGGGCTTGGTGCGACATCTTGTGCATGCTCCCTCATACAAAACCCTTTAAAAATACATCACTTTCTATTTATTTGGGTGTTAAATGCTGATGTGTACACTGTACAGGTCTTGCTCTGGCATTCCATGATGGCAGTATTCAGATCCTCCACCGTCTTTCCCTGCACACAATGGGTGTGTTCTACGGTTCCTCTGGTTCCTCTCAGCGGGTTGGGGAGGAATCCGCCATTAAACGTCAGAGAGCGGGCGGCCCGACGCTGCACTTCAAAGCCCTTCAGTTCTCCTGGACCTCTCTGGCTTTGGTGGGCGTGGATACTCACGGCAAGGTGTGGAGCGTGATGCACAGCAATAACATAGAAATAACTTGTTCTTCACGTCTTCATATAATCACGTCATCCTTTTCTCCTCTAGCTTCACATGATTCGAGTGTCTCCATCTATGGGGCAGATGTTAGACATGAACACGCTACTGCGGCACCTCCTGTTTCTGCTGGAGTACTGCATGGTAACAGGGTACGACTGGTGGGACGTGTTGTTGCACGCACAGCCCGGCATGGTCCATAACCTTCTGGAGAAGCTTCATGAAGAGTATATGAGACAAAACCAAGCATTGCAACAGGTAGATCAACTTGCAGGATACTCACTATATATTATAAATGTATATAAAATATATTGTTCTTACTCTCTTTAGTTCTATTTATTGACACATATTTTAACTTTTGCTTGGTGGTGAAGGTTCTGTCCACACGTATCGTGGCGGTGAAGGCGTCTCTATGTAAGCTTTCAACAGCCACTGCGGCAAGAGCCTGTGACTTTCATGCTAAACTGCTGCTCATCGCCATCAGCTCCACGCTGAAATCTCTGTTGAGACCCCACGTGCTCAACACACCTGACAAGAGTCCCGGAGACCGACTCGCAGAGATCTGTGCCAAAAACACTGACATAGGTAACAACCATCCATCTATCTTCTTATCCTGTTGATCTGAAACTAATGGCGATATCTGATCTGTCTAGACATCGATAAAGTGATGATCAATCTAAAGACAGAGGAGTTTGTTCTGGATGGTCACCCTCTTCAGTCCTTACAGCAGCTCATTCAGTGGGTGGGCGACTTTGTTCTTTACCTACTGGCCAACCTGCCCAACCAGGTAAGCTGGTGACTTTATGACTATTTTGTAATGTAAGTAATGTATGTCAGTACAAGATGGGCTACAGGAAAGCCAGTAGACCGTTAGCACAGTAGTTATGAATCTTGATGCTCCCTGATTTAAGCACAGAAGTGTCCTCGAAAGTTTACTCAGTTCCTTGTACTTTTGAAATCTGCCCCAGTTTTTTGCCCCAGAGAATAATCGCGATTAATCGCATCCAGAATAGGTTTTGTGTTTACATCATATATGTATGTGCACTGTGTGTATTAGTTTTGTGTTTATAAACACATACACATACATGCATATATTTTAGGGCTGTCAAACAATTAATCGCGATTAATTGCATCCAGAATAAAGGTTTGTGTTTACATAATATGTCAGTGTACTATGCATATTAGTGTTGTATTTATAAACCAAGGCTACTTTAGTTTACTAAATTTAAAACTTTGAAAGCGTTTTTGTTTTTTGAAATCAAATAAAATATTGGCCTAAAAATTATTGGGAAAAAAACAAACAAACAAAGATTTTGAATTTTGCCTCAGAAATAAACTGAAATAAGTTTAAAGCAGTAAAAATATATTAAACGGAACTAAAATTAATAAATCTTATATAGCAACATAAAAAATAAACAAATGAATAATAAAATGACAAACGCATATAACAAAGTTGCTAAACATTTAATCAAAATTAGCATAAAAATCTAAAAATAAATGCTAATTAAAAATATTAAAAATAACAAAATAAAACTAAAATGACCCTGATAAACAGATACATGTATACATATTTAGGAAATATTTAAATGTATTTATTTATATTTACCAATAATTGAAATTATATAAAAAGTTTATTAATTGTCATATTTTATATTTTTCTTAAACATATGCATGTATGTGTGTGTGCTAATAAATACAAAATTAATATGCAAAATACACAGACATATATTATGTAAACACAAACTTTAATCGCGATTAATCGCATCCAGAATAAATCATTTGACAGCCCTAGTATATTTAAGAAAACATAAAATACAAAAACGAATAAATGTTTATATATAAACATTACATTTATATATGTGTTTATAAATACAAAATAAATATGCACAGTGCACTGACATATATTATGTAAACAATAACTTTTATTCTGGATTAGTCACGATTAATCGTGGAACTGCCCTAATTTCTAATGAAATTACCATTATTTCAAAGCTTAACAAATCTCTCTTCCTGCACACTTTATTTTCAGGGTTCAGTAGTACGACCAGGGTTCGGTTTCCTGCGGGATGGCGCATCTCTAGGCATGCTCAGAGAGATGCTGGTGATGATTCGTATTTGGGGGTTGCTGAAGCCCGGCTGTTTGCCCATCTACACAGCCACATCTGATAACCAGGACAGCATGTTTCTGCTCTTCCGTCTGCTGACCAAACTCTGGCTGTGCTGTGAGTCAAACCTTCCCTCACTTCAGCAAAGCAGACCTAAATCCATAAATTTTTTGAAGCTTTTGTAAAAAAAATGTCTTGCTGTTTTTTCTGTGCTGGCAGCTCGAGATGAAAGTCACCCGCAGGACCCTGACGAGACATTGATTGATGAGTGCTGTCTGCTCCCCAGTCAGCTTCTGGTACCCAACATGGACTGGCTGCCCATCAATGATGGTGTTATCACTAAGATCCAGAGCAAACACCCGCTCAGACTGCAGTTCGGCAAACCCTACACGCTGCCCGGGCTCAACCATACTGCACAGGTGGAGGTGTTCAGGTGAGACATTATGACATTATGTCAATTCATCAGTGCTTTGACTCTGCTTATGTACAGAGCATTTAACAGCTGCCATTATTTAACACATTTGTGTTTTTTTGTCTTTGATCTAACAGAAGTCCAGCGTCTCAGAGAATGGACCATCTGAGATGTTTACATTTGGGCATCACTCCGACAGAGGACTGTAAAGCTTGCACCAGGTATACATGCGTTCCTCTGCATCTTCTTTGATTTACTTTATTTGGACAACAAATTGATGTGTAAATTCTTAAAAATGTAATGATTTAATAATTTAATAAATAGGAAATAATGATTTAATAATATAATGATTTCTTTCCATCACTTAATAAAATATTACTTAAGTTTTTACTGTTTATTTAATTATTAAAGGGATAGTTCACACAAAAATAAAAATTTTGTCATCATTTACTTCTCTTGTCATTTCAAACCATTATGACTTTCTTTCTTCCACAGAACACAAAATAATATACAGTATTTTGAACAATGTTGGGAACTGGCCCCCATTCACTTGCATTGGTTTTGTGTCCATACAATAGGAGTGAATGGGGGACAGTGCTGTTCGGTTACCAACATTCTTCAAAATAACTTATTTTGTGTTCTGCGGAAGAAAGAAAGTCATAAATGTTTGAAATGATAAGAGGTGGGTAAATGATGATAGAATTTTCATTTTTGGGTCAACTATACCTTTAATATGCATAATTTCAGTTGGTTTAACACAGTTAATTTACATAATTTAACAATAAAAGTTTTATGTAGTGTTTTATGTGGTCTTTACATACTGGTAGAGAAAAAAATATTTGTTACATACATGCATACATAACAATTAACATAAAATTTTACATAAAATAACTTTCGATGTTTTTTAGGTTACCGTTTTAATTTTGTAGGTAATACTTCTAAAATCTTGCCCATATTTAATGCAATAAATTGCGTAAGGGGCACTGCAATGCAAATCCTGACAGGGTTATCAGAACCCTGATATGAAACGGATTTACACAAGGCAGATTTATTCCTTTTTATATTGAATTTATATGTGAAGCTATATTGTAGTACCCGAATGAGCCTGTGTTATTGGATTTAAGTGGTTGTTATCTGAAAATACACTCTTAAAAAAGGTGCTTCAAAAGATTCTTTGATGCCATAGAAGAACCTTTTGGTTCTATAAAGAACCTTTAACATCTGAAGATCCTTTCTGTTTCACACAAGGTTCTTTGTGGCGAAAAAAGGTTCTTCAGATTATAAAAATGTAAGAAAGAGATGGTTCTTTAAAGAACCTTTGACTGAACGGTTCTTTGTGGAACAAAAAATGGCCTTTTAAGCACCTTTATTTTTAAATTTAACAGCTTGGAATATCATGACTGGCCAATCAGAATTGAGTATTCCAGTCTGTGATAATGCTGGTTAATTCAATAAATGTCACTCTAATAATAGCAAATAGTGGTAGATTTTAAAAAGAAGCATTTCCAATGTGACATGTCAAGATGCTTTCAAAGCTGAACTTGACTTTAAGCTTGCTCAAGAAAAGATCTATGACTTCTAAATTTAGCCAGACTTTTTTGTGAGATGTTGTGACTCTGTGCTGTTTAGATGTGGATGTGTCACCATGCTCGGATCCCCAAATAAAACCAATGCCATGAGACAGTGGGAGCAGCGCTGGATCAAGAACTGTCTGTGTGGAGGTCTCTGGAGAAAAATCCCCTCCACTTAAAACTAACGACCACATGCCTGGAGATATCTGTAAAATATGGCCAAAACTAGCTGAAAAATTCAGTAATTAACATTTTTTGAATCCCACAGAGAACAGTGAACCTTAAAAAAAAGTGTGATTTTTGTCAGTGTATAACGTCATGTTTCTGTGCTGTTGTAAATATGAACAATTTTGTTTTGTAATTTTGTAGGTCGTAATAAACGGTTTTATAAAAATGGTCTGACAGCCATGAGGAGGTGCTAAGCTTCAATCACTCATTTCAGGAATAAATCCGTATTTTTTGTCACATCAGCAGGTGCCCACCCGATTCATCTCACACCCCAGAGCATTAGAATGAGTCTAATGTGTCCTAGTCTGTAAATGAAACATGCAGGCATCTGTTGTGTCATAAATAATTGATAACTACATGTGGAAAGCTTTGTAGAGCAATTGCATGTCCTGGCCACTCCTGCTTTTAGTTTGACAGCTGTCAGGAATATTGATGTGAGATGAAAACACTACCCTACAGGTGAGTAATCCCTATTAATGAAATATATTCGTCCTTCTATCCTCCTTACACAAGGCAACAAAAATACTTTGTACATAACTGTTCTTGCGTCTGAACTCTATGATTTACAGTATAAAGCTTTAAAAAGAGAACAATCCATGGGTCCAGAGGGGTCTCTGAATCACCAAACGTTCAAAATCACAACTGATCATATTAGACTAGGCTTTGCGTATTCAGTCATCTCTGAACAAAAATGAATATAAATTCTTTATTAATTCACTCTGATACAGACGCTTGTACACCATATGGACCAGTTTTGTTTTGTATTGTTCCACGTGAAGAAACGATTATTTGCTTTTATATGTAAGTCTACGATTATTTCTCTGCTTTAATGTGAATTTCATTAAATCCCGTTATCCTTACATATGACACTAGTCCAAATCCAGCCCCAAAACACTCCCCCACCCCACCTTCTCTAAGCACACGCTACCTGCGCGCGCGGGTACCGCCAACATAATATGCGCACGAGGAGATCACAGCAGATCATTGCGAGGATGCGCAGGAATGCTGCCTGCCACACCTGCTGACTGGTGGTGGTGGTGGTGATGATGATGATGATGATGGACGGACTGATTTTATTGACATCAGTGAATGCTGCTCGATACAGACACCATTAGATCTCTGTTACTGGGGTCCTTCTGATCATACTGGGGTTGACTGAAGCTCAAGCGTGACGGCACGAGGAGACGCTGTAACTGGCAGCTCAGTGAGTTGAGGAATATTGTGCTTGAATTCAGTTGTCATAACAGCAGTCCACGGCTGCGTGATCGCTACGTGTAAAACGTGAGCAGAAAGAGGAACATGATTTGAGCCGCGGTGAGGAACGAATACGTTATTTTCCTGGGAATAATCACTCGGTCATTCAGGGAATCGTTTTCACAGTCGAGGTGAGAATTATTCCAGTTTTCTACCTGCATGATAAACAGCAGCAGGTGCGTCGGAATAAACACTGCAGCTGGACGCGACGCGACTGGAACGCGTCCGTTATCATTTGACAAAGCTTTGCGCGCACGCTTTGGTGATTGTCGCGTTCAGCCTAAATGCGGTGTTATAACTCTCTGTAATGACCGAGAGTGTCGCAGTGACGCTACTGTACTGCTATTAGTTTTATATAATGCACATTACACAGGTAAATGAGCTATTATTTAACAATGCATAGTACTAATTTATACAGTTTTGCCTCTTGAATATTATAATTTTGCGATTCAATATTATAATCTTACGATTCCTCACATAAACCTATAGTCGATGTGCACGATGTCCTCGCCTGTCATTGCAAAACATAGGTCAGTCAGTACAATTCTCAATTAATTCACACCCGAGAAATTCCTGAGGATCATATCTATCTATCTATCTATCTATCTATCTATCTATCTATCTATCTATCTATCTATCTATCTATCTATCTATCTATCTATCTATCTATCTATCTATCTATCTATCTATCTAAGATTCGTTTACGCTTTATACTGGCTGGTGACGTGTTGACATTAGCGGAACCGATGCGTTCATTCTTATCTCTGAATCGTTTTTCCTCAAGTCTCTTAACTTCAAGTGTATAATGACTTGTCTTGAGTGGTTATCATGACTTGAAATTTGTATCTACCCCATGCATCGCTCTGAAGTGTCGTGGGTCAATTTTGCAAAGATCCTTTCGGACACACCAGGCATGCAGGGTCAGAAAATACAACACACACTTTAACCCCACTGTCGCAGGGAACAGTCTGATGTGAGAAACGCAGTCAAGTTTAATTAAGTTTCTTCGCCATCAAAGCCACACGCTGTGAGAATGTGAAAAAAATCCCAGCGCTAGATGGATTTCTCGTCAAAAATCACACACACACTGAAAATACACACAGAGATATTGTGCCTGGAAGGCCTTTGCAGCTTTTGGAGATAAACAGAGCTCCTACTTTTGAAAATAGGCTCCCTGGTAATTTCAGCAAAGCCTCGTCCATTCCCACTTGAGAGATGGAAAGTGTCTTTGGGACAAATGTCTTGTTTAGTCACCGCTTGCTCAAACAATAGCCTGCAAAAGCATTTGTTCATTATGTTCAGTTGAGAATAATCTGAGAGGAGATGTTTATTTAATATTGTCTCAGGCAAGCAGTCTGTCATCATCCATTTTGTCAGGAGGATTTCAATCTGTTTCAAATGAGAAAATCCTAATGATTTTTTTTTCCTGCAGGAAATCTCAGTATTACTAAAAATACTGAAGCTCTGTATTTTTCTGTTTTAAAACAATAACTGCATTTTAAAGTGGTAGACTTTAGTCAGTAGCTGCCATTTGTGAGGCTGTAGACTGCTTCAGCCGCAACAGCACAAACAAACTTTCTGTGGCCCAAACTTAACTAGACCTTAGCAAAGAATCTAAATTACTATAAAATATTAGTTTCAAATTTATTTTTAATTTAATTTAATACAATTAACATATTAACATATAATATTAGTAGGCTATAAATTAATATCAATATAAATTAAATATAAATAAATGGTTATATTATAACCGAACACAGGCAAGGCGTGCGAAACTGATGAAACCGTCTATATAAATGTAGGTCTCTGAGATGTCTCCTGTCAGATGTCATATAGACATCTAGAAGATGTCTGTGAGATGTTTTGTTTAGAATGTATGTGAACTTCCTTTTTAGGATGTTTAGCAGATGTTTTTTCACAGCAGATGTTTTCCAGATCTCCATATCTTTAGCAGACATCTTAGAGACGTACCTGTGATCTTGGTTAAAATTATTTAAGGAGTGTCTTTAATGAGAAACATAAAAAAATATTGATAACTTATCTTGTGTCCAGGTGTGTCAAAATTGCTTTCTAAAAAGAAAATCCACCTCTGTAATTCTATTATTTCTGTCTAAAAAATAGGAAAAATAGTTGTTGTAAACTAAAGCCATACAGTACCCACATAGCACAGGTACTGTACTTCTGTAAGATGCCTTCTGAAGATCTGGAGATCTGGAAAACGTCTGCTGTGTAAAAACAACTGTTGAACAGAGCAGTTTTACATGCATTCAAAATCATAAACATCTTACTGACATCCAGATGTCTATTCGACATCTGATAGCAGACGTCTCAGAGATGTATTGCAGATGAGCAAACAATAAAAAATACTGTATGTCTTGCAGATGTAAATGAGACATCAAATAGATTTCTCCCAGATGTATGTGTGCTATCAGGGTAATGCTAACATGCCTATTGAGAACGCTTTTTGACATATCTTTCCCCAACGTCCTGTTTGAAAAGTAAATATGCCCTCAAGCTATTTGATGTGCTTTTTAAAATGAACTTATGTGTTCTTAGAGACCATCTAGTTTCAGAAGCCCAACATGATAACCGCACGTGAAAAAATCAAGAAGAAACCTCCCAAAGACAGCCTCACGATGCTGCCCTGCTTCTATTTTGTAGAGGTACGTGCCACTGTTTATTACCAGTTTAATACTTCAATAGAGCAATTAATGTCTCTTAATAATTACATTACACACTCCAAACAAATCGGCTTTCTTATTTTCTTTTGAAGACATAATTGAAAATACATAATAATTCACTTCAGCACACTGTCAGCCCCCGAAGTACAGTTCCTTTAGTTGACATTTAACAGCCATCTGCTACAGTCGCTCAACAGTAATTAACCCATGCTCTCATCTTGATCTGGTGTAAATTATGAATCTTTAATGTCTATTTGTGTATGTAAAAGACATGCCAACAGAAAAGACAGATTAGTTGGACATCACTGTTTATTACATTGTAATAAATTAGTTATAACCCTGTAATTACACGTGTATTTTTAAGATTTTCCTCCTCTGGCCCACAGCTGCCCATTGTGGCTTCCTCAATGGTTTCACTTTACTTCCTGGAGCTCACGGATGTACTCCAGCCGGCGCAGGTGGGATTCCGCTGCCATGACCGTTCTCTCAGCATGCCCTATGTGGACAGCGGTGATGAACTCATACCTCTACTCATGCTTCTGAGTCTGGCATTCGCTGGCCCCGCTGCCTCTGTGAGATAAAACACTTAAAACTTACTGTCTTTTAATCATCTAGCCTTAAAAAATGTGAACTAGCTGGTCAACATGAAATCCACATTTCATTCTAAATAGGCTCCAGGTTTTACTGTGAATGATTAATAGAAAACAGAATAACTTGCTCCGCCTCCAAAACAGTGTTCCATAATGGGGTACTGTTAAGTTTAGCCTTTTTTGCCTTTTTAAAAACAACGTAATAAAGGTTATTGCAAAATTAGCAAAAAGTTACACATTTAGAAAAAAGCATTTATACACCAAGATGCACTAAGAACCAGAGTTTTCTCGAATCAAACTCACATTCAGACCTGAATCCATTCAGACATGAAATGCCCTTTTTATAATCAAATCAATTTCTAAAAGGAAAAAATCAAGCCCCAGCCTAGATTTACCTGTCTTTTTACCCAACAATACATCACAATAAAGAAACAAAATGCTATTTCATGCTGGCTTCAAGATCAGGGCTGGGTCTGGGGGCCTGTTTAAGATCCAATGAAGCACTCCTGGTTATTAAACCTCAGATGTTCCCAAAAGTATATATTTCTACTTTCTACTAATATCCGAACAGGTGTATTATATTAATTCATATTCAATTTACGATATAACAGAACAAAAACAGATCTTCTGTTGTTTTCATGTGTTCAGATCATGATGGGTGAGGGTCTGCTCTACTGTATGCAGTCTAAACTAAAGGTCCGCCTAGGGATTGAGGGTAGCATCAATGCTGGCGGCTGTAACTTTAACTCTTTCCTTCGGAGAACGGTTCGCTTTGTTGGTATGTAACTCTTTTTCCATTGGCTTATGAGCTGCAACAAAACAGCAATCTGCAGTATTTCTGTGCAGGAATGCTGCAGATGAACATTATGCAAACACATGAGTCATGCACAAAGTGTTACATGGAGGTGATAAAATGAGTCACCGACGTTTCGGTTCTTCTCATTTGTCTCTGTTTCTAGGTGTTCATGTTTTTGGTCTGTGTGCGACAGCATTGGTCACTGATGTCATCCAGCTGGCCACTGGCTATCACACGCCGTTCTTCCTTACAGTGTGCAAACCCAATTATACAGTCCCAGGTGTGTCCTGTGAAAAGAACCCTTACATCACCAAAGACATCTGCTCTGGTCAGGATCAACATGCCATTCTGTCTGCCAGGTAATAGCAAAATTGTTTAAATTGTGTGAAAATATTACCCAACCTGTTAAGATTATTAACCTTGTACGATCACTATTTTTGTTCTCCCTTCTGTGTTTTTTTTTCCTGTGTAGGGAGCGCTGTACTCACCTGTATCAAATGTTTTCCAACATTTAAATGTTTGACAGTAGCTTCGTTTGCATCTTTGGTCTAGACTTACTCTAGATGTTTGCTTTCCTTTGTGACAGGAAAACCTTCCCTTCCCAGCATGCAACCCTCTCTTCCTTTGCTGCTGTTTATATTTCAGTAAGTCCTTTTCAGCACCCTCTCAGTGTGTGTGTTTTGGCATGTTTACAGTAAACAATAGAGAACACTGAATAAATACAAATATTGTGGTATATTCTCTACCGTACACTGAGACTATAAAGCAAAATAGTAAGTGATTCTGTATATTCAACTTACAAAACACATAACAACCAACACAGTATTGTAAAAATAATAAATAAGGGGTTATGTAAGTAACAGATTTCAACATAAATGTGTGATTATTTAATCCGTATCTGCGCTTGTTCTCTGAATTAGTGAAGGTCTAATTATAGGCAAGTGCTTCACATGTCTCGGTACTTGGCAGGATCCACTTCATGCAACAAACGTGGAGATAAGTTGCTGCTGCTTCCCGCCCTGCGCTTGTCAGGCTGTCAAAAGCTGCAAGGCGATGTGTTGTAAATCTGCGTTATACATTCAGAAACCTTTGACACTCTGCGCTCTTCTAGATGTACTTTAATTCAACCATCTCGGATAGCACCAAGCTGCTGAAACCCGTCCTGGTGTTTGCCTTTGCCATTGCGGCTGCGTTGACGGGTCTCACTCAGATCACTCAGTACCGCAGTCACCCCATCGACGTTTACGTCGGGTTCTGTATTGGCGCTGGTATTGCTGCATACCTGGTGAGTGACTGGTGTTCTTATGTACTGTATATTTTCAGATTGCAATATAGATAAATAAATAAAAACTTTTTGTAGTTGGAATATGTTATACTGTATATGTTGTCAGTAATTCACAGAATGAAACAAAAATGATTATTTTAATTAAACCTGACCTATAGTAAGTAATAGTAAATCATTTTGGAGTGGTCCCTTAATTGTCCCCATTTATTTTGGAAATATTGCATGAATAAACAATCAAAAATCTATTGAAATATTTTCCAGGCTTTCCATGCTGTTGCCAACTTCAAATCTCCCGAGGACGCAGCCGTCCCGCAACCTCCTCCGCAGCAGAAAGATGCTTTGAGGGCTCTGGCTCAGCGGGGTCACGACTCTGTCTACAACAAAGGCAACGCCTCCGAAAGCAATGAGGAAATTACATCTCCAGCATCTCTAGATGGGCTGAACCGTCCCGTACAGCGTGAGAAAACCTCCCTGGGCAGCCTAAAGAGGGCCAGCGTGGACGTGGAGCTGCTGGCACCCCGCAGCCCTATGGGTAAGGAGACCATGGTTACTTTCAGCAACACTCTGCCCCGCGCAACAGCTCCAGACGAGCTGACGAGACGTCTGGTGACGGTACCCGTGCCCATACCACTGGACCCCATGAGGTCGCAGCAGCTGGTGTCCGAATGGAAGCAAAGGTCAATGGAGATGCGAGGCGGAAGCTTGCCAGACGAGGACACCAGCGACCAGGGATCCGACGGCGGTGACGATACCACCACAGAGGAGGACAGCGCACATTCCTCCATCTATGCATCTGTGCCACAGCCCCCCAAACCAGCTAACACACCAGCCGGAGCTAGAGTCGTGATGACCCCTCGTCCCCCAGGACAACCCTCAGTACCGCCACCCGTATCCCCGAAAAGCGTCAGCACTCGGGCCAAATGGCTGTCCATCACTGAGAAGAGCGGTGCTAATATTCCGTCCATAAAAGGAGGGAATCAACCTCGCATCATGCAGGTCATTGCCATGTCAAAGCAACAGGGACTTTTATCTGGATCGGCCAAATCCTCCGAGACCTCATCTTCTTCTGGAACATCATCCATCACAGGCACAGAGTCGCCGCCTAATCGCACTGCCTCAGAGCGTGACAGCGGCTCAGGCATCATCACCGTGGATGCCCACGCCCCTCACCATCCTGTAGTTCGTATGACCTCCAACCCCAATAACCCCTGGGAGTGGAGGGGGTCCTCTGATGGAAACATGACCGAGATGTACGAGCTTAAACATCGCGACAGTTCCCTCAGTTACCGTAACGTCAGGAGCGGCTCTCCTTGTTCATCCGTCAACGACGCCGATCATATGCCGCCCCAGCCACCGCTTCCTCCTCAACTTCCTCCAATGGGTCAAACCTCAGGGGGTCGCAGTCTGCGTCGTAAGACCCCTCTGGTTCTTCTGGACAGGGAGAGTGCTCAAAACCACACTGAACAGGACAACTACTACAAAAAGATACAAAGTGGGAGACGTGTGTGACAGTGAAACACATGAGCACAACTGCAGATGCGTGGTGGACATCATTCAACATGCGTCATTCTTAATAGTTTTTATCATTTGGAGTCCATGAGGATTATTCGAAGATGCACTTCTGAATCAGCAGAGCTTTCACAGGATATTGCTTCTGTAAACTTTTGAGCACAATGGTTTGGAAAATGAAAGCCAAACTACATTATCAAAAGGTTTATTGTATTTACATAATCTTCATATTCTCAAACGTGCTAGGCGGACTGTAATATAAGGTTTGGTTTTGTTTGTATTGCTGATGTTTTTCAGTTTATACTTGACTTTAAAGGAACTGTTCACTCAAAAATGAAAATTTTGTCATCATTTACTCACCCTCAAGTCTGTACATTTCTTTGTTCTGATGAACACAAAGAAAGATATTTGGAAGAATGCTTGTAACCAAACAGTTCTTGGACACAATTAACTTCCATATTAGGTAATATTGCTTTATAAATGTTTTTTTTCCTGATGAACACAGAAGATGATATTTTGAAGAATGTAGGCAAGCAAACCATTCTAGGGCACTTTTGACTACCATCGTAAATTTTTCCTACTGTGGTAGTCAATGGTGGCCAAGAACTGTTTGGTTACAAGCATTCGTCCAAATATCTTTCTCTGTGTTCATCAGAACAAAGAAATGTATACAGATTTGCAACAACTCGAAGGTGAGTAAATGAAGACAGAATTTTAGTTTTTGGGTGAACCGTCACTTTAAGAACATAAAGGTGCGGCTGAGCTCATTTTCTGTGTATGTGTGTTCACGCACGATTGTTAAGTGTATGTTGTAGTGATACAATGATATTAGACTATATTTTATTGCCTTGTGAAAATTGATTTTAAATGCTTTGTTAGCTCATGAAGGAGGATAAACACGTTGCAATCTGACTTTAAAAACACTGATAAACGGCACTCTGGACATTTCACGAATTTACAGAACATTTGCAGACTATTCAAAATGATGTGGAAAATGTGGAAGCACTTCAAACAAGCACTTAAACTGTAAATCATTCGTCTTCGAATCTCTTTGTGTTAACAAGAGGCAAACTAAAAAGCTTCATTGAACTGGACTCAGGATTCAGGATTCACTGAAAGGGATTTATCTGAAGAATTTACCGCAGGCACCACTTTTTATGTGTCATAAATATATATGGCCGAAAGAAACAATCTTTCCCGGTGTAAATCACAAAAAGAATTTCTATCAACTCTCTGGGATTGATATGTGATAGTTAGCGGTCTTTTTGTCTGTTTCCCAGGTTGACTTGATGCATGTGAATGTTGTCAAGGTGGAACTTTGGCCTTGTCAGTGAAGAATTGAAATGTGTTATGATGTAAACGTGCAGCTGTCAGTGCGGGTTGAATTCTGTGTGTGTCGGCTCTCTCTCTTCACGGTGCTCCAGGCTGCTCCAGAATATTTTTTTAAGTGGTTGTCCGTAATGGATGCTTTGTGCTGTTGATGCAGTTTATGAAAAAGAGAAAATAAATTACAAAGTAAATAACAATAATAAACAAGTTGCTGTAAATGAAGATGAATGCATGCTGTGCTTGTATATCCTGGACTTTTTCTGTAATGTATGTTGTTTATATTAAAGCCGTATTGCTTTAATATAAATGCTTTAATAGTAATACAAAATTAGCATAATTTTAAATTAATTCAAATTTCACTCTATGGCTTTTTTGGGGGGGGGGCATTTATTAGCTGCAGATTAATCAAAAGTTTTGGGAGATAATTTCGAAACATGAATTGTATTTTATGTAACAAAAATGGCAGACTGTGACAGATTCTTAAAGGGATAGTTTATCCAAAATTGAAAATTCTGTCATCATTTACTCACGCTTCATACCTGTATAAATTACTTTGTTCCGATGAACACAAAGAAAGATATTTGAAAGAATGTTAGTCATTTGAACTACCCCTTTAACTAACTTAACCAGCAAGACATTTCCAGCCTGGCAAATATCTGGTCTTTTCAACAGACCAACATAATTTTCAATATTAGTAACACATGGTACAGCTCCAAATGGAGGTTTCTGTCTAATGGTTACATTATTTTATCAAGAGAAAACAATGATGAAATATGTGAGACAACTATGATGTCTACAGAGCTTCCCACACCTGGGGTTTTATTATACTGTTGCCATGCAGTGTTCAGACTGAATATAAATGATCTTATTTCTGTCCTCCATGAACATTCTGCTTGCCTTCAGTCCAAATGAAATGTTTTTTTGGATAAAGCATTCTGTTACCGATTGTCAGTATAATATAATCTAAATGTCCTTTTTTAGTCATTACTATTCTTGCTTTACAGTTAAAATACAGTATCTTGACATCCTTAAAAAAATGTAAATCTATTTTTTGTAAGATAAACGTATTTGGAGAATATAACTAAAAGTTTGTCTTACCTCTTACTGGCATTTAAATTTAACTAAATTAAATTGT
Source organism: Triplophysa rosa (assembly GCF_024868665.1). NCBI lineage: Eukaryota > Metazoa > Chordata > Actinopteri > Cypriniformes > Nemacheilidae > Triplophysa > Triplophysa rosa. The sequence continues at coordinate 7,520,351 of NC_079909.1, read as the reverse complement.
TATTTAATTTTTTTTATTTAATATATGTGACCCTGGATCACAAAACCAGTCTTAAGTAGCACAGGAACATTTTTAGTAAAAGCCAAAAATACATGGATGTAAGGGTCAAAATGATCGATTTTTCTTTTATGCCAAAAATCTTTAGGATATTAAAGGAGCAATGTGGGATTTTTTGGAGGATCTATTGACAGAAAGGCAATATAATATACAAATAAACTATTTCTTCAGAGATGTATAAAGACCTTACGTAAAGAACCGTTATGTTTGTATTACCTTAGAATGAGCTATTTCTATCTACATACAGAGCGGCCCTACATACATTGAATTCGCCGCCATGTTTTGTACAGTAGCCCTAAACGGACCAACAGCTCTACAAAGCGCGTTTCCTCTCCCGCTACCCTGCGGTATGCAGTCCGGTTGTCCCTGACTTAAAGGGGGAAAATGTCTTCTAACTTACTCCGAACTGCTATCTTGCTGTCAGATCAAACGCTTTTAACAGCGTTGCTATTTACTGTTAGCTAACGCTGCCCTCAAACGTGCTGTGCAAAATGAACTGCTTAGCTTTATCATAGCTTAGACCCCGCAGATAATAAAGCAAATGAATAAAATAAGCGAAGACGACACGAATATATACAAGCAGCACACTAGTGCCAGATAAACAACGCTCAAAACTGCTCCGTTACACAGCTATACAACAACAACAACATATCTTGGTTCTAACAAACAGAAAAACCAATGTTACTCACATACTGATCCAAATCAAAGCAACCTCCTAGGGGGTGATTTTTAGACGATCTTTCTCTCCAACGTCTCTCTGCTGGAAAGTATCTCCATAGATATCTGTGAGTATCTCTGCTAAAAGCCTTCGTACCACGGGTCCTAACGCGTCTCTGCTGGAAAGTTTTTATAATATTAACACAGGTCCTAGCTCCTGCCTGACTTTTATCCTTCTTTTTATACTTAAAATCCACAAACCCTTTATTTTATGTAATAAATAAGACATTGCTCTTTCCACAGTCTTTCTAATGCCCGCATGATCTCTTTCCTCCGTCAACATGAGAAGACACGCTGTATCAGCCGACGACATCTTTTTGTACAGTGGTGGCCACCGTCGTGTTTGGACTGAGAGATTGGTTGCAATCAAACTCACCGCTAGTGGCCACTATAAATCCCACTCTAGACCTTTAAGTAAAGTTATTTCCTACCCTAAATATATAAAAACTTTATTTTTGTGAGTGGATGGTCTTGCTAGTGCCTCTGATTAACAACTTCAAAGGAATTTTCTCAATATTTAGATTCTTCAGTTTTACGATTGTAAAACTGAAGACGATTGTATCTCCGCTAGATATTATTGTATCCTATAACAACCAGGGGCGTAGCAAGCTTTTCAAAAGTGCAGGGGATGGATGTGGTTTGTTTGTTAACAATAAAAACGATGAATACAATGACAGAAGGGTACAAAAGGTATAACATACAAGATATAAAAAGCTTCCCATTTAAATGAGTGATACTAGAAAAGTATAAAAACACACTCGGTGGTAAGCTTGATAGTGACATGGGTCTGACAGGACTGTGACTGAGACTGCTAAATTTTGCTTACTTGCGCCTTGAAAAGGGGAGATAAAAAAACACCCACACAAAGCTTTTTCTCTGGTGGTATAAATAATGGTACAATTTACTGTTTTTAAACATTAAAATAATATACACTTTTCTTTCATAGTTCTTCAACAGGTATGCAAACAATGACATCATTTCTCACTTTTTTCTCCTCAACAGGTACAATCAAACACAACAGGTAAGTATCCACAAAAGTATTCAGCTAATCAACAAACAATGCTTAAAATATCAAAATCAATTGCACTGGCAATAAACCCATAAATACACTGCTTAACAATGACAATTTGTCCCTCCTCCTCGTCAATTCCCTGCCTTCTTCATCACAGTTACTTTATACATTGCATGCCACATACATAACCGAATTTAGCTAGCTGCTGAACAATATCCCAATTAGCAATTAGCATTAGTCTAAAAAACGAAATATAATACAGAAAACACTCGACATGTCAACAAAACATAAACAGAACATCTTCCCAAACACATATCAAGCTTATTTAAAAACCTCGAAAGCATAAACACTCATTCAAAGTACCTGGAAAAGGGAGATGTAAATCATAAGTTCCCGCCTCCAAAGCACGAGCTGACCGATAAATCTAACACACCAAGAGAGGCGGGACTTAAGGCAGAACAGCCAATCATCAGCCGGTCACACTCAAAGCCGGTGTCATGTTTGAGAGGGAGAGGAGAGGAGGCAGCCGCAGCGAGCGCAGACACAGAGCGGCCAGAGAAACGGAGGAGTGACTGCTGTAAGGCGTTTGTGCAAAACTGCAGAAAAAGTGCGGGTGTTGAACCCTCTCACCGGGAAAGTCCCCCACGGGTTTTCTAACAACCCATACATCAATAAAAAGCTTAATTATTCAGCTATTGGGTGATGTAAAAATCTCAATTTTGGAAAATTGACCCATAGGACTTGTTTTGTTGTCCAGGGTCACATTTTACTGAAAAAAGACAGATTGTGAAAATGGCAATGCAATGTAATTCTAGCAGTTATTGGTTATGGGGCAGGAATCACTGTAATTATTAGCCCATTCCAAAATGATTCCCAAATCCTCTGTCATCTCACAACCTCTCAAAGACTAGAAGGTTCTCAAAGGCCCACCTTGGTCTCACGACCTAAAACTTCTGTGTCCAGGAAACTCTGACACCTACACTTTCCAAACAGGAGCGATGCCCACAACATCAGCAACTTACATGAAGTCTGCAAAAGCACAAACAGAGATCCAGCTGTTGCTATGGTAACCAGAGCTGCGCAGTGGGGGCCTCATGTGTGGAACAATTTATCATTTTAATGAAAACTATATGTGTGTTTGGGTGTGTGTGGGGGGGGGGGGGTATAGGCTCACAATCACATAGAGCTTCAGTTAGTTAGATTTCACTGAATTTTTTTGAAAGGTGAGGCATTGAAATGGTTTTGAACATTGCAGAACCTTGATTTCTCCATTTCAGCTGTAGGAAAAGTAAAAATAGATTTGTTAGGTAAGGAAGCATTTTTTAAAATAAATATAATTCTCATACCCATACTCAAATACTCACATTTAAACACTTTATTAATTGTTTTTGCTCATAATTCTTATATTTGTTTGTTAAAATAAATACAAGATCGCAATGTAAAACCCGGATGATGGGAGATCTCCTTCCCCTCATCCCCACCTGATGTTCAGTTTACTCATCCTGATTAAACTCAAGTTGATAAAATTTTCAAAAGGTTTAATGAATACTGTGGTCCTTTGATCTGCAGGTGCTTCAGCTGCTGGCGGTGTTATAGCTTTTATTTTACATAACACTTTTTCCACCTTTCAATACCTCACATGACCAAATATCACACTTTCTGCAGACCTTTAAAAAGTAAACCACCTCTGCAATGCTAATGAAGGTGAATCTTTTTTGGCAAAAATTGGTCATGTGATGTACAGTTCAATTCACATTGATATTACCTTATTAGGTTGTGTGCGCCAGCAGAGCAATGCCAACAAATATCTTCTCCAGATATTACAGACCTTCTTGTGAAAATAAATTTGACATGTCATTTACTCAAAATAAATGACAGTTAATGTGATTCAGTGGATTTAATTTGCATAAATTATGGTTAATGCATAACTAATGAATGTTGACATATTTACGGTAGGCCTGTGTGGTAATTCATGGCTCACATGTCTTAAAAAGAAATTAATACCATAAATCGGTGTATCTATGCTTGCAGCTTTCCATGGCCTAGAATGATGCTGACATAAAAAAATCTCTACCATACAAACACAAACACACCACAGCTAATTCCATTCCCTCTGTCCCTGACAGAAATGTAGACTCAGCAAAATCTGTAAACCGCGATGGGGAATCGTTTGATTATCTTTGCCACATAAGACACATGTCACTTCTTTTCTGTGATTAGAGAATTGATGCGTTCAAATTAAATTAGGCCTATTGGCCTCTTTGGCGACATGAACGATCATTTAACCCTGACCAGAGAGGCCAAGAAAAAACCCAGCTGGCATACACACCCACCACCTCAGCAGCCCTTTTCTTTTGTGTTTTCCATCTTGAGAGAGAGAGAGAGAGGGGGGGGAGAGAGATGGCGGCAGTGCTCCCTGCGACGGCAACATTTCCATTGATCAGAGCAAATGGAGACATGTCAAGTTACCACGGCAACTGGCAGGCCAGTGTGTCCACACTGTATGCAGGCTGCTGAAGAGCATTAGGGTGGAGCTGTGGGGGCGGGAATACTTCAAGAATGTGAGATTTGCCAGGCAAAGAATGCTAACAATACGCTCAATAAGTCACTAGTGTGATTTTTAAATGTTACACAACAGGAGTGTCTAAGAAGATTCAAGGGCATTTTATGTAAACCCTGGGTAAACGTAAGACTGGGTTATGTTCACACTCAAGCTTCACATTTGGTTAGTAATTCTTAAAAAAAATTAGTCACAGTTCCAGACTAATTTAGTACACACGTAATTTTTTATTTTGTTTAAAACAATCGCTTTGTACTCACAAAATGTTTATTTTGAAGGTTGTCGTGTCACTGGGCACGCCCACATCCCGTCGCAGGAAGTCGCCTGCTGTTAATGAATGTCAGTTGAGATCGATATCAGAACTCCTGGCTGTCCTAAACGTGGAGAAACAATTAATAATGATTTCTTCTTTACTTCTAACTTTTATTTTTCGTTTAGGCGTTGAAATTAAACTACATATCGTGAACATGTCTTGATATGTACAATGTGTCATGTAGGCCTATATTTAATAAGGTAAGAACTGAGGCAGTGATTGGTTTTTGGCTAAACATGGTTACTACACTTTACTGTAATAAAACCATGGGTGTTTTTATTTATTTATGTATCATTAACATAGACACTTTGGATTGGAAATTGAATTCGTATTTCAATATAAATCGGTGTCGAAGTGGTCTTGACAAAATTGCTGACAATTTACAGTTCTGCAAGAGCTGGTCATGTACTCCAGGCTGCATCGCCAACACACGTCAACACAGACCAGTGACATATTTACTGCTGTTATAACACCACCGCTATACAACATTATTATTTATGGTCTATTACGGCATCTAATGTGTTTTTCTCATGTATGTTTATTTTTGGGTAATGGACACTTGTTTTATTGACGCATATCCTCCAAAAAACATACATGAGAAAAACACATTAGAGACTGTAGTATTTAATGTACTGTGAGCAAGAATTTTTGTTCAAAATAAAATGCGTTTTAGAATAGAAAGGAAGACTAATTAATAGGTTATAAAATAAGAGTACATTTAAGTTGTACACATCTGGGGGTTTTATGTAGGTTAACAGATACCCTATTTTTTGTGTATTTTCTTTATCTTCATTGCTGGTAAATAAGTTGTTTTTAGACTCTTGCGTTGACGTGTGTTATCTCGAACATCCACGAGGGGGAGGCACACCCCCTTTTCATTGTCAGATCCGACCAAAACCCCAAATATCTTATAATTAGGAAAATAAAATAATTTAAACGCGCCTTTATACAAAACCCAGCTTTCTGACACTTTCAGTGCAAACATGATGAGGTGTGCATATTGCGAATAGCTTTCGTGTTTTTTGACAGCCGAGTGTGTCGCCTGAGGGCTGTCTCATAAGGCAGAGAGAGAGAGAGAGAGAGAGAGAGAGAGAGAGAGAGAGAGAGACGCTTCCCAGCACAGCAGAATCAGGGGAGGGACGCCAGCATAAGCTCCCGGTTTCACTGCTCACACAAGGAGAGGACAGGCTGAGGAGAGGCTGGAAACTGATGGTGATGCGGCTTTGATTTAAACCGCTTGCTCTAGGAAAATTAATCGGGAATTTGAGAGAAACCGTATTTGGACAATATGGAGTGAGTATACTAACTATTCTTCATCTAATGCCAGCGCAGGCCAGTGTGCCTCTGGCCCTTATAATGACTTAACGGAGCCACACCTGCAAAAGATCCCATGCGCTGCTCTTCTGTTATTGCTGTTTATATGCAAAAACGCTAGCTTTTGTGCGCTGTATACCTAGATCGTTTAAAAAAAGTATGTTTAATGCGGTTGTGAGTTTTATGTTAAGAAAGAGTTGATTTACGCTGTTTAAATGTGGTGGATAGAGACGGTCAGTCAGTGTATGTAGATGAGGGGCAGTCGAAACGCGTCTGCGTTACAAATGAGCATCAAATAAAGTTTTCTTTATTCGCAGCTCGCGCTGAACAGGATTTTTTTTGTCTTGGCTATTGAACGTAGATTTATGGTTTATATAGGCCTAGGCCTAGTTATTTATTTCTCGGTTTATTAGTGTAATGTTGCATTCATGTGCGCGGAATAACGGTATCACAGCGGTGAGCAGCATCCACACATGCGCTCCAGATCCAGCGTGACAGCTTCTCCTTCATGGCTTTGACTCTCTCTGTGCAGTTGTTTACATGTGTATTTTTATTAATATATGAGCCATGTAGTTGCAATAAATAAAAAGGCAATTTCTCTTTAGCATGATCACTGCTTAATGTATTAAAAACTAGAAAAACAAAACATGCAATATACAGCATGGTTACATTATGTATATGTGAATACATTTGTAAGTCGCTTTGGACAAAAGAGTCTGCTAAATGACTAAATGTAAATGTATTGTTACATTTGGACATCTTGTACATTAAAAATGGAGGCATGAAGGATAACTTGCGATTATAAATGCAAGTTAATAACTGGCAGTGACTCCCCTAGACTTGAAGTGTTTTTTAAATTGGAGTTATTTTCAATCTATTTAAAACTACAACAAGTGAAATAACAATCTGGCAGTGATCTTGGAGGACACGTACATCATAGGTAGACCTTCAACTAGAAAAGCAACTGCTGGCAGACTTAATTACTCTAATTTACTACACCAGACAGACAGACAGAGAGAGGGGAGAGAGAGAGAGAGAGAGAGAGAGAGAGAGAGAGAGAGAGGTATGAGGGGTGGGCTGACAGTTGCTCCAGGAATCTGAATGAACGGCCCTGCCCATATCGAATAACACATGCCTCTCCATTAGTGACTGGCTGGGCTCTGTATGAAATCCCATAAATGTCCACTCCGTTGAGGGGAGGATGAAATCAGCCGTTGTGCTTTCGACACAATGAAAATAACCTCCCTGGAATATGATCTGAGCACATTTTAGCTCTAAAATATGTGGTGGTTATTGTATGGAATATGGATAGGCTTATTGTGGACGGTTTTATTTTTTATGATCGTGCAGCACAGATCGAACTGGTCTGGAAAGCTTCACTTTAGTGAAAATGTCGGAGAAGTCTTGACCTCTTGCTCCCATGAAAATGCTGGAATAGCAAACAAGCTTGATGGGCACATCAGTTCCTGTGGATGTTCCTTTGAAACTCAGCATGTGTACTGTTTCCCCACCGTTAGAACCCTGCTCATGAAGCGCTGATTTCAGCCACATGTGCTGAGGAATGCTCGGAAGCTTCAAAGGATTCGCATGACTCCGTGTCTGAGCTGAGTCTTAATGAATGGCTGAGAAACTGCTGGGTCAGGGTTCCTCAAAGACAGAAGATGGAAGAAAGAAGATGCAAAACAAAACAGCATCAGTGTGATCGAGCGGAAATCCATCCACCCTTCATATAAGGATCCATTAAATCTAATGCATCATCTCACTTCCTGTCATTTTATACAGTGTGAGAGAAGCCTGGAGGCATCATGCTTTTTTTCTCATTGACTCCCATAGTCACTCACCACCCTTTTCTTACAGTATGGGGTGATGTCATATGAACTAGATTTAAAGGTTTAAATTAAATTATTATTAAATTCATTGAGCAGTTCTGGAGTAATTCCATTGGGATGTGCCTGTTTCCTTGGACAGAATAATGTTTAATTCAGTCCAGCAATTTTGGATCAGGAGGAATCCTAATTATTTCGTAATGTAACAAGATTAAACTACATGTTCTGGGTGGTTGCCAGGGCATTGCTGTGTGGTCACTAGGGTGCTCTGAGTGACTGCTAATGCATTTCTTGATGGTTGCTAGGGGGTTCTCAGTGGTTTCTAGCTATTGCTTAATGGCCCCTGTCAAGCTATATCATGTCCTCAAGTCTATCTTTCAATATATTAGGACGCCTCTCCACAGCAATCCATGTGGTTTGAGGTTTGTCTTGATTCTTAGGGTGACATGATAAAGATATATAAAAAATGTTTTTGAAACGTTTACAATGCTCAAGGATTGGTGAAAAATACAAAAAAAATGCTGTATTGTGCTGCGTTATGCATCAGCAGCCGCTAATGTCACTTTGTAAAGAAACACATGTGCATGCTCATGACTTCGCCGTTTTTACAAATTCGCATGTTTGTAGTTTACACAGACACGATAACGTTAAGTTCAAAAACTTGCAGTTTGAAAGCTGTTTTCAAACGAGTGCGTTTTCAAGCCTTTGTCATGTCGGTGAACCGCTAAAATGCATGAAGTTTTTAGTTTAAATCTGTTTTGTGTAAATGTACCCTAATGCTGTGTTCACACCAAAGGGGAATTAAGCGATTTGCGCAAGTAAATTACATACTAAGTCAATGCGACGACACGAATAGACGCGAAAATAACTAACTTTTCCCACGAGTAATATAGAGCGTGGAACGCGATTGTTCGCGTTTGGTGTGAACGCAGCATTAGAGTTAGTTTTTAATAACTTATTTCTTATACATATCCTACATATGAGCAAAATAGTGATGCTTTCTTCTCAAGTAAGTGTAAATATGATTTCATATGTTTTTTGGATCTGTGTGGCTCCTTTGGGGGTTCTTTTTGTATGGTATTTTTGTATTTTGTATGGTTTGTGTTGTAACTTTATCCTGTTTATAATAAACTGTGGTCAAAGCATGCGCTTTTCATTAAAGCTAAGCTTGACCTATAGATAAATGCAATGTGTGATGTCTGGGCTTTATTAAGCAACACCTATGAAATCTCTTCATCTCTCACTGCTCAGCTTTACATTAGTCTTCTGTGACAGTGCTTTTTGTAAGACTGTTAGATATTACACTTTGCAGTGTTGAGCTTGAACAGCTCTGCACATAGGTTAGACAAGCACTATAAATCTGAGTGTATGGAGTCTGGGCTCATGTCTGAGGTCATGCATGTAGTTTCTATGCCGGTGAGATGTGATACTACAATGATTAGTCTCAGATCTCTTTGGAGATTTTTGTGGAACAGTTGTGGGAATGCATTTTTTACGTTAAAGGAATAGGTCACCATTGACTTGACCATAGTCATTTTTATTCCTACTATGGAATGTCAATGGGGACCATTTTTTAGGGTAAACTCTTTCTTTAACAAGTTTGACCTCTCTTCTCTCCTCTCATCCCTTCTGTTCTCCTCTTCAACACAAGCCACAGTAGAAAGGTTAAACCAAATCTCTTTGCATTTAACTACACTGCCATGACATTTAAATGTGTTTTACTGACTTATGGTTATTAGTTAAGTATGATCATTATGGGAGCATGGATCATTAAACTGATTGAGGTCTTCTGGGGCAACGAAGACCAGAAAGCATCAACATTGTCATCATCAATTATATCTGTAGTCTGTTATAGGGAGTTCCTTTTAATTTTCCGAAAGATTTTTAAATTAATTTATATATGCAATTTTTGATTAGATTTTCTCGATTTTGTTTTTCTGAGGGTTTTAAAAAAACATATTTTATGGTGAAGTTTACAGACAGGAAGTATGGATGTTATACAAATTAAAGAAGTTTCTGGGCTGAATGGTCCTCTTAAAGGGACAGTTCACCCAAAAATGAAAATTCTGTCATCATTTATTCACCCTTATGTCATTCCAAACCTGCATGACTTTTTTTCTTTTGCACAATTTTTTTTTAAGTTTAAAATTTAAATTTTTTTTGAGAATGTTGGTAACGAAACAACACAGACCCCCATTGACTTGCATTATATGGACACAAAATCACTGAGACATTTCTCAGAATATCTTCTTTTTTGTTTTACAGTTATATAATGGTTCTAAACAACGTAAATGAAAAATAATGATGACAAAATGTTATTTTTGTGTGAACTATGCCTTTAACATCTCTATTTGTGGGAAGCTCTTCCAGTCATGGGGTCTCAAAGCTTCTCTTTGTATCTCAGCGATACGACCTCAAGACATCTCAGCTGAGAGACATGAAATGATCTAATGGCTAAAACTGTTAGATGAACGTTTCACACTGTGTTGGCTGAGATGAGGTGCTTTATTGAGTGGAAAAAAACATCTGTTTCAGTTCTCTAGCATGTCTGATGTGATTTCTTTAGGGTGGAATTCCATCATCTCCCTAGGCTGCTTTTGAACAGTGGTGCATGTCAAAAGCATCTTAATTTGTGAAAGATGTGATTCATTTAACAACCAAGCCTGAAATACATTACATGTTCAAAAGTATGTCGATATTCACACTGGTGTCCTCGTTGAACGTTTCAAAGCCATTGCACATTATTCTTCACAGTTCTGGGAAGGTTTTTTACTAGATGGAACATGGATGTGGGGATTTTCTCCCATTTGTCATTTGTCAGACACTTCATTTCATCTCAAAGATGTTCAGAAGTAATAAACTACTTAGGCAGAATTATTGTATCATAGAAAGCCAAGAGAAGCGGAGGTGTGGGGATTGTACGATCCAGATCATTTCATATATTTAAGAGTCACACCAAGCAGTGAAATATGGCTAGTCGATGGTTCACATATGCCGACACTTTCAATATTTCGCTCAGACTTTTATTGAATGTCACGTCAGTATCAATCATTCCTCTGTTTCGTTATGCTGTAGGCCTTTATTTGACAAATCTCACAAATGTTCATCCATAACATTACGAGACAACTCAGACATACTGTTGTCAGCTATTAAAGTGTTTGAGCTAGTAAAAGAAACATAAGAAATGTAATCAGCTGGTATGGGGCATGCTGGCCGGACCTGTTCTGAGATTCCGCTGTTGTTTGTGCTACAGTAGCTATGGCTGACAAGCATGTGACAGCGAGGAAAATTAGCCAGACATATGACCCCCATTTTACACGTGGCCGAGTCTCCAGAGCACACACATACAGCTGTATACAGATACAGAATAATCATCACTGTGAGGTTATGAGTTTCCTGTATTATTGGGTAATTTTGTGCTGGCTTTCGTGAGAGTTTATTTCTCTTTTTACCATTTTTTGTTTGTGAAAATGACTAAAATACAATTTATACTGCATTAAACATACATTTACATACACTGGGTCTCATTCATGAAACACGAGTAGAACAAATTTATGTGTAAATCGTTCGTAAAGTCATTCTAACATAAATTTTCAGATACATGAAAATGTTCGTATTTTCAAAATGTTAGTTGTTACGAAAGAAATGTACACATGCTCCATACCACGTGTAAATGGTGCGTAAAACCGCACGTGACGTTCTGTATTCTTTTAGACAAACTGATGACACTGCATTTTGATGCACTATGTATTATAATGATAATTCACGAGTTATTTTGCCCTGTTTTTTATCATTTTTTACTTTTTAACTTTGGGTAAAACGCAGAGCTCATCACTGTACTTTTTTACACAGCCGTCCAATCACAGTGAAGATGAGGTGGGACAAATGGACAACAATGGAAAAGTTCATATTAATGGTTACTGCATTTTCATATTAAGTAATATTCTTCAAAATAAGATACTAGTAACAAGTAGGCTAACTGTTGCGGATATTCTAAAGCACAGCAACCAACGCATCTCTGGAATAAAGCTCAGTTTATACTTGTGCGTAGGACCTACGCCATAGCCTACACAGAGTCGCGTACCCTACGCCATAGCCATAGTCAACTCAACGCGGACCCTACGCGGACCGCAAGCGCTGTGATTGGTCTGTTTGAACCCCTCCCTCGGGTCAAAAAACTGTTTACTCAAACGCATTTCCGAATGAATTATCTAAATAAATTATTTGTTCTTCTGTATTTAACATCTCAAGCTGCAACAAAAGTGACTGTTTACTTGCAGCTATCACTGCTATCCAAACCAGAGAATGAAATCCAGAGGATCCCAGCATTCCTAGATAGGCTGCGTAATTTGCGTAGCCGTAATTCATAGTCGGGGATTATGCTAATTTTGAATGAGCGTGCATGCGCGCCCTGTTTACGAATGATTGGAATTCATTAACATACACACATTTTACTATGAAATCTGATGTTTATGAAGTATTTGTGAATTCGGAGGAAAGTTTTAGGGAAGGTCTGTTTTACGTGCAAATTACTCGGAATTTACTCATATTTATTTAAGAATGTTTCAAGAATGAGACCCACTGTATTTAGCGTTTTTTGTGCCAGTATATAGAGAGAAAGGTGGCTTATAATTTACATTACATTTATTTTAGAGATGTACCGAGTGATATCTGCCGATACCGATTCTGAAGATTAAATTAATATTTCTTAACTCTCATAATGTTATTATTAATTCATATAATGACTATTAAAGTTTAACACCAAACTGGTGATGTTTCTAAACATTTTGCATACTAATATCGCACAGTCATTGCATTTTCCTGTCCTCTTTTGATTGACTGGATGTATCGGACCTGATCATTGGCTGTTTTTAAACTATTAGCCGATAGGATGAAAAATTGCTTTTATCCACCGATACCAATTATTGGCCGATATATCGGTGCATTTGACATATGCTTTTATTCAAAGTTTCTCACTATTCCCTGGGAATCAAACCCATGATGTTGTATTTTGTGATTGTAAAACAAATGTTCCCATTGTTTAAATAAAAATGTTTATGAAGTATTGAAAATTGACAACCAAAACAAAACCATCTTGCTTGCTGTGTGGACCGCTTCATTGATTCCTTTCATTTTCTCACCCATTCTAGTTTTGTTGTGAGCGTGAGCTTACTGGCTTTCAATTACATAAATATGATGTGGGATAATTTACACCATTCAATTTCAAGAGAGGAATATTAAATATTTTTATGTGAATGTAAATCAGTTCAGTTATTTTGCTGAATGCTGGAGTGTGTTTGTGCTCTGTAGGTCAGTCTGTCTGGATGTGAAGGAGAATTTTGTTGAGTAAGCAGCTTTGAGCTATGCAAAAGTGAAGTAGCACTGACAAATGTGTGCTTGCGCATCTAAAAGCAGATTCAGATCAAATGATGCTCTGGATCCACATTAAGACTATGGCATTTCTCATTTCTGAATCTCTTTTGACTTCAGCCTAATGTTTTAAAGCTTTAAACAAGCTTGCCTCCATAAGAATGTTTGCACAAACATCTATTTTTGGTGTATAATGAGTCACTTTTAGCATCATGAGTCACTTTTAGTGTGTTCGGATCCTCTAACAGGCTGTTTGTACAGGTGTTGTGTTTTACTCGTGTGGGGGGGATGTGAGTTGTCTGGCTGTGGTGGGTCGGAGAACAACCTTCACGTTCTTCTTTTCCCTGATGGGATCTCACCTCAGCTCTCATGAGCTTTGTATGGGGCCGCCGCCACAGCTGCGTCCTACAGCAGACAGGACTGACAGCGTGGGGCCATCCTACTGTCTGAAAGCATTTTTGAGCTTTTCATGTATGTAAGTGTTGACCAGAAATTAAGGAGTCGGTTATATGGGATGTTCCTGTATTTAATTTGTCATTTAGTATTTATTTTGGCATTTGTCTACAGATATTTTCGCTGATAATCCACAGAGGCTGTGGTCTACACTAACACAACACTACAGTCATTTTTGTTCTTCTCGGAATCAGTTGCAGAAAGTATACGAGGAATTTTCGCAGTGTTCCTCCAGAGATGAATTTTTTCTTCTCTTGCTCAATCAAACTCATCGTTATTGAAATCTTAGGAAGCTCCAGACTTATTTTGCCAAACGTTTCTTTTCTTTCTTTGTGAGAATTCGCACCATATTACCTGCTTCTTGGCAGTCATTTTTCAGAGACATTTAACAGTTTTCCATGCTTAAGGTCATATTTCTAAACCTTTCCAGGTTTTTAGAAAGTGGAGAAATGGCATATTTTGCATTTTTTCCCTTTTATACATCACAACAAAGGTGCCTTTTCAGCACCGGTGGAACAAACAAGAATGAAGGATACGCATTAGGTGTGACTTTGATATGTTTGGTTTAGTTTTGTTCTGCCATTAAGAATTATGGGAAGTGTGGTTTGGTTGCAAAAGTCCCATGCATACCCGATTTGTAAAAGAGATCAGTGTGACATGACATGAAGCTTTTGGAAATAAGTATTTCACTTCATTCAGTTTACAGAAATATTTAAGAAAGTCCAGATGCCAGAACAAGAAGGAAATCTATCTTTGTATGTGGTTATTGCCAGTCTGATGTATATATATTCTCTCTCTCACAGGATGTCAGAATCAGTCTCACAGCAGGAGCGGCTCCAGGCTATTGCAGTAAGTTAGATTTCTTACACCACATGTTCCCCTGGCGGTCTAAAATCCACCTACTGAACCCATTTCACAAATCACGACCTAGATGTTTACATATACAACTCATCTATTAAATGACTCTGTCTGTATGTTTTAAATGCCATGAAGTGTTTTATTTTTTATTTAAATAACAACTTTGGCTATTAGGAAGTAAGCTGGAATGTTGTGAACTGGGAAAGTGACACTGATAACCCAGCCAGAGTGCCTATGACAGCCATCTTTTTAAAGGTCCAGTGTATGAAATTTAGCAGCATCTAGTGGTGAGGTTGCCAATTGCTCAACCCTCCCTTTCGAAGCACTACGGTGGCTGACAGAGGACTAAGATGTTTTCACATCTGTGCCGAAGTATATAACGTATTTTTGAAATGCCCTCTGTAGAGCAGTTTGTCCGTTTAGGGCTACTGTAGAAACAACATGGTGAATTCCATGTAAAGGGACCCGCGGTGTATGAGATAGAAATCTCATAGCTCATTCTAAGATAATAACAACAAAACGCTTCATTATGTAAGGTCTTCATACACCTCTGAAGACATATTTAAGTACTGTATATTATACTGCATTTCTGTCAATAGATTCTCCAAAAAATGACACACTATAATGCTTGGTTATGTTTTAAATATCTTAGTATCCTGGTGCTTTTATAAGCAAAGATTTTGGTTCTTTACTCTTGCAATGAAAATACTTAGACTTACATATAAACACCCCAGCTGTACCCCTGCACAAATCTGTGCTGTCTTATGTTCAGCCAGCGTTGGGAAGTGATTTACTACAAGTAGCGGCACTATTAACTTAGCTGCATTTTTCAATAATGTGACCGTAATTTAGCTGCTTTCAAAATACTCATTATGCTGTAATGAGCTCATTTATCTGACAAACATCAGTGTAGCGTAAAGCACATGTTGGGATGGAAAGTCTCAATCATTGTATTTGTTGTATTTTGTGCAAATATGTCGCTTGCATTAATTGAGATTCCCATTCTTTATGTGCCAGATATTGCTCTGTAATAGCAGAATAGATTAAAAGATTCAACGGATGTCATATCATATCACCATAGCTCCACAATACATACTGAACATTATTATCACAATACATTGTGCCTCTATATATAATCACACACCTAATATCATCTGATAATGTTCATCTGTTTTTATCAAGATAAAAATGAGAACTGCAACGCACTCCAGTTCAGACTATTAATCGACAGATCTTTTTTTAGCCCCCACCCACTAATGCATGCACGGAGGAGTAGATACACTCACACACACTTGTTAACACTTATTATCACACGTATGAAATCAAAGCCCATTATAAACACAGAAAAAGATGGGTTTGTCCCCTGAGAGTTCATTCACAATGCTTAAAGAAAATTCTAATACATAAAGCTTGATATTCTATGTTTTTATTCTCAGGAGAAAAGGAAAAGACAGACAGAAATTGAGAACAAGAAAAGACAACTAGAAGATGATCGACGACAGCTTCAGCACCTCAAGGTAAAATATAGTTCGCAGTGCATGTCATGTAATTCATTGTATGAGTCGGGGGCGATTCTATGTTTTCAATATTAGAGGGGCTCAGCCTCCAATGAGGATATACATATATATATATATATATATATATATATAGCCACACTCTAAGCACCACATACTGTATACATTACTAAAATAAATAATTAAGAAAGAATATGCAGAAAAGCATAAAGACAAGTTGTTGTTATTCAAATGAATATCACATTAATCGGTCAATCTGCAACATTTATAATTCAAAGTGACAACACCAGCCACAAATCCATATAATAAATGTCACAATCAACTGCTGAATCATTATTTAGTAGGAATAACTTGATATATTTCCCTGCCATTCACTCTGATTAGCACGAGCGCTGTCACTCCTGTGCATGACTGCGTGTTCATCTATTACATCCACAATATGTTTTAAATTAATAATAAAAATACTGAAGCGTCTGAAAAATGACAAAGAGCTTCTAGCTACACTTTTGTTTCCTCGGAACTCAGAACAATGAATAACAGCCGCACCAGGCTGAACTACAGTAACTATCTGACCGTCGACGTCTTTCCGGGGCTGTCAAAACTACTGTCAACTCTCTATAACTTAGGTGCAGAAAAATCAAACAGCACATCATGAATGACACATTTCTGTGCGCTACAATATCATCATGATCATCGGTGTGAAGTGATGCTTTCATTTTGCTGGAGGTAACGTAAACAACTAGCGTTAGTTAACGAGGGGTGAACGCAGACAAAACTTTTTTTAGAGTGGATGGGAAAGGGTCTTGTATCGCTCCCGCATCATATTAAGATGGATTTATAACAAAGAATGGCAAAAATGCAGATGTCATGTTCCTTGTAGGTTACTCTGCTTATGACGTTCACTCCAATGTGCTGCTGTGAACTGAAGAATGCGCTACATAACGCTAACGCCGTTTTCATAATAAGAGTTTTAAAGGGGACTATAAAGCGATCTCGAAGTCTTGTACAGATTACATTATTCCTCACAATATTTTAAGGGGGCTAAGCTAGAACTTTAGGGGGGCTTTAGCTCCCCTAAAAAGGGCTTAGCAATGCCACTGGTATGAGTGAAAATAAATGGATGTTTTACATCTCAAATAACAAACTAGCTCCTTGTTTTTCTGTTCAGACTCCAATATTTCAATTGAAGAAATGGTGGCATACAGTGGTAAACAGAATGGATAGATGAACAGGTATTTTGAGGCTGTAGCTGCTGATGAGTATTCATGAGCTATATGTTTTTGGCCAGTATATTACGTTGCCTACGTTAGAGTTTTTTAATATGGTGAATTTTATGTCATAATGGTGTGTTTTCCAGTCCACTGCAATGTGTAGTTTCCTTGGACACCTTAAAA
Source organism: Triplophysa rosa (assembly GCF_024868665.1). Taxonomy (NCBI): domain Eukaryota; kingdom Metazoa; phylum Chordata; class Actinopteri; order Cypriniformes; family Nemacheilidae; genus Triplophysa; species Triplophysa rosa. The sequence goes on along the minus strand of NC_079909.1, from coordinate 7,502,963 downwards.
GTTTGGGACAAGGACGCCCTGTCAGACACAGGAAGGAGAATCTGCCAGGGTTGGGGGGTGGCTGATAGGACGTCCTGTTTGTGCGTGAAAGGAAATGCTTCACTCTGCTAAATATATGTTGTATTGTCTCTGTGGTCCTCAGGTCAGGTGTACACAATTGCTTTTGGGTTTCAGAGCTGTTTTTCCCAATTTAACTTGATGATATGTTTTAGAGTAGAGCTAATTTAGTCTTTGGCTATATTTGGAATATTCTACTATTCATGCTATTTTTGCTATTTTTATATACTGTAATGAGTACGCAGATTACCCTATATTGTAAAGTGCTCGTATTGATTATCCTATTTACAGTATAACAAATGAAAAAGTCAGAATATGTATGTTTTGGAGATGATAACGGGATACCGCAAATTGAATTAAACCCAAAAATGAAAATTCCTGTATGATTTTTTTTCTTCTGCAGAACACAAAAGAAGATATTTCGAAGAATGTTGGTAACCGAACAACACTGGTCCCCATTGACTTTCATTGCATGAACACAAAACTAATAAGATATTTCTCAAGATGTTTTGGGTGAACTGTCCCTTTAAACTTGCAATGTAGTGAAAAAGCCTGAAGTCGAAGAGTTGCTTTGTGGTCTTTTGGTACTCGCGTGGGAGGTTTACACACATTTTCCTGTCACCAATTCACTGTCTTTATCAATAAGTGGCAAAGCCCATAAATAAAATAACAAAATATAGTCTTGCAAGTATTTTTGAAAGCTGGAAGATGAATTTGGCAGGGATTTTTCTGTGGTGTTTTTATAGTTTATAAATGTTACAAAGCAATGAATGAGAGGGACTTGGCTGCGCTGGCCAGAGATGAAATCCAAAAACCCTCCTCATTAGCAGTTTCTATGGAGCTTCCATTCAGAGTCAACAAAACAGAAAGAGAGAGAGAGATGAATGGCCATTGAATAGTGGGCTGCTGAAGTATTGAAGGGGCCTCTTCTAGCTCTGAAAACACATGCTCTCTGATATATGAGCAAGCTTTTGTCCATCTGAGATAAGGACTATGGTGTTCTTCTCAAATACAGAACAATTCTAACCACTTGAGGCATGAAGCTATGCGGTTTTAGGTCTATTGCCAAATCTCACTGAAGTCTTTGTATACAGTATGTTTGGAATATATTACATGGCAGGGATCATTTACTTATTCTTTGTCTGAGAGAGTCAACGCTACACTGAAGTATTTTGGCTCCAAAGTTTCCTTTGTTTTGATTGGCTCATCAATTGGTTCAGACTGATTAAAGGATGTGTGATGTCCCAGGGGTGATCAGAACAGGAAGTTGATGCTGATTAGTTTGGTGTGGTTTAATTAACCCCACACACAAAATGAGTGCACTTCACTAAATTGTGCATCTGCAAACTAAGCACACATCATTCACAAAGTTATACACTTTCCCCTAAGTGTTTAGAACGATATATAATGTTAAACATATTTTATTTACATTTTCTTTTAAGATAATCATGCACACTTTATTTGGGCTAGTTGTAACAACTTAGATGATTCTTTTAAAGAAAAACTTGACTGTAATGGGCCTGTAATAGTTGTTTTGCAAAAAAAAACAGGACACTTGGTGGGTTAATATCACGAAACCACTGAAATATCGTGGCAGCACAGATTATCATGGCAGTACAGATTTTAATTGTAAAACATGGAATCATCATTACATCACAATTTGTATGAGTGCATGTTGTAATCTAAACAGTAAATAAACATTAGATGTTATACTAGATGTTCTCAAATGGCAAAAAAATCATTGACAAAATATTAATCTATAATTAAAATGAAGAAAAAGTGGGGAAAAAAAGAAGTGTCCATGACTGGTATTCTCATCCTACGTAACATTGTTAAAAGACTGTTTAAAATTGCACAAAGATATTTACATTAAGTTTCACTTTACGTGAAGAAACACATCTACCAGTATCTTTCAAATGGCAGGTTAACAGATTACTTTATAGTTTTCTGGTTAAAAAGTAATATTATCTTGTCGCGCCATATACAAAACTTTATTTATTCTCATTACCGATACAGGTAGTTCCCTTTCTGTCAGTCTCTCGACGTTGTGTCGACAGAATGGGGTTTGACTTGAGAACCTATCATCTTCTGACTAACTTTGAACAGGCCAATGAAATTGGCGAATGAAATTTGCATGCCGGTCTCCGCCCCGGACATCCGTGTATAAAAGGAAGTCGGCGTGCTGCATTCATTCACCTTTTGTTCTTTGGAGCCTTCACATCTGATGACCAAAATTCTGAAAATTGCTGGATTCTTACGACGTGATGCGTTCCAGAGGTGTTTCAAAAGAGCAAATTTCCTCAGCGCAGCATGTCCCGCTGTTCTCGTGGGTGCAACACTCTCATCAAGGAGGGAGACGGATACGACGTCTGCCTCAAGTGCTTGGGTGTCCGGCAAGCCGCGCTCGGCCCCGGTACCATTTTTCCCGGAAGTGCATGAGGAGCTCAGTAAAACCTGGAAAGCCCCCTTCTCGGTGCGTGCCCATCAAACTAGCTCCGTCGCCCTTACTTCCCTCGATGGTGGGGCAGCTAGGGGCTACGTCGACGTGCCCCAGGTGGAGCGTGCCGTCGCGGTGCACTTATGCCCGCAGACGGTGGCCACCTGGAGAGGTCGACCTAGACTCCCATCCAAGGCGTGTAAGTTTTCGACATCTCTAGTGTCGAAGGCTTTCACTGCCGCGGGACAAGCTGCCTATGCTCTCCACGCCATGGCCATCCTGCAGGTCCACAGGCCAAGGCATTGAAAGAGCTCCACGAGGGTAAGACCGACCAGGAGCTTATGCAGGAACTCCACACCACCACCGACCTTGCCCTACAGGCGACCAAGGTGAAGGCGCGGGCCCTGGGTCGGACGATGTCCACACTAGTGGTCCAGGAAAGGCACCTCTCGGCAGTGAAGAAGCAGATAGAGGCGATTAAGCACATCCTGCCCCGCCGCGACCCGGCCGCTTCCGGCTGTCAAGGTCCCTTGCAGCGTCTGCTCCCCATCAGCCCTGGCCCTCTTCGACACCAGCGCCCCCTACCCAGGCGACCCCCCAGAAGAAGACGTTGAGGAGAAGACCACCGTCCCGTCACCAGCCGCCGCGGAAGCAGAAGCAGCCCTGACAGGACAAGCCTAGGGAGATCGAGACCACCATCGGGCCCGACCCCAGCCATTCCATCGCTGGTTGGTCGGACTGGAACGGTCCCTGCCCCGTCCCAGCACCTGCTGGGCCCCTTTGAAGACCTAGCGCCCACATTCTCACAAAAAGAGTTTCTTCTCTCTCTGGGTTTTTCTTACAGCCGCTCTCACCCTCCAGTCACGGCAATGCCGGGCGTACTCTTCAGCAGCCCTCAGCACTCTCAGTTTGACGGTGCGCTGAGCTGCACTATCGCTGGGCAGGTAAGTCAGTAGAGCCGCTCTCCTCCCCGGGGGCCTCCCCACGGCGAGGGAGCCGCACTGCTAGCCATCGAACCACCCCCCAGGGGATCGATGAAGCAGATCAAACCCCTAGTCCCCCTGTCTCGGTCCCTGGGAGCCTGGTTAGCGCTTCCCAGACCGTCACGGTGGCTAGGGAGGACGATCCGTCTCGGCTATGCAATCCAATTCGCCAGACGCCCGCCCAAGTTTCGGGGTGTCCTCTCCACCTCCGTGTGATGCAAGGATGCTCCCGTGCTTCGGGCCGAGGTCGCCACCCTTCTGGCGAAGGAAGCGATCGAGCTCGTCCCTCCAGCCAAGATGTTCTGTGGGTTTTACAGCCCGTACTTCATCGTCCCCAAGAAAGACGGGGGGTTGCGCCCCATTCTAGATCTGCGTACCCTGAACAGGCACCTACACAAGCTGCCGTTCAGCATGCTCACACAGAGGCGCATCCTGACATCTGTCAGATGTCAGGACTGGTTCATGGCAATCGACCTGAAGGACGCATACTTTCATGTCTCGATTCTCCCTCGTCATCGACCATTCCTGCGGTTTCTCTTTCGAGGGGCGGGCATATCAGTACAGAGTCCTCCCCTTCGGTCTGTCCCTGTCTCCACGAGTCTTCACAAAGGTCGTGGAAGCCGCCCTCGCTCCCTTCAGGGAGAAGGGCATGCGCATACTCAACTATCTCGAAGACTGGCTCATCTTGGCACACTCGCGAGATCTGTTGTGTACACACAGGGACCTGGTGCTTCGGCACCTAGATCGTTTGGGATTACGGGTCAACCGGGAAAAGAGCAAGCTCTCCCCCGTGCAGAGCACCTTTTTTCTCGGTATGAAACTCCACTCTGTCTCCATGACAGCGCGGCTGACTACCGAGCGCGCACAGTCAGTGCTGAACTACTTGAACCTCTTCAAGCCAGCGGTCCCCCTGAAACTATTTAAGAGGCTCCGGGGGCACATGGCATCCTTGGCAGGGGTGATCCCCCTCGGGTTGATGCACATGAGACCGCTCCAGCACTGGCTACAGAGTCGGGCTACAGCAGGCATTTTGTCATCACGCCTCTCTGCCGACACACCCTAACCCCTTGGTCTTCCATGACCTTTTTACAGACGGGGGTCCCCCTTGGGATGGTTTCGAGGCATGTCGTGGTGACGACAGACGCCTCCCTGCAAGGTTGGGGTGCCGTGTGCAATGGGCACACAGTGTCGGGTCGATGGACGGGCCCCGCCTCCTCCTGTGGAGTCAACAGGTGACAAAGTCCCTGCGAGCCACACACATCCCGGGCGACCTGAACCAGACAGCCGATGCGCTCTCTTGTCAGTCGACGCCTCGCGGAGGGTGGCAACTCCACCCCCGCGCAATCCAGCTCATTTGGGTGCAGTTCGGTCAGGCACAGATAGACCTGTTCGCCTTTCTGGACACCACCCAGTACCCTTTCGGGACCAGGTGGTGTACTTGCAGGCGCTCCCCACCGGGGAGGAAGACCCAACCCCATCCGTGTTGTGTCCAGTACGCACGCTGCGCCTCTACTTGGACCACACGCAGAGCTCTGAGCAGCTCTTTGTCTGTTTTGGAGGTCAGAAAAAGAGGAGGGCTGTCTCCAAACATAGATTGGCGCACTGGATTGTGGACGCCGTCGCTATGGCGTACCGGTCCCAAGATCGCCCTTGCTCACTGGCAGTGAGGGCACACTCCAGCCGGGGTGTAGCCTCCTCGTGGGCACTGGCTCAGGGCGCCTCTCTGACAGACATATGCAGAGCTGTGGGTTGGGCTACGACCAATACCTTCGCGAGGTTCTACAGCCTCCGCGTAGAACCGGTGTCAGCCCGAGTCTTGCATGGTACCAACAGGTGAGACCGGCGGCCGGTAGGGCATACGCCTGCGAAAGCACCTTCCCCCTCCTAGGTGGGCCAGTGTGCTATTCTGCCTCCCTTCTTCCCCCACCGGGCAAAGAATAGGCATTCCATCCATCACTAAGCACTTCCTAGTTGCAGGCTGGGCGGAGCAGCCCTGCTTCCTTAGGCCGGGTATCAGCTGAGTTATCTACCGCATAGCTCTAACCGGACCTAGTGCTCCACACGTAGTAAACCCCCCAGCAGGGTGGTTCCGTATGATTTATCCTCATGATCTGGTTCCCATATTGGCAACCCATGACCTCCCCTAGGTGGGCCTCCACCTCTCGCGGTACTCCCTTCAGTCTGCACATTCCTCCCATGAGTTCTCCCCTGCCGGCGAGAACATGTTGGTGTCTCCACTAAACTCCTCCCTATGGTAGGAAGTGGTCTCCGTAGCGCATTTCCTCAGTGAGGAAATAACGCTTCCCCAGTGGCCCTTACGGTGCCGGGCGGCTTCTCGCTGTTAGAGAAAGAAGGCCTCCGCCCATGACGGCTGGTGGCAGGGGCTTCCCACCTTTTCCAAAGCTCTGGGACCCCCTACCTCTCCACTGGATGGTTACAATTTTGCGCTAGTGCTCACATCTGACATGCCCAGGCCAGTCAGCATTGCTTCGGTAGAGATTGTGACACGGCACAGCGCTGTGGCGTTTTCAATAGGACCCCATTCTGTCGACACAGCGTCGAGAGACCGACAGAAAGGGAACATTCCACATGCCACAACGCTTGCCACCCACTGCAGCAGTCAAGAGATGCTTCTCCAGGTCTTCAGCACAAAAGGTGAATGAATGCAGCATTTCATTCGCCAATTTCATTGGCCTTTTCAAACTTAGTCAGAAGATGATAGGTTCTCAAGTCAAACCCCATTCTGTCGACACAATGTCTCGTTCCCTCCATCAGGGAACAGAGGTTACAGACGTAACCGAGACGTTTTCCGCAATACATTTTTTTTACATGCATAATTTTCGATTAAAATATATTTCATTGATTTCTTATGTATGCTTAATAAAACTTGCTTAGCCATGGCTTCACTTTTTCAGCAAAACATGGAATGGAATTGACAGTTTCAAATAGATACGGTAATGAAAATTTTAAGGCCTTTTTTGTAAAGAATGTTCAAAATTGTGTGAAACTGTCCGTAAAAGCTTTTAAATTAATTTTATAGTTTAAATTAATTTTATAGTTTGTTCTTAAGGAATTGAAAGGAAATGTGGTGATGCGAGTGTTTTTAAGAAAATCATGTTGGACATCTTGAAACATCTTGCGTGTGTTCTCTACTAACTGAATGGGTTAAATGCAGAGGTCACATTTCAGGTATGGGTCACCATATCTGACAAACAGGTCACTCTCAAGATTTCATGCGAATCTCCCAGATAATGCTTTGTCTGGTGTTTTGCACAATAGGTGGCAGTTAACAAAAGAATCAACTAAAGGAAATGCATGAAAACAAAGAAACAGTTTCCAGACACGATCGTAATACTGTAATAGCATATACATAATGTTATTGGACTTCATAAAGAAATATTGACATCTTGAAAGTTTTGATTAGAAACAGCTGGAATGTTAAGTGCATTGGGAAGTGAAGGCCAAGAGCTCTTTAGGGGTTGAACAACTGCCAAATGATACACTACACTTCCATAATGCTCAGTATGTCATTGTGCAATGGATACATTTCTCAGTTTGTTGTTTTTGTGAGCACTTGCTGGAGCAGATATCAAATATGCATGCTTTGTATTGAAAGATCTAAAATCAGCAGGGTGTTCTGCTTCTTATGCAAAACATCCAATTGTCATAGCTTATATGTTGTCTTTTGGTTTCATATTGATCATATTTGCTGATGTTTTGGTTTAAAATCAACAGAAGAAACAGATGTGGTGTTGGAGATGGTGTTGTGTTACCCCAACCAAATCTTCAGCACCCTGCAGGTTTATAGTAACACTGCTGGTAATAAGATGGGCATGGGCCAACATCTTGTGTGGTTTCTGAATGCTCCCAGTTACCATGTTGTCCCAAACAGTGTTATCTTACTAATAATCAAATATAAGCACTAAGAGTGAGAGAAAGAGTCAGATCAATGACAATGTCTGGTTCTGTGCCAGGGTAGCTTTTTGCCGTGCCAGTTCAACACTTAGATTTTAATGTCAATTATATGAATAATTCAGGCACAGAGCGGGTATTTGGTTAGTAAAGATCTCTTTTCTTTTAAGAGATCGCCAAAGGATGGAGAAAAGAGAATTGAACGTCTCTTGGGGCATGTTTCACTCTTGTTCCAATGCATGGTTTGCTTTGATATCATTTCTGTCTTTGCCATGGAAATTTGCTTAAGTTTATGGCATTTCTTGACACTGTTTGTGTTTTTAAAATATTTTTTTGTATAAAATGTGGTTTGGTCAGTTTGAGTCTTTTTGCCAGTCCAATCAAATCCGAAAAGATGTTTATCAAAGAATATTGCAAATGATATCGAGTCATTCGTCACATTGAATGTTGGATGGTCAAGTCTAGTGCATTGCATTATGGGACATTATGGTATGGATACATAAGTATCTTCGTTGTGTTTTCTGTTGTATACGGCATATTATCGACCTATTTGTGCTTTTCCATGTAGTCAAAGGCGCTGCGGGAAAGATGGCTGCTGGACGGTGCGCCCACTGCCGGATCTGAAGAGGATGAGACCAAGAAACAGCTCCTCGAGGACGAGGCCAAAACTAGAGACCTAGAGGAGAATATCATCAGGTACCTACTTCAGTGTGATGAAGAGCTTTATGGTAAAGTACTGAATAAATCATCAGAGGTAGTGAATATAGACGCAGTTAATATAGACACAATCAGTCCAGCTGTGGTTAAAGGGATTGTTCATCCAAAAATGAAAAGTCTTTCATCATTTACTCACCCCCATGTCACTCCAAACCTGTATGACTTTCTTTCCTCTGCAGAACACAAATTAACATATTTTGAGGAATGTTGACAACCAAACAACATTGACTTCCATTGTATGAAGACAAACCACTGAGACATTTCTCAAAATATCTTCTTTTGTGTTTCACACATGAAAGAGTCATGTATCGGTTTTAACTAACATGAGGGTGAATAAATAAATGATGACAGAATTGTTATTTTTGGGTGAACTACCCCTTTAAGTCCCCAATGTGGGATTCATCAATCCAGACTGTGCAGTGAGAATCCATGGAACAAGATATTTCTTCTCAGATTTGTGTATTTCTGATGAACTGATGGTGATCAATCTTACTGCTGACTGGCAGACCAATCTGATTTTCCACTCGCTGATTAAATCTCTGCTCCTGGCACAAGACTGGCATGCCAAACACTGAGTAATGCCAGTTAAGCAGTCAGCACCACTAAGACCTAGCGTGAAAGAAAAATGTGCCTTTGAAAATATGAAAATCTTACATTTTAAGACGTTTTCTTATCTCTCACTTTCATCCACAGAATGGAGAGAGAGCTGGAGGAACTAGAGACAGGTGTGTCTGCAACATCCACCAAAGAGAACCTGAAAGATGCCGTACAGGAAGACAACACCAATGCACTTGAAACAAAGGTGAGTTCTGACTGGCACACACGTTAACTTAACACCAGGGTGGGCGGCGGGGATCCAGAGACTGCTATTAAATCCTTTAGTGCTGACACAATGGGGGACAATCTGACGTCCGGCCACACAAAGGCTGTTTTGATTAAGGGAAGCAATTCATCTCATTTCTTACGGTGGAGCCATGCGTGTACTAAACAACTGGGACTGATGGATTGTTGAATTCACCGAATGCATTAGTGTGCTGAATTCTTTGCCACGTTCAGGGCAGATTCCATAGCAACGGCAAAGATGCTGTCACAACAGTAATTCATTTAACTGATTGGACTTTTCTGTGGTAGTCAATATGCCGCTTCTGTGAAACACACTGTATCTAGTGCATGCTGACCTCTGTTGCTTCTCACCCATAAATCCTTCATATAGAATTGAATGTCTGCCATCACTAAGACGTCTTTTTTGGCTTGCACACACATTTAAACAAATATTTTGAATCAGCAGCTAATTTAGACCCTCCTACTGTAGCATTGCAGTAATCCTCACACCCACAGGCCATCTGATAAACCGCTAGTTGTGTAGTAAACACAAAAGGCAATTGTTCACTACAACAATGTAACAGGATTGCATTTGGGTATTTCATAGGAAACATAAATGTGTGTAGTTTGACACATTTTGATTTTATCTTGCTAACTTTCTCTCTCTCTTGTTCTCTTTTTGCAGGTTGTGACAGACGCTGTTAAAGGTAACGTCCTCTGACAGCAACAACACCCACAGTTTTAGGAATCTTTGAAGCAATATTTTGTCAGAATTCTTGTTTCTGTGTATAATTCCATGTTATTGAGTTTGTTTATTCTAATTTTGACCGTCACGCATTTAATAGAGGCTTTTAATGACAAATCTCTTCACGTAATGCTCACCGTAAAGGTGATGTGTTTTTAATGTTTCAACACTGGCTTGACATATTAAGGTTTTAATTAATCCCTTTTTGCTTTTTACCCAAAGTATACTATGGTGCTAAACATTGCTCTGTTTGAATAATCCAACTGCATGTAAACTAATTTGCGGTATTACAGGGGTACATGGCATTGGTATTTTTCCTCCGCTTTTAGTTAAAGACTGTTCTGATGTCAAAAAGGCAAGGTTGGGTCTTCATTTTAAGCACTTAAGTTACACAGAACCTGTCAAATTCTTGCAAAGAAAAATCGATTACCTCACTACAAAATAAGTATTGTTTTTTGAATATATTTTATTATTAAAGTAAATTAATTAATATAGTTAATGCTTAAACAAGACAAAAATATCTGCCAATGAAGTAGGAAAACCTATATTAAGTACTGAATTGAAGTTTATGTTTCGTACTTCATTGGCACATATGTTTGTGTCGGTTTAAAGGCGGGGTGTCCGATTTCTCTTAGCCGTTGTTGATGTTCAAATCACCAAAACAAACACACCCCTACCCCCATCTTTCGCTTTCGGCAGCGCTCGGCTCGGTAATGTCTGTCCTGTGCACTGTGCACCTTACTGCTGATTGGCTACAAGGTTGTTTTGGTACTCGGCCTGACTCAGTTGTCTAAACCGTAATTCGGAAATCGGTTACCCCGCCTTTAAGCATAAACTTAAAGGTGCAGTTTGTAACAATTTTGCAGTAAAATATCCAAAAACCACTAAGCTAGTGTTATATATTTTGTTCAGCTGAGTACTTACAATATCTCAAATGTTTCAACTACTTGTAAATCGTGAGAAAATCGGCATTCTAAACAGTGACACGGGGCTGTGCGGTCGCCTGTCACTGTCAAATTCCCCTTTGTTACCGCCTTTACTGACGTAGAAACCGCATGACAACAGTGTCGTGGTCAAATGCGGAAGTTGTGTCTAGCGTCTAGCAAGCCACTAAATTGTTTCGAGCAGTCACTCATTTATGGACCACATTTATTCGCAACAATTATAAAACTTTTCCTCATCCACTAACATGATTTCTCGTTCCTGTCTGATTGATGGCCATCAGCGGTGGAGTTGAAGACAACAGATCCCATCATTGCACGCTCCTTCACAGCGTCATCAAGCTACGGCATTGTTGTTGTTTTGATCGTGCACCCTCTAGCGGTGGTTTTTACAAACAGCACCTTTAATTTTGAGATATACAGTGTAGTTTCAGGAAACAATACTTAATATTTTTAATATAATCAAGGTCATTTTGCTTCTTAAAGGCAAGGGTGCCCCAGAACTGTTTGATTTCCTAAATTCTTGAGAATATCTCATTTTGTTTTTAACAGAAGAAAGAAAAAAATGAAACAACATTTTTTTCTACTATGGTAGACACAGTAGACATAACATTTTCCAAATAAATTTCTCTGTGTTTATCAGAACAAAAAATTGTATACAGATTTGGAACAACTCAAGGGTGATTAAATGATGACAGAATTTTCATTTTTGGGTGGAGTATCCCTTTAAGCAAACATGATTCATGTGTGATTAAATGTGATTGATTCAAGCATTTTTAAATATTTCTACTAAAAAAATGAGAAAGGAGAAATTCATTTTTGCAGTGTTTATATTATATTCATTGGGATGTAAGACATTGCTGGTCAGTCTTGTGTCTGGCACTTCTTCTTTCCCATACTTCTCGCTCGTTTCTTTCTCCCTCGCTCCTCTTTATCATTCTCTGTCCTTCTCTTCTCTGCATATGTTCAATTCATGACCATTATTAGAGGTCAAAGTTCACATCAGTCCTCGTCTGGTGAAATCCGGAGGTGACTATGACAAGATGAGAGCAGGTGAGTGTTGGTCCAGCCGTGCCTCACGCAGAGATCACACACTCTTCCTGTCATTTTTTCACATTAACAGGAGGTTTATTATCAGTTGACCTCTTTATATATGTAACTGCACTCATAAATATAAGATATACATAATTTAATGTATAGATATACAAGATATACAATTATAATATAATACATAAATATAAGATCAAGCCAAATGCAATTATTTATTAAATAAATAGTACTATTCTTTTAAAGAAAATGTATTACACAACAGAGCTTTTACTTGCTAAAACAATAAATGTAATATATTATTTTACGGTGTTAATCTTGTGCTGATTTCATCTAATCTAATCTTGTCTTCTAATTCTCTTTGTTTTCTCACCTACTGTGTGTTTGTGTGCATGTGTGTGTCTTTGTGAGTCTGACATGCGTACTAGATCATCTCTCACTCATAAATCAAGTTGAAAAGCAGAGTAACAGCTAATAGAAAAGCCTATTTTTAGAAGTATTACTGATGTTTCTTTCAGAAAATATCCAGTTGCCATGGTAACACCGCTTCTCTAACAGGAAACCATGGATTCTCATGGTGGAATTAACTCAATACAAAACAAAGCAGCGATGCAATTATTAAACAAGCTAGAAAACAAAAATGTATAATTATAATGAAAGAACATCATCTACAAAATCCTATATTATGTCTCCATTACACTTTTTTGGAACCTTAGAATATGTTGGAATAATACCTACAAACATCTCTGTAATTCATCTCCTCACTGTTACATCATTATTATTATTGTTTATCAATAATATAACTTATACAGGTGTGTGTATGTGTGTGTGTGTGTGTGTGTGTGTGTGTGTGTGTGCGCGCGCGTGTGTGTGTGTGTGTGTGTGTGTGCGTGCGTGCGTGCGTGTATGTGTGTGTGCGTGTGCGTGTGCGTGTGTGTGTGTGTGTGCGTGTGTGTGTGTAAATGAGTGTTTGGTTGTTGTTGTGACAGTGATATCACACCACTGCAGGATAATAATGTGTTCTTCCGTTGCCACTGCAGCGATGTACTCCGTAGAGATTACGGTTGAGAAGGACCTGGTGACTGGGAAGACCAAAGTCCTGTCCACTAACACACTGCTTCCCAAAGACCTCTCGCAACAAGGGGTCAAGGTCTATGAGGATGAACAGAAAGGTGGCCAATAGTGCAGCCGTGCTCGGCTTTGCTAGATCATGCTTGCTTTACGAGAAGTGTTAACATAAAATAGATAATAGACATGTAGGTTGGATGAGTTTAGATGTCTTTTTGTCTGTTAAATGAGGAAATACTCTAGTGTGTAGTTGCAATCAGAACAAACCCAACGTGTTGGTAAATATGCTAGCTACAAGCTAATTTTAAAGCTGCAGT